>NC_136704.1:2414279-3014279 GCF_947650265.1 Symphodus melops | reverse complement strand
CATGCCTCCATGTTGTCGCTCACTTACCTGAGAGGGAGGGGAGGGACGCTACTCTGTGGAGCTACACCGTCACACCTTTGATTTTTCTTTTTCTAGTTTTAGTCAAAAATCTACTCCAACATTTCCCTGACCATCAAACCACTGAGTCAGCCATTTCTCCCTTCTCCAAACATGATTGGCTGGCTGAAGTGTTTGGTGTGTGTGCGGGTTCGTGTTGCTAGGTTCATCTACTCTGGTTGCCAGCACCATCACTTACAGTGGTGATGGCGTTCAGAGCCGTGTCAGCGCCAATGCTGAGGTCTGAGCCCGGCACATTGTTGGAGACAGTGGCTGGGACCATGACCATGGGCACACAGAACTCGTCATATTTCCCGCGCGCCGTTAACAATTCCAGCAGTGACAGGAAGGCCTGCAGGGCAGAGCCAAGGGCTTTAGTGTATGCAGGGGGGGGCGGGGGGGGGGGAGCGATGGGATGGAGGGTTCGGTTCAGAGGTGCTACTTGCCACAAAAAGGAGGGGAGACAAAAGTGAAGGGTGCCAAGGGAAGGAGCCAGGTCTATCACAACGGACAGCAGCGAAACAGACAGGAACCACTCCACAGTGTACAACATGATCTCTCTCTCTCTCTCACACACACACACACACACACACACACACACACACTCACACATTGCCACACACTCACACATTGACACACTTGTTTACTTGCATACATCACAGGAAGATAAAGCCAGTGAGCGTCTAAACGGGATTGCGTGAAATGGCTGGAGAAAAGCAGCTGCTCTCTGTTTCCAAATCAAATCACATCATTTAACATATCAACATTTTAAAACTTGTTATTTAAAGTCTCACAAAGACTTCTTCAAAGTGAACACACTTGGACTTAAATGTGTTGTTTTTTTTTGTCAGAGACTTGACTGAAGCGTGATTATGTATGAAGAACAGAAGCCCAAAGAAGCAAGTGAGAAAAAAATGTTCTGATCATCCGTTTTCAAGCGATCAAATATTTCCCCTCTCCTGTGTCGATGATTAAAAAAAATGATAGTGAAGTTTTCCGGCCCTCTCAGTGTGTCGCTGCAGCCTGAAGAAGACGACGTAGCTCTGTGAATTACAGAAAAGGCCTCGGAGTGACTGGACCAGGATTATTCTTCCCAACACTTTTTAGACTAAAGTTTCCCCTCTTGTTTGAAGTTATTAAACGTGTTCAGTGTGTGAAACAGGTGACTGATCACTGTTCTGTGAGAACACAAAAAAGGAGCACTGATTGATCATTACAAATAATAAGTCATGAATCACGACTGAGAGAAGCCACCTGCTGGACAGACTGTGACATGTTCACATATCAAACCCCATCAATGAGAGAAGATGTCGGCATCGTGGGAGTCTGACACCTAAAGACAGATCGGTTAAATTGTCATTTCAAACATTGGTATCAGTGTCGATCCTGATTTTCTCAGTCAGTAAATCTCTAAATCAAACTGTCTCAAGAATTTTTAACAGGATGAAAAAAAAAGCTGCCAGGAACATTTTCTGTTCATCGAATCAGAGCAGCTTTTTTTTGTCAAGGAAGGTGGAAAAAAATATCGATATAATTTTTCTAAATTTAAAAACATCTCTTTTTGTTTCTTCCAGCCTGTTTCAGTTTGTTCCACAGCCGAGCGAACCCTACACCTCACTAAATCCCAGCGACACCACGTCGTGAATGAATCCAACAGAGAACCTGAGACAGGAAAGGTCAGCATCTCCGAGGTCGTCCACGAGGCGGAGCTACGTGCTGACAAACATAAAGGTTGACCTTTGTCGGCTTTGTCGGTGTCACCATAGTGATTAATCCCAGTCTTATTCAACGATCAATGATTCCCCGTGTTTCTTTCTCATTGCCTCTTTGGGTTTCCGTCGAGCCAGATGTCGGTGTGTTGACATAAACAGGATCAGTTTGATGGAAAGGAGCCAATCACAATGTTCACTGTCTTATGCTGCACAGTACATCAAGAAGTCAGTCAATGAAATAACACAATATGCTTCAACAGGTACAATTTAACTTTAATAATGGACACATCATGAGATAAGGCATTAAATTTACTGATGTGAATTCTTAAATGAAGAGTCGGTTAAAGAAGAGAAGAAGAAGAAAATGAAACGTACCTCAAATCCTCCGACGATCAGCAGCGCGTTGATGTTGTGCTGTCTCATCTGCTCGGCAATTTTGTCAACATGCTTTGCAGGAAGTGTTCTGGACGGCGAGGGAGAAAGAGTGCGATGAGTATTTAGTTAAGAAAAAGTGTGTGTGTGTGTGTGTGTGTGTGTGTGTGTGTGTGTGTGTTCGAGTGTTTGCAGCTTCAGCACGACTGTGTTCGTCAGGTGAAACTCAAACATCTCAGGTGATTTCACACCGAACCTGTTTGGTTCAGTCCAAGCGAACTCGAGTCCGTTTGCAGAGTCGGCGTTCTTCTTCTGTGCTGATGTGAGAGCTGTCAATCAAACTCTGGTGCGGGCCGAACAACCGTACAGACACTTTATGTTTTTATTATCTGTACTTTTATTGTTGTCCTTTATATTTCTGTATAATTCTTCTGTTAGTTTACACCTGTGCGTCCAGCACATGTGCATGATAATTAAAGTGCGTCTTGTACACCAGATTTAACAGTAAACTCTGATGCGTCTGTTCTCGGCCAGCGTCTTCACCAGCGGGCCGTGCGTAACGCCGAACGGTTCAGACTTTACCTTTTGGTCCCCAGCAGAGATCCACCTTGTCCCGTCCATCCTCCGACATCAGCCCACTTGATCTCCTTTATCTGAGAGGGAGACGACGACATGAACATCATGTTAAATACTCATCGTACCACCTCAAACTAGCTTCATGCTAACTTCATGCTAACGGTGTTTCTGTGTCGGTGCTTCTTTGACGTCGGCTCGCTCTGGACTCTCTAACGTTCAGGATCCCTCCCCTCCTCCTTCGGTCGGAGCTTGTTAGCAGGAGAGTTAATTTGCCAGACTCTCTCTCTCTCTCTTACATTTAACGGATGAACGGGAGCAAAGAGACCTCAGAGGTATGCTGCACAGAACACTAAAGTACAGAAACCCATTACTCCCGCTGCTCTCTTCTTCTCGGGGTCAGTTGGCGCAGAACGATTTCATCCAGCCGGGACTCACAGGGTGTTTTACTGGGCAGCGATGCTGGAGACGTTGTGATGAAGATAAATGGTCCGCTCTTTTGTTAAACGCTGCTCTCTGAATGAGGGGATTAACTGTGTTCCTCTGGGAAAAGGTCAGATGAGGATACAGGAGTGGAAACCAGTTGAACCAGTCAGACCGGGAGGAGTAAAGCGGCTCATGTTACTGAACAGAGCAGGTCTCACGTTGACTGATTTCACTCTTTATTTAATATGTGAGCCCTTCTTCACATTAGGTTCAGGAGAGAATCTTAAATTGCTTTAAGCTCTATTACAGTCTGTGCACTCTGTTGCCCCCTTCTGGTTCATAGTGGGACTGCAGCTGTGTCGTTTCTGTTTTAGTTTCTAGAAGAGAAAAGTCTAAAACCTTTCTATAGAGAGTTTTTTCCCTCTCAGACGTCGATGCACTCGTTCCCTGTGTGGAGAAACGTGACGCCTGATGATGCTCAGGCTGTGATTGGACGCTTGCTCTGGAGAGGAGGGATTCAGCACAGCGTGGAGTTTTAGCTCATCTTCCTGCGTACCCACCTGTCCTTTGTAGAATCCCTCGAAGCCGTCACTGACAGCAAACATCTTGTGCCCCTCGGAGATTCCCACCCTGACAGCCGATCGAACGGCGGCGTTCATCCCCGCTGCAGGGGCGCCGACGTTCAACACGGCGACGTTGAAGTTGCTCTGAAGGTAAAAAACAGACATCAGACGAGACTTAAGGTGTCTTATGACACTTCACACACACAGAGCATGTTGCAGTTGTTGCTGGTGGATAGTTGATCAAGCGCCGCAGAGTCAATCAATAAAAACACTGTGGCGTGCTCTCAGCTTCACGCTGGCTCTACAGTGGTCATTATCACAGATGCAGGGGGGGGGCAGAACCCTGAGGCGAGCTGCGCGGCGTGACGTCCGCCTGCCGTGCTGCCGCTACACTTCACTGATCTTCAGTACGAGCCGCCGCCTCTGCAGCAGGCGGCTACAGCTCCCGGCAAGGTCGACCAAGTCACGGCTCAGCGGGGGGGCCAGGTGTCGTCTAATATTACTGCACAGCCGAGCGCTGCACGCTGAGCCCCATCTGAAGCCTTTCACTTGAATTACAGGAAGTGTTCATTATCAGCTCCACTTGCTTAAAGCTAGGCGGCTAGCGGCTTTAAGAGTAGATGACCTAATGATTGGCTAACGATTGGACATGTTCACGTCAATCAAACATGTCTGAGTCTGTGAGCGAAACACAAACGAGCTGAGGGCAGCGTCGTCACGCCCTGCACGCACAACGAGCCAGAAACAACACGTCCGAAGAGAGTTTGTCTTCACTCATTTTTAGAAAGTCTTTACTGATCTGCTGCTTTCATGTTCAAAGAGTTGCGTAACAACATGAAGAGCTGAAACCTCATTTTGAGGCCCAAATGACGTTTTTCATTTTTGTGCCTCTGTCATGTTCATATTTAATTCAAAGTGTCTTAACAAAATTACTAAAAATATCCTTATGATAGAGTTTGTAAAATGGTGCACACACTAAGAAAAGGTTATGATCAGCGTGGTGATTTCGCTCCGGCAGACAGCAGGCGCCCTGCCGCACTGGGTCTATTTCTTGAGCCTCACAGGAATAAAGAAAAACAAAAAACGACATGTTGCTTTGTGTTTCTGAGGATAATTTGTTGTTCATTCACTTCCTGTTTTGACGTCATAAAGTGATAGAAGATACGATTGTGAGTCTGCATGTTGAGTTTTATTTTGAAATTTACCGGATGCTCTGACTTCCTGAGTCCAGAGAATAATTTGGTCACTTTGACTAAACTACGACTGAAGCTTTTCCATTATCTGAAAATCTTTTGGCCAGTTCGACCCCAGTTTTAAAAACGTTAACCCTTTCTCGTTCATCGCTGACATAATATCTAGTTTCCTCTCAAATCACGAAATGCTGACATTACAGATACAGCGTAGTAAAAGTACAAGTTTAAGTGTAGTGAGTGAGCCTGTTCAGCCTGTGGAGCCTTCAGCAGCATCGTGGCTGTTTTCAGATGGCTGAGTCATTATTGGTAGGCAGATCCTTTGAATAGTGTTATTAAAAATGCAGCATCTCGAGCCCTTTGGGAGGCAAACTCGCTGACCTCAGAGCAGCCAGCTCTCCGGGCACAGCCGAGGAAAAACAACCGCCCACTGTCGCTGGGAGACGTGCCAAAGGGAATAAAGGCTGTCGTGTGGTGACTCACCGTTGGTAGCTCAGATTCTGGTTTACGATGAGCCAGCAGTTTGTACGTCCTCAGGTTGTTTTCAAAACTCCTGCAGTGAAACGAAAAGGTGGGACATGCAAGGTTGTTGAATCAATAACACGGTATGTTTTCACTCATAGTGAGGCTCAAAGTGAAAGTCATGGTTTGAATGATTTGAGAAGTCCTGCATGTAAACGACTGATAATGATTTAAAGCAGCACTTTGATCCACGTTTCTCTTCCTTGAGTCAAACTTCCTCTAAATTAAGGAGGGATGGTTTTGGTGCTATGTGACTTGATCGGGGTTCATACCTGCCCCGAAGCTTCACCGCCTCCTCAAACCTCTTCTCATCCATGGCCTTCTGCACCTCCTGAGTCTGAGGAAAACACGGGAGAGTTTCTTTTTAGTTCATTAAAAAAGCAAAGTAAGCCGGTGCATCCAAAGTCAATTCAATCCAAAATAAAAAACCTACGACCAAAGATAATGAGGAAGCACCCAAAAAGGAATTAACACAGCTTCAAAGGTTGTGTGTTATTTTAGCCTCGTTTGTTTTTTTATTTCGCACCAATACACCGAGACAATTTCCTCGTATATGTAAATGTACTTCAGTATTAAATTTAATCCGATGGGGAAACCATCTGGTGTCGAAACATGAGCGTGACTAAACTTAAAAAGTGATGGTGAGAGGAAGCCCATATGAAGACAATAAAAAAAGAAGTGATGTGTTTTTGAACCCAGTTAAAACCAACCAGCTACTACATGTTTAAAGAGCTGCAGAGATTTGTGACACACAAAGCTGTTTTCTCCTGAAAGCTTCTCATTTTTCTCATGATGAACCTCACAGCGGGACACTATCCCTGTCAGACGGGAGGGGGGGTCAGATGCTCAGCCTGTGAACTTCAGGAGTGGAGTGAGAAGAGAACAAGGCTACGGGGGAGGTGAAGCCCTCGTCCAGCGTTCTGCAGCACAGGTCACTCAGTGTTCAGGAGATCCGTCAGATCCAACCACGTGAGCTCAACAATGCAGCTTCTGTGTGCGTTTCCATGGAGACGGGCCGTTCTTACATCACCATGCTGCAGGCAGTCATCGCCAACGCTGCCAAATGCTTCAGAAAATCATTGAGCAGACACAACTGCCTCTCGAACAATAAAGCTCTCATTGGAACATCAGTGCTCACCGGGCCCGATGAGCGGCCATGTTTGTCATCATTACTTCAGCTGTCGCAGCCCGAGCACGCTGACTCTGAGTTCAGCTGAGTCATTTCACACACTGGTTTTTTGTGCGGTGCAGTTTCCCCCTCTCACCACCTCGCGCGTGTGTGTGTGTGTGTGTGTGTGTGTAATGAATGTGTTGGCCTGGTTCCAGCCCAGTCCAGTGCCTACCATCTGCACACACTCCATCAGAGGCAGCCGCACCGATTGGTTCCCGCACAGGGAGACGACACAGGCTGGCGTGTTGGCCGTGGTCTCCAGGAGAGCGAGGACGGCCTCTACGCCCATACGACTGGCCTGTGTGAGCAGACGGAGAAAAACTGCATCATTCTCCCTGTCAAATACACATTTCATCTTTCAAACATCTCATCCTTTTTTATTTATGTAAAGAAAGTGACCGGATGAAATTCAGGGTTTTATTCATGACCCCGAATCACAGAACAGCAGCCGTTTGTTCCTGCAGATAAACAGGACAGAGACTTGCTTGGACACACTGAGACATTATGTAAAAATCTGTTGTCATAGAAATGTATCAATAAACCTATAAAAGTATTTTCTTAATATTCTTCTCTTGTATTAGCAAGTCTTCATATGATGAAGAGAAAACGCTGCACGCATTTTTGGTGCTTGGTGTTTTTAAGAAAGGTGCCGTTCCTCTTCCTCGTGTTTCTGCGTCCTGCAGATCGTGTCGTGTACTCACATCCTCGGAGCGAGGAGGATTAAGCTCAACCTCCTGACTGAGTGGGCGGGCGGACGAGCATCTTCAGTTTGATGCTCAAAATATAAAACTTGCTGTAAAAAGGAGTGGAGAAGGGTTGGTCATACAGCGGCATCTGTCAATAGACTGTTGTCATAGCGACGAGATGCATGTGCATGGCTTTAATACAGGGAACAGGTGCTTCATTCAAGCCGTCCCACAGGTGAGTCACACAGGTGTGTGTGGTGACCTTTTTTTTTTTTTTTTACAACACAAATTCACCATTTGACATCAATGAGCGATGTTCTGCTCTCTGCTCCTTGCACACGTGTTGCGTGTCGTGTCTGACGTGTACTCTGCAGGTAATCTGAGAGAGAGAGAGAGACGCACGCCGTCACGTCCCTCCTGTTAATGCGACATGCTCTTCTAAGTGTGGATCACCTGGTCACACTGTTGTCATCGCTGCGTGCAGCTTGTTGCTGCTTTTGTTCACCATGAACTGTCGAAGTTTTGCAGAGTCATTCACAAAAAGCTTCCTGACAGCGTGAGGAGAACTGAAGTGAAAAAGGAAGTTGTTGTTGTTTGGGAGAGAGACCTCCTCTGATTGGTCGATCATGCGTCCTTTCAGTTTTACTTTCCAGATGAACACTTTGTTACTTTAGCTTTAGTAAACGCTTTTCTCTCTGCTTCCATTTTTGTTGCTTTTTGGTGAACACCACGAGATTTGTCGAGACTGTCTGTGTCACAGCGCTCCAAACGCTGAGCCACAAATCTGTTAATGTGCTTAACCTAAAACCCACACGCACTCACACACAGGATTAAACAGGAAGTGTGCACACTTCCTCTGTGGGAAAAGAGACAAAGGTCATAACTGAAAGGACGACTCATTAAGTGATATTTGGAGAATTGTGTCTCCAGTTTTCTGAACAGTTTCAGTCAAATTATAAGTTTCCCTAAAAAGTGAGAGAAAGTCGAGATGGATGGAAGATAATCTTCAGCTGTATTTAGACATCACGCACCGTAAATCCTCGACTCGTAGCGGGCGGGTCTTTTAAACCGGCCCTAACCTACAAATCAAGACCGGCCCCCTTTTCACAACTTCTGAACTTCAACACACTAATTCACACTTGTTTCCATGTTAAACGCTGCTGCTCTTCTGGCCTTTAACGTTAGTGCTCATCACTCGGCCTGTTTCATGTTACAGCCCGGTACTTTCTGCAAGGCTCCCATTACGAGTCAGTTTTCTATCACATGTTGTAAATATAAAGCATCGAGTCGCTCTAACCAGCAAATGTTCAATACTTTTATTAGAAGAATACTTTTATTAATGTTTTAAATTGAACACTGTTGCTTTCACTATTCTTTGAACCTCCTGTAGAGACCAAGCCGTCGCTTTAAGTCAATCACCCGGTGAGATCCTTCACACCGAACATTGTTCTCATACTCCTTCACTGCCTGCACATTTATAGAGGTTTCAAACTATCTACCTTAAGTCTATTGCTTTTAAATATCCTACTTCATTACTTTCATTATTCAATTCTCAAAGGAAGAAAAAAAAAACACCTACCAGGATGCGGTCAAAAGCAGAAGGCGTCCCTCCTCTCTGCACATGTCCCAGGATTGTCACTCGTGTGTCGAAGCCCAAACATTTGACGACGAGCTGGGAGGATAAAATGTCGCTGTGTGAGGAATTATTCTGATTATATCAGAACATATATATAACATGTTTCTAAACAGGACAAACTACTGAGAATGTGAAACAATCTATAGGTATGACAGACGTCACAATACGGAGGTTACGATCCACCAGCAGGGATGCTGTGAGCACGGTGATGCATCGTGTTTTAAAATGATTCAGGAATATCTCCATGGTTTATACGGACATGTCTATGTGCAGAGGAATGAAGGAAAAATGAATTTTTAAAGAATTCACATCCACTCTGGGTGCTCAGGTCTGGAAACTTGTGTTGGAAATTACTTTGATACGACCTCAAATGCAAAATCGCTGCAGGCACAAGGAATGCAACGATTCTCATTATAGCATTGAAATGTTCAGTACGACGGTTCGATACGCGCTTGTAAATTGCGATTTTACGTTCAATCTTTCGTGCAAAGTCTTTCTCTCTGAATTATGTCTTTGTGTGTGTGTGGCGGTGCCTTGGTAGATGGTATCATCCGTATCGTGCAGAATCTCTAGGTCTTTCATCCCCCGTGTTAAATGACTCAAATTCACCTCATGCAAACCACTCATACATGTCAGGGTAAAGAAATCTCTTCAAAACAAACTACACCATGAAACTTCATGTTAAAGAACACATAACAACACACAGAGGAGGACAGACGCGTGAAACACCAAATACAGAAGGAAAGCTGGAGAGAAGGGGAAACAGCGAAGCACATGCAAGCCATTCTGAGTTTTCAGTCATGTTAGCAGGGAGCTCAAACTGAACGTCGCAGAAGATACCAAAGCTGAAAGTTTAAATAAAAATACTGAAGGAGATCAAACTGGCCATAAGTTAGCCCTCAGATGAAGGAGGGTTAGTGCAGGGTCAGGGCACACTATGATATGTAAACATAAAGAGTGTGACACAAGGCTATGTGAGGTGCTTTCTCATGAGGTGTGTGGCTGTGAGGGTCAGTAAGGGTGTCTGCTCAGCAGGAGTCGTATGGTGACAGCATTCTTACCAAACTAGAGAGTGATTCTGACAGAGCACTCCAGAAACACAGCGACAGAGTCAAAGCCACACCAGGGCAGCAGTACAGTAGTAGAGGTCATACAGGAGGGAGTCAGAGCTCGCACGTGGTGACACTCTGTACTCACATTCTTGATATAGTCAGTGGAAATGGGCTTGTTGTTACCATCAATCGCCCCTTCGGCTACAATAATGATATTCAGCCTTTTCATCCCTGCTCGGTTCTACAGGGAGGAACAACATGACAGAAAAACTGAGACCGCGGCTGCGACATGGGCTCTCAGAAGCACGGGAGCCAGACGGCGCCGACGGCCCCCGAGAGCTGACGACAGATTGGTTTAGAAGGAAAGCAGCTGCTGTTTACACTTTGTAATAAGCAATATCCTGCCGACCTTACTCCTCGTCTTCACTGTGACGTGGACGATCATCATCATACAGCTTAATCATTACCTTAACTGGAGCAGGACGGATCATAGTCCGCTCAAACGAAACCTTTATCCCATTCATTTCAAACCTGGGCCGCCTTCTTACACATCTTGAGTTCAGAGGTTTCCTCCTAAAACATCACACCTCTGAGGTGTCCTCCCGTTGGGTTAAAGTCCATTTAATGGCCTCTTAGGTACACTTCAATACCTGCCCTCTCAGGAGCTCTGCCGATGGATAAAACCTAATTTAATGCCCTCTTAGGTGTCCTCCTGTTTAGTCCTCTCAGGTGTCCTCCCATTAGATAAAAAATTTTAATATTTAAAATAGTTAAAAAAATATTTAATGTCCTCTCAGGTGCCTTCCTGTTAGTTAAAACATCATAACTTGCCCTCTCAGGAGCTCTGCCGATGGTTAAAATGGGATTAAACACCCTCTTAGGTCTCCTCCTGATGGGTAAAACTTCAATACTTCCTCTCATTGAGATAAAGTCCATTTAATGTCCTCTCAGGAGCCCGCCCGGTGGAAAAAAAACACCATAAAAGGCTCTCTCAGGTAACTTCACTGGTACAAATTAAAAACCTAGTGAAACCTTCAGAAGTATGAAAATGGCCCAGGTTGAAAAAATGACCCTTTAACGTCTCATCTTTCAGGGCAGAAGTTTAACTCAGATTCTTTTCGTGGCTCCGTCGGGTCTCCGTGCTTCTGGTTTCCCCTTTCTTTGCACTCAGTGTACTCACATCCTTGACAATACTAGAAGTTATAGGATTCCCATGTCTGTCAATGGCTCCCTCTGCAACTATGATTATGTTGAGCCTCGTGCCCCTGGAGCGGGTCTGAATCATAAAACGACGGCGTGTTTCCAGAGGAGAATAAACAAAAACATGATGAACCAGCAGGCGACTCAGACTAAACATTCCTTCATCATCCGTCCTCTGTGATAAAGTAATCAGGATTCAGATCTTGTGGAGGAAAACATGAAAATCTGTGCAGAATCTGAACATTAAACAGGAAACACAGCAGGTATTGTGTTAGCGCTGACTCGAGTACACATCGGGTTCACTGGAACAAATCAGATCACGTTACCGCAGACAGTTTCTGACACATCTTGTCCTCCCAGCCGTCCTCTGGGGGCATCTCAGGGATCAGCACCCAGTCCGCCCCACAAGCCAGGGCGCTCACCAGGGCCAGGTAGCTGAGATAACAGAACAGGTATGTTTGCATAAACAGAGATCTCAGAGGTAGTTTTTATAAGAGTTTATCAGAATCCTTCTTACCCGCAGTGCCGGCCCATGACCTCCAACACAAATGTTCTCTGGTGGCTGAAAAATAAGGACAGAAAATATGAATCAGCTGAGAGTTCTGCCCTCTTTCAGGTAGTTTTAATATCTCTGAAGGTAAAAACAAACAATCCCGTGACAGAAAGGAATGCACTGGACGCAGTTACTGAGATTTGTAGCATTGGAAAAGCTGGATTATTTTTGTGCACTTCAGCTTACATTCACATAATAAAAATAAAGCCAAATGGTCTGAGGCCAAATCCAACCAAAACAAAGCCCCCCCCCTGAAAATAGCATCCAATCATAAGAGCTCTGCAGAGACAGTTTATCGCTCCAATCTCTGCAGTCGTTTCATCGTTCTTTTTTTGGATTACAAGAATAACTCTGCAGAAAACTGTGGCTGACATGTGTGCAAAAATCTGCAGAGCGGCGTCTGATGACTGACAGCAGGTCTCAGGAACCCTCCAGATAATCTGTACTCAGCCTGATTTAAGAGATAATAGATTGAGCCTAAACTGGCTGATATGTTTGGTGTGCAAATGATCTGATGTGCGTACACGAGTACAGCGGTCCACTGCCTTGTTTGAGCATGGTTGCCTTCACATCTCCCTCAGAGTGTACCCGAGACCACTTCTTCAAGCGGACTCAGGCAGAGTACCTGGGTATGCTACATTTACGTTCACACTGATCAAATTATGGAAATGTAAGGGTCAAGTCGACTCGGATCAGGACCTCGGCCCCTGAAGTGAAACCACCCTGAGAATGTGGGAAAAGCCTGAAATCATTCCTGTTCCAAAAGAAAAGTTGGAAGAAAGTTCAGAGACTGATGACAGAAAAAAAAAAGAATTGCAGCCTCACCTCTGTGCAGTCGTCATGATCGCGTCCACCACCTCGATGATTCTGTGCAGAGCCGAGTCGGTGCCGATCGTCATGTCAGTCCCACAGAAGTCGTTATCGATGGAGCCGACCATTCCCACGATGTGGAGGGCCGAATACTTCTGAACGGCATCGGCTTCGATCAGGCCTGAAAGCATGCAGAAGTTACAAGTGAAGAAAAAAAAACAAAAAACATGAACGACACTTTTGGTTTTTTTTAGACACGTGACTCTCGTAGTCTCCTCTCGGGAAAATATGACAGGAAGAGGAAGTGCTGAGCTCAGAGGACAAACCAGGCAACACTAAGACTGAAATGGAAACGAGGAGAATCGTTGCAAAGAGAGAGAGAAAAAACTGCACCAACATCTGGTGAGAATGACAACCTGAGGTAACACAGTATGACATGGAACATTTACAAACCACAGGGTGAGACCTCAGTCTGAAGCATGCTCTTATAATAGACACAGACTATGTGAGGTGTGTGAAATATATCTAACCCACAAACAGAACTTATACAAGCAGAAGTAAGTTAGTTGAGTAACAGCAGCACACGCTGAGTTTGTTTCAGCGCACCGTAAATAAATAGAGATTGGTTACGGCACCTTGCTCCACCAGCTCCGTCAGCAGCCCGCTCCACTCCTCCCTGAAGAGATTTGCTCCCGTCAGACTTCCGTCTCCGCCGATCACACACAGGTTGGTGATGCCGTGCTGCACCAGGTTGTGAGCTGCCTTCAGGCGTCCCTCGTGGGAGCGGAACTCTTTACAGCGGGCGCTGCCGATAACAGTTCCACCCTGAAGACGACAGGTGTCAACAGTTCTTAAGCCCAAACTGACACTGGACTCGTTTTCATTATGCTAATGTGTCTCATTGCTTCTCTCTCTCTCTCGTCTGGGAGGAGGATGCAGGAGCTGAGTCATTGGAAGGATCAGTCTGAAGACGTTTTGCTCGACTATGACTTGAAGCCCGTCTTGTACTGTATGCTGCCAAACAGGATTATCGAGACTGGATTTTTTTCCTGACTTCTCTGTCGGACACATCCAGAGGATTCACTCAAATAACGGGAGATTCTCCAGGATGAAGAAGGAGTCAGGAGGAGAGAGGATACGAGCAAACACACCCACAGTCACCCTGCATCTATTTCCAGCTTGCAGCAGTGTTCTGTAAACACAGCTGATGAACACGCTGTGACCACAGAGATGTTAGATCATGAACTATTTAACCACGACAGTCTTATCTGTGTGCTGCATGCCTTCCTGCGACTCGTACCAACTTCCATTACTTTTCATTTCTACTTATTCACAGTGGAGCGCTCGTGAAAGTGAACCCACGTATGAGCAAGTTGTCTGTGACTCAGACAGTAATTGCATTAGAGGTGTGGAATGCAGCCCATAATAATAATAACTCACCACTTGTAGCATGCTGGAGACACTTTCCCATGTGGCTTCCAGGATGTTCTCTCCACCGTCCACCATACCCTGATACCCCTGAAGAAGAAAATCAATAAAGTCAATAAACACAGGAGATCTACAGACAAGTTAAAGCTGAGTTCAGAACAGAATCTTAAACTCATCTTCATCAGGTCAGGCTGAAGTGTGAACGAGCACCTGGGTGGGTGGCGTGTTTGGCACGAGGCATCTGCTCAAGTCTCAAGTCGGTTATGTAACACGGCACAGATGTGCAGGGAGAAGAGGACGAGCATGCGGAGTGAAAAATAAACACGCCTCTGTTTACAGAACTGCCATCTCTCTGTGAATGTCGCTGAATTAAATCATATCTCAGTAGTTTTCTGACTAACAGGATGAAGACTCGACATTCACTGCTTATGTGGGACAGAATTCTCCTCCGATGCCACTGAAGCCCTTCACTGTAACAAAGCACCACCGCCATTACGCCTTCACACATTCATACGCCTCTGTTGCTACCTCTGAAGGTGGCATCATTTAGATTTTACTTTTCAATGTTACAAACCAGACTTGAACCAGTGACCCTCCCAATCCAAGTCCTGAGAGACTGAGCTACTGCTGCCCACTAATTATTATTACCACTTATCATTTACGCCTCGGTCACACTCAGGTTGAAGACAAAGGCGTCTTCAAACGGCGGTCTGGACAGGGTCATAAACAGAAACTTCTGAACTGGCAACAATAACGGCTTTCTTTATTGATTTGATCCTAAAGCCGAAAATTAAATCACAAAGAAATCTTTGTTTGACTTCCTCTTGTCTTCTTCTGCACCTTTCCCTAAAAGCTCACACATATGTCTGCCTGTTATCAAACTTTGTGCATTTATCTACAAACTGAATAAGAAGATGATATTTAATGAAATGATGGCTTGTGTTATTACCCTTGTGAAACACTCTGAAGCTTTGTGAGTCTGGTAGTTTGAAAATCTCGTGTCGTTTCAACCATTCAACACAAAGTTTGGGCTCACCTCGTGAATGAAATAAACTTTTGCTCCCACATATAAACCCATTCGAACTACGGCCCGCACAGCAGCATTCATCCCTGGAGAGAGAGAGAGAGAGAGAGAGAAAACATTTAGATAAATTGATGCATAAAACAGACTTTTATGCAGCTTCTGCAGTGACGAGGGGGAAACAGAGGGGGAATAATCTTCATCTGTATCAAATAGTTGTAAAATCCTGATTTGAATGGGTATCTATCCCTTTAAGACTTTCATTTCCTCTTTCTTTAATTTATGGGGCTTGAATGAGTGTGTCAAGTGCAGCATATCAGTGTTTGTACTGTCTATCAGCAGCTCGGCCCAACACACTGCCATGTTTAGTCAAGAGCTCTCCCAGCACCTCCTGCAGCCTCCCAGTTAGTATGCGGACAGTCCAAGTGTACTCAGTAACCAACAATGCTCTGCTCTGTGCCTTGAATGTAAAAGGCAAGGATGGCTGAAGCCCAGATAGTGGGGATAATAGGTTACTCTTTACACACAGAGAGAGACTGACAGGAAGTTGGCTGTCTGGAAAAGATGTAAACAAGAGAAAGGAATGACTCTTTTTTTTTTTTTTTTCCAGCAAAAAAACAAAGTGCTGCAGCTCTCCGGGTAGCCGAGCTGTGCTGGTGTGTAGCGAGCCGACACAGCTGAGAGGAAAGCAGTGAAAGTGAAAAAAGACGGCTAATCTCAGAAGGTTCACCCTGCTGGAAAGTAAAAACTCATCTAAGCTGAGCTTTTCTTCAAACATGGGCACTCGAGGCCTTTTGAAAGTGGACAATTATTTAACATGCTGTCCAGTGTAAACAGCCCAGGGCCCTTTTGTCTGGTTACATAACTGTCTTTAAATGAGCAGCCTGGTTTTATCACCAACGGAGGCAACAAAGACGGTTTAGAGAAAGATAATCAGACAGAGCATCGAGAACATTTCAAAGAAACGCATCCTTTCTGTTTCTTTTCTCGGTTTTAGCTGAAAGTCACGAGGTTCGTCGCTCTCTTTCTGCAGGACTGACACTTTCCCGTGGAGAGAGGGAGTGAAAGGACTGAGCCAAGGCTACACAATACCCTCTGACACAGACATTCAGATCCTGTCATGCATGCCACAGCCTCATTACTTTCTCTGGGGCCAGCTTCATGTGTGTTTTTTTCACTCTGTGTGTGTGTGTGCCATAAAGAAACCGGTCAAATACCAATAAGTATCTTGTGAGTTGCAGGGAGCACATGTACACGAGCTCGCTGGAAAGTCGCAGCGACATGCAGTTTGTTTATCACAGTCACGCTTCCTGTTAGCAGTGACTGCAGAAATGAGAGGATGCATGTTAACAACAACCTGCAGGATGTTTGACACGTCACAGAGGGGAAAACACAGGTGTAGACATCAAATCTAAAGATGGCTGAATTCCATTTAGCTCCTGCTATTTGTTTGATTCAGTTAGGGCCGAGTGACGGATAACAGGACGGCGTTTCCCACGCAAAGACGACACCTGGACGGGCGCCCCGGTATGTTTATGGCAGGCCAAGTATTTTCAGAATCACATCAGAGAGAGAGTCTGAACATGATGATGACGTAGATGCATAAAATATACCCCAAGATAAGAGTAAAACAATAAGTGTGTGAGCATGAGTCATGTGACTCTGACCTGTGTTTTATCATGCCGACAACAACCTCTCTGAATTCAGCTGTATCAGCATTTTACGACTTTTAGGACTGAGGTCAACCCGCCTGTCGCTCAGGTCCTGAGTCAACACTGCACACTCATCCTGGAGTCCACACATGAGATCTGTGCAGTGGACTATGTGTCCAACAGTGACGTCTTTAAAGAGGCACGACTACTCAGTAATAACATGAAATAACAGCATGAACATTTTGATTTGTGCTTATAGACTTAAACAGGTTCTAGACCTCAGTAAAGATGACCCCCAAAAACAATCTTTTTACGCTTGTATATTGAAGTGTCTCTGTCAGTTTGTTGTTGCTGGTTTTAGCTTGTCGTTGTGGTTTTATGTAAATGTGTACGTGCGTATCATCAACCTGTAAAAGGACGACAGATGGAAATCAGACTTTGGCTACCGTCGGCTTGTATTCGCTGATTTTGAAAATGCACAGTGGGATACAATGAGTGCTCTTACTACAGATACCCGACATCGCCTTGGAAACAACTGAGCCAGTCAAAATCACTTGTAACAGATGAACTTCATTTTACTCAGTCTCACTTCCTGCATCTTTTTTTTTTTTTTAACAGAGTCCGCCCTGACCAAGAGCATGACTTTCACTTTGTGTGCAGTTTGTGAACACATGCAACTTCATGACAACGTTGCACCCTGAGTCTTTGTTTGACCTGCTGCTTGTATTAGAGATGCTAAAGAGAGTATAGCACTTTAGGCACACAGCCTCTCACTGTGTGTGTGTGTGTGTGTGTGTGTGTGTGTGTGTGTGTGTGTGTGTGTGTGTGTGTGTGAGGTCTCAGTCATCGCAGACTCTGACGTGAGGACTCGTCTGGGACTCTCTAACTCTGCTTCTAACGTCAGAGCGGAACAAGCAGGAGACCAGGATTCAAGTTACTGTACATTGATTGTTGTCAAAAACCATTTGTTACTTTAATTTACGCGACACTATGACTGGTAGGCTGAGCACATAAACCCGTCACCGCTAGCAGGCCTCCGTATCTGACAGGTGTTCATTTCCAATCCTGCAAAGAGCACGTCAGTATTTTCTGTAATAGTTTAAACATTTCCCTTCATTAAACAACCCGTTACTTGATGACAGTGATTTGATATTATCTATCCTGACATTCTGCGTAGAGAGTGACCTTTAAGACAGAAAAGTGAATTTCCATTCTTGGTTTGGACGTCCCTCTTTTTATTTCTAAAACATACTTTTAATGAAGCATGTGACATTGTGTATGACGTGCTGTCATCACTGCGTGAAGTTGCTGCTGCCTCTGAACCAGGACCACCTAAAAGGTCAAGCGCCCCCCCCCCCCCCCCCCCCCTTAAAAGTATAAAACTTATCTTATCTAACGTATGTCAGCTGTAGTTTCCAGTCCAAACTGTGTGCATGCCAAATGTAAAGGAACTGTGGAAAATGAATGTAACAAAATAACAGTAATAATGTGACGTACTCCAAAATAAGGATAATGTTCAGGATGTAAATAATATTGGCCAATCAGGTGTCTCAACACTTCTGATAATACTTTCTGACTTCGTATATGACAAACTATTCTCTGTATCTACATTGATTTAGTAAAACTGAACTACTGAGATCTGGATTCTGGTCTCTCCATAGAGCTGTGTGTGTGTGTGTGTGTGTGTGTGTGTGTGTGTGTGTGTGTGTGTGTGTGTGTGTGTGTGTTGCTGCTGATGGTGATCGCCCCCCCTCCCCTGCAGAGCACTAGCTGAACATCTGAGGGTTTATTTACCCTTTAATGGTATTAAAATGTGGACCTTTTGCATGATGATGATGATGGTGGGTGTGTGCGCGTGATATACGTGAAGTAACGTGTCGGTCAAATGAAGAGACGAGCCGGTGAGCACGTGACCAGGGTTTCCTCTCCGTGACGCAGAGGACGTGATGCGGCTCATCACGTACACAGGATACAAGACCTGCACCTCTCATCCGCACTCACTGCGACTTCTCTACGACCCTTAACCTGCACTTTTACATCACTTAAATAACACGTTAAGATGCTAAACTGCAGGTTTTTACTTCTCTTCTTGAAGCCGCACGTTGAAAACCCGCAATGCAGTCGCGTGCGCGTTAACGGCTGTCACTTTTTTTTCTTCATTAAAGTTATTCAGAGTGAGATTAAACGTATTTTAGTTGTTATTTAATTTATAAATCTCAAGCTTTTCTTGCCTGTGAGTGGGGAAAAAGATGCCACTGTTTGACCTTTAAAACAGCTTCATTCAAATCAATGACACTGAAGGATGCTAGCTAGCATCGGGTTAGCATGCTAGCTGAGCGTTTCTGTCACGACCTTATTAAAAAAAACATTTTAAACCGCTCTTGATTACTTAGTCATAAGCAGACCGTGGCCCCCTCCAGAGGCAGGGCTTGGCCCCGCAGCTGAAGCGGGGGTATTTTCGCCCTCTACGGGCCCGTCCTCACTCACACACTCAGCTCTGTGTTTACCTTGAGCATCTCCTCCGCTCGTCAGAACCGCGATAGCTTTCCCGGCTCCCGACAGGTTCTCGAAGAAGATCTTCTTACCGTCTGGCTGCGCCATCTTCACAGCGTGTCAGTTCAGTCCCTATTCCAAATGTGATGAAATAACACAACAGGGACCCGCTGGAGTATAAAAACACTGTGCTGAAAGGATGAAGGGCACAGCTCTGTCTGTGAATGCCCGCTATGCTCCTCCGTCGGTCCGCTCTCACTGTTCCGCATCTATCTGTCGATTTACATGAAGCGTGATTGACTTCGAGCTCAGCCAATCACAGCTCAGTTCAGGGAGTTTGCCTCTGACTTTAAACCAATAGGAAGGCAGGTGGTTGACGCTGTATGTAGAGAGGGCACACAGCGGGAGGATGCCGGTGCAGATCTCCACTTCTCTGTTTCTGTTATTACGAGGAAAGTGTTAAAGATAGAAACATTATCAATGATGCAAGATGTCACCTGATCTTATTTGTACTTATTTGTATTTTTTAATTGATTTGCATTGCAATAATCTATGGGACGCATTGTGCAAAACATCCATCCTTATATGCATCGTGTGCATGATAGTGTTCACACAGTTTATACAGACGTATAGCTTTAACTTACTGGCTCTATTGAACTATTTTTTAATGCATTTTTTTCGTAGATTTTTATCAAATTAATTTTGCTCTGCTCTGATTTTCTTCTGCCATCCTGCTTTGCTGATGTAACGGTAAATTTCTCCATCTCTCTTTATCTTTTATCTTATCTTTTAGAGATGTAAAAAATACCCCAAGTATAGAAAGAAAATGTACCTTAGTTGTTTTGATATAACGTTATTTTATTCATCAACCTAACAAACCAACTAAACAAAACCATAAAATCTCAAATCCTTAATGAAACAAGGAGCAAAGACACCAACACAGCCACTCACATCCCACAATTAGCCCTTAAGTTACATGTCATTTTATAGTAATCAAAGAAGATCACACAACACCAGAGAACATGACCTTGATTAACACATACTGCTGTTCATTTTTGACATGTATTTGATATAAATGTTTTATAAATTGATTCCTTTCATGTGAATCTTTTGGCTCCTTTTTTGAAAAGTGAAAGTTGAAGTTTGGGTCGTCAAAAGCTGTGAGAAGCTGGTGGCCTGGGTTTGAATCCATCCTGTAGTTCCTTTCCTGCAGGTCAGGAAAACTTTTGTTTTAATGTTGTTCTTAAGACGACCAGCCACAGAGAGCCAATATTTATTTGTAATGTTGGTCTGATCAGGTTTTGGCTCACTGTCTCCATCATGTGGCATGATGAACACATTACATTGTGTTGGGGCTGCAGTTGCCTCACAGCAAGAAGGTTCCTGGTTGGGATCCCCGTTGGAAAGGGCCAACGTATGTTCTCTCCTGGTACTCCAGCTTCCTCCCACAGTTCAAACACATACTCGTTATTATTACTAGTGACTCTAATGGTCACAGTTCTCTGTCCCAAGCTTTCATTCCTGATGTGGGCATATATTTCTGGGGAAGGAATCGCAAATTACCTCACCCTAACCCAAATTTTAAATTTACAATGTTATTGCATTAAATCTTATGTGTAACATTAATATTATGATTTAATCTTCGTGAGGATTTAAAGTTTGTATTAACAAGAACACCATGTTTCAATCAGAGCTTCTCAAAATGATCTTCTTCACTCACTGAAACATTCATTTAACATCTCTGCCAGCAGCTTCAGCCAGTTTACCGAACTTGTACCGCAGCGCTGTTGTGGATCCCTTCACTCGACTCTTCATCTCCTCCAGTTTCTCGACCTTCTCTGCGTCTCCGTTCTCCTTCATCTTTTCAATCAGGAAGTCCAAGTGGACAAGAGTGGACAGAGAATCAACATTCAGAGCGATCTGCTCCAGTCTGAGAACATGCTCGTAGGACTCTTCCAACAATCGATCTTTGTCCTCTTTAAGTTTGTCCATTGTCTTCTGAAGTGTTTCCAGAAGGCTTGTTTTCTCTTCACGGTCTGCTTTACTTTGATCATACTTCTCTTTCACGTCTTGAAGAGTTATCTGACGTTTCCTTGTCTTCTGATCATATATCCACTTTTCCTTCACATGACCAGACGCAGGGCATTTCCCTGTACAGACAGTGCAGCGACCCTTACTCATCACCTGACAGTGTTCGGGATACCAGGCCATCGAGCATCCAGGGTAGTGACAGTTCTCCTCACAGACTGTACAGCACACAGCTCCTTCACCACATTCCACTGCTGATATCTTCTTTGTCTTTGTAGACCTCATCAACTTCTGCAGTGAAGTTCTTGTTGCTCTTCATCTCTTGTTCATGTGTCTTCAGGGCTTCCTGAGTCTGTTGGATTTCTCTCTGTTTAAATTCAATCAGCTCAACTCGCTCTTGCAGGTTTTGGATCGAGGCTTTCAGTATGATGCGTTCGTTCACAACGGCCACAGTTGTCCCCAGCTGCTGTGGAGCCGTGTTTTGTAGAAACTCTCCAAACTGGGACATTCCTTCCATTGATCCATCATATGCATGTTTAAGGATTTGTTTGTTCTCTTCTGTTCTTTCTTTATTTTGAAGGTTATCAAACAGGAATTGAACAGGCTGCTTTTTTGCATCTCTGGCACACTTGATGTTTGCTACTTCAAAGGCTATAAGAAGATGTTTAGGTGTCATTCCATCTGACTGTGTGATGAGACAGACAATGTTGTTCTCCATGTTTTTTCCAAACAGAGACGTCACTGAATCAAGGATGTACCTGAAACGATCACTCAGGCAATTGTCGCTCGCTTTCAGCACCAGACCCACGACATTTATCTCAGAAACTCCGTCCTCTGAGCGGAACAAGTCAGATAATCTATTTGTGGTGGCGTCATCATATTCAATCCCTCTGCTGTCTCCGTATCCAGGAGTATCAATGAAGGTCAGAGAGCAGGACAGAGTTTTATCTTCAAAACCAAAGAGATCGTACACGATCACATCTGATGTCTGACTGTCTAACTGACCTTTCTCCTCCTTCTCTACGATCTCAAACCAGACATCGTCGTCCCACGTCACTCCCATGGCGTAGTTGACCAGAGCGTTGATCAGAGTAGATTTTCCTGATCCTGTTTCTCCCACAAGCAGGATGGTTTTGTGTTCTTTAGTTGGATCTCTTTCACCAAGAGTCATTCTTGTTATGGTCCCAATCTTCTCTTTCTTTGGTGTCAGCTGGTAGACATTAGGAGATCGTGGACGGATCAGGTGTTTGCAGGTGATGTTGTCATACTTGGTTGTTGTGTTTCTGTTGAGAGGTGAAGACATCCAATCAACAACCAGAAAACATGGACAAATAGATCCAAATCTTTTAATAAAAGCATGATGTCCATTGTTTGTGTAGGTCATTCCAGATGTGTTTGTTCACCACCTTATTTGCCTCTATAAAGGTTTATTCTCTGATGGGCCCACTGCCCAACAGAAATGTAGTTTTGCTTATGTAAATTATGTAATCTGATTTTTTTTTTTCACACCACATGGTAACCTTTCATAACAATAAATCTGAATGTGACTCCATCTCAACATTGAATATAAGAAGAAGACCTAGTCACCTTTCAAGCTGTCGCCATATTTCTTTCTTTATTTTATTTATGTCCAAAACATATTCGTACCCAGCCTGAAGAGATTCTTCATTTGTATTTTTCAATGATCTTATCGGTTCAGACTTCTCTCTCCTTTTTTCCTACAGTTCTACAATTCGCTTTAATCCAAAGCTACGTACATAAGACAGAAAGTACAACACAAGCAAACCATGTCAGTAAGTGCAAACAATCAGCTTTAAGTCCAACTGGACACACAAGTACTGACAGGAAGTGACCAGAGGTAAAGTCACCTGAACCAACTCACAAACATCCCACACAGGTCATATAACAACAACACAATTAATAAACATTAAGAACAATTTTTAACAGGTTAGTCTTGAATGATTGGAATGTAGTTGGGCTGGTCAGTGTTAAATGTGTGTGGGGAGTTTCTGAGGGAGGGAGGGAGCTGTGGAGAAGACTCTGACCCAGCAGGTTCAGTGCTCAGTTATGTGTGGTGGATAAAAGATGTTGGCATCTGAAGATAGGGGTCGGCTCCTTCCCCTAAGAGTCTGAGGCAAGGGGGAAGTGTGATGGTGAAGGATATCAGTGAGGTAGGAGGGGTCTGGTGTTCAAGGGCTTTATGTGTGAGGAGCAGGATTTTGAAGGTAATCAAATAATAATGTTGGAACAACAAGTATGTACACAGAGCGATGAGCTACGTAGTGCATCACAGGCTGCAAGTCAGCGGAAAGATAATCCACTGCTGAAGTGAAAACGGGAACTTTAACCACACCGAGCCAGACGCGGGAACAAGTTCAGACACGGCACAGAAAAGTGTCTTTAGATTGGTCATGACCAACACACGGTCAAAACTTTCTGACAACACGCGGTCAAATGTGACAAAGCAAGATTTGTATTCCAACAATCCAATAATAAAAACTAAAACACCTCTGTGTTAACGAAATATATCACTTACGTTGCCATGGTTACGTCTTCAGATGAGCTGGAGGAGGGGGCAGCTGATTGGTTCTCTGTAATGAAAAAAAACAAGCAAGTGACCTCGACGTCCTGTCAGCTGCCATCTTGATATTATCAGCTCTCAACGAGTGAACAAACTCGCTCAGCTCCTCCCCCTTCATGCAAACATTTATTAAACAATTTCACTGAATGTTGCTTCATATCGATCTTACCGTCAGTTTGTCTTTGTTCCCGTGTATTTCAATCTGCTGTTTTCGCTTCTCTTTGTAAGTCTGTGTTTTAAAGTGTTCTAACCTGTCGCTCAGAGTCAGCGGTCTGATGTTGAGGAGAGAGAGCAGAGTTTATATCAGCAGTGGGAGGGCACCTGAGGTCACATGAGCACAGTACAACCTGACGGCTGTACTGTGCTTCATTGATTTCAAAAAGGCGTTTGACTCAGTGCACAGAGGCAGCATATGGCCTATGGTGTCCCTCCTAACTTGCTCTGGGCAATAGAGACCACATACTGTATGCAGGTACACCGGCCAAGGATTTGACCCCAGATGGCGACAGTTTGGAGTTTGACATCCTGGCTGGGGTAATGCAAAGAGATACCCTCGCCCCATTCCTCTTTGTCATTGTCCTGGACTACGCACTCAGGAAGGCGATCAACGGGCGAGAGCAGGATCTTGGCCTCACTATCACACCAAGGAGGTCAAGTAGGCACCCTGCAGTAGTCCTGACTGGTCTGGACTATGCGGACGGTCGGCCTCCAGCTGAACGCCAAGAAAACTGAGGTGATCATCTATAACATCCAAGTGGAACACTCACCCCTTACAACAACAGGAGGCACTGCTCTGAAGGAACTCCACGACCTCAAGTAACTGGGCTCATGGGTCAACTCAGAGCAAGATCTGAATGTGAGAAAGGCACTTACATGGAGAGCCCTGAATGGTATGGCCAGTGTCTGGAACTCCAATCTCCCCCAACAAATCAAACTCAGCTTCTTCTATGTGACAGTGGAGTCTGTTCTCCTTTACGGCAGTGAATGCTGGACCATTAAGCCAACTTTGCAGAAGGCTTTAGACGGTTGCTAAACTAGAATGCTACGTGTAGTTCTGAACATCAGCAAGAGCGCACATGTCACCAATGAGGCTCTGTATATTGGAGTATCCAGGGTGAGCGACAAAATAGCTGTCAGGGGAATGAGACTTGCAGGGCACTGCCAAAGACACCAAGAGCTGCCAGC
Source organism: Symphodus melops (assembly GCF_947650265.1). Classification (NCBI taxonomy): domain Eukaryota; kingdom Metazoa; phylum Chordata; class Actinopteri; order Labriformes; family Labridae; genus Symphodus; species Symphodus melops. The sequence continues at coordinate 2,989,368 of NC_136704.1, read as the reverse complement.
CAGCAAACTGGTGCTGTGGGAACCAACACATGGGCACCGGTCACAAGGAGGTCCCACAAACACACGGATGTTGGATGTTATCAAGAAAGACGCAGGAGCGCAAAGCACCAACGAGCTGCCGGAAGTATGAAAAACCGGGATGACTGGAAGTGACGATGGAAGGCTCATCTGAGGATGACCTAGAGAGAGCAACTCACTAGAAACCAAAACAGAGGTAGAAACTGTCTAATTAAAAAGGTTGCTTAATCAAAGTCAAAGAAAAAACTGTTCAACAAAAGGAACTCTGAGTTATCTGATGAAATGCTTATGTGTAGTTTTTTATATCATGCATGTATTTCTACGGAAAGACAAAAAAAAGGACATTGAGGAACATGGAATATTTAGTCTGTGTTTTTCTTACCCTCTGGTTGGTTCATTGTCTTTGCCACAAGTTAGATGTATCCCCGTGTTCTCTGCTCCCTGGATTTACTTTGTTTTTCTTCTTGTGGATTTTGGATTATTGTTTGAGTGAGTTTGTTTTTGGCGGTCCGGCTCAGGTCGTTTTGGTATGGCGTGCATTATGCGGCGTTTCCATAGACTAATCCTGGGAAAGATTCCCAAATAAACGATTCGTACCGTCCCACTTTTTGGGACCCTTCCATTGGGGTGCCAAGAATGACGAGCTGACCCAAAAAGGTGGACCTAAACACTGCAGTCCGTTGATTGGTTGAAAGAATCGTCACTTCCCGTGTTACGTCAGTAAACAAAACCCCACCGTGTTTAAACCACTGACTGTAACACAGCTGATTGTTTACGTCTGAATTTCATCTCGCGGCACACAGCCTTCTCAAAGCTTGATTGAGTTCTTGTAATGAAGAGTCACATGTCAGTGACAGAGGAGATGAACTGCTGGATGTCTTCCAGCGTTGGTTTTGTTTGAGTAGCGTTTTTCTCCTTTGTTGAACTTATTATTTAGCCGTTAGCCGTTAGCTGTTAGCTGCTATCATATGATGCTATTTACATAGCGGCTATCTTCATCCAGCTTACATGCCACCTACCAAATAGGGCACGGGGCCAAACTGTATTGATCCGTACCGGACTGCTGTGTGGAAACGGGGCTAAAGAACAAAGTAAAGTTTTACAATGGCCGTTTTTAGAAATGCAACATGGCTGCCACTTAGACAACGAGGAAAATGCACACATTGTTTTTCTGACTCCTTACACGATTACCTTTCCAAAAAAGTTTATTTTAGCAAATCCTGCAGAAAGATATCGTGAACCTGACTATTTGTGTCGATGTATCTCAGACTTGAGTGTGAGAATAATACATGATTTTTACATCATGACAAATGCATAATCACCAAGTGTAATGTATTAGTGTCTGCATTGTTACTGTAAAAATCAGTTGCTGTTCTCATTGTCTTAACAGAGCTGCTTGACTGCCTCTTGAGCCTGTGCATCTTTTTTCTATCTCTCTCTCTGTGGAGCGGGGATTGCTTGCTGTATCAGTTTGTAAGTCTGTAAAAACTTCTACCAATGTCTGCCACGAGGTGCCCATCTGATGAGCCAATCACAGCCTCCCTGTCTCCCTGCTCTCTGATGAACCAACCAATCACAGGCCTCCCTGTCTCCCTGCTCGTTCTCTATCGCATGCATGCTCTAGCTCACACTCAAAGCTCGTCACCGATGACGGAGTTTATACTGAGTTTACTGACCGCTGAATGAGACATGAGATGACGTAGTTTCTACACGATGAAGAGATGAGCTGAGGTCACCTTCTGGAGCAACGGCACTAGGCCATGTAAGTGAGGGGGCGTGGCTTTAGAGGGAACACAGAGGGGAGGGGGAGGGTGTAGACGGAGCGCTGAGGGAATGCGACTTTTTACATTTCAGTTATTTAAATTCACCAACCCTGCCTTTAAGTGAAACATGGACATTTTAAGTTTTCAATTTAACCATCAGCTCTTACAGCGTGAGAAACGGCGATATTATCGGTCACATCAAGATTCAAACGGCCCAGAAATCTGAACTGACGAGCAGTTTGCCGTCAGTGTTGCTTCACACAGTATACCTGCATGGTAAATATACTGTGTGTGTGTGTGTGTGTGTGTGTGTGTTTTAAGAGCGGCCTCTGTGTCTACATGTCGGTTACACTCTGTTAGCTTCATCCTTGGAGTCTGTAATAGAAATGATCCTGAATGGATGAATAAACTGCTGCACTGAAGGGAAATGAACGTGTTCATGTCTGAAGGTCTGGTGCTCGGCGAGAGATTTAATGGTGTGTTGAGAGACTACAAGCCACAAAGAGTGTAAATGTGGCGTGTGGGTTGAAGTGTTGGCCTGCAGGTACAGTCTCCCAGGCACGAGGTTTTATAAAAAGGCTGCACTTTAAAAAGTCAGTTTGAACTACTGCAGTGACCTCTGGAGAGACCGGTGAGCCGGAAAGGTACCTCAGAAAGAACAGACAGTAGTCCTTCTCCTGATTCTCCTGACATCTGATTTCTTCTCAAGCTGTCACAAGAAACTGAAGTAACGTTTGATGGACGACAGACAGATATCTAAAAAATGCAGTCAAAGAAATATAGATTTTTTTTTTTCAGGTGAATATTTTGGATTGGTAATCAAAATAAATCCTAAACACAGAAACCATGCCGAGTCTGACGCATTTATTTTTCTATTGATTGCGAAGAGCCGAAAGAGTAAAAAAAAAAGACAAAATGGACTTACCATGTTTCCACTCACATGTACCTCCACAGGCAAATAAACTGTAAATCCATTAAATCTTATGGGAATCTCCTTGATATCTGATGTGGCTGAGAAAATCCCCCTTCGTAATATTTTGGTCCAATGGACAAAAAAAAACTGAACTTCAGGATTTCAGAGACAGATGAAAATTTCGTATGAAAAAAACCGTACACAATGTGCATGGTTTCTGCACATTAGAGTTTTTATCAGTTTGTGGTAAAATAAAAATGGATACAATAAAAACAGACTGTGAAATGACCTTAATATATTATCATGCTTGAATGGAAACCATGGAGGTTTTCTCCCAGCAGAGGTCACTCATGACACCGTTTCGTCTCCCTCCATCAAATTACATCTCCTGCTTGTAATTTTACTCCAAAGCTTCCTCCCTTATTGCCTCGCCGGCTGTGTCCCCGGGGGAATCAGGTCCCAATTTGAGCAGGTTTGTGCAATATAGGCTCCTGTGGATTGTTTGTTTATTGGCTGCAGGCTGTCTGTCAGGTTGGTCGTTTCTGTTCAGATGAGGTTTTGTGAGAAACTTTGTGTCCTAAAGGGGAAGAAGCTCAATCTGTGTCACTCTCAGGAGAAGATCTGCTGCCTGACAGATGAACTACAGCAAGAAAGTTTATGCTGAGGAAAGTTTTTAAAGACGCATCTCCACATAATGAAATCCTGAGGTCGGGAACCTTTTTTGATGAGAGAGCCAAAAAAGTCACATATTTTAAAATTAATTTCTTTGAGAGCCATCCTATGTTTTGACCGTTTCATCAATGAAATGTTATCATTGCATATTAGACACACCGCGGTCCCTGCTCTCTGCACAAATGTGAATTCCTCTGTCCATTCATGCTGAAATATGTGGTACTCCTCATCTCTTTTTCTTTTCCCCATCTTCTTCGGGTTTGCTCTGCATCAAGTAGCGAGCTGATTTACTGATTAAAACGGCAGGAAGTGTAGGCTAGTCTAGCTATTTACCGCTATAATCCAATAAAAATAGAGGCGTCTGACCCTCCCGTACGTGAAGTCGAAGGACAGCTGCGATTGGCTACAGACCAACACAACTCTGAACAAGTGTGGTAAAAAACGATAATAATGTATGGTGGTTTGTTTTTTTTCAAGATTATTTTAACACTATGATTTCTGTAACGTTTTACTTGAATATCAGCGGAATTATTTACTACTTTTTGTGTAAAGAAATGCCAGCTGAAATTTATCTGAGAGCCAGATGCCAGACTAGGTGACAGAGTTACATATTACTCCTTTAAATCAACACAAACAGAACAAGTCTGTAACTGAGAACACTTATAAATGTGATGCTAAAAGATCCTTCATTACACATTTTCACTAAAACGTGTTTCCACACTTAAAATTCAACATGAATAGTAAAAAATAAAAACCTGGATTCTTTCATTTTTAGTTATTTTTCTGACATTTTAATCTTTGGCGTGAGGCAGTAACAACGGGCCCAGAGCAGGCTGTCAGTGCTTGGGCTCCGGAGTTAGAAGGTACACACACACACACACACACACACACAAACGAGTGTGTTGAAACTGAAAAATCCTTATGAAAACAGAACACTGTGTCTGATCGACTTCATGTGTGTTTAAGTTTCTGCAGGTTAACCGTTAAAAGCTGAAGTTGGAGGTCTGGTTGATGGCGGCCGGTTTAGCGAGTAGATTTCTGAGGTGGAGGTTGACGGTGCAGCTTTCTTCCACTTCCTGCAGGTGTAGGCGACGGTGATGGTAAATGAATGGTTGAAGAGGAGGAGGTGATGAAGATTCATCAAGGCGAGCACACTGGAAATAAATGTGATCATATAAATGTTAAAGTTCTGCCAAGCTCGTGAGTTTCTAAAATGTTGAAGAAAGTTGGTTACTTTCTTGTTTTTATGAAGATTTGTGACTTACTTTAGTTTTTGATTGTATTGACAAAGTTCGATGTTTCTGGCTGAAGATGCTCCTCATGGTGAACACGCTGTTTGTGACGCCGGCCTCAGAAACCACAAAGCTGATCCTGTCCTCTCTGAACGTGACGTGTTGAGGATGTGGTCTGTAAAAAATCATCCAACATGACACTAAAGAGTGAGAAACTTTGCTGCAGGAGGCATAAAGTGACAACAACAGGAAGTGATATCTAAAATAACAGCAGTCACATTTCAGTAATAATCAAGCTAATGCTAATCTTCCCTGAATATTAAAGTAGGAGATGAGGCTGCAGCTTACTTGACTTTCAGTAGAAGAAGAGTGCAGACAGGAGCTGAAGCTTCATCCTGTATTTCAGGAAGTCTGCAGGCAGAAGCTGGAGCTTTCACAGGTAGAGGTCAATGCTGCAGGATGGGTGCAGAACCTTCAGCTGGATTTGGACAGCAGGTGGAGGCTTCTGACCCAGGAAGAGGCAGAGAGGGAAGTTTCTGCTTTCTTTTGTACCTGTCTACACCGGTGGAGGAAACAGAGCAGGTTATTTAAAGAAGCAAGAAGAATCTGAGGATGGAGGCAGCGGCTGTTGCTTTCTCCTTGATGTTTTGGATTCCCTCTCTTGCAGAACCTTGCTGACTGAAATCCTAACAGTTGATTCCTCTAAATAGCCATGATACAAGTGGGGGCGAAAAAACCTGTTTTTTTGAGCCAGGAAAAATTCCCCACACGACCTCCTGATGGACGGTCACGATTCACGCTTGCATTGGCTCCATACATTATATGCAGGTTGAGGTCATATTTGCTTGCAAAGGCCCTCAGTGGAGGTTTGATATGAGTCTGTCTGCCAGGATGCAGGTGGAGGAAGCTGCATGTTTCTGACAGAGGTTGAAGGTAAAGCTTGGTTGAGGAATCAGAGACTGGTGTTGTAGTTTGAGGCCTCAGATCCTCAGGTGGAGGCAGACCGGTTTCTAGATGTTGTCATGGTAGCTCTTAGCGAGCAGTATCTGCAGGTGGAGGAAACTGCAGGCTGCTCACAAAGGCTTCAAGATGGAGGATTAATATAGACGATTCTGTCAGATGCAACGAGCTAAGATGACTTTGCAGGTTGCAGACAAGAGTCAGAGGACATAGTTGGTGTAGAAGTTGGCTTTTAGAGTCATTTGATTGGATCTACAGGTGGAGTTTGTAGTGATATTTTAATGCAGATTCCTTAGCTGGAGGTTTGATATCCACTTATCTGTAAGAGCCTGCAGGTGGAGGAAGCTGCAGGATTCTTGCAGAGATATCAAGTTGACCAATAAGGTGAATATTGTAGCTTTGAGCTTTGAGCTTGGAGGTGGAGCTAAGCTAAAGCTAATGGTTGTAGGTAGAGAATTTGTATTTGGCTGTGTGCAGGTGGAGGTCTTAGCAGCAGAGGACTGATGGCAGTGTTTAGATTTTAAGAGTGATGGAAGATCCTCCTGCTGCTTGCTGTCAAATGTATATATCCCAGGAGGTGCTTAAGGTGGAGTCTTGATTTAAGAGCTTTAATCTAAGTCACTAAAAGTCTATTAATCTATTCTAATATTTACAGCTGCATTTTGGTCTTTGTATGCAGCATCTTCTTTCGTTTTAGTTTGACTTCTTGGCTCTTTTACGGGGCGAGTGTTCAGGACTCGGCTCTCCAATCGTGTCGATATCAAACAGTGGAGGATAGACGCCGCGTCCGTATGACACGTCGACACTCACCTGTCCGTCTTCGTCCTCTGACTCTGTGAAAGAGGGACGGTCCAGTGATTCCCACAGCTTCTGTTTGAGCCGACGTCCCAGGTCTAAACTGTAGGGACGAACCCGGCCACTCTTGTATCTGTGAGGACAGGAGGGAACACAAATATAGTTAATATTAACAATTAAATATAAATCAAAAATTCTGATTTTTAGCAATGAGTGATTCATTATTTTATGGAAACATACCGAAGGAGATCATCTGCCACTTCATGGTAGATGATCTGGAACTCGTCCACTGAGCGGTTGTGAACAGTCAGAGGACCCGTGTCAGGAGGGCTCGGCTGGTCCTCGGTGGAGGCCGGGAGGCTTCGGGGAAACTTTGATGCCACCGGCAGGTCAGCAGGTGGGATGGTGGCAGAAAGAGGCCTGGAGAGGAAGTCCGTCTCCACTGGAGGTTGAGCAGGAGGACGGGGCTCAGAGCTCCTCTTCCTCTTCTGACCGAGGTTTTCAGCAGAGGGCTGCGGCCTCGTGCTGCTGGCTTCAGGCTTCTCCGCACGGCGTGCAGAGATTCTTCGCCTCCAGTAGTTATGGTCTCTCAGGTGGACAGGACACTGCAACAACAACACAGACACCGTACATGAAACCTCTATGATGTAAATGTTAAAATGACACGATACAGAGAGTTTGGATCTCTGTCTTTTAGCTTTACATAAAAGAGCAGAAAAATTCAGTTTGTTCACCTTCAATACAAAAAGTCCTGGATGTCATATTTGTGAGTGGGAACTGAAATCACAGTGTAATGGTGTTTTTTCTCGTGCTCTAAACTCCTCTGTTTGTTATTCTGCACACTCGAGTTGATACTGTGAATATGTCCAACGTGTTTGTACGTAGCATTGATATAAAGGCCAAACACTGTCATTATATAGAAGCTCTCAATAAAGAAACCTCGGGCCAGAGGAACTTCTCATATCTATAAACTCTGGGAGTAATGTGTGTGTCTGATCACACTCAGTCACATTTTACAACCTGTACTTGTACACAGAATAAAAATAACCACTTCAATATGAGCCCTGAATTCAGCTAATGAAGCTCCACTTACACTGATAAAAATATTCTGCTAGATCTACTTAAAAATGTTTTACTTTTTGCATAATTTATTTATGTTGATCAAGCAAGATCGCTCTTTGTTTAAACTACTTATTTTTTTTACATGAATCAGAAAGTCCAAGTGTACGTAATTTTGTCAAGTAGAAAACTAAACTTTGTATAAACTACACAATTTTGTCAATGACATTTGCAAGTATAACCAACTTGATTATATCATGTAGATAAAACAAAACTAGTCTTTGTATACATTACTTATAATCAGGGGCCTTTATAAAGGAAATGATCAACTTTATGCAAATAAAATCCACCTTTGTGATTTAATTTTAGTCGACGTAAAGTCCCTGCAAATCTGCTGAGATAAGAATTAAAATAATATATTTACGTATTCTTAAATGATTCATTTTGTTGATGTGTTTACTTTAAAACACAATATTACATATGGAGGACGTAGCTTAGCATCACTGACAGCGTGTGGAGTTAGATTATTTACTAACCTGCCCAGAAGGCCTAAAACACGCGTGTTGGTGCATCTTTAGCGTGTACACGTGTAGTAAATATTCTCGCATTAATGACTGAGTGTCCACAGACATTTAAAAGTAAAACAAATAAAAGTTCTGAAATGTTTATAATCTCACATTTTCCATGACGGTGGCTCGTTTATTTTCTGTCCTCTGGGAGTCTTTCGTTCTTCTCGGGATGAAGAAATTTTCAGTCGAATCGGAAACTTTTTGGGACAAATCGTCGAGATAAAAGTTGTGTGACCTTTCTCTTGGCTGTTTGGATGATGAGTGAGTTCAAATGTTGTTTTGATTTAAAGGATGCACCAGGAGACGCTGTCTAGCAACCGAGCATTCTCACCTGCACGTCTGTTCTAGAATGTCATGAAGTTTCATCCAATCAGAGCGCAGAATGACCCAGACTGTTTCCTTGTATGGATATTAATTCTTATTAATAATCAAGAATATAGATACAGGCAACATGGCAGTGAGATATCTACTGAATTAGTTCATAGCACATGACCTCACTGTATCATCAGATATTAAAGGGGACAAATCCACCTCAACAGTGTTTTTGAACATTTATCTGGGTAAAGCCTGGTTCACACGGCAGGATAATTACGCCGATTTTGGCCCCGATTCTCCCCTTCCGATAATCTTAAGGACGCCCTGATCATCATAAGATAATCTTAGAAGATCATCCTGCTGTGTGCGGTGTGTTAAGACTGCTCTCGTCGGGACCGCTCTGATCTCAAATCGGGGATATTAGGATAGGATATAACTTTATTGATGCCCAATGGGGAATTTCAGGCGTTACAGCAGCAGCAGTGCAGAATCAAAACAAAGAGTCAAAAATCGAATCAAATAATAACATAAACATGAATACAATCCAGGTAGAAAGGTGGGGATATATACAGAGGACTATAGTGTGGTGGACTCAGCAGGACAATAAAAGAGATAGTATACTGTGCAGTAAATGGCATGTTAAAGTGACCAGTGATGAATTTAAAGTGGCATTTGTGATCAGAAGGTTATGTAAACAGTATTGACCGTTATCAGTAATAAGTTATAAGTACAAGTATAATAGATGTTGTGCAGTTTTGACGAGAGTATAGATATATAGTTATAAGAATATTGTTAGGTTTACGTTTGGCGGACCCCAAAATGCAGAGACAGACAAAAAACCCAAATAGTTTTCACAAAAATATATTTAATTTCAACGGGGAAAAACAAAAAGAGCAGGCAGTGAGGGCAGGCTGGTACTGGCGGCCTACCTGGCAGCCTACCAGGCTTGTCAGGATAACGAGTATAAAGTCATTAATAAGCGACGGGTCCAAAATCAGGGAGCGAGAAATCCATGAACGCTCCTCTGGCCCATAACCCTCCCAATCCACCAAATACTGGAAGCCCCGGCCTCGCCTCCGCACATCCAAAAGTTGCCGGACTGAAAAAGCAGGGGGGATTGTCAATGATCCGGGGGGTTGAGGGGGTTCGGCCGGAGGACAGAGAGTGCTGGAGTTTACATGTTTAAGGAGTGAAACATGGAAAGAAGGATGAACCTTCAACGAGGGGGGAAGTCTTAGGCGGACCACGCAAGGATTAATAACCCGCTTAATCTCATTCGGGCCAATGTACCTGGGTGCCAGTTTCCGGGACTCCACTTGGAGGGGGAGATCCCGAGCGGATAGCCATACCTTTTGACCTGGCTGGTAATTGCAGGAGTGCGGTGACGATCTGCCAGTCACTGGTTCCCCAAAGCAGTACGGGTGAGCGCAGCTCTGGCTTCGCGCCTGATCCGTCATGCCCGTCGTAGATGCCACTGAAAAGAAGGAACTGCCACTTCTGCCTCCTGAGCTGGAAAAAGTGGAGGCTGGAAACCGTTAGCTGCCATAAAAGGGGACATACCTGTGGCTGATGACACCAGGGAATTGTGGGCGTATTCGATCCAGGGGAGATGGGTGGACCAGGAAGCAGGAAACCGAGCAGTGACACAACAAAGTGCCGATTCTAAGTTCTGGTTGGTCCGCTCCGTCTGGCCGTTGGTCTGGAGGTAGTACCCGGAGGACAGGCTGACCGACGCCCCCAACGCCTGACATAATGCCTTCCAAACCTGCGCTAAGAATTGTGGACCTCTGTCCGAAACAATGTCCTGAGGAATGCCATGGAGTTTAAAAACGTGCAGGGTGAGCAGAGAGGCCGTCTCCAGGGCAGAAGGCAACTTAGGCAGGGGAACAAAGTGCGAGATCTTAGAGAATCTGTCAACAATAGTCAGAATGGTGGTATTACCTTCAGACGGAGGTAGGCCTGTGACGAAATCTACGGCAATGTGGGACCAAGGTCTGTGAGGAGTAGGGAGGGGACGAAGTAGACCAGCTAGAGCACGGTGTGACGCCTTACTGCAGGCGCAAACTGAGCAGGCTGAAACATATTCCTTAGTGTCCGCTGACATGGACGGCCACCAGAAGCATCGTCGTAGGAGACTCAGGGTCCGATGAAAACCCGGATGGCAGGCGATCTTGGACCCATGTCCCCACTGAAGAACCTCCGACCTAGCAGCCGGAGGAACGAACAGCTGACCAGGCGGACAATCCACAGGAGTCCGGTGATTCCCTTGGGCCTCCTGGACCAACCTTTCAACCTCCCAACGAGCTGCCCCCACCCCACAAGAGGACTGCAGGATGGTTTCCTCCGAGACATCCTCAACAGGTGGAGAAAACTGCCGCGACAGATCGTCAGGCTTAACGTTCCTAGAGCCTGGGCGGTAAGTGAGGGTAAAGTTGAAGCGTCCCAGGAACAGAACCCAGCGAGCCTGGCGTGGATTGAGCCTGCGGGCAGAATGAAGGTAAGAGAGTTTTCTTGTGGTCTGCCCATACCACAAAGGGATGAGTTGAACCCTCCAACCAGTGCCGCCAACACGAAAGCCAACACAACAGCCAGCAGCTCACGGTTCCCAGCATCATAATTCTTCTCAGCAGGAGTGAGACGTCGGGAGAAGAAAGCACAGGGATGCAATTTTGCTGATCAGTGGCAGAGCGTTGGGAGAGAACAGCCCAAAACACCAGAGTCCGAGGCATCAACGTCAACAACAAACTGACCAGAGGGGTCAGGGTGAGACAAAACAGGAGCTGAAGAAAACAAACTCTTTAATTTAACAAAAGCCCCTTCTGCTGCAGAAGACCAAATGAAGGGAACCTTCACCAACGTTAGCTTGGTCAGTGGTGTAGCAACTCTACTATAATCGCGGATAAACCTTTAATAGAAATTGGCAAACCCTAGGAATCTTTGAAGTTCTAAGTACAGATCTAAAGATCTAAGTACACAAATACAAACCTGTTGAGCATGTCGCGGAGAACATCATTAATGAGTGCCTGGAAGACGGCAGGGGCATTAGTCAACCCAAAAGGCATTACAAGGTTCTCGAAATGCCCCAAAGGTGTATTAAATGCAGTCTTCCACTCGTCTCCCTTCTTAATTATCACCAAGTGGTAGGCGTTTCGGAGGTCCAACTTGGTGAAGATGGTGGCTTTGTGGAGGGGGCCGAAGGCAGAGTCCATGAGAGGAAGAGGGTACTTATTCTTTACGGTGATGTCATTTAGTCCCCTATAATCAATACAGGGCCGCAAAGTCTTGTCTTTCTTTTCTACAAAGAACAATCCCGCCCCTACTGGAGAGGAAGAAGGGCGGATGAGTCCAGTAGCTAAAGAGTCAGAAATATACTTCTCCATGGCCTCCCTTTCAGGCCTGGAGAGGTTGTAAAGTCTGCTGGAGGGTAGAGACGCACCGGAGAGAAGGTCTATACCACAATCGTATAGTCTGTGAGGCAGCTGTGATAAAGCACGGTCCTTACTAAAAACTTCCTGGTCATGATATTCAGATGGAATCAGCAGATCAGCCAGTTTTGGAGGGCTAGGTGTGGTAGTGACAGTGGTGTGTATCGCAGAGTGTAAGCAGTGGGAATGACAGAGCAGACTCCAATTAGTAATGGTTAGCGTAGACCAGTCTATGGGTGGGCAGTGGAGCTGAAGCCAGGGGAAGCCTAACACGAGTGGTGATGTGGGTGACGAAATTATATGTAACGAAATGGTCTCATGATGGTTACCTGACATAACCAAGGTAATAGGCCCAGTGTGGTGAGTGATACGGGCGAGGAGTCTACCGTTGAGAGCAAACACGTCCTTTGGTCTGGGAAGAGGCTCAGATGGTAAGTGGTGCCGGGGAAACAAAACAAGAGTCAATGAAATTGTCATCCAGAATCCACCAGAACTTGGAGCGAAACAGAGGTCTGACCCCAGGAGACAGTACCTTTTAGGGTTCAGCCAGACGTTCCCAGCAGACCCTCACTGCACGTTTGGGCCTGCTGAGTCTGACCGGCTTCCTCCCCTGCCAGCGCATCCAACTCACCACCAGGTGATGATCAGTTGACAGCTCAGCCCCTCTCTTCACCCGAGTGTCCGAGACACACAGAGGTCAGATGACACGACCACAAAGTCTATCATTGACCTCCGGCCTAGAGTGTCCTTGTCAAAGCCAGGAACCACAGGGACTCAAAAATGCAGACTCAAAAGACAGTTACCAAAAAGGGGTAATTTAATACGGTCCAGGTCGGTACACAGAAGTCAGTCCACTCAAGCAAACAAATCCGAAAGGGGGCAGGCAGAGAATCAAAAACAAGAGGCAGGCAGAGAGTCAAAAATACCAGAGAATCTAATCAGGAATAATAATTGCTGGAACGAGGGTCACGAAAACACACTACGAACTGGCAACATGAGGAATGAAACACCAGGGATATATGGACAGACAATCAGGGAATGACGAGACACAGGTGAGGGTAATTAGGGCGGAGTTGACACACAAGGCAGGAACATGAGGAGCAGGAACTGGAAGACAGAGACAAGGGTAAGTACAAAATATAACAGGAACAGGCAAAGAATGAAAAATAGAAAAATAAACAAACAAAAAAAGTTACTACACGGATGTGTCAGTCCTGGTGCCACGTGCACTTATAATAATAATAATAATTTACACTTTATTAATCCCACGAGGGGAAATTCGGTTTACACTCTGTCTAACACACACATAGGCCGAGATACACACTCATGCACAAACAGGGTTCTAGTGACATGCATTAATGGAGAGGTCTCAGAGTGAGGGGGCTGCCCACAGTGAGCGCTCCAGAGCAGTTTTGGGGTTCGGTGCCTTGCTCAGGGGCACCTCGGCAGTGCTCAGGAAATGGACTGGCACCTCTCCAGCTACCAGACCAGTTTCCGGACTTGGTCCGTGCCGGGACTTGAACCGGCGACCCTCCGGTTCCCAACCCAAGTCCCTACAGACTTGGGTTGGGAACCGGAACAGCTACTGCCGCCCCATGGACATCCCTGTGCTCGAACATGGTGTTTGTTATGGACAAACTGGGACTGGCACAGAAGTCCAATAACAGAACACTGCTCTGGTTCAGATCAGAGAGGCCGTTCATCCCAATCACCCCCCTCCAGGTCTCACAATCGTTGTCCACATGAGCATTGAAGTCCCCCAGTAGAACAATGGAGTCCCCAGTCGGAGCACCGTCCAGCACCCCTCCCAGGGACTACAAGAAGGCCAGGTACTCCGCACTGCTGTTCAGTCGTAGGCTGAGACAACAGTCAGAGACTTTTTTTTCAAATCAAGTTCATTTCCCATTTCACTAACAACACCCTCAACGACCAATTTCAATCTGGATTGTGTATCCAGCATTGCACTGAAACAGCCCTCCTTAAACTCACACATGACCTCCTCCTCTCCTCTGACTACTCTCCATCCTCATAGATTGTATCTGATGTGGTGGTCTGACAGATGTGTAGATTGTGGTTGTTGTGGTGGTCTGACCGTCACACATTGGGCTAAGATCACATTAATGTCTTAATGATGATGACATCATTGACTGTAAAATCTGAAGCTCAGGTTTGACTGTTAATGAGTTATGATAATTTCTTTAAATGAAGCTGTTGAACCATTGAATCCTTATCAGCAGAGCTTTATACAGTCTATCTGTTATCATATATTTTTTCAAAAACAGTTAAAATGGTTGTGTTAGTTTGCTCTTTGAATCTTTGACTTTGTGGTCAGAATAGAATGAAGCCGTCTGATTGATAAAAACATCTTTTATTGAAGAATAAAAACAGGAAGTTGCAGATGAGATGAAGACATGCTGAGCAAACTGATTCCTAAAAACACATTATTACAGATTCAATAAATGTAGATTAGATCACATATAAAACATAGATCACTGAAAATCATCAACATGAATCAGAACATTTGTGTCGGCTAAATATTTGATTTCAAACACACATTTAGAAACTTCTCCAAAAATCAAAACAAAGAAAACTTGATTTCAAAAGTGAAAGTTTGATTCACCGTCAAAAGATATTTTACTTTCTAAAAGCTGCTAACCTTCAAACTGACGACAACGAGCTGCATCGCAAACGACTGCTGTGTTGTGTTCTGTCCGCTGCCGTCATCACGCTCTTCAAACTGATCTCAGCCTACTGCAAACAAGCAATACCACTCCTTACCAGCAGGTGGCAGCAGTCTGATATTTTTCACATAAAGCAGAAAACTTGAAGCTGAGGAAACACAAATGGGACGTTTACACTCTTTCATCATTATGTTCTGAATTCGTAATGACCACGACTTGATGGAAACATGGTACAGGCGTAACATGAGAAGAGACTTCTGTAAACGCCCTCTTCATACCTTGTTGACTGACTGTGTGTCTCCAACTGGTCACCACCAGTTCAACATGTTAAACCTGACAACAAAACCTTCAACAAGCTCCGAGCAGTACCGACCAGAACCACAGACTTTACCTGGAAGCCCTGTGTACCTGCCTTAAAAGTTCTGCTCTCTCTTAATTCAAAGCTCTTTATTGGCTTGAACATGTAAATATATTACCAAAGCATCAAAGAACAAATAATGCAATAATAATAACCACGAATAATAATAACAAATCAAAAGTAACAGTAACTGTTGAACCAACTATTCTCTGGGAGCAGAATGATCAATACAGATCAGGTACCAATCCCATTCAATGTCTGATTCTCAGTGTGAGATATGCTCTCAGACATCATTTCAAATGAATATACTGATGATTTAGGTTTTTAGAAGCACCAGGAACATTTACCCAAACTGCATCCCAGTCTAATTCATGTCCCATTTCGGATATATCTCTGTCCCAAGCTTTCATTCCTGATGTGGGCAAATATTTCTGGGAAAGGAATCAAAACTTAACTAACTCTAACCCCAATTTTAAATTTACAATGTGATTACATTTAATTTTATGTGTAACATTAACATTATGATTTGATCTTTGTGAGGATTTAAAGTTTGTATCAACAAGAACGCCATGTTTCAATCAGAGCTTCTCAAAATGATTTTCTTCATCTACTCAAACGTTCATTTAACATCTCTGCCAGCAGCTTCAGCCAGATTACCGAACTTGTACCGCAGCACTGTTGTGGATCCCTTCACTCGACTCTTCATCTCCTCCAGTTTCTTGACCTTCTCTTCGTCTCCGTTCTCCTTCATCTTTTCAATCAGGAAGTCCAAGTGGACAAGAGTGGACAGAGAATCAACATTCAGAGCGATCTGCTCCAGTCTGAGAACATGCTCGTAGGACTCTTCCAACCATCGATCTTTGTCCTCTTTAAGTTTGTCCATTGTCTTCTGAAGTGTTTCCAGAAGGCTTGTTTTCTCTTCACAGTCTGCTTTACTTTGGTCATACTTCTCTTTCACGTCTTGATGAGTTTTCTGACGTTTCCTTGTCTTCTGATCATATATCCACTTTTCCTTCACATGATCAGACGCAGGGCATTTCCCTGTACAGACAGTGCAGCGACCATTACTCATCACCTGACAGTGTTCGGGATACCAGGCCATCGAGCATCCAGGGTAGTGACAGTTCTCCTCACAGACTGTACAGCACACAGCTGCTTCATAAAAAACCAACCACCACATTCCACCACTGATTGGTTCTTTGTCTTTGTAGACCTCATAAACTTCTACAGTGAAGTTCTTGTTGCTCTTCATCTCTTGTTCATGTGTCTTCAGGGCTTCCTGAGTCTGTTGGATTTCTCTCTGTTTTAATTCAATCAGCTGAACTTGCTCTTGCAGGTTTTGGATCGAGGCTTTCAGTTTGATGCGTTTATTCAGAACGGCCACAGTTGTCCTCAGCTGCTGTGGAGGCGTTTTTAACAGAAACTCTCCAAACTGGGACATTCCTTTCATTGATCCATCATATGCATGTTTAAGGATTTGTTTGCTCTCTTCTGTTCTTTCTTCATTTTGAAGGTTATTAAACAGGAAGTGAACAGGCTGCTTCTCTTCATCTTTGGCACACTTGATGTTTGCTTCATCAAGGGCTTTAAGCAGATGTTCAGGTGTTATTCCATTTGAGTGTGTGAAGAGACAGACAATGTTGTTCTCCATGTTTTTTCCAAACAGAGACGTCACTGAATCAAGGATGTACCTGAAACGATCACTCAGGCGATTCTCGCTCGCTTTCAGCACCAGACCCACGACATTTATCTCAGAAACTCTGTCTTCTGAGCGGAACAAGTCAGATAAACTATTTGTGATGTCGTCATCATATTCAATCCCTCTGGTGTTTCCGTATCCAGGAGTATCAATGATGGTCAGAGAGCAGGACAGAGTTTTATCTTCAAAACCAAAGAGATCGTACACAATCACATCTGATGTCTGACTTTCAGTCTGACCTTTCTCCTCCTTCTCTACGATCTCAAACCAGACATCGTCGTTCCACGTCACTCCCATGGCGTAGTTGACCAGAACGTTGATCAGAGTAGATTTTCCTGTTCCTATTTCTCCCACAAGCAGGATGGTTTTGTGTACTTTAGTTGGATCTCTTTCACCAAGAGTCATTCTTGTTATGGTCCCAATCTTCTCTTTCTTTGGTGTCAGCTGGTAGACATTAGGAGATCCTGGACGGATCAGGTGTTTGCAGGTGATGTTGTCATACCTGGTTGTTGTGCTTCTGTTGAGAGGTGAAGACATCCGATCAAAAACCAGAAAACATGGACAAAGAGATCCAAATGGGATCTTTTAATAAAAGAAGTTCCTGCATTTTCACACCACATGGTAACCTTTCACAACAATAAGTCTGAATGTGACTCCATCTCAACATTGAGCGATTATAAGAAGAAGACCTGGTCACCTTTCAGTTCCCCTTATGGAGGCTACAGACTGAACGGTAAAGTGATTTTCTGAGACTCAAAGACCCCGTTCATTGGATTTTTAATGCTGATTCCCGCCCTGTGCACAGTGGTGTTCAGCTTCTCCTGTCTGGACGGAGGTGTTAAGTCCCACACTGAAGAACAAAGCTGTAAAAAAAATGCTTTTTTCATTCTGAGACCACTGAACTGAACAAGCTGTAACCATATTTCCACACATGTTTTCATTTATGTACATATTTGTACCCTGCATGAAGAGATTCTTTATTTGTTTTTTTCATTGATCTTATCAGTTCAGACTTCTCTCTCCTGTATGTATGTATGTGCAAACAATCAGCTTTAAGTCTGAGTGGACACACAAGTGCTGACAGGAAGTGACCAGAAGTGAAGCACAACAGCTGTTTTTCAGAGTAAAGTCACCTGAACCAACAAACATCCCACACAGATCAGATAAAAACATGATAACCACACATTAAGCACTCATTGAACAGCTGAATCTTAAATGATTATTATATAGTTGGACCGGTCAGTGTTGAATGTGCGTGGAGAGTTCCTGAGGGAGGGAGGGAGTTGTGTAGGAGACTCTGACCCAGCAGGTTCAGTGCTCAGTTCTGTAATGCGGCTAAAAGATGTTGCCGTCTATAGATAGGGCTCGGCTCCTTCCTCTAAGCGTCTGAGGCTCAGAGAAGGAGTGTGATGGTGAAGGATATCAGTGAGGTAGGAGGGGGTCAAGGGCTGTATGTGTGAGGAGCAGGATTTTGAAGGTAATCAAATAATAATGTTGGAATCTTTGACTTTGTGGTCAGAATAGAATGAAGCCGTCTGATTGATAAAAACATCTTTTATTGAAGAATAAAAACAGAAAGTTGCAGATGAGATGAAGACATGCTGAGCAAACTGATTCCTAAAAACACATTATTACAGATTCAATGAATGTAGATTAGATTACATATAAAACATATATCACTGAAAATAACATCAACATGAATCAGAACGTTTGTGTCGGCTAAATATTTGATTTCAAACACACATTTAGAAACTTCTGCAAAAATCAAAACACAGAAAACTTGATTCACCGTCAAAAGATATTTTACTTTCTAAAAGCTGCTAACCTTCAAACTGACGACAACGAGCTGCATCGCAAACGACTGCTGTGTTGTGTTCTGTCCGCTGTTTAAACTGATCTCAGCCTACTGCAAACAAGCAATACCACTCCTTACCAGCAGGTGGCAGCAGTATTATATTTTTCTCACAAAGCAGAAAACTTGAAGCTGAGGAAACACAAATGGGATGTTTACACTCTTTCATCATTATGTTCTGAACACATTCGTAATGACCACGACTTGATGGAAACATGGTACAGGCGTAACATGAGAAGAGACTTCTGTAAACGCCCTCTTCATGCCTTGTTGACTGACTGTATGTCTCCAACTGGTCAACACCAGTTCAACATGTTAAATCTGACAACAAAACCTTCAACAAGCTCCGAGCAGTACCGACCAGAACCACAGACTTTACCTGGAAGCCCTGTGTACCTGCCTTAAAAGTTCTGCTCTCTCTTAATTCAAAGCTCTTTATTGGCTTGAATATGTAAATATATTACCAAAGCATCAAAGAACAAATAATGCAATAATAATAAACATGAAAAATTATAACAAATCAAAAGTAACAATAATAATTAATGATAACAATATTTTAACAGGAGTACTAATAATGATTTTTTGAGTTTTGCTTTAAAGCGTGTGTATAAGATTAACACAAGTGTGTGAGGATGGGTTTTGTGTGTTTGTGTGTGTGTTTGTGTGTGTGTGTGTGTGTGTGTGTGTGTGTGTTCAGCTCTTTGTAATCTGTGATGAAAGAGTTCAAGTTGATCAAATAAAAGTTCCTCCTTTCATGAATTTGTTTACAATGTAGGAGAACGTGCATCTCTGTCTCCACCTCACCTGACCACATGGTCTGTTTTCTTTTGGTTGCCATGGTTTCTTGTGTCTTCCTGTTTGCTAGTTTGTGGTCACTGAGCCTGTACCTGGTGAGGATCTGTCTTGTTCCTGGTATGTTTCTTCACATCGTGTTATAATTAGTTTTACTCTGATTGGTTTTTGGAGAGTAACACGCCCGGACACAACATGTATAAAAGAGTCAACTGTTCTCTGGGAGCAGAATGAACAATACAGGTCAGGTACCAATCCCATTCAATGTCTGATTCTCAGTGTGAGATATGCTCTCAGACATCATTTCAAATGAATATACTGATGATTTAGGTTTTTAGAAGCACCAGTTACATTTACTCAAACTGCATCCCAGTCTAATTCTTGTCCCATTTCGGATATATCCCTGTCCCAAGCTTTCATTCCTGATGTGGGCAAATATTTCTGGGGAAGGAATCACAACTTAAGTAACCCTTACCCCAATTTTAAATTTACAATGTGATTACATTTAATTTTTATGTGTAACATTAATATTATGATTTAATCTTTGTGAGGATTTAAAGTTTCTATCAACAAGAACACCATGTTTCAATCAGAGCTTCTCAAAATGATCTTCTTCACTTACTGAAACATTTCGCCAGCAGCTACAGCCAGATTACTGAACTTGTACCGCAGCGCTGTTGTGGATCCCTTCACTCGACTCTTCATCTCCTCCAGTTTCTTGACCTTCTCTTCTTCTCTATTCTCCTTCATCTTTTTAATCAGGAAGTCCAAGTGGACAAGAGTGGACAGAGAATCAACATTCAGAGCGATCTGTTCCAGTCTGAGAACATGCTCGTAGGACTCTTCCAACCATCGATCTTTGTCCTCTTTAAGTTTGTCCATTGTCTTCTGAAGTGTTTCCAGAAGACTTGTTTTCTCTTCACAGTCTGCTTTACTTTGGTCATACTTCTCTTTCACATCTTGAAGAGTTATCTGACATTTCTTTGTCTTCTGAACATATCTCCACTTGCCCTTCACATGATCAGACGCAGGGCATTTCCCTGTACAGACAGTGCAGCGACCCTTACTCATCACCTCACAGTGTTTGGGATACCAGGCCATCGAGCATCCAGGGTAGTGACAGTTCTCCTCACAGACTGTACAGCTCCTTCATAAAACACCAACCACCACATTCCACCACTGACATCTTCTTTAACTTTGTAGACCTCATCAACTTCTACAGTTAAGTTCTTGTTGCTCTTCATCTCTTGTTCATGTGTCTTCAGGGCTTCCTGAGTCTGTTGGACTTCTCTCTGTTTTAATTCAATCAGCTCAACTCGCTCTTGCAGGTTTTGGATCGAGGCGTTCAGTCTGACGCGTTCGATCAGAACGGCCACAGTTGTCCCCAGCTGTTGTGGAGGCGATTTTAGCAGAAACTTTCCAAACTCTGACATTCCTTCCATTGATCCATCATATGCATGTTTAAGGGCTCTTTTGTTCTTTGTGTTCGTCCTTTCTTTATTTTGAAGGTTATCAAACAGGAAGTGAACAGGCTGATTCTCTTCATCTTTGGCACACTTGATGTTTGCTACTTCAAGGGCTTTAAGAACATTTTCAGGTGTTATTCCATTTGAGTGAGTGATGAGACAGACAATGTTGTTCTCCATGTTTTTTCCAAACAGAGACGTCACTGAATCAAGGACGTACCTGAAACGATAACTCAGGCGATTCTCGCTCGCTTTCAGCACCAGACCCACGACATTTATCTCAGAAACTCCGTCCTCTGAGCGGAACAAGTCAACTAATGTATTTGTGATGGCGTCATCATATTCAATCCCTCTGGTGTCTCCGTATCCAGGAGTATCAATGATGGTCAGAGAGCAGGACAGAGTTTTATCTTCAAAACCAAAGAGATCGTACACGATCACATCTGATGTCTGACTGTCAAACTGATCTCTCTCCTCCTTCTCTACGATCTCAAACCAGACATTGTCGTCCCACGTCACTCCCATGGCGTAGTTGACCCGAGTGCGTTGATCAGAGTAGATTTTCCTGTTCCTGTTTCTCCCACAAGCAGGATGGTTTTGTGTATTTTAGTTGGATCTCTTTCACCAAGAGTCATTCTTGTTATGGTCCCAATCTTCTCTTTCTTTGGTGTCAGCTGGTAGACATTAGGAGATCCTGGATGGATCAGGTGTTTGCAGGTGATGTTGTCATACCTGGTTGTTGTGCTTCTGTTGAGAGGTGAAGACATCCGATCAAAAACCAGAGAACATGGACAAAGAGATCCAAATGGGACTTTTTAAGAAAAGCAGTTCCTGACCTAGCTAAAGTCAACATGGACCCCCTGCTAGACCAACTCAAAGCAGGTATTGTAAGATGGGTCCCTTTATTCCTATCATTATGGGGGAAAGCTAATGTACTGAAAATGACTTGTGCACCCAAGATTTATTACCTTCTCCGGGCACTTCCAATCAGAATCCCCTAAAAATACTTCAAGCAGCTAGATGTGCTTTTTAATAGATTCCTCTGGAATAGTAAGCGCTTCATTTATCGAAATTACAAAAAACGGTTGTAGAGGGAGGTTTGGGCATCCCGAATTTACTATTGTACTATCATGCCTTTGGCCTTCGACACCTTGCACACTGGTGCCTTCCCCCAGAACGTGCCCCTCCCTGGTTTCACATTGAAAAGGACCTTTGTCATCCACTGCCCCCCGTCCACCTCATCACAGCTGCACTGCCTGGGGAGGTTCGAGCCCACCCAATTCTTACGAATATGCAATGGATCTGGAAAAGGGTTTCTATTAAACTTAATATGAATCCCCACCTGAATTTGTCTACAAGTCTCTGGTTGAATCCCAAGCTAAAAATAGAACATAAGCCATTCTTATGGAAGCAATGGGTGGAAAAGGGTATTCTGGTGCTCGGAGATCTGTATGAGGGAGGCATACTGAAATCTTTTACAGTACGAGCACAGCAGTTCGGCCTGCATCAGCAGCAGTTCGGCCTGCATCAGCAGCAGTTCGGCCTGCATCAGCAGCAGTTCGGCCTGCATCAGCAGCAGTTTGGCCTGCATCAGCAGCAGTTCTGGAGATACCTCCAATTACGACATCTCCTTTCTCAAACCTTTGGTTCCACTTCAACAGCCCCCCCTAGCTCCAACATTCTATCTTGTATAATAAAAATATTTGGTACAGGCCGTGAGGCCTCCAAATACTACTCTTTATTACTTAAAAGCACTACTAGCAAGAGCGCTAACCTAAAGTCGGCTTGGGAGTCTGATCTTAGACGGTCATTTACAGAGGAAGAATGGAGCAGTATTTTAAAGAATTGTAAGAAAACATCGCGAGAACTTAAAACTAGACTGGTACAATTCAAAATGCTAAACAGGATGTACTGGTCACCCTCTAGGCTTCATAGGGTGAAATTGAGGGATAGCCCGGATTGTTGGAGGTGTGGGAGGAGTATTGGTACACTCCTCCATATATTGTGGTCCTGTCCACTGGTACAAACATTTTGGTCAGCTATTCATGAAAACATTAAACTGATCCTCAAGGTAAATATTCCCTTCTGCCCGAGCCTGTTCATCCTAGGCGATCCTTTCCCTCTAAAAGCCCTCCCTTCAGCACAAGCAGAGTGGGTACAAACAGCCCTCATGCTGGGAAGGAAACCTATAGTCACAGAATGGAAGACGACAACATTAGCACCGGTCAGGGTGTGGTTCTCACAGCTGGGCATTGTGGCAGCTCATGAGCGTCTCTCTTTTAGATTACTTAACCAGGTTGAGAGATTTGGAGCCAAGTGGGGGAATTACATCTCATTTATCAAGGGACCCTGACATTCATGTAGGCTTGATATAGTTTTTTCTTTCTTTTTTTAATTCTCACACTATCTGCCATTTGTGTTGTGTTTTATGTAGTTTGGCTTTCTCGATGTGCGTGTATAGGCGCATGTACATCAGTATGCCTTTGTGTGAGCACTTGTATGTATTGTACATGCGCAGGTGTTTATGTATTTGAAAATGTTGTCATTTTATTTTGAGGTATGTTTGTCTTGTTGTATTGTTCATTGTTGGAAAAAATTGGAAAATGAATAAAAACTTTTAATCACAAAAAAAATAAAAAAAATAAATAAAAGCAGTTCATGCACTTTCACACCACATGGTAACCTTTCACAACAATAAGTCTGAATGTGACTCCATCTCAACATTGAATGTAAGAAGAAGACCTAGTCACCTTTCAGTTCCCCTTATGGAGGCTACAGACTGAACAGTAAAGTGATTTTCAGGGACTCAAAGACCCCGTTCATTGGATTGTTAATGCTGATTCCCGCCCTGTGCACAGTGGTGTTCAGCTTCTCCTGTCTGGACGGAGGTGTTAAGTCCCACAATGCAGAACAAAGCTGTAAGCAAAACAGCTTTTTTACTGCTGCTACAACTGAACTGAACAAGCTGTAACCATATTTTTACACTTGATCTTATTTACGTCCAAAATTCATTTGTATCCTATCTGAAGAGATTTGTATTTTTTATTAACCTTTTATTAATCTTTCTTCTCTTTGTTTGTACGTCTATGTTTTAAAATTTTCGAACCTTTCACTCAACTCTCAGAGTCAGGCAGAAGTTTGATGTCGAGGAGAGCGAGTACAGTTTATGTCAGCAGTGGAAGGGCGCTCTGAGGTCACATGATTTCACAGAAACAGACCGCAGGAATGTTTGATTTATCATAGCAAAAAAAACTAATTATATTTTAAGAGTCAACTGTCCTCCCTCTCTAACTTGCTGGTATTTGAGTGACTGTCTGTCTCCAACTGGTCACCACCAGTTCAACATGTTAAACCTGACAACAAAACCTTCAACAAGCTCCGAGCAGTACCGACCAGAACCACAGACTTTACCTGGAAGCCCTGTGTACCTGCCTTAAA
This sequence comes from Symphodus melops, assembly GCF_947650265.1. NCBI lineage: Eukaryota > Metazoa > Chordata > Actinopteri > Labriformes > Labridae > Symphodus > Symphodus melops. The sequence goes on along the minus strand of NC_136704.1, from coordinate 2,965,361 downwards.
AGTTCTGCTCTCTCTTAATTCAAAGCTCTTTATTGGCTTGAACATGTAAATATATTACCAAAGCATCAAAGAACAAATAATGCAATAATAATAACCACGAATAATAATAACAAATCAAAAGTAACAGTAACTGTTGAACCAACTATTCTCTGGGAGCAGAATGATCACCGAGCAGAAAACCGAGCAGTGACACAACAAAGTGCCGATTCTAAGTTCTGGTTGGTCCGCTCCGTCTGGCCGTTGGTCTGGGGGTAGTACCCGGAGGACAGGCTGACCGACGCCCCCAACGCCTGACATAATGCCTTCCAAACCTGCGCTAAGAATTGTGGACCTCTGTCCGAAACAATGTCCTGAGGAATGCCATGGAGTTTAAAAACGTGCAGGGTGAGCAGAGAGGCCGTCTCCAGGGCAGAAGGCAACTTAGGCAGGGGAACAAAGTGCGAGATCTTAGAGAATCTGTCAACAATAGTCAGAATGGTGGTCTTACCTTCAGACGGAGGTAGGCCTGTGACGAAATCTACGGCAATGTGGGACCAAGGTCTGTGAGGAGTAGGGAGGGGACGAAGCAGACCAGCTAGAGCACGGTGTGACGCCTTACTGCAGGCGCAAACTGAGCAGGCTGAAACATATTCCTTAGTGTCCGCTGACATGGACGGCCACCAGAAGCATCGTCGTAGGAGACTCAGGGTCCGATGAAAACCCGGATGGCAGGCGATCTTGGACCCATGTCCCCACTGAAGAACCTCCGACCTAGCAGCTGGAGGAACGAACAGCTGACCAGGCGGACAATCCACAGGAGTCCGATGATTCCCTTGGGCCTCCTGGACCAACCTTTCAACCTCCCAACGAGCTGCCCCCACCCCACAAGAGGACTGCAGGATGGTTTCCTCCGAGACATCCTCAACAGGTGGAGAAAACTGCCGAGACAGATCGTCAGGCTTAACGTTCCTAGAGCCTGGGCGGTAAGTGAGGGTAAAGTTGAAGCGTCCCAGGAACAGAACCCAGCGAGCCTGGCGTGGATTGAGCCTGCGGGCAGAATGAAGGTAAGAGAGTTTTCTTGTGGTCTGCCCATACCACAAAGGGATGAGTTGAACCCTCCAACCAGTGCCGCCAACACGAAAGCCAACACAACAGCCAGCAGCTCACGGTTCCCAGCATCATAATTCTTCTCAGCAGGAGTGAGACGTCGGGAGAAGAAAGCACAGGGATGCAAGTTTGCTGATCAGCGGCAGAGCGTTGGGAGAGAACAGCCCAAAACACCAGAGTCCGAGGCATCAACGTCAACAACAAACTGACCAGAGGGGTCAGGGTGAGACAAAACAGGAGCTGAAGAAAACAAACTCTTTAATTTAACAAAAGCCCCTTCTGCTGCAGAAGACCAAATGAAGGTTCACCTTCAGCTTCACCAAGCTTCACCAAGCTTCACCAAGGTTAGCTTGGTCAGTGGTGGAGCAACTCTACTATAATCGCGGATAAACCTTTGATAGAAATTGGCAAACCCTAGGAATCTTTGAAGTTCTAAGTACAGATCTAAAGATCTAAGTACACAAATACAAACCTGTTGAGCATGTCGCGGAGAACATCATTAATGAGTGCCTGGAAGACGGCAGGGGCATTAGTCAACCCAAAAGGCATTACAAGGTTCTCGAAATGCCCCAAAGGTGTATTAAATGCAGTCGTCCACTCGTCTCCCTTCTTAATTATCACCAAGTGGTAGGCGTTTCGGAGGTCCAACTTGGTGAAGATGGTGGCTTTGTGGAGGGGGCCGAAGGCAGAGTCCATGAGAGGAAGAGGGTACTTATTCTTTACGGTGATGTCATTTAGTCCCCTATAATCAATACAGGGCCGCAAAGTCTTGTCTTTCTTTTCTACAAAGAACAATCCCGCCCCTACTGGAGAGGAAGAAGGGCGGATGAGTCCAGTAGCTAAAGAGTCAGAAATATACTTCTCCATGGCCTCCCTTTCAGGCCTGGAGAGGTTGTAAAGTCTGCTGGAGGGTAGAGACGCACCGGAGAGAAGGTCTATACCACAATCGTATAGTCTGTGAGGCAGCTGTGATAAAGCACAGTCTTTACTAAAAACCTCTTGGAGGTCATGATATTCAGATGGAATGGACGACAGATCAACCGGTTTTGGAGGGCTAGGTGTGGTAGTGGCAGTGGTGGGTATCGCAGAGTGTAAGCAGTGGGATTGACAGAACAGACTCCAATTAGTAATGGTTAGCGTAGACCAGTCTATGGGTGGGCAGTGGAGCTGAAGCCAGGGGAGGCCTAACATGAGTGGTGATGTGGGTGACGAAATGATATAAAATGAAATGGTCTCATGATGGTTACCTGACATAACCAAGGTAATAGGCCCAGTGTGGTGAGTGATACGGGCGAGGAGTCTACCGTTGAGAGCAAACACGTCCTTTGGTCTGGGAAGAGGCTCAGATGGTAAGTGGTGCCGGGGAAACAAAACAAGAGTCAATGAAATTGTCATCTACTCCAGAATCCACCAGAACTTGGAGTGAAACAGAGGTCTGACCCCAGGAGACAGTACCTTTTAGGGTTCAGCCAGACGTTCCCAGCAGACCCTCACTGCACGTTTGGGCCTGCTGAGTCTGACCGGCTTCCTCCCCTGCCAGCGCATCCAACTCACCACCAGGTGGTGATCAGTTGACAGCTCAGCCCCTCTCTTCACCCGAGTGTCCGAGACACACGGAGGTCAGATGACACGACCACAAAGTCTATCATTGACCTCCGGCCTAGAGTGTCCTTGTCAAAGCCAGGAACCACAGGGACTCAAAAATGCAGACTCAAAAGACAGTTACCAAAAAGGGGTAATTTAATACGGTCCAGGTCGGTACACAGAAGTCAGTCCACTCAAGCAAACAAATCCGAAAGGGGGCAGGCAGAGAATCAAAAACAAGAGGCAGGCAGAGAGTCAAAAATACCAGAGAATCTAATCAGGAATAATAATTGCTGGAACGAGGGTCACGAAAACACACTACGAACTGGCAACATGAGGAATGAAACACCAGGGATATATGGACAGACAATCAGGGAATGACGAGACACAGGTGAGGGTAATTAGGGCGGAGTTGACACACAAGGCAGGAACATGAGGAGCAGGAACTGGAAGACAGAGACAAGGGTAAGTACAAAATATAACAGGAACAGGCAAAGAATGAAAAATAGAAAAATAAACAAACAAAAAAAGTTACTACACGGATGTGTCAGTCCTGGTGCCACGTGCACTTATAATAATAATAATAATAATAATTTACACTTTATTAATCCCACGAGGGGAAATTCGGTTTACACTCTGTCTAACACACACATAGGCTGAGATACACACTCATGCACAAACAGGGTTCTAGTGACATGCATTAATGGAGAGGTCTCAGAGTGAGGGGGCTGCCCACAGAGAGCGCTCCAGAGCAGTTTTGGGGTTCGGTGCCTTGCTCAGGGGCACCTCGGCAGTGCTCAGGAAATGGACTGGTACCTCTCCAGCTACCAGACCAGTTTCCGGACTTGGTCCGTGCCGGGACTTGAACCGGCGACCCTCCGGTTCCCAACCCAAGTCCCTACAGACTTGGGTTGGGAACCGGAACAGCTACTGCCGCCCCATGGACATCCCTGTGCTCGAACATGGTGTTTGTTATGGACAAACTGGGACTGGCACAGAAGTCCAATAACAGAACACTGCTCTGGTTCAGATCAGAGAGGCCGTTCATCCCAATCACCCCCCTCCAGGTCTCACAATCGTTGTCCACATGAGCATTGAAGTCCCCCAGTAGAACAATGGAGTCCCCAGTCGGAGCACCGTCCAGCACCCCTCCCAGGGACTACAAGAAGGCCAGGTACTCCGCACTGCTGTTCAGTCGTAGGCTGAGACAACAGTCAGAGACTTTTTTTTTTGACATGTAATTGATTTTAATGTTTCATAAATGGATTCTTTTAACCTGAATCTTTTGGCTCCTTTTTTGAAAAGTGAAAGTTGAAGTTTGGGTCATTGAAAGTGATGAGCTGTCGGCCTGGGTTTGAATCCATCCTGTAGTTCCTTTTCAGCAGGTCATTCCTCTCTCTCTCTCTCTCTCTCTCTCTCTCTCTCTCTCTCTCTCTATCTCTCTCTCTCTCTCTATCTCTCTCTCTCTCAAAAGCAACAAAATATTTTGTTGCTGATATTGTTAAATTTTCAACAAGCTTGTGTAACTGTTTATCTATGAAAAGCCATTAATAAGTCTTTTTGTGTGCATTTCTTACTTATTCATCACTCTGTGTCTAAAAACGTTTGTTTAATGTCATTCTAAAGACGAATAAATGTACAGCAAATAATTCTTTGAAATGGTGGTCTGATCACCAAGCAGCAAGGTTTTGACTCACTGTCTCCATCTAGTGGCATGATGAACACATCACAGTAACAAAACTTCCTTTAACACAGATGACTGTCTTGGGGCCGCATGGTTGAGCAGTGCTGTTACCTCACAGCGAGAAGCTTCCTGGTTGGGTTAGGGTCAGCGTATGTTCTCTTCTCGTACTCCAGCTTCCTCCCACAGTTCAAACACATGCTCATTATTTTAATTCCTGACTCTAAATTCGCCCTCGGTGTGAATGTAAGTGTGACTGGTTTTCTGTCTCCATATGTCCCATGCCTCCTCCCTCCCCTCCACTCCTCTTATTACCTCTCCTCTCTCAAAATGTTCTCCCATCTCCCAAGCTGACCTGTCAAAAATCATCTCAACCAGGAAATCCTCCACCTGAATTTTAGACACCATCCCATCCTCCCTCGTTAAACCGTTATCACTAGAATTATAAACTCCTCTCTTAGCTCCTCCACTGTCCCTCTGTCTCTCAATCTGGCTGCCATCACCCCCCCTAAAGAAACCTGGACTCCTCTCTGAGATCCTTGGACATGCTGTAGCCACCCAAATCAAGTTCATTTCCCATTTCACTAACAACACCCTCAACGAACAATTTCAATCTGGATTGTGTATCCAGCATAGCACTGAAACAGCCCTCCTTAAACTCACACATGACCTCCTCCTCTCCTCTGACTACTCTCCATCCTCATAGATTGTATCTGATGTGGTGGTCTGACAGATGTGTAGATTGTGGTTGTTGTGGTGGTCTGACCGTCACACATTGGGCAAAGATCACATTAATGTCTTAATGATGATGACATCATTGACTGTAAAATCTGAAGCTCAGGTTTGACTGTTAATGAGTTATGATAATTTCTTTAAATGAAGCTGTTGAACCATTGAATCCTTATCAGCAGAGCTTTATACAGTCTATCTGTTATCATATATTTTTTCAAAAACAGTTAAAATGGTTGTGTTAGTTTGCTCTTTGAATCTTTGACTTTGTGGTCAGAATAGAATGAAGCCGTCTGATTGATAAAAACATCTTTTATTGAAGAATAAAAACAGGAAGTTGCAGATGAGATGAAGACAAGCTGAGCAAACGGATTCCTAAAAACACATTATTACAGATTCAATAAATGTAGATTAGATCACATATAAAACATAAATCACTGAAAATATCATCAACATGAATCAGAACATTTGTGTCGGCTAAATATTTGATTTCAAACACACATTTAGAAACTTCTCCAAAAATCAAAACAAAGAAAACTTGATTTTAAAAGTGAAAGTTTGATTCACCGTCAAAAGATATTTTACTTTCTAAAAGCTGCTAACCTTCAAACTGACAACAACGAGCTGCATCGCAAACGACTGCTGTGTTGTGTTCTGTCCGCTGCCGTCATCACGCTGTTCAAACTGATCTCAGCCTACTGCAAACAAGCAATACCACTCCTTACCAGCAGGTGGCAGCAGTATTATATTTTTCTCACAAAGCAGAAAACTTGAAGCTGAGGAAACACAAATGTTGTCAGTCTTGTTGACTGACTGTGTGTCTCCAACTGGTCACCACCAGTTCAACATGTTAAACCTGACAACAAAACCTTCAACAAGCTCCGAGCAGTACCGACCAGAACCACAGACTTTACCAGGAAGCCCTGTGTACCTGCCTTAAAAGTTCTGCTCTCTCTTAATTCAAAGCTCTTTATTGGCTTGAACATGTAAATATATTACCAAAGCATCAAAGAACAAATAATGCAATAATAATAACCATGAATAATAATAACAAATCAAAAGTAACAGTAACTGTTGAACCAACTATTCTCTGGGAGCAGAATGATCAATACAGATCAGGTACCAATCCCATTCAATGTCTGATTCTCAGTGTGAGATATGCTCTCAGACATCATTTCAAATGAATATACTGATGATTTAGGTTTTTAGAAGCACCAGGAACATTTACCCAAACTGCATCCCAGTCTAATTCTTGTCCCATTCTGGATATATCCCTGTCCCAAGCTTTCATTCCTGATGTGGGCAAATATTTCTGGGAAAGGAATCAAAACTTAACTAACTCTAACCCCAATTTTAAATTTACAATGTGATTACATTTAATTTTATGTGTAACATTAATATTATGATTTAATCTTTGTGAGGATTTAAAGTTTATATCAACAAGAACGCCATGTTTCAATCAGAGCTTCTCAAAATGATTTTCTTCATCTACTCAAACATTCATTTAACATCTCTGCCAGCAGCTTCAGCCAGATTACCGAACTTGTACCGCAGCGCTGTTGTGGATCCCTTCACTCGACTCTTCATCTCCTCCAGTTTCTCGACCTTCTCTTCGTCTCCGTTCTCCTTCATCTTTTCAATCAGGAAGTCCAAGTGGACAAGAGTGGACAGAGAATCAACATTCAGAGCGATCTGCTCCAGTCTGAGAACATGCTCGTAGGACTCTTCCAACCATCGATCTTTGTCCTCTTTAAGTTTGTCCATTGTCTTCTGAAGTGTTTCCAGAAGGCTTGTTTTCTCTTCACAGTCTGCTTTACTTTGGTCATACTTCACTTTCACTTGTTGATGAGTTTTCTGACGTTTCCTTGTCTTCTGATCATATATCCACTTTTCCTTCACATGATCAGACGCAGGGCATTTCCCTGTACAGACAGTGCAGCGACCATTACTCATCACCTGACAGTGTTCGGGATACCAGGCCATCGAGCATCCAGGGTAGTGACAGTTCTCCTCACAGACTGTACAGCACACAGCTGCTTCATAAAAAACCAACCACCACATTCCACCACTGATTGGTTCTTTGTCTTTGTAGACCTCATCCTCTTCTACAGTGAAGTTCTTGTTGCTCTTCATCTCTTGTTCATGTGTCTTCAGGGCTTCCTGAGTCTGTTGGATTTCTCTCTGTTTTAATTCAATCAGCTGAACTCGCTCTTGCAGGTTTTGGATCGAGGCTTTCAGTTTGATGCGTTTATTCAGAACGGCCACAGTTGTCCTCAGCTGCTGTGGAGGCGTTTTTAACAGAAACTCTCCAAACTGGGACATTCCTTTCATTGATCCATCATATGCATGTTTAAGGATTTGTTTGCTCTCTTCTGTTCTTTCTTCATTTTGAAGGTTATTAAACAGGAAGTGAACAGGCTGCTTCTCTTCATCTTTGGCACACTTGATGTTTACTACTTCAAGGGCTTTAAGCAGATGTTCAGGTGTTATTCCATTTGAGTGTGTGAAGAGACAGACAATGTTGTTCTCCATGTTTTTTCCAAACAGAGACGTCACTGAATCAAGGATGTACCTGAAACGATCACTCAGGCGATTCTCGCTCGCTTTCAGCACCAGACCCACGACATTTATCTCAGAAACTCTGTCTTCTGAGCGGAACAAGTCAGATAAACTATTTGTGATGTCGTCATCATGTTCAATTCCTCTGGTGTCTCCGTATCCAGGAGTATCAATGATGGTCAGAGAGCAGGACAGAGTTTTATCTTCAAAACCAAAGAGATCGTACACGATCACATCTGATGTCTGACTTTCAGATTGACCTCTCTCCTCCTTCTCTATGATCTCAAACCAGACATCGTCGTCCCACGTCATTCCCATGGCGTAGTTGACCAGAACGTTGATCAGAGTAGATTTTCCTGTTCCTATTTCTCCCACAAGCAGGATGGTTTTGTGTACTTCGGTTGGATCTCTTTCACCAAGAGTCATTCTTGTTATGGTCCCAATCTTCTCTTTCTTTGGTGTCAGCTGGTAGACATCAGGAGATCCTGGACGGATCAGGTGTTTGCAGGTGATGTTGTCATACCTGTTTGTTGTGTTTCTGTTGAGAGGTGAAGACATCCGATCAAAAACCAGAAAACATGGACAAAGAGATCCAAATGGGATCTTTTAATAAAAGAAGTTCCTGCATTTTCACACCACATGGTAACCTTTCACAACAATAAGTCTGAATGTGACTCCATCTCAACATTGAGCGATTATAAGAAGAAGACCTAGTCACCTTTCAGTTCCCCTTATGGAGGCTACAGACTGAACGGTAAAGTGATTTTCAGGGACTCAAAGACCCCGTTCATTGGATTTTTAATGCTGATTCCCGCCCTGTGCACAGTGGTGTTCAGCTTCTCCTGTCTGGACGGAGGTGTTAAGTCCCACACTGAAGAACAAAGCTGTAAAAAAAATGCTTTTTTCATTCTGAGACCACTGAACTGAACAAGCTGTAACCATATTTCCACACATGTTTTCATTTATGTACATATTTGTACCCTGCATGAAGAGATTCTTTATTTGTTTTTTTCATTGATCTTATCAGTTCAGACTTCTCTCTCCTGTATGTATGTATGTGCAAACAATCAGCTTTAAGTCTGAGTGGACACACAAGTGTTGACAGGAAGTGACCAGAAGTGCTGACAGGAAGTGACCAGAAGTAAAGCACAACAGCTGTTTTTCACAGTGAAGTCACCTGAACCAACAAACATCCCACACAGATCAGATAAAAACATGATAACCACACATTAAGCACTCATTGAACAGCTGAATCTTAAATGATTATTATATAGTTGGACCGGTCAGTGTTGAATGTGCGTGGAGAGTTCCTGAGGGAGGGAGGGAGTTGTGTAGGAGACTCTGACCCAGCAGGTTCAGTGCTCAGTTCTGTAATGCGGCTAAAAGATGTTGCCGTCTATAGATAGGGCTCGGCTCCTTCCTCTAAGCGTCTGAGGCTCAGAGAAGGAGTGTGATGGTGAAGGATATCAGTGAGGTAGGAGGGGGTCAAGGGTTGTATGTGTGAGGAGCAGAATTTTGAAGGTAATCAAATAATAATGTTGGAATCTTTGACTTTGTGGTCAGAATAGAATGAAGCCGTCTGATTGATAAAAACATCTTTTATTGAAGAATAAAAACAGAAAGTTGCAGATGAGATGAAGACACGCTGAGCAAACTGATTCCTAAAAACACATTATTACAGATTCAATGAATGTAGATTAGATTACATATAAAATACAAATCACTGAAAATCATCAACATGAATCAGAACGTTTGTGTCGGCTAAATATTTGATTTCAAACACACATTTAAAAACTTCTGCAAAAATTAAAACACAGAAAACTTGATTCACCGTCAAAAGATATTTTACTTTCTAAAAGCTGCTAACCTTCAAACTGACGACAACGAGCTGCATCGCAAACGACTGCTGTGTTGTGTTCTGTCCGCTGTTTAAACTGATCTCAGCCTACTGCAAACAAGCAATACCACTCCTTACCAGCAGGTGGCAGCAGTATTATATTTTTCTCACAAAGCAGAAAACTTGAAGCTGAGGAAACACAAATGGGATGTTTACACTCTTTCATCATTATGTTCTGAACACATTCGTAATGACCACGACTTGATGGAAACATGGTACAGGCGTAACATGAGAAGAGACTTCTGTAAACGCCCTCTTCATGCCTTGTTGACTGACTGTATGTCTCCAACTGGTCACCACCAGTTCAACATGTTAAATCTGACAACAAAACCTTCAACAAGCTCCGAGCAGTACCGACCAGAACCACAGACTTTACCTGGAAGCCCTGTGTACCTGCCTTAAAAGTTCTGCTCTCTCTTAATTCAAAGCTCTTTATTGGCTTGAACATGTAAATATACTACCAAAGCATCAAAGAACAAATAATGCAATAATAATAACCATGTAAAATAATAACAAATCAAAAGTAACAATAATAACTAATAATAACAGTATTTTAACAGGAGTACTCATAATAATAATAATAATAATTAAAAATAATGTTTTGTTTTTTAGCATGTGTGTATAAGCTTAACACAAGTGTGTGTAAATGGGTTTTAATAATAATAATAATAATAATATATTTTATTTGAGGGCGCCTTTCAAAAAACCCAAGGACACCTTACATGCAAGGTTTTAAAAAGACAATAAAACATAAACATAAAAAGGTAAAAAAAGAGATTCACATAACAACAATAAAAAAGGGAGTGGAATGGATGGAAATTAGAGGGAGTAGGCTTTTTTGAACAGACGGGTTTTGAGACGTGATTTAAAGATTGTCAGAGAGTCAATGTTACGGATGTCAGGTGGGAGGGAGTTCCAGAGGTGGGGGGCTGAGCGACTGAAGGATCTGGACCCCATGGTGGTCATGCAGGCAGGAGGGATGAGAAGGCTGAGGGAGGAAGATGATCTGAGGGTCCGACTGGGTGTGTTTATGTGGAGGAGTTCAGTGAGGTAAGAAGGTGCGAGGTTATGGAGGGCCTTGAAGGTTATGGAGGGCCTTGAAGGTTAGGAGGAGAGATTTGTATATAATGCGGTCTGTGACAGGGAGCCAGTGGAGCTGTTGGAGAACAGGGGGGATGAGGTTTGTGAAAGGTGTTGGACCAAGGACAGAGCCTTGGGGAACACCAGAGAAGAGTGGGGAAAGCTGGGAAGTGAATGTTTTTAACTGAATGGACTGAGTGCGGCCGGAGAGATATGAAGAAAACCAGTCCAGGGGTGTGCCTGATAAACCAATGGATGCCAGTCTGTGGAGGAGGATGGAATGGGAGATGGTATCAAAAGCCGCAGTCAGGTCGAGGAGGATGAGGATGGATAGGAGTCCGGAGTCTGCTGACATCAGGAGGTCGTTGGTTATTTTGAGTAGGGCAGTTTCAGTGCTGTGGTGGGGGCGGCCACCGGACTGGAACTGCTCATAGAGGTTGTTATTGGAGAGGTGGGAGTGGATTTGTGGCAACTGTTTTTCCCAGGATTTTTTAAATGAATGGTAAGTTTGAAATGGGACGAAGGTTATTGAAGTTGCTGGGGTCTGAACCAGGCTTTTTGAGAAGTTATTGCAGCAGATTTCAGAGGTGGGGGGACAGAACCAGATATGAGGGAGGAGTGGATGATAGAGGTAAGCAGAGGTGCCAGGCAGTGGAGACAGGCTTTGACCAGGGGTGTCGGGAAGGGGTCTAGTTGGCAGGTGGATGGTTTAGATTTTCTAATAAGATCAGGTATGTCAGCAGGGGAGGGAAGGTGGAAACATGAGAGTGGTTGACACAAGGGAGCTGGGGGAACAGGAGGGAGTGGACTACAGGAGGTGTGACAGGTCAGTTTCTGATGGATGTTTTCAATTTTTGTGCTGAAAAAGTTCATGAGTGAATTATAGTGGGCAGTGGAGTGGAAGTGTGGGGGAAGAGAGTCAGGTGGGTGGAGGGAGTTGCTAATTAAAGAGAACAGAGTCTGGGTGTTCCCATCACCAGCACTGATGAGAGTTGTGTAGTAGTGGTCCTTGGCTGTGTTGATTGAGTCCTTATAGAGAAGATGGTAAATGGTAAATGGACTTGAGCTTGTATAGCGCTTTTCTAGTCTTCCGACTACTCAAAACGCTTTTACACCTACCCATCACACCTATCCAGTATCTATCCATTCACGCACATTCATACGCCCCAGACGCAGCAGGGGGAGCAATTTGGGGTTAAGTGTCTTGCCCAAGGACACATCAGACATGTTGCTCGCAGGAGCAAGGAGCTGGGGATCGAACCCTCAACCTTCCGATTGAGGGGCAACGACTCTACCAACTGAGCCACAGAAAAGTGTGGTGGTGGTACATTTCCATGTGAACAGTTAAGGTGGGTTTTATTGTACAGTCGCTGTAGTTGTCGTCCTTTAGCTTTGAGGAGGCGGAGTTGGGGTGTGAACCAGGGAGCAGAGTGGGTGAATGATACGGTCCGGGTTTTCAGGGGAGCCAGTGAGTTCAGCAGAGTATGGAGACTGTTGTTGTAGATGGAAACCAGTTCATCTGTGGTAGTGGGGTCTTGATGGTTGGGAGGGCTTCAATGCTCGTGGTGAGAGTTGTCATATTGTTGTAACACCCAAATTTCCCCCATTCGGGGATCAATAAAGTTTATCTTTATTCTTATTGATGTTCTTGATACTTTTCGTAACAAGAACATCAATAAGGATAAGGATAAACTTTATTGATTGACCAATGATTGACCATTTTTACTACTCCTTATTGATGTTCTTGATACTTTTCTTATCAAGAACATCAATAAGGAGTAGTAAAAATGGTGCGTGTAAGTTTAATTTTGGAAATAGTGAGATTTAAATTAATAGATACAAACATGTGGTCAGAAATGGGGAGATCAGTTGAGGAGCAGTAAAAAGGGGAGACACCGGAGCAGCAGACCAGGTCAAGAATATGACGCTTTGAGTGGGTGTCAAAATTAATAAACTGATGAAAATGAAAACTGTCAAGGCAGGATGTGAAGTCCATCGTGAGGTTCAGGTTCAGATTGTCCATGTGGATATCATAATCACCAAGCACAATGACATTGGGAGAGAGGGTGCAGAGGTGGGTGAGAAGTGAGGAGAATTTGTTGATAAAATCCTTATTATTTTTGGGTGGGCGATACACAGTGGTTACTATGATTGGTGCTGGTCCGGTTATTTGCAGAGAAACTGATTCAAATGATGTGAATGAAGGGGTTGAGAGAGGCGAGACCTTCCATGTTTCCTGGTAGATTATCACAAGACCTCCCCCTCGGCCGATGAGGTGGGGCTGACAGAGGTAAACAAACCCAGGTGGTGTAGCCTCGTTCACCTGGGAAAAGTCATTCTGTTGCTGCCAGGTTTCTGTCAAGCATAGGAATTCCAGTTTACGGTCGAAGAGGAGGTCCCGGGGGAGAAGTCCTTTGATCGTGAGAGAGCAGATGTTGAATAGTCCGACGTGGACACGGCTGCGGTCAGGGGCAGTGCTAAGGTTAGCCGACCTGGCTAGGTTGGCTAACAAACCACAGTCCGCTGTATGCGGATTTGTATGTCGCTCATTCCCTGTCCCTCAGATTGTGTCCTGTGCTGGTTTCTTGTGTCTTCCTGGTTGCTAGTTTGTGGTCACTGAGCCTGTACCTGGTGAGAATCTGTCTTGTTCCAGTTATGTTTCTTCACATTGTGTTATAATTAATTTTACTCTGATTGGTTTTTGGAGAGTAACACGCCCGGACACAACATGTATAAAAGAGTCAACTGTTCTCTGGGAGCAGAATGAACAATACAGGTCAGGTACCAATCCCATTCGATGTCTGATTCTCAGTGTGAGATATGCTCTCAGACATCATTTCAAATCAATATACTGATGATTTAAGTTTTTAGAAGCACCAGTAACATTTACCCAAACTGCATCCCAGTCTAATTCATGTCCCATTTCGGATATATCTCTGTCCCAAGCTTTCATTCCTGATGTGGGCAAATATTTCTGTGGAAGGAATCACAACTTAAGTAACCCTTACCCCAATTTTAATGTGATTGCATTTAATTTTTATGTGTAACATTTATATTGTGATTTAATCTTATGGAGGATTTAAAGTTTGTATCAACAAGAACGGCATGTTTCAATCAGAGCTTCTCATGATGATCTTCTTCATCTACTCAAACATTCATTTAACGTCTCTGCCAGCAGCTACAGCCAGTGTACCGAACATGTACCGCAGCGCTGTTGTGGATCCCTTCACTCGACTCTTCATCTCCTCCAGTTTCTTGACCTTCTCTGCGTCTCCGTTCTCCTTCATCTTTTCAATCAGGAAGTCCAAGTGGACAAGAGTGGACAGAGAATCAACATTCAGAGCGATCTGCTCCAGTCTGAGAACATGCTCGTAGGACTCTTCCAACCATCGATCTTTGTCCTCTTTAAGTTTGTCCATTGTCTTCTGAAGTGTTTCCAGAAGGCTTGTTTTCTCTTCACGGTCTGCTTTACTTTGGTCATACTTCTCTTTCACGTCTTGAAGAGTTATCTGACGTTTCCTTGTCTTTGGAACATATCTCCAGTCTTCCTTCACATGATCAGACGCAGGGCATTTCCCTGTACAGACAGTGCAGCGACCCTCACTCATCACCTCACAGTGTTCGGGATACCAGGCCATCGAGCATCCAGGGTAGTGACAGTTCTCCTCACAGACTGTACAGCACATAGCTCCTTTATAAAACAAACAGCTCATTCCACCACTGATATCTTCTTTATCTTTGTAGACCTCATCAACTTCTACAGTGAAGTTCTTGTTGCTCTTCATCTCTTGTTCATGTGTCTTCAGGGCTTCCTGAGTCTGTTTGATTTCTCTCTGTTTAAATTCAATCAGCTGAACTCGCTCTTGCAGGTTTTGGATCGAGGCTTTCAGTTTGATGCGTTCGTTCAGAACGGCCACAGTTGTCCCCAGCTGCTGTGGAGGCGTTTTTAACAGAAACTCTCCAAACTGGGACATTCCTTTCATTGATACAGCATATGCATGTTTAAGGATTTGTTTGTTCTCTTCTGTTCTTTCTTCATTTTGAAGGTTCTCAAACAGGAAGTGAACGGGCTGCTTCTTTGCATCTTTGGCCCACTTGATGTTTGCTACTTCAACGGCTTTAAGATGTTTAGGTGTCATTCCATTTGAGTGTGTGATGAGACAGACAATGTTGTTCTCCATGTTTTTTCCAAACAGAGACGCCACTGAATCCAGGACGTACCTGAAACGATCACTCAGGCGATTCTCGCTCGCTTTCATCACCAGACCCACGACATTTATCTCATAAACTCCGTCCCCTGAGCGGAACAAGTCAATTAATCTATTTGTGATGAAATCATCATGTTCAATCCCTCTGGTGTCTCCGTATCCAGGAGTATCAATGATGGTCAGAGAGTAGGACAGAGTTTTATCTTCAAAACCAAAGAGATCGTACACGATCACATCTGATGTCTGACTGTCTAACTGATCTCTCTCCTCCTCTACGATGTCAAACCAGACATTGTCGTTCCACGTCACTCCCATGGCGTAGTTGACCAGAGGGTTGATCAGAGTAGATTTTCCTGATCCTGTTTCTCCCACAAGCAGGATGGTTTTGTGTACTTTAGTTGGATCTCTTTCACCAAGAGTCATTCTTGTTATGGTCCCAATCGTCTCTTTCTTTGGTGTCAGCTGGTAGACATTAGGAGATCCTGGACGGATCAGGTGTTTGCAGGTGATGTTGTCATACCTGTTTGTTGTGCTTCTGTTGAGAGGTGAAGACATCCAATCAACAACCAGAAAACATGGACAAAAAGATCCAAATGGGATCTTTTAATGAAAGTAGTTCATGCACTTTCACACCACATGGATTTTTAATGCTGATTCCCGCCCTGTGCACAGTGGCGTTTAGCTTCTCCTGTCTGGACGGAGGTGTTAAGTCCCACGCTGCAGATCAAAGCCGTAAATAGCATTTTTACTGCTGCTACAACTGAACTGAACAAGCTGTAGCCATATTTGCACACTTGTATTTATTTATGTCCAAAACTTATTCGTGCCCTGCCTGAAGAGATTCTTTATTTGTATTTTTCATTGATCTTATCAGTTCAGACTTCTCTACTTTATTCCTACAATTCACTTAGTAGACACTTTAATCCAAAGCGACAAACATCAGAGACGAAGTACAACAGAAACAAGGATCTAAAAAAGAGCAAACCATGTCAGTATGTGCAAACAATCATCTTTAATTCCGAGTGGACACACAAGTACTGACAGGAAGGGACCAGATGAGCTGACAGGAAGTTACCAAAGCAAAGCACAACAGCTGTTCTTAAAGAGCATATTGCAGGTTAAAGACAAAACTTAACTAATCATGGAAAATACGTTAACAATACTGTTTTTAAAGAAATTCTGAAATTAATAACCCACAGGGTCTCCTGGAGACGTTTTAGTCTTTGCTCTTTACTTCCGCATTCGGCTGTGACGTAACATAAGGGAGTCCCGCTGAATCCCCGTCTGTTTAACATGTAAGATCATGGATCCGAGTGTCACTCCCGTCAATAAAGAGGAAGAAAATATGTATTTCTTTACATATAATGGTCCACTGGCTTATTATTCTGAACCTGTTTGATGTGATAGAGAGCAGAAACAGGCAGGATTAGAGGAATAACGGCCTCAGGAGAGAAGAGAGACCCGGAGCAGGCGTCCTGCTGAGTGACAGGTGTCAGCTCGCCATATATGGGCGAGTGCTGTGTTCACATCAGCATATGTAAAGTTTGTAATCACATTCAATCCATTAAAAAACTATTTGTAGAAGGTGCAAGTGCCGATCATTCACCTTTACATTGTATGGGAGTTACTCGTAAAAACGGCAAATCTGTACAATGTATTACGGTGCCGCGCTGTGCACGCGCGCGAGAGAGAGAGAGAGAGAGAGAGAGAGAGAGACATTAAACCCGATTACACGGCCTGTGCAAATGCAGCACCATGTCTTTATTGTTTATTCCTGATGCAGCTCAGTGTTCACGTTGTTATAGAAAATACAGTGTATGGTGCAGGATTCTCCTGACGTGAGTTCACAGCGCACGTAATCCACACAAACATGCACAACAGCGCACACACTCCACACTTTAATGCGTGCTTTTGCACATTAGGCTACTACAAAAAGTTTAAAGTTTTAATGGAATAGAGGACCGACAGACGTAAAGCTTGTGTTTCTGTTTGTTTCCAAACCGCGCGTTCCGTCTTTCCTCACTGCGCGCACACACACACACACACACACAGGCACACACACACACACACACACACACACACACACACACACGGACACGCTCTGTTGTAACAGAGTTGGATTTATAATAAATCGTATGACTACATATATTAATACAGACTGTCCGGTGTCTATTACACACAAACTAGAGAATATAACAGAGGATTCCAGCAGATCAAATCATTAAACGCTTTCTGTCTGCGTATATAATATTTGATGTTAAACAGCCAGAGATTTAAATCATTAATAAGGAAACGCTTTTGCGCCTGATGCCGAAATATTCAACGTGTCTGTTCGATGGTTTCTGAGGTTGTGGGAATAATTCACCAAAAAACACTTTGAATAATAAAGCCACTTACACTATGCGCCCGAATGTGCGCCGCAGTGACGAGTATGTGCTGCAGGGAGGCGTCCTGTCTGTTCTCACTCACTACCACGTATCATTATACCTCTTTAATCATGTCATGTTTTATCCTGTTTTTTGTGCTTTAATTCTTTTGTGCTGCCTTCTAAATGTTTGTTTGTAAAGTGTTTGATGCTCTCGGTGCAAGACAAGTTCCCCCAGGGGCAATAAAGGCTTCATTCATTCATTCATACACGTAAGCATAAAGCCGATCAAAGCAGAGTAACAGAACGCGACTCCCTTATCTTACGTCATGTGACGCGTTGTTGGAAAAGTGCGAGTTCTAAACAGCTCCGCTAAAAACAGCCACTTTCTCCTCTAAATTAGATTAGAGCACTTATGTGTTGAAGAACATACAGAACATTGATGTACTTATTCTACAGCCCTTATCAGACAACATGAAGTGTTAATTTAAACTTTTTTTAAACCTGCAATATGCTCTTTAAGAGTTTTAACCAGTATAGAAATCATCTTAAAAGTTGATGTTATCAAACAAAACCCTCATCATTACCATCATCATCATCATCAATAATATTGAGACCTGATTGGTGGAACCTTGATACTTAAATGACTTTTTTATGGGGTTTTTTGTCTGGTTTTAGTAGGTTTGATAGCTCTCCTTCACTATTTGTTGTTGGATGTTGTTCTTGCTAGCTAATCATAATCTTGAATTTCCCTCCGGATCAATAAAGTATCGTCCGTCCTTGCTTCCTTCCTTCCTTCCTTCCTTCCTTCGAGTAAAGTCACATGTACCAAAACAAACTAATAACATATCAAGACGAGTACGACAGGTACGAAGCTACTGAACGTGCAGCCAATCGCATCAGCGCACAGGTGAGAAGAGAGGAGGAGTATGATGGTGAAGGATATCAGTGAGGGAGGAGGGGGTCAAGGGCTTTATGTTCGAAGAGAAGGATTTTGAAGGTAATCAAATAATAACGTTGGAACGACAAACGTGCACACAGAGCGATGAGCTACGCAGTGCATCACAGGCTGCCAGTCAGCACGCAGCATCATTCACAACATCAGTGTGCATCAACCAGATCGAGGTGAGGTGCCATGTGTGCCAACAGAAAGCGAGCTCTTGCAATAGTGGTGTTCATATGCACAGATTTAATTTCCAACTTTATTATTATCTCCAAATTAATCTGATCTGCAGCAGGCAACACGACACAATCCACTGATCGACTCGACGGTACACAAAGACAACACCACAGATACAGATAGATAATCCACAGCTGAAGTGAAAACAGGAACTTTAACCACACCGAGCCAGACGCGAGAACAAGTTCAGAAAGAGCACAGAAAAGAGCCTTCAGATCAGTCATGACCAACACGCGGTCAAATGTGACAAAGCAGGATTTGTATTCCAACAATCCAATAAAACTGAAACAACTCATCTGTGTTAATGAAATATAGTACTCACGTTGCCATGGTTACGTCTTCAGATGAGCTGGAGGAGGGGGCAGCTGATTGGTTCTCTGTAATGAAAAAAAAACAAGCAAGTGACCTCGGCGTCCTGTCAGCTGCCATCTTGATATTATCAGCTCTTAACGAGTGAACAAACTCGCTCAGCTCCTCCCCCTTCATGCAAACATTTATTAAACAATTACACTGAATGTCGCTTCATATCAGTCTTACCGTCAGTTTGTCTTTGTTCCCGTTTATTTCAATCTGCTGTTATCTCTTCTCTTTGTTTGTAAGTCTGTGTTTTAAAGTGTTCTAACCTGTCGCTCAGCTCTCAGAGTCAGCGGTCTGATGTCGAGGAGAGAGAGCAGAGTTTATATCAGCAGTGGGAGGACACCTGAGGTCACATGATGTCACAGAAACAGACCACAGAAACGTTTATTTCATCAAAGCAAGAACATTACCTTTTAAAGTCAACTCTCCTCCCTCTCTTCCTTTCTGTTTCACTGAACCTCACCGTTTCTCTGAAATCACGTGACATGCTGAGAATCTTATCAGAGACCTGCTTACTTACATTCAAAAAGTTGGAGCAAGGAACTCAAATGTCATTGATATTTCTGTTTGTTGAAAAAAAAGGTCTCAAGTTAATTATTCGTCTTTCTGTATTTTATTACAGAGAATAAATGTTCTTTTGCAAAAGGAGGAAGTGAAATGCACAAGTGATAGAAATCACCAGGGCAGTGCAGAAAACCCACGCTGACATGTTCTATCATTCTGCTCTAAGAAGTCAACATTTCTCAAAATGGGGAAACTGAGAACGCTTTTCAGAAAGGAGGAGCTGAATGCAGCCAATAGTACAGACATAAAAAATACAATATCTCCATATAAAATACATTAAAAAGGTCATACTTCAAAATCACAAGAATCAGAGAAAGAGTCCATCAACCCTCTGTGTCCTCACACCTGGTAGGTTTAAGAGAACACATCATAAAATAGACAGTGTGAAGCTGAAGTCTGTAACTGAAACATTTAAGAAGGAGATGAAACGAGACAGGTTTTGGGTTTGTAGAGATTTGAGGGAACGTTCAGGGATAGTACTGTTCTTCTGACTGGCGACGATGCGATGATGGCACAGGTAGGGAGGCTTTATTTGTCAAATATGCTTCATGTTAAACATACAGCACAGATAAAATTTGAATCCCCTCAACCCACAGTGCATTAAAAAACAATAAAAAGCACTGGGTGTTACAACTCAGAATAGAAGTGGAACCAAACGCACGACTCAGAGACAGAATAAACGAACAATAATTTATTAAACAACGAGTGACACGGTGAATAAATGTACTACATGAAATATGAGTGACACTAATGTGTAGCATAAATCTAATGTGACTCTAATGTGTAACAAGAAGTATACGGTGACTCTAAATGTGTACAAGAAGTATACGGTGACTCTAAATGTGTACAAGAAGTATACGGTGACTCCAAATGTGTAACAAGAATATAATGTGACTCGAAGGTGATCCAAAAGCACGCGTGTAGTAGAGCCAGATGAAGACAAACGAGACGACAAGGAACACGAGGTGCAGGACGGGCAGGACTGGGAACTAGCGAGAGGGAGAAAAACACGAAGGGTCAAAAACACTACAGGGAATAACACGAGCAATCACAGAGCACTAAATAACTGGTAAAGACACAGAGAGTACAAACCACTGAGGGAAGAACAATAATCTGGCGCCGGCAGTGTGGAAGGAGCCGGCTTAAATAATGAGTTGATTGAAGAGAAAACACCTGTGAGCTAACCTGAAACCAATGAGTAATTAAAGGGTGAAGGGAAAACACAGAGGGAGTGACAGACAGGGAAAAAACAAAACAAACACACGTGGGAAGACGCACAGAAACCAAAACATGACACTGGGCTTAATAAACATGACAATTAAATAAAAAATGGCAATAAAAAAATAGCAGTACTTTAAAAAAAAACAAATTCTTAGCAGCAAAACTTAACTGAAGACATTCGAGACAAAAAAGGAACGACAGACAATCAGTAGCCAATCAACAGACAAGGGCACTTGTGAATATTCAGCGGGATAATCTTTACAGATGAACATCATTTATATGAAGTTTGAAGAGTTAATGCAGCCCAGAGAAGTAAAAAGCTAACATTATGCGCTAGCGAACTACACCGCGGTCAGTTTACAATGACGTCATGACCGTTATGCTTCATCGATCTCATCAGCTGATTCGACAAGAAGCTAAACGTTAGCTTAATAAGTTGTTTATTAACCCAATATTTGCAAGAACACTGAAAAACTTGACTAGAGACTGTAAGGAGGATTAGGGAGAGAGTTCCCGGTGTGATGACGTTTAATGTCTGCAACAACCACTGTAGTTTCAGTTAGCTCCTCGTTAGTTACCGCCGTTTAAAGTTTGCGTAAAAGACCTTATTTCAGGCGTCTAAACACAAACATTCAAAATCCCCATTGACTTTTAGAGGTTAAAACCACGGCGCTAAAATGCTAACTCACTTCCTGGTTTTAGGACTCAAAACTACACCAGTCTATGAAGGAGTGATGTCTGCTGGGAAAACTCAGGGGGCGGGGTCATCTCATTTAAAGAGACACACACACCAAAATGGATCTGCACATAACGGCAAAATGTTTTATTACCCTGAAATGAAATCTACACACTTAAAGGTGCATTCAGTCAGCTGTGTAGTGAATGAAGTAGTAAAATGATCCTCTGTTATCAGACATGAAGGAAACACGCTATGTTGAGATAGCTCTCTGTAATGTTTAGAATTTAGACTGTAGTACCCGTTTTAAACACTAGGGGTCTGATTTACTAAGATCTCAATTAAAGAGTACTAAATTGCGTGTTCATTGCAAAAGTTTGCACGTTTGGCTTGTGGACGTTTTGCGGGTGATTTTCTAAGAACATTTGCATGAATGACGTCAGGTGCAAACCTTGTGGAGGCGGTAGTATTTCTGTCAGGTTTTTGCGTGTTCTACGGGTTTACGCCACAGAGAGTTTGGACGGAAAGCTGGACGACTGCAAGCGCAAAATAGGTATTAGTGAGAGGCAAATGAACGTCCAGTATTTTCAAGTAATAGCAGATAAATGTGAATATAACAAAAGAAAAAAGTGGCTAATAAGAAAACCTGGGTATTAAACACGGCCTCTCTTTTCTTCCCTCTGTTACGGAACCAGAATAGAACCCAAGCGCGAGACCAAGGATCAGGTAACAACAACAATTTATTATAAATAGGGAAAGTGACACTGGTGACAATAATGAGCAAGAGTCCAAGCTCAGGTGCGTAGTGTAGACAATAATCCAAGTGACTCTCAAAAAACCCTAATCCAGCACGCGTGAGGTGAAATCCAAGTGAACACGATGAGACGACAGGACACGAAGGGGCAGGTAGGTCTGGACTGGGAGCACGGAGGGTTGACAATACTCTGGCGCCGGCTGCATGTGGAGAGCCGGCTTAAGAGGAGGAGTTGACGAGACGTGGAATGAGTGACACCTGGTTGTGCAGCTGAAACAAATTGTAATCAAGGGGAAGGGGAGCACACAGGAGGAGAAGACAAACAGGGAAAGCAAACAACAAAAGTGCACACACTAACAAAAACCCAAATCATAACAGTACCCCCCCCTCAACGACCGCCTCCTGGCGGTCCACCCGGCTTTCCCGGATTGTCCCGATAAAAGTCACGAATTACTGAGTGATCTAAAATCAGAGTTCTAGATATCCAGCTTCTTTCCTCTGGACCATAACCAACCCAGTCAACAAGAAATTGAAAACCACGTCCCCTGCGGCGAACGTCCATCACCTTGTTAACCGTAAAGGCCGGATGGCCATCGATGAGTCGGGGGGGTGGAGGGGTGACGGCCGGAGGGCTAAACTCACTGGTGTTAACCGGTTTTAGTTGTGACACATGGAATGTGGGGTGGATCCTGAGTGCAGGAGGAAGTCTGAGACGTACCGCTGAGGGATTCACTATCTCCAAGACCTCATAGGGACCAATGAACCGGGGGGCCAACTTTTTAGAGGAAACGCTAAGGGAAATGTCTTTAGAGTTCAACCAGACCCTTTGGCCTGGCGTGTAGGTAGGTGCCGGAACCCTGTGGCGATCAGCCAACCTACGATTCCGTTCCCTAGTCCTCAACAATGCGGCTCGTGTCTCCCTCCAGGTCCTGCGTAACCGTCGCAGGTGACTTTGGACGGAGGGAACGTTAATGTCTTGTTCTTGACTGGGAAATAACGGGGGTAAGTAACCAAGAGAAACTTGAAACGGTGCCATACCTGTGGCCGAGGATGTGTGGGAGTTGTGGGCGTATTCAACCCATGACAGATGCTGGCTCCATTTATCTGGTCTCTGGGCGCAAACACAACGGAGCATAGCCTCTACGTCCTGATTAGCCCTCTCAGTCTGGCCGTTGGACTGTGGGTGGTATCCTGAAGAGAGGCTCACCGTAGCTCCCAGTGCCTGACAGAACGCCCTCCAGACTTGTGATGTAAACTGGGGACCTCGATCGGAGACAATGTCAGAGGGAATACCGTGCAACCGAAAGACATGAACTGTGAGCAGTTCAGCGGTCTCGGAAGCAGAGGGTAATTTAGGGAGTGCAACAAAATGAGCAGATTTAGAAAAACGGTCAACAATGGTAAGTATGACAGTATTACCTTCTGAGGGGGGTAAACCGGTGATGAAGTCCAACGCAATGTGAGACCATGGTCTACCCGGAACAGGGAGGGGATGAAGCAGACCCGCCGGCGGCCGATGTGACGCCTTGCCCCGGGCACACACAGAACAAGCCAACACATAGTCCTTAATGTCCCTGTTCATGGATGGCCACCAGAAATGTCTTTTGAGCAGGTCCGTTGTCCGAGAAACACCCGGATGACAGGCTATCTTGGATGAATGTCCCCACTGAAGAACCTGAGAACGGACAATAACAGGAACGAACAAGCAGTTATCTGGGCCCCCACCGGGGTCGGGGTGATCCCTCAAGGCATTACGGACAGCTGACTCGATCTCCCATGTCACCGAAGCCACCAGGCAGGATGAGGGAAGAATCGTGTCAATAGTTTCTTGTGTTTCTTTGTCTCTATCAAACTGTCTTGATAATGCATCTGGTTTTATGTTCTTACTCCCAGGTCGGTAGGTGACCGTAAAATGGAATCTGGTAAAAAACAACGCCCACCGGGCTTGACGAGAATTCAACCTCTTGGCTGTCTGGATGTAGGAGAGGTTCTTGTGATCGGACCAGACCACAAATGGTGTTTCAGCACCCTCTAGCCAGTGCCGCCACTCCTCCAAGGCTAACTTCACCGCCAACAACTCCCGATTTCCCACGTCGTAGTTCCTCTCAGCCGGAGATAGTTTGCGGGAGAAGAAGGCGCACGGATGGAGTTTCTGGTCACAGGAAGACCTCTGAGAGAGAACTGCCCCCACTCCAATGTCTGACGCGTCCACTTCCACGATGAATTGTCTCTGGATGTCTGGTTGCACCAAGATAGGTGCTGAAGAAAACCTTCTCTTTAGGTCAGCAAACGCCTCCTGTGCAGCAGGAGACCACAGGAAAGGTTCAGAGAGAGAGGTTAGTCTTGTGAGGGGGGCTACAACCTGGCTGTAGTTCCGGATGAAACGTCTATAAAAGTTAGCGAAGCCCAAGAATCTCTGCAGCTGCTTGCGAGAAGTTGGTGTCTCCCACTCCATGACAGCTTCGATCTTTGCAGGATCTGGTCTAACCTGACCACTCTCCAGAATGTATCCTAGAAAAGAGACTGAGGGGGTATGAAATTCGCACTTCTCAGCTTTCACGAAGAGTTTGTTCATTAATAGTCTTTGCAGAACCTTCTGCACATGACCAATGTGTTCCTCCAGTGAACGAGAAAAAATCAAAATGTCGTCTAAATAAACAAACACAGAGTGGTTCAAAAAGTCTCTCAATACGTCATTGATAAGGGCTTGGAACACCGCAGGAGCATTGGTTAAACCAAACGGCATTACGAGATATTCGAAATGTCCTAGAGGAGAGTTGAACGCTGTCTTCCACTCGTCCCCCTCCTTAATACGAACCAGATGATAGGCGTTACGGAGATCCAGTTTGGTGAAGATGGTGGCGCCTTGAAGCGGTTCAAAAGCTGAGCTGATGAGAGGTAAGGGATATTTGTTTTTCACTGTTATATTGTTCAGGCCTCGAAAGTCAATGCATGGTCGGAGAGTCTTATCCTTCTTATCGACAAAGAAGAAACCAGCTCCGAGTGGAGAAGACGAGGGACGAATAAATCCTGAATTGAGGGACTCTGTTATGTAGCTCTCCATGGCCTCTCTCTCAGGACCTGACAGATTATACAGGCGACTGGTTGGAAACGGGGCACCCGGCAGTAAGTCAACTGAACAGTCGTAAGGCCTGTGAGGAGGAAGGGTGAGAGCCCTCTCCTTACTAAACACCTCTCCTAGATGATGGTAAACTGAGGGCACTGAAGATAAGTCGGGGGGTTCCGGAAACTTAGTACCACCAAGAGTCTTACATGAGGGTGATGCTGAAGTAAGGCATTTAGCATGACAGTACTCACTCCAGCTTGTAATTTTACCCTTGGACCAATCAATCTGTGGGTTATGGAGCTGCAACCACGGGAGGCCTAAGACGATGGGGGCATGAGATGAGGGCATAATGTGGAAAGCTAAACTCTCCCTGTGATTACCTGCTAACAGCAACGATAGCGGGGGGGTTTCACTCACAACTTGAGCTAGCGACTGGCCATTTAAACCATCAACTCTTAGTGTCTGGGAAACGGGGAGAACCTGAATACCGGCTTCACGAACGAACTCGCAGTCAATAAAGTTAGCGTCTGAACCTGAATCAACAAGAGCTAACAATGACAGTGGTTTATTGTTAATTAACAGGGTAGCTTCCAAATTTACACGTTTACGGGGAGAATTAAGAACAGTTGCGCTACTCACCAGAACCCCGGCTGAAACTGGTGAGTGGCCTAGTTTAACCGAACCGGACAGTTAATCAAGCGGTGTCCCCCTTCACCACAATAGATACACAATCTATGTTTGAAGCGACGGTCTCTCTCGGCCGGAGTTAGCCGGCTGCGTCCCAACTGCATAGGGACCTCTGGTGTAACAACTGAACGAGAACTATCTCTCAGAGTAAAACTAGTGTCAGGAAGCAAAAGGGGTTTAACAGGGGTTTTACTGGGCTCCTCTCGTTCCCTATCGCGGATGCGGTTATCGATCTTGATAGCCAGAGTTATTAATTCCTGTAAGTTATTAGTTTCAGGACGGCCCACCAAACAATCTTTAACTGCTCCGTTTAACCCCTTTGAAAAAATCGCCTGCAAGGCCTGATCATCCCAGCCTACCTCTGCTGCTAATGTGCGAAAATCAATGGAATACTCCGCAACGCTTAGTGAACCCTGGCGAAGGCTGAGCAGCTGATCCCCAGTATCTCTGCTAGCCACGGGATGATCGAAAACAGAAATCATATCTTCGAAAAAACCTTTGTAATTGACGTGACTAGTTAGCGGGTTGTGCCAGAAGGCTGTTCCCCACGCCCTAGCTCTGCCCGATAGCAACCCGAGAACATAAGCTATCTTGGAACGATCGTGGCCGTAAGTGAGTGGCTGAGTCTCAAAAACAAGTGCACACTGAAATAAAAAAGCTCTACAATCACCCAACTTTCCGTCGTATCTCTCTGGGGCAGGGACGAACGGTTCACGAGGCTGGGCCTGGCTGGGAGAGGGAACAACAGGGTTAGTAACAGTCGGTTGAACGGGGTTTAGCTGCGCTTCAACACGACTGAGGCTTGTCGATATCACCTGCAGTGACTCGACCATTTTGCGCAGAGCCTGGTCATGCTGCCCGAGCATGGCTCCTTGAGAGGAGAGAGCGAACTGAAGGGAGCTAACACTAATCTCTGAATCCTGGTCCGCTGGGTCCATGTTGGCCAGAGTATTCTGTTACGGAACCAGAATAGAACCCAAGCGCGAGACCAAGGATCAGGTAACAACAACAATTTATTATAAATAGGGAAAGTGACACTGGTGACAATAATGAGCAAGAGTCCAAGCTCAGGTGCGTAGTGTAGACAATAATCCAAGTGACTCTCAAAAAACCCTAATCCAGCACGCGTGAGGTGAAATCCAAGTGAACACGATGAGACGACAGGACACGAAGGGGCAGGTAGGTCTGGACTGGGAGCACGGAGGGTTGACAATACTCTGGCGCCGGCTGCATGTGGAGAGCCGGCTTAAGAGGAGGAGTTGACGAGACGTGGAATGAGTGACACCTGGTTGTGCAGCTGAAACAAATTGTAATCAAGGGGAAGGGGAGCACACAGGAGGAGAAGACAAACAGGGAAAGCAAACAACAAAAGTGCACACACTAACAAAAACCCAAATCATAACACCCTCCCTCTTTTGAATGAATTGTAATACATTGCGCAGGAGGTGCGAGTCCTCTGTGGCACTGGTGCTCAGTGTGTGTGTGCCACTCGTGCACCAGAAGCTGGTCAGCGCTGTGTCTGATCGGACATAAATGCCATGGCAACAGGTACTGAAGTTGGGGGTACAAGCATGATGAGCCCCCCGTTCAAGCGTCCCTCAGCGCAGCAGCTCCGGTCAGCGGGACAAGCCGGCATCGTTCACCCGATACCAGAGGAGCTGAGGCGGCGGTATAGAGGCTGTAGAGCCGGGGCTCTGGTAAGGGCTAAGCTCGCGGCTAAGCGATGGAGGTACAAGCCCTCGGTTCCGGCGATAGTTATGGGGAACGTAAACTGTCTAACCAACAAGACAGACGAGCTGGCTGCTCTCGTGAAGAACAACCGGACATTTAGAGAGTGCAGTTTAATGTGCCTCACAGAAACCTGGCTGACTCAAAACACCCCGGACGCTAACGTGGATCTACCGGGCTTCACTACAGTGAGAGCGGACAGAGACACGAAACGCAGCGGCAAACGGAAAGGAGGAGGACTCGCGCTGTTTATTAACAACAGATGGTGCCACCATGGACATATTACGGTGAAGGAGGCAACGTGCAGCAAAGACATCGAGCTGCTGGCGGTGGGTCTCCGTCCTTACTACATGCCCAGGGAGTTCTCTCACGCGATCGTGGTTGCTGTTTACGTTCCACCCCGTGCACACGCCGAGACTGCGTGTGACGTCATCCACGCGACCACCTCAAGATTACAAACGCTGCACCCTGATGCTTTCATTGCCATCTCAGGGGACTTTAACCATGTTACATTGGACTCTACACTACCGGACTTTCACCAGTTTGTAAGCTGTCCCACCAGGAAGAACAGGACAATAGACCTCCTGTATGCAAACGTGAAGGACGCCTACACTGGCCACCCCGTTACCACCTCTGGGTAAGTCCGACCACAACCTGGTCCTACTAAAGCCACAGTACAAGACTAAGATCCAGAGACAACCGATAACTACTCGCACCTTCAGAAAGTGGTCTCCTGAGGCAGAGGAGGCTCTCAGAGACTGTTTTGAGACCACTGACTGGAGTGCCCTGCAAGAGACCCATGGTGATGACATTGAGGGGGTCACACACTGCACAACTGACTACATGAACTTCTGTATGGACGTTGTGGTTCCCACTAAAACTGTGCGCTGCTTCCCGAATAACAAGCCCTGGATCACCAGCGATGTCAAGGAGATCCTTAACAGGAAGAAAAGGGCATTCAAGGAGGGAGACCAGGCAGAGCTGAAACGTGTGCAGGGGGAACTCAAGGTCAGACTCCGAGAGGCAAAGGAGGAGTACAGAAGGAAGGTAGAACAGAAGCTGCAGCAGAACAACATGAGGGAGGTCTGGGAGGGCATGAAAACCATCACAGGCTGCAAGAAGAAAAATAACAACGCAGAAGACGGGGACCCTGAGAGAGCAAACCAGCTCAACTTGTTTTTTAACAGGTTTGACAGCCCCATCGCTGCAGCCAGTGCCTGTCCCCCCAGAACCCCTCTACACACACCCCCTCCCCCCCTCTCACTCCCCCCAACACCTCCACAAGGACAAACTCATTCTCCAGTGACAATCCATCCCCCCTCCCCCCCACCATCACCAGAGACCAGGTGAGCAAGGAGCTAAAGAGACTCCGCCCCAGGAAGGCAGCAGGCCCGGACAAGGTGTGTCCCAGGATGCTAAAGGCCTGCTCTGCTGAGCTGGGGGAGCCACTTCAGCACATCTTCAACATGAGCCTGCGGCTCGGGAAGGTTCCTGTGCTCTGGAAGACCTCGTGCCTCACCCCGGTCCCCAAGAAGAAAAACCCCAGTGAGCCAGGCGACTTCAGACCAATCACTCTGACATCCCACGTTATGAAAACCTTCGAACGGCTGCTGCTCCAACACCTCAGACCCCAGGTCCAACACGCACAGGATCCCCTGCAGTTTGCATACCAGGCAAAGGTGGGCGTGGACGATGCCATCCTCTATCTTCTACACAGGGCTTACTCTCATCTGGACAAAGGGAGCAGCGTGATGAGAATCATGTTCTTTGATTTCTCAAGCGCCTTCGACACCATCCATCCCCTCCTACTGAGAGACAAGCTGACCGAGATGAGGGTGGACTCGCACCTGGTGAGGTGGATCACGGACTACCTCACAGAGAGACCGCAGTACATCAGACTGAAGGACTGCACATCTGACACTGTGGTCAGCAGCACCGGAGCACCACAGGGGACCGTGCTCTCCCCTGTCCTGTTCACCCTGTACACCTCTGACTTCCAGTATAACTCTGAGCTCTGCCACATGCAGAAATACTCGGACGACACTGCGATAGTTGCTTGTGTCAGGGATGGACAGGAGGAGGAGTACAGGAGCCTGATCGAGGACTTTGTGACGTGGTGCAGTGACAACCATCTGCAGCTAAACACCTCCAAGACCAAGGAGATGGTGGTGGACTTCCGAAGGAACAAACCACATCTAGAACCTGTTTCCATCGGGGGGGTCGACGTGGAGGTGGTCAGGACCTACGGGTACCTGGGGCTGCAGCTGGATGACAAGCTGGACTGGTCGCCTAACATGGACACTACCTGCAGGAAGGGACAGAGCCGTCTGTACTTCCTGAGAAAGCTCTGGTCCTTCAACATCTGCAAAAAGCTGCTGCAGATGTTCTACCAGTCTGTGGTGTCCAGCGTCCTCTTCTACGCCGTGGTGTGCTGGGGAGGAAGCTGCAAGAAGAGGGACGCAGCACACCTGGACAGACTAGTTAGGAGTTCCGGCTCTGTGGTGGACACAGAGCTGGACTCACTGGTGACAGTGGTAGAGAGGAGGTCTCTGGACAAAATGCTCTCCATCATGGACAACACACACCACCCTCTGCACAGCACCTTCACCGGGCAGAGGAGCATGTTCAGTGACAGACTGCTGTCACAGTCGTGCTCCACGGACAGACTCAAGAACTCTTTTGTCCCCCTGGCCATAAGACTGTACAACACTTCACTGTCACGGCAGGGAAGAAGCACACGGTGAACACTGGACTCATTTTTTCACTTTTCTCATTCCTCATCTGCACTGCTGACCTCAGAGTCAGCCCCCAGTTTGGACACTTTAATGCATATTGATAGTCACCTTACTGGGCACTGGTCACTTTAATGATAATCACCCTAATCATGTCTGGTTTCATCCTACTGTTGTGTCATGCTACATCTGTAAGGGCTGACATGATCACCCTAATTAGGTCAAGTTTCACTCTATTGTCTTTGAAACTTTATGCTAATCTGCTCCTCAATAGTTGGGTACTTTAACGGCAATCACCCTAATCACTCCTGGTTTCACCATATTGTTTTGGACACTTAATGCTAATCACTGCTCCTTTATGTTGGTGAGCGAATTTACATTCCTGCATTGACTGTTTAATGACTGTACTCACACCTCTGGCACTATCTCAAACACCTCTGTACATGCACATGTAACTAGTTTCTAAAGGTCAGCACTTTGTTTCTAAGGTTCTTTAACTGTTTACAGGTCTCTTTTAACCAACACATGTTTTTCTCTCCTCACAGGTTATGTACATACTATATAAGTTTTAAGTCTAATTGCTAATGCTAACTGCACAGGTTAAACATATAATTATGTTTATTCTTAGTCACAAGGGGCTGCTAAATCTTGTTTGGGGGATTATTGTATACAGAGGGGAGGGGGGACAGCGGGTGTGTATTGTAACTAATGTCTTGTGTCCTGCCTGTCTGTATACTGCAACTGGATGCCCTGAATTTCCCTCGGGATCAATAAAGTATCTATCTATCTATCTATCCTAACTGCAGCCTGCAGTGCGTAACACTGGGGCTCTTGGATTAGCACGTTCTTTTAAAAGGTGTTAAATTTAGACACCGTCACAACCACCGCAATTTTTGCCTGTCTTGGTAAATCACACTGTGTGTACTAACTTAACTTCTTTACATTTTCTCCTCCAAGTATTTTGCACGCTGAGGCAGAAACGCCTCATTTTGCATATTCATTAAGGCAAACGTACTATTGGACAATACGTGTTGTTTTGCTCATATGAAAGACGCAATCCTCACTGCACGCTGTTAGTAAATCACATCGCACATTTTTTGCTTGTGGTATCAAGTTTGCACACGTTTAGTAAATCAGGCCCTAGGTGTCAGAGTTACATATTACTCCTTTAAATCAACACAAACAGAACAAGTCTGTAACTGAGAACACTTATAAATGTTATGCTAAAAGATCCTTCATTACACATTTTCAGTGAAACGTGTTTCCACAATTAAAATTCAACATGAATAGTAAAAATAAAAACCTGGATTCTTTCATTTTTAGTTATTTTTCTGACATTTTAATCTTTGGCGTGAGGCAGTAACAACGGGCCCAGAGCAGGCTGTCAGTGCTTGAGCTCCGGAGTTAGAAGGTACACACACACACACACACAAACGAGTGTGTTCAAACTGAATAATCCTTATGAAAACAGAACACTGTCTGATCGACTTCATGTGTGTTCAAGTTTCTGCAGGTTAACCGTTAAGAGCTGAAGTTGGAGGTCTGGTTGATGGCGGCCGGTTTAGCGAGTAGATTTCTGAGGTGGAGGTCGACACTGCAGCTTTCTTCCACTTCCTGCAGGTGTAGGCGACGGTGATGGTAAATTAATGGTTGAAGAGGAGGAGGTGATGAAGATTCATCAAGGCGAGCACACTGGAAATAAATGTGATCATATAAATGTTAAAGTTCTGCCAAGCTCGTGAGTTTCTAAAATGTTGAAGAAAGTTGGTTACTTTCTTGTTTTTATGAAGATTTGTGACTTACTTTAGTTTTTGATTGTATTGACAAAGTTCGATGTTTCTGGCTGAAGATGCTCCTCATGGTGAACACGCTGTTTGTGACGCCGGCCTCAGAAGCCACAAAGCTGATCCTGTCCTCTCTGAACGTGACGTGTTGAAGATGTGGTCTGTAAAAAAACATCCAACATGACATTAAAGAGTGAGAAACTTTGCTGCAGGAGGCATAAAGTGACAACAACAGGAAGTGATATCTAAAATAACAGCAGTCACATTTCAGTAATAATCAAGCTAATGCTAATCTTCCCTGAATATTAAAGTAGGAGATGAGGCTGCAGCTTACTTGAGGCAGCGGCTGTTGCTTTCTCCTTGATGTTTGGGATTCCCTCTCTTGCAGAACCTTGCTGTCTGAAATCCTGACGGTAGTTGACTCCTCTAAATAGTGTGGCATAAGTGTATAATGTATGTAATAAGGCATAAATGTGTGACATAAGTTCTTTAAACATGTTGGAAACACAATGCAGGAACTGGCAGAGTTAAAAAGTTCAGCTTCAGGGTGCAGCTTTCTATTTTGCAGACAGGAAGCTGCAGGTTGGGTTTTACATTGTGTCTTAGTCTTTGATGTGGTTAGAGTATAAAGCTCCTCTCAGTCTGTCTGCAGACGGAGGAAGCTGCAGGTTGCTGACAAAAGCTTCAAGGTGGAAGTCTTAGCGGCATATTTCTGCCTGATGCAACCAGTAGAGACGACATTACAGGTTGCATGCAGGAGTTAGAGGACACAGCTGGTGTCAAAGTTGGCTTCAAGGGTCATGTGCAGTTATACACCTGTGCAGGTTGAGGTGATATTTGCTTGCAAAGGCCCTCAGTGGAGGTTTGATATGAGTCTGTCTGCCAGGATGCAGGTGGAGGAAGCTGCATGTTTCTGACAGAGGGTGAAGGTAAAGCTTGGTTGAGGAATCAGAGACTGGTGTTGTAGTTTGAGGCCTCAGATCCTCAGGTGGAGGCAGACTGGTTTCTAGATGTTGTTATGGTAGCTCTTAGCAAGCAGTATCTGCAGGTGGAGGAAACTGCAGGCTGCTCGCAAAGGCTTCAAGATGGAGGATTAATATAGACGATTCTGTCAGATGCAACGAGCTAAGATGACTTTTCAGGTTGCAGACAAGAGTTAGAGCACATAGTTGGTGTAGAAGTTGGCTTTTAGAGTCATTTGTAAGAATCTACAGGTGGAGTTTGTAGTGATATTTTAATGCAGATTCCTTAGTTGGAGGTTTGATATCCACATATCTGTAAGAGCCTGCAGGTGGAGGAAGCTGCAGGATCCTTGCAGAGGTATCAAGTTGACCAATAAGGTGAATATTGTAGTTCTAGCTTCGAGCTTGGAGGTAGAGCTAAGCTAAAGCTAATGGTTGTAGGTAGAGAATTTGTATTTGGCTGTGTGCAGGTGGAGGTGTTAGCAGCAGAGGACTGATGGCAGTGTTTAGATTTTAAGAGTGATGGAAGATCCTCCTGCTGCTTGCTGTCAAATGTATATATCCCAGGAGGTGCTTAAGGTGGAGTCTTGCTTTAAGAGCTTTAATCTAAGTCACTAAAAGTCTATTAATCTATTCTAATATTTACAGCTGCATTTTGGTCTTTGTATGCAGCATCTTCTTTCGTTTTAGTTTGACTTCTTGGCTCTTTTACGGGGCGAGTGTTCAGGACTCGGCTCTCCAATCGTGTCGATATCAAACAGTGGAGGATAGACGCCGCGTCCGTATGACACGTCGACACTCACCTGTCCGTCTTCGTCCTCTGACTCTGTGAAAGAGGGACGGTCCAGTGATTCCCACAGCTTCTGTTTGAGCCGACGTCCCAGGTCTAAACTGTAGGGACGAACCCGGCCACTCTTGTATCTGTGAGCACAGGAGGGAACACAAATATAGTTAATATTAATAATTAAATATAAATCAAAAATTCAGATTTTTAGCAATGAGTGATTCATTATTTTATGGAAACATACCGAAGGAGATCATCTGCCACTTCATGGTAGATGATCTGGAACTCGTCCACTGAGCGGTTGTGAACAGTCAGAGGACCCGTGTCAGAAGGGCTCGGCTGGTCCTCGGTGGAGGCCGGGAGGCTTCGGGGAAACTTTGATGCCACCGGCAGGTCAGCAGGTGGGATGGTGGCAGAAAGAGGCCTGGAGAGGAAGTCCGTCTCCACTGGAGGTTGAGCAGGAGGACGGGGCTCAGAGCTCCTCTTCCTCTTCTGACGGAGGTTTTCAGCAGAGGGCTGCGGCCTCGTGCTGCTGGCTTCAGGCTTCTCCGCACGCCGTGCAGAGATTCTTCGCCTCCAGTAGTTATGGTCTCTCAGGTGGACAGGACACTGCAACAACAACACAGACACCGTACATGAAACCTCTATGATGTAAATGTTAAAATGACACGAGGCAGAGAGTTTGGATCTCTGTCTTTTAGCTTTACATAAAAGAGCAGCAAATTTCAGTTTGTTCACCTTCAATACAAAAAGTCCTGGATGTCATATTTGTGAGTGGAAACTGAAATCATAGTGTAATGGTGTTTTTTCTCGTGCTCTAAACTCCTCTGTTTGTTATTCTGCACACTCGAGTTGATACTGTGAATATGTCCAACGTGTTCGTACGTAGCATTGATATAAAAGCCAAACACTGTCATTATATGGAAGCTCTCAATAAAGAAACCTCGGGCCAGAGGAACTTCTCATATCTATAAACTCTGGGAGTAATGTGTGTGTCTGATCACACTCAGTCACATTTTACAACCTGTACTTGGACACAGAATAAAAATAACCACTTCAATATGAGCCCTGAATTCAGCTAATGAAGCTCCACTTACACTGATAAAACTACTCATAAAAAATTTACTTTTTGCATAATTTATTTATGTTGATCAAGCAAGATCACTCTTTGTTTAAACTACTTATTTTTTTACATGAAAAAGAAAGTCCAAGTAAAGTGGACGTAATTTTGTCAAGTAGATTAAGCAAAACTAAACTTTGTATAAACTACACATTGTTTTTCAATGTTGTCAATGACATTTGCAAGTATAACCAACTTGATTATATCATGTAGATCAAACAAAACTAGTCTTTGTATACATTACTTATAATCAGGGGCCTTTATAAAGGAAATAATCAACTTTATGCAAATAAAATCCACCTTTGTGATTTAATTTTAGTCGACGTAAAGTCCCTGCAAATCTGCTGAGATAAGAATTATAATAATATATTTAAGTATTGTTAAATGATTCATTTTGTGTGTTTGGAGACCAAACCGTACTGGCGCCTGTGACTGGCATTGCCACGGTTCGCTCTCTGTTTTGTAGATTATTGATGATTATTGTTTCACTATATGTGATCTTAGCAGCCCAGATGACAAATGGAAGTGTCCTGGCTTTACTAACCTATGATCGGGACTCTTTATTTCGTATCAAAGAGTCATTGGAGGACATGTTTCATACCTGGGACCGTTACAAACAGGCATTTCTGCCTCCGTTTGAAATCGATCCCGTCTCACCTGACTACTTGGTGCTGTATCGGGTGCCGGGTAGGACCCGCAGGAGATCCAGAAAAAGGGGCTCTCGGTCCGGTATCCAAGTGAAGCGAGGGCGTGCTGCGGCTGCCGGGGGCTCCGTCATCTTCGGCTGCCGGGACCACACTCGGTTCCTGCGCCGGATTCCTCTCCTCGATGTGTGCGCCAGCGTGTCCTCGCTGCCGCCTGCCCGCGCTTCAACAACTGTCCTGGACCCTTCACAGTGCTGGAGCCATGATCAGGGGTTTTCATCGCCATCGCCTACTTCCGTGTTTATGCCGGCTTTTCCAGCGTGGACCAGCTGGAGCTCACGTGACCGCTGGATGTGCCTTCGTCCAGTCCCGCTCCGCAACACGGACACTACCTCCGAGACGTCAATCCACGTCGGCCTATTGGATACTCGTTCAATGTGACTCCGACACTTTCAAGAGTCAACTGGGGACGTTTTTATTTGTCCAGGCTTTTGGTTGGTCTCTTTTAGGGCTGCTATGATCTCTGTACTGTCTGTTTGTTGCTTGTGATGTTTTAAACCCTGTTTGTAAAGCACTTTGTGGCCCCTGCCTGCGAAAAGTGCTATATAAATAAATTTTACTTACTTACTTACTTTAAAACACAATATTACATCTGGAGGACGTAGCTTAGCATCACTGACAGCGTGTGGAGTTAGATAATTTATAAACCTGCCCAGAAGGCCTAAAACACGCGTGTTGGTGCATCTTTAGCGTGTACACATGTAGTTAATATTCTAGCATTAATGACTGAGCGTCCACAGACATTTAAAAGTAAAACAAATAAAAGTTCTATAATGTTTATAATCTCACATTTTCCATGACGGTGGCTCGTTTATTTTCTGTCCTCTGGGAGTCTTTCGTTCTTCTCGGGATGAAGAAATTTTCAGTCGAATCGGAAACGTTTTGGGACAAATCGTCGAGATAAAAGTTGTGTGACCTTTCTCTTGGCTGTTTGGATGATGAGTGAGTCCAAATGTTGTTTTGATTCAAAGGATGCACCAGGAGACGCTGCCTAACAACCGAGCATTCTCACCTGCACGTCTGTTCTAGAATGTCATGAAGTTTCATCCAATCAGAGCGCAGAATGACCCAGACTGTTTCCGTGTATGGAAATGAATTATTATTAATAATCAAGACTATAGATACAGGCAACATGGCAGTGAGATATCTACTGAATTAATTCATAGCATGACCTCACTGTATCATCAGATATTAAAGGGGACAAATCCACCTCAACAGTGTTTTTGAACATTTATCTGGGTAAAGCCTGGTTCACACGGCAGGATAATTACGCCGATTTTGGCCCCGATTCTCCCCTACCGATAATCTTAAGGACGCCCTGATCATCAAAAGATAATCTTAGAAGATCATCCTGCTGTGTGCGGTGTGTTAAGACTGCTCTCGTCGGGACCGCTCCGATCTCAAATCGGGGATATTAGGATAGGATATAACTTTATTGATCCCCAATGGGGAAATTCAGGCGTTACAGCAGCAGCAGTGCATAATCAAAACAAAGAGTCAAAAATCAAATAAAATAATAACATAAACATGAATACAATCCAGGTAGAAAGGGGGGATATATACAGAGGACTATAGTGTGGTGGACTCAGCAGGACAATGAAAAAGATAGTAATAATACTGTGCAGTAAATGGCATGTTAAAGTGACCAGTGATGAATTTAAAGTGACATTTGTGATCAGAAGGTTATGTAAAAAGTATTGACCGTTATAAGTGTTACGACCCGGCTCAGAAGGTCACAACAAAGTATGGGAGACCACACAGTTTTTAAGTTATTCAAATCTTTCCAGTATTTATTTAACTCTACTCTCTAACGAATCAAAGAACACAGTCAGTAAATCAGTGGTGGTTGCAATGTTGAATGTGTGAAGTGTTGACCCCGAGTGAGAGACAGAGCCAACTTTAATCCTCAGGCCCAGCCTGCTCAGGTGTATTAGATCACATTAATTGGCTCCACCCATTTCTGCTTGAAGACTACCTGAGAGAGGAGAGATACAAAACCGCAGGAAGAGCACTGACACAGTCAGGGGTCGTCACATCCTCCCCCTTAAAGAACTGGGTCCCACCCAGTACCCATAAACAAACTAGTTTCCCAAGTGAATTATCCAAACCTAAGCAATGACCCACATTTTTTACAAAAACCAATAAAACATACTTTCAGCGAATTCCCTCTCAGCTGCCTGGATCCAGTCCGAGGAGCACTTTAAGAGTACAGGAAAACAATCAGTAATCAGTATTAGTCATCTTTTTAACACCAGTGATTAACGCTCTAGTCACAAAACTTTTCAACGATCATACAAAATCAGGGGGACCACACTTGCACCAACATACATGTCAAAATGGTGTAGTGCCCAAACTGGAACCAAACTTTCTGTCTTGGTGACGAGACCAAACTTGTACAAAGTCAACCTCTGGG
Organism: Symphodus melops; assembly: GCF_947650265.1. Lineage (NCBI taxonomy): Eukaryota > Metazoa > Chordata > Actinopteri > Labriformes > Labridae > Symphodus > Symphodus melops. The sequence continues at coordinate 2,927,439 of NC_136704.1, read as the reverse complement.
AGTAGGAACTGACAAGTCGCTGATGCCCTAGCTTTCCATCTTGAACCAACACCTCAGCAGTTGAATCATTGCCACCAATCTGAAGAACCTCATTTACATTTTCAAACATTGGAGCAAAAACTTGAGGTGAAACATATTTTTCATTAACTTTCAAATCTGGATCATCACAAAACCTCAAACCAAGAGTTTCTGATGCCTTCTCCTCCCCATCAAAAAGTGCTCCCAAATGAGGTGGGAGAACAGCACCAGGCGTATCCGTCTGAGATGTCTGGCAAAAAATTCTTTCATCAGGACAAACATGTGCCACCTCTGGACACTCTGTAACATGTTCCAAGTCTGCCCCAAGGTCAGCTCTATGCAAAGGTGCAGGAACAACTTTTCCGATAGCAGAACCCGATTCCCCTCTGTCCAAGTCAGGTGAAAAAGGCAAAACAGGCGTACTAGTGAAGAAAGTATCTTGTGTGGCCTTGTCATGCATGGAGCACAGTTCACTGGGGATCAAAATTTCCAAATTGGAACAATCAGCCAATTTACCCTCTTTAATCAGTTGAAATTTGTACTTTTGAAGCTCAAGTCTTTTCTTATTTGTTTCCAATTTCATTCTTTCCAGTTCAAGTTGCATTTCGAGTCTTTGTTGTAACATACTTTTGTCATGTTCCAACAGCAGAGATAACAGCTCTTGTTGTTGTTCAAATGTTAAACCTGCGCACACAACCACCATTGTCAAAATCCCAAGTCAAGTCCACCACTGATCAAATAGCAAGTTCACAACCCACTTACCAAACATCTCAAGGAACTTAGTGTAACAAGGTAATCTCTCAAGCAAACAGAAAATATTCAGATTTACTTTACAAGTTTAATAGGGCAACCCCAAAACCTATACAAATATCTAGGGCGGCAGTAGCTCAGTCTGTAGGGACTTGGGTTGGGAACCGGAGGGTCGCCGGTTTGAGTCCCGGCACGGACCAAGTCCGGAAATTGGCCTGGTAGCTGGAGAGGTGCCAGTCCACTTCCTGAGCACTGCCGAGGTGCCCTTGAGCAAGGCACCGAACCCCAACAACTGCTCTGGGGCGCCCTCTGTGGGCAGCCCCCTCACTCTGAGACCTCTCCATTAATGCAGAGTGAAAACCGAATTTCCCTCGCGGGATTAATAAAGTATATGAGGCGTCTCCCAAACTCAGAATATTCCAGGAAAGAACTGAGGCAGTCACCTGAAACACCCCAAATCTGGTGCGCCCCCTCCCCAGAGTTACCACCAAAAACAAAAAAGGCAAAATAACAAAGTGGCAAGTCCTGCTTGCCCGGCGGCTTGCTGATCAGGGTGCCCAAAAAAAACCTACCAAAACCAAACTTATTCAACAAACCTTGTTACACCATTGTAATTTGAGATATCAATGAATAAATATGTGGTCGAAACTATCAAATACTGTGCCTTTCAAGGATAATCAACTCACTAAAAACATGCGTTAATCTCCCAACAAACTGTACCAGTTACAAGTCAGAGAGGCTACTTACCACTCTGCACAGACCAATTCTCAAGCAAACTGCACACCAACCTGGTAGAAAACTAATTAGACTTACAATTACCAAGTATCAAACCAAATCCAAGTTCAAAAGTCAGACGAGCCCCCATTTGTTACGACCCGGTTCAGAAGGTCACAACAAAGTATGGGAGACCACACAGTTTTTAAGTTATTCAAATCTTTCCAGTATTTATTTAACTCTATGCAACGAATCAAAGAACAGTAAATCAGTGGTGGTTGCAATGTTGAATGTGTGAAGTGTTGACCCCGAGTGAGAGACAGAGCCAACTTTAATCCTCAGGCCCAGCCTGCTCAGGTGTATTAGATCACATTAATTGGCTCCACCCATTTCTGCTTGAAGACTACCTGAGAGAGGAGAGATACAAAACAACAGGAAGAGCACTGACACAGTCAGGGGTCGTCACATAAGTAATAAGTTATAAGTATATGTATAATAAATATAGTGCAGTTTTGACTAGAATATAGATATATAGTTATAAGAATATTGTTAGGTTTACGTTTGGCGGACCCCAAAATGCAGAGACAGACAAAAATAAATGTTCCAACAGGGAAAAACAAAAAGAGCAAACAGTGAGGGCAGGCAGGTACTGGCGGCCTACCAGGCTTGTCAGGATAACGAGTATAAAAGTCATTAATAAGCGACGGGTCCAAAATCAGGGAGCGAGAAATCCATTAACGCTCCTCTGGCCCATAACCCTCCTAATCCACCAAATACTGGAAGCCCCGGCCTCGCCTCCGCACATCCAAAAGTTGCCGGACTGAAAAGGCAGGGGGATTGTCAATGATCCGGGGGGGTGGAGGGGTTCGGCCGGAGGACAGAGAGTGCTGGAGTTTACAGGTTTAAGGAGTGAAACATGGAAAGAAGGATGAATCTTCAACGAGGGGGGAAGTCTTACGTGGACCACGCAAGGATTAATAACCCACTCAATCTCATACGGGCCAATGTACCTGGGTGCCAGTTTCCGGGACTCCACTTGGAGTGGGAGATCCCGAACGGATAGCCATACCTTTTGACCTGGCTGGTAATCTGGGGCAGGAGTGCGGTGACGATCTGCCAGTCTCTGGTTTGTGTGGTGTGCGCAGCTCTAGCTTTGCGCCAGATCTGTCGTGCCCCGTCGTAGATGCCCCTGAACAGAAGGAACTGCCACTTCCGCCTCCTGAGCTAGAAAAAGTGGAGGCTGGAAACCGTTAGCTGCCATAAAAGAGGACATACCTGTGGCTGATGACACCAGGGAATTGTGGGCGTATTCGATCCAGGGCAGATGGGTGGACCAGGAAGCAGGAAACCGAGCAGTGACACAACGAAGTGCCGATTCTATGTCCTGGTTAGTCCGCTCCGTCTGGCCTGGGGGTAGTACCCGGAGGACAGGCTGACCAATGCCTCCAACGCCTGACATAAAGCCTTCCAAACCTGCGCTAAGAATTGTGGATCTCGGTCCGAAACAATGTCCTGAGTAATGCCATGGAGTCTAAAAACATGCAGGGTGAGCAGAGAGGCTGTCTCCAGGGCAGAAGGCAACTTAGGCAGGGGAACAAAGTGCGACATCTTAGAGAATCTGTCAACAATAGTCAGAATGGTGGTATTACCTTCAGACGGAGGCAGGCCTGTGACGAAATCTAAGGCAATGTGGGACCAAGGCCTGTGAGGAATAGGGAGGGGACGAAGCAGACCAGCTGGAGCACGGTGTGACACCTGCAGGTGCTAACTGAGCAGGCTGAAACATATTCCTTAGTGTCCGCTGACATGGACGGCCACCAGAAGCGTTGTCGTAGGAGACTCAGGGTCCGATGAAAACCCGGATGGCAGGCGATCTTGGACCCATGTCCCCACTGAAGAACCTCCAACCTAGCAGCCGGAGGAGCTGACCATGGGGACAATCCACAGGAGTCCGGTGATTCCATTGGGCCTCCTGGACAAACCTTTCAACCTCCCAACGAGCTGCACCCACCACACAAGAGGACTGCAGGATGGTTTCCTCCGAGACATCCTCAAAAGGTGGAGAAAACTGCAGAGACAGATCGTCAGGCTTAACGTTCCTAGATCCTGGGCGGTAAGTGAGGGTAAAGTTGAAGCGTCCCAGGAACAGAGCCCAGTGAGCCTGGCGTGGATTGAGCCTGCAGGCAGAATGAAGGTAGGAGAGTTTTCTTGTGGTCTGTCCAAACCACAAAGGGATGAGTTGAACCCTCCAGCCAGTGCCGCCACTCCTGCAAAGCCAACACGACAGCCAGCAGCTCACGATTCCCCACATCATAATTCTTCTCAGCGGGAGTGAGACGTCGGGAGAAGAAGGCACAGGGATGCAATTTTGCTGATCAGCGGCAGAATGTTGGGAGAGAACAGCCCCAACACCAGAGCCCGAGGCATCAACCTCAACAACAAACTGACCAGAGGGGTCAGGTTAAGACAAAACAGGAGCTGAAGAAAAGAAACTCTTTCATTTAACAAAAGCCCCTTCTGCTGTAGAAGACCAAATGAAGGGAACCTTCACCGAGGTTAGCTTGGTCAGTGGTGTAGCAACTCTACTATAATCGCGGATAAACCTTCGATAGAAATTGGCAAACCCTAGGAATCTTTGAAGTTGCTTTCTTGTTGTAGGAGTGGGCCATTCGGCCACTGCCTGAACCTTGGTAGGGTCGGTCTTGATTTGCCCCTTCTCCACAATAAAACCAAGAAAACTGACTGAGGACACATGAAACTCACACTTTTAAGCCTTTACATAAAGTCTGTTCTCTAATAGTCTTTGCAGCACAAGTTTAACGTGCTGGACATGCTCCTGAAGTGACTATGAAAAAATCTAAATGTCATCTAAGTACTCAAATACAAACCTGTTGAGCATGTCGCGGAGAACATCATTAATGAGTGCCTGGAAGACGGCAGGGGCATTAGTCAACCCAAAAGGCATTACAAGGTTCTCGAAATGCCCGGAAATGCAGTCTTCCACTCGTCTCCCTTCTTAATTCTCACCAAGTGGTTCGGAGGTCCAACTTGGTGAAGATGGTGGCTTTGAGGAGGGGGCCGAAGGCAGAGTCCATGAGAGGAAGAGGGTACTTATGCTTTACGGTGATGTCATTAAGTCCCCTATAATCAATACAGGGCCGCAAAGTCTTGTCTTTCTTTTCTACAAAGAAAAATCCCGCCCATGGCCTCCCTTTCAGGCCTGGAGAGGTTGTAAAGTCTGCTGGAGGGTAGAGACGCACCGGAGAGAACGTCTATACCACAATCGTATAGTCTGTGAGGCGACAGTGATAAAGCACGGTCCTAGCTAAAAGCCTCCTGGAGGTCATGATATTCAGATGGAATGGACGACAGATCAGCCAGTTTTGGAGGGCTAGGTGTGATAGTGGCAGTGGTGTGTATCGCAGAGTGTAAGCAGTGGGATTGACAGAATAGACTCCAATTAGTAATGGTTAGCGTAGACCAGTCTATATGTGGGCAGTAGAGCTGAAGCCAGGGGAGGCCTAACACGAGTGGTGATGTGGGTGACGAAATTATATGTAACAAAATGGTCTCATGATTGTTACCTGACATAACCAAGGTAAAAGGGCCAGTGTGGTGAGTGATACGGGCGAGGAGTCTACTGTCGAGAGCAAACATGTCCTGAGGTCTGGGAAGAGGCTCAGATGGTAAGTGGTGCCGGGGAAACAAAACAAGAATCAATAAAATTGTCATCTGCTTCAGAATCCACCAGAACTTAGAGTGAAACAGAGGTCTGACCCCAGGAGACAGTACCTTTGAGGGTTCAGCCAGACGTTCCCAGCAGACCCTCACTACACGTTTGGGCCTGCTGAGTCTGACCGGCTTCCTCACCTGCCAGCGCATCCAACTCACCACCAGGTGATGATCAGTTGACAGCTCAGCCCCTCTCTTCACCCGAGTGTCCGAGACACACGGCCGGAGGTCAGATGACACGACAACAAAGTCTATCATCGACCTCCGGCCTAGGAGGTCCTGGTGCCACGTGCACATGGACATCCCTGTGCTCGAACATGGTGTTTGTTATGGACAAACTGACTGGCACAGAAGTCCAATAACAGAACACTGCTCTGGTTCAGATCAGAGAGGCCATTCATCCCAATCACCCCCCTCTAGGTCTCACTGTTATTGCCCACATGAGCGTTGAAGTCCCCCAGTAGAACAATAGAGTCCCCAGTTGGAGCACCGTCCAGCACCCCTCCCAGGGACTACAAGAAGGCCAGGTACTCCGCACTGCTGTTCAGTCGTAGGCTGAGACAACAGTCAGAGACCTTTTTTTTTTTTTTACATGTAATTGATTTTAATGTTTCATAAATGGATTCTTTTAACGTGAATCTTTTGGCTCCTTTTTTGAAAAGTGAAAGTTGAAGTTTGGGTCATTGAAAGCGGTGTAAAGCTGGCGGCCTGGGTTTGAATCCATCCTGTAGTTCCTTTTCAGCAGGTCATTCCTCTCTCTCTCTCTCTCCCTCTCTCTCCCTCTCTCTCAAAAGCAACAAAATATTTTGTTGCTGATCTTGTTAAATTTTCAACAAGCTTGTGTAACTGTTTATCTATGAAAAGCCATTAATCAGCTTTTTGTGTGCATTTCTTACTTATTCATCACTCCGTGTCTAAAAACGTTTCTTTAATGTTGTTCTAAAGACGAATAAATGTACAGCAAACAATTATTTGAAATGATGGTCTGATCACCAAGCAGCAAGGTGTTGACTCACTGTCTCCATCTAGTGGCATGATGAACACATCACAGTAACAAAACTTCCTTTAACACAGATGACTGTCTTGGGGCTGCATGGTTACCTCACAGCGAGAAGGTTCCTGGTTGGGTTAGGGTCAGCGTATGTTCTCTTCTCGTACTCCAGCTTCCTCCCACAGTTCAAACACATGCTCGTTATTTTAATTCCTGACTCTAAATTCGCCCTAGGAGTGAATGTAAGTGTGACTGGTTTTCTGTCTCCATATGTCCTGTTGGGGATTTTCAGGAGCGAATATCTGACCAACGGTTATGTTGGGTTTTATGACGTAAAATTTGATTGTCAAAATAAATTAATAATTAAGTTTATTTAATTATTAATCTAAATCAATAATTGTTATTAAACTGCGTTTAATAAACCTCGGGGCACCACCCTGTAAACAGGGAACAACCAAAATATTACCAATATAAGTCTCAAATTATTTAATTAAATACCAATATCATTAATAATTAATAATCTGTATTTAATTGAAGGTGTGAAATCCGAACACAAAGCCCTTTCACCCAGCCTAAGTCACAAAGCAAATTCACAGTGATCACAAACAATGACTTTTTAAGATATAATAGAATTAATTTAACAAAGCAACATCCAGTTAATCAATGAAACTCAATCAAACAAACAACTATTATAAACCAAACTACAATTAACAAACAAAACAAACAAGCGTGGCACATGTGTGTGTGTGTGTGTGTGTGTGTGTGTGTGTGTGAGAGAGAGAGGAAGAGGGGGACAGACAGACAAAGACAGACAGGGACAGATCAAAATGGCGGCGACCACGCGTGGTCACGTGATGGCGGACACAGCACGTGATCTACGTTTCAGCAGCGTCTGGAAAGCCACAGATCTCTATGTGTGTGCGTCTACCGAAAGGTGTGTGTGTAAAGGCGAGAGAGCGAGAGAGAACAACGCACCTCGACAGCTCAATCTCAGCCTGGAGCTCACCACAACTCAGAGCATAGTGTACTTCACGTACCAGAAGCCAGTGGCCGGATTTGTATCAGACGGCGTTTACACTTTCTGATAGTGAGTCTATTACCCGGTCATGACGCGGGAGCTCACAGATAAACACACTGGACACATCGGCACAAATAAGGAGAACAAAAGAGATTTTCCTCTGGTAAAATCTAAGACACAGTGGTCAAACACCAAGCAAATATTATCACCGTTTCACTATAATAACTCAGTTATTAAATACACTCTCTATATCTAACTGCCCAGACCTAGCTAAGCCTCATTTGGAACCGCTTTGTCCACGGTTGATGAGAGGAAAAGAGATTCTGGAACGGCCTTTCTGCAGTTGTTTGGAGATGGCGGTGCGTCCAAAGGGGTTTGAGAAAAGGGCCGTAGTGTCCTCCGTCGAGCGAGGTGATCTCCGTGGGTGTCCTTTCTTTAAAGGACGGAACGAGACGTAATCCTTACAATCTCTCTCAATACCGTTTCAATACGGGAGAAATAGACGCTATTCTTTGGAGATGCATTCAAGTGGATGATCTAAGCTCGGAATTTCGGACGTCGGTATGCTTCAAGGCCTTTGGATCAGCTGCGCGCCAAACTTTTAAACAAAGAGAAGCGTGTTGAAACAGGAACAGAGTTGGGTATCCTCGGACGTCGCCAGACGACATTTGGAAGAGGCAGAACAATGAAGCATGGCCGGCTTTATACCTCCCAGACTTCACACCTATGTGTTAGGTGTGGCAAAGCATTCTGGGAGTACCTGCAAGGCATGCTGGGATAAAGAGTCTTTTGTTGTAGTTCTCCAAACGACACAGCCTGAGCTTTGTCATTCTGGCTGGACCCCAACAGTCCCATGCCTCTTCCCTCCCCTCCACTCCTCTTATCACGTCTCCTCTCTCAAAATGTTCTCCCATCTCCCAAGCTGATCTGTCAAAAATCATCTCAACCAGGAAATCCTCCACCTGCATTTTAGACACCATCCCATCCTCCCTCGTTAAACTGTTATCACTAGAATTATAAACTCCTCTCTTAGCTCCTCCACTGTCCCTCTGTCTCTCAATCTGGCTGCCATCACCCCCCCTAAAGAAACCTGGACTCCTCTCTGAGATCCTTGGACATGCTGTAGCCACCCAAATCAAGTTCATTTCCCATTTCACTAACACCCTCAACGAACAATTTCAATCTGGATTGTGTATCCAGCATAGCACTGAAACAGCCCTCCTTAAAGTCACACATGACCTCCTCCTCTCCTCTGATTACTCTCCATCCTCATAGATTGTATCTGATGTGGTGGTCTGACAGATGTGTAGATTGTGGTTGTTGTGGTGGTCTGACCGTCACACATTGGGCAAAGATCACATTAATGTCTTAATGATGATGACATCATTGACTGCAAAATCTAAAGTGCAGGTTTGAATGTTAATGAGTTATGATAATTTCTTTAAATGAAGCTGTTGAACCATCTAATCCTTATCAGCAGAGCTTTACACAGTCTATCTGTTATCATTTATTTTTTCAAAAACAGTTAAAATGGTCGTGTTGGTTTACTCTTTGAATCTTTGACTTTGTGGTCAGAACAGAATGAAGCCGTCTGATTGATAAAAACATCTTTTATTGAAGAATAAAAACAGAAATTTGCAGATGAGATGAAGACGAGCTGAGCAAACTGAGTCCTAAAAACACATTATTACAGATTCATTAAATGTTACATATAAAACATAAATCACTGAAAATAACATCAACATGAATCAGAACATTTGTGTCGGCTAAATATTTGATTTCAAACACACATTTAGAAACTTCTCCAAAAATCAAAACAAAGAAAACCTAATTTCAAAAGTGAAAGTTTGATTCAACGTCAAAAGATATTTTACTTTCTAAAAGCTGTTAAACTTCAAACTGACGACAACGAGCTGCATCGCAAACGACTGCTGTGTTGTGTTCTGTCCGCCGCCGTCATCACGATGTTCAAACTGATCTCAGCCTACTGCAAACAAGCAATACCACTCCTTACCAGCAGGTGGAAGCAGTATTATATTGTTCAAACAAAGCAGAAAACTTAAAGCTGAGGAAACACAAATGGGATGTTTACACCCTTTCATCATTATGTTCTGAACGCATTCGTAATGACCACGACTTGATGGAAACATGGTACAGGCGTAACATGAGAAGAGACTTCTGTAAACGCCCTCTTCATGCCTTGTTGACTGACTGTTTGTCTCCAACTGGTCACCACCAGTTCAACATGTTAAATCTGACAACAAAACCTTCAACAAGCTCCGAGCAGCACCGACCAGAACCACAGACTTTACCTGGAAGCCCTGTGTACCTGTCTTAAAAGTTCTGCTCTCTCTTAATTCAAAGCTCTTTATTGGCTTGAATATGTAAATATATTACCAAAGCATGAAAGAACAAATAATGCAATAATAATAACCATGAATAATAATAACAAATCAAAAGTAACAGTAATAACTAATAATAACTATATTTTAACAGGAGTACTAATAATTATGTTTTGTTTAAAGCACGTGTGTGTAAGATTAACACAAGTGTGTGTAGATGTGTTTTGTGTTTGCATGTGTGTGTGTGTGTGTGTGTTTGTGTGTGTGTGTGTGTGTGTGTGTGTGTGTGTGTGTTCAGCTCTTTGTAGTCTGTGATAACAGAGTTCAAGTTGATCAAATAAAAGTTCCTCCTTTCATCAGTTCATTTACAATGTAGGAGAACGTGCATCTCTGTCTCCACCTCACCTGACCACATGGTCTGTTTTCTTTTGGTTGTCATGGTTTCTTGTGTCTTCCTGTTTGCTAGTTTGTGGTCACTGAGCCTGTACCTGGTGAGGATCTGTCTTGTTCCAGTTATGTTTCTTCACATTGTGTTATAATTAGTTTTACTCTGATTGGTTTTTGGAGAGTAACACGCCCGGACACAACGTGTGTAAAAGAGTCAACTGTTCTCTGGGAGCAGAATGAACAATACAGGTCAGGTACCAATCCCATTCAATGTCTGATTCTCAGTGTGAGATATGCTCTCAGACATCATTTCAAATCAATATACTGATGATTTAGGTTTTTAGAAGCAACAGGAACATTTACCCAAACTGCATCCCAGTCTAATTCTTGTCCCATTCTGGATATATCCCTGTCCCAAGCTTTCATTCCTGATGTGGGCAAATATTTCTGGGGAAGGAATCACAACTTAGCTAACCCTTACCCCAATTTTAAATTTACAATGTGATTATATTTAATTTCACGTGTAACATTAATATTATGATTTAATCTTTGTGAAGATTTAAAGTTTGTATCAACAAGAACACCATGTTTCAATCAGAGCTTCTCAAAATGATCTTGTTCATCTACTCAAACATTCATTTAACGTCTCTGCCAGCAGAACTTGTACCGCAGCGCTGCTGTGGATCCCTTCACTCGACTCTTCATCTCCTCCAGTTTCTGGACCTTCTCTGTGTCTCTGTTCTCCTTCATCTTTTCAATCAGGAAGTCCAAGTGGAAAAGAGTGGACAGAGAATCAGCATTCAGAGCGATCTGCTCCAGTCTGAGAACATGCTCGTAGGACTCTTCCAACAATCGATCTTTGTCCTCTTTAAGTTTGTCCATTGTCTTCTGAAGTGTTTCCAGAAGACTTGTTTTCTCTTTGCGGTCTGCTTTTCTTTGGTCATACTTCACTTTCACGTCTTGATGAGTTATCTGACGTTTCCTTGTCTTCTGAACATATCTCCACTTTTCCTTCACATGATCAGACACAGGGCATTTCCCTGTACAGACAGTGCAGCGACCCATACTGATCACCTGACAGTGTTTGGGATACCAGGCCATCGAGCATCCAGGGTAGTGACAGTTCTCCTCACAGACTGTACAGCACACAGCTCCGCTATAGAACAACAGCCTCATTCCACCACTGATTGGTTCTTTAACTTTGTAGACCTCATCAACTTCTGCAGTGAAGTTCTTGTTCCTCTTCATCTCTTGTTCATGTGTCTTCAGGGCTTCATGAGTCTGTTGGATTTCTCTCTGTTTTAATTCAATCAGCTCAACTCGCTCTTGCAGGTTTTGGATCGAGGCTTTCAGTCTGATGCGTTCGTTCAGAACAGCCACAGTTGTCCCCAGCTGCCGTGGAGGCGTTTTTAACAGAAACTCTCCAAACTCTGACATTCCTTCCATTGATACATCATATGCATGTTTAAGAATTTGTTTGCTCTCTTCTGTTCTTTCTTCATTTTGAAGGTTATTAAACAGGAAGTGAACAGGCTGCTTCCCTTCATCTTTGGCACACTTGATGTTTGCTTCCTCAAGGGCTTTAAGAACATTTTTAGGTGTTGTTCCATCTGAGTGAGTGATGAGACAGACAATGTTGTTCTCCATGTTTTTTCCAAACAGAGACGTCACTGAATCAAGGACGTACCTGAAACGATCACTCAGGCGATTCTCGCTCGCTTTCATCACCAGACCCACGACATTTATCTCATAAACTCCGTCCTCTGAGCAAAACAAGTCAGATAATCTAGTCGTGATGTCGTCATCATGTTCAATCCCTCTGGTGTTTCCGTATCCAGGAGTATCAATGATGGTCAGAGAGTAGGACAGAGTTTTATCTTCAAAACCAAAGAGCTCGTACACGATCACATCTAATGTCTGACTGTCAAACTGATCTCTCTCCTCCTCTACGATCTCAAACCAGACATCGTCGTTCCACGTCACTCCCATGGCGTAGTTGACCAGAGCGTTGATCAGAGTAGATTTTCCTGTTGCTATTTCTCCCACAAGCAGGATGGTTATGTGTACTTTAGTTGGATCTCTTTCACCAAGAGTCATTCTTGTTATGGTCCCAATCTTCTCTTTCTTTGGTGTCAGCTGGTAGACATCAGGAGATCCTGGACGGATCAGGTGTTTGCAGGTGATGTCGTCATACCTGGTTGTTGTGTTTCTGTTGAGAGGTGAAGACATCCGATCAAAAAGCAGAAAACATGAATAAAGAGATCCAAATGGGATCTTTTAATAAAAGCAGTTCATGCACATTCACACCACATGGTAACCTTTCACAACAATAAGTCTGAATGTGACTCCATCTCAACATTGAATATAAGAAGAAGACCTAGTCACCTTTCAGTTCCCCTTATGGAGGCTACAGACTGAACGGTAAAGTGATTTTCAGGGACTCAAAGACCCCATTCATTGGATTGTTAATGCTGATTCCCGCCCTGTGCACAGTGGTGTTCAGCTTCTCCTGTCTGGACGGAGATGTTAAGTCCCACAATGCAGAACAAAACTGCAAAAAAACAGCTTTTTTACTGCTGCTACAACTGAACTGAACAAGCTGTAACCATATTTGCACACTTGTATTTATTTATGTCCAAAACGTATTCGTACCCTGTCTGAAGAGATTTGTATTTTTCATTGATCTTATCAGTTCAGACATCTCTCCTTTATTCCTACAATTCACTTAGCAGACGCTTTAATCCAAAGCAACGAACATCAGAGACGAAGTACAACACAAGTAAAGATCTAGCAAAGAGCAAACCATGTCAGTAAGTGCAAATGATCAGCTTCAAGTCCGACTGGACACACAAGTACTGACAGGAAGTGACCAGAGGTAAAGCACAACAGAGTTCTGAAGAGTTCTAACCAGCATAGAAACCATCTTAAAAGTTGTTGTCAAACAAAACCATCGTTGTCATCACCATCATCTTCATCAGTATGATACCAAGGAACTGATCGGTGGAACTGTAACACCTCCCACACAGATCAGATAACAAAAACACAAAAACCTCATATCAAGATCTCATTGAACAGGTGAGTCTTGAATGATTGAAATGTAGTTGGGCCGGTCAGTGTTGAATGTGTCTGGAGAGTTCCTGAGGGAGGGAGCTGTGGAGAAGACTCTGACCCAGCAGGTTCAGTGTTCAGTTCTGTACGGCGGATCAAAGATTTTGGAGTCTGAAGATAGTGGTCGGCTCCTTCCTCTAAGTGTCTGAGGCTCGGAGAAGGAGTGTGATGGTGAAGGATATCAGTGAGGTAGGAGGAGGTCAAAGGCTTTATGTGTGAGGAGCAGGATGTTGAAGGTAATCAAATAATAATGTTGGAACAACAAACATGTACTCAGAGCGATGAGCTACGTTGTGCATCACAGGCTGTGAGTCAGCACGAAGCGTCCTTCACAACATCAGTGTGCATCAACCAGATCGAGGTCGAGGCAACACGACACAATCCACTGGTCGACTCACCAGTACACAAAGACAACACCAAAGATACAGATAGATAATCAACAGCTGAAGTGAAAACAGGAACTTTAACCATGGTTATGTTTTCAGAGGAGCTGGAGGAGGCGGCTGCTGCTCTGAATATTAAAAAAACAAGCAAGTGACCATGGCGCCCTGTCAGCTGCCATCTTGATAATATCAGCTCTTAACGAATGAACAAAGTCGCTCAGCTCCTCCCCCTTCATGAAAACATTTATTAAAACAAATTCACTGAATGTGGCTTCACATCAGTCTTACCGTCAGTTTGTCTTTGTTTCCGTGTATTTCAATCTGCTGTTATCTCTTCTCTTTGTTTGTAAGTCTGTGTTTTCAAGTGTTCTAACCTGTCGCTCAGCTCTCAGAGTCAGGCAGATGTCTGATGTCGAGGAGAGCGAGCACAATTTATATCAGCAGTGGGAGGGCGCCTGTGGTCACATGATTTTATAGAAACAGACTGCAGGAATGTTTGATTTTTGATAGAAAAAACAGATTACCTTTTAAGAGTCAACTCTCCACCCTCTCTCACTTTTTGGTAAGACAGATGACTAGAATGTGTCTGCTGTGGTGGTCTGACAGATGTGTAGATTGTGGTTGTTGTGGTGGTCTGACAGATGTGTAGATTGTGGTTGTTGTGGTGGTCTGACAGATGTGTAGATTGTGGTTGTTGTGGTGGTCTGACAGATGTGTAGATTGTGGTTACTGTGGGCTAAGATCACTTTAATGCAGTCTTAATGATGATGGAACAAGTCCTAAGTCTAGAAGAGAAATAGCTTAAAACCAACAACAGACCTTTTGACTGTAAGTCGAAGCTGGGCAAAATCTGAAGCTCAGGTTTGACTGTGAATGAGTTCGGATAATTTTTTTAATGAAGCTGTTAAACCATTGAATTCTTATCAGCAGAGCTTTACACAGTCTATCTATTATGAAAAAAATTCAGGAACAGTTAAAATGGTTGTGTTAGTTTACTCTTTGAATCTTTGACTTTGTGGTCAGAATAGAATGAAGCCGTCTGATTGCTAAAAACATCTTTAATTGAAGAATAAAAACAGAAAGTTGCAGATGAGATGAAGACATGCTGAGCAAACTGATTCCTAAAACCACATTTTTACAGATTCATTAAATGTAGATTAGATTACATATAAAACATAAATCACTGAAAATAACATCAACATGAATCAGAACGTTTGTGTCGGCTAAATATTTGATTTCAAACACACATTTAGAAACTTCAGCAAAAATCAAAACAAAGAAAACTTGATTTCAAAAGTGAAAGTTTGATTCACCAGTTTAACATGTTAAATCTGACAACAAAACCTTCAACAAGCTCCGAGCAGTACCGACCAGAAGATATTTTGCTGTCTAAAAGCTACTAACCTTCAAACTGACGACAACGAGCTGCATCGCAAACTACTGCTGTGTTGTGTTCTGTCCGCTGCCGCCGTCATCACGATGTTCAAACTGATCTCAGCCTACTGCAAACAAGCAATACCACTCCTTACCAGCAGGTGGCAGCAGTCTGATATTGTTCAAACAAAGCAGAAAACTTAAAGCTGAGGAAACACAAATGGGACGTTTACACTCTTTCACCATTATGTTCTGAACGCATTCGTAATGACCACGACTTGATGGAAACATGGTACAGGCGTAACATGAGAAGAGACTTCTGTAAACACCCTCTTCATGCCTTGTTGACTGACTGTATGCCTCCAACTGGTCACCACCACTTCAACATGTTAAATCTGACAACAAAACCTTCAACAAGCTCCGAGCAGTACCGACCAGAACCACAGACTTTACCTGGAAGCCCTGTGTACCTGCCTTAAAAGTTCTGCTCTCTCTTAATTCAAAGCTGTTTATTGGCTTGAATATATAAATATATTACCAAAGCATGAAAGAACAAATAATGCAATAATAATAACCATGAAAAATAATAACAAATCAAAAGTAACAATAATAACTAATAATAACAATATTTTAACAGGAGTACTAAAAATAATAATGTTTTGTTTTAAAGCATGTCTGTATAAGATTAACACAAGTGTGTGTAGATGGGTTTTGTGTTTGCGTGTGTGTGTTCAGCTCTTTATAATCTGTGATGACAGAGTTCAAGTTGATCAAATAAAAGTTCCTCCTTTCATCAGTTCGTTTAAAATGTAGGAGAACGTGCATCTCTGTCTCCACCTCACCTGACCACATGTTCTGTTGTCTTTTGGTTGCCATGGTTTCTTGTGTCTTCCTGTTTGCTAGTTTGTGGTCACTGAGCCTGTACCTGGTGAGGATCTGTCTTGTTCCAGGTATGTTTCTTCACATCGTGTTATAATTAGTTTTACTCTGATTGGTTTTTGGAGAGTAACACGCCCGGACACAACATGTATAAAAGAGTCAACTGTTCTCTGGGAGCAGAATGATCAATACAGGTCAGGTACCAATCCCATTCAATGTCTGATTCTCAGTGTGAGATATGCTCTCAGACATCATTTCAAATGAATATACTGATGATTTAGGTTTTTAGAAGTGTTACGAATATTGGTCAAGATTCAGATTGATCAGATCCAAGAGGAGTCTGACATTCCTCTGGAGAGGCCGGAGGCCCTCATCCTCACCCTCCACCAGATGTCTTCACACAACTCAACTTTATGATCCTCCTCCCTCTCTGCTTTCGACAAGACCCTCAGTTTGAACCCTTCAAACCTGAAGTCATAAAGGCTATTGCACCCCATGTAAACATTTTCAAAGGGCTTCATTACGCAGAAAACATGGAACCACATTTTTTTTCCTTCATTAATAAATCGTATTGACACTTGGAAAACACTTCTGCCACGAACCTCTGATTTGCAAGACAACTTAATCTCCCCCTAAGGAATGTCTGAACCTGGACTGAACCCCATTAAAATGAGGGGAGATCATATGCTCTCATTTTCAGATGTATATTAACCAATATGTATTTCTCATTTTCAGATGAACAATCTTTCTAAGGACATTTCAACTAATGCTGTCTTTCAAACCAGACTCAAATCGGACACTCTATCACGAAGCTATTAAACAATTGGGTTATCGTTTGAAGTCACTGCCTCTGTTCAAAGATTGTCATGGAGCACCAGTGCCATCTAGTGGTTCTTTTAAATCAATGTTTTATTCAACAGGCAAGACATCAATTCTACGCTTGAAAATTTTTGCATTCATGGTCTGATGTTATGTTTCGTTTCAGTTTCATGTCTGTACATGTTGTTTCATTGTTTACGTAGAATTAAGAACTCTGGTATGGTGTTTTGGTTTACGTTAGTTTAGTTTCAGAACTTTAGAGTCATGTTTCAGCCCGCCCAGAGACGCATCATCCTGAAGGGGCGTGGTATCCTCAGCACTCTATTAAAAAGGCCTTGCAGCCGTTATATCTTCGGCTGGTCCCATAATTTCGCTTTTAATTTTTGTGGAATTCGTAAGTTTTTCTTTTGTTCTACACTCTGACTTTTGTTCGAGATATATGATTTTTGGACTCAGTACTTCTTGTTTGCTTCAATATTTACACATTTAAGGGACATCCTATTGAGGCTCGGCGCAGCTTCAAACTGAAAGTTTCGTTTGGACAATTTTTTTGGTTTTATCTCCAAGCAATTGACTCAAAACGACTCGTTACTTTAACTACTGGATCGGCCAATCCAGTGGGCAAGTTGACGATCGTTTATCATCAAACCGTTTTTGGACATTCATCCGAGCTGGGAAAAGCTAACGGAACGCACCACGACACTTCTGGGTTCATCGCTAAATCGACTCCGACCTGTTCACTAAGGTGGACCACGGGCTGTAAAACTGGACAGAATCTTCTCAGAAATCCCTTCTCCAAATTACAGTACCACTGGGCGGACTCGTTTTTCAGCGAATACAGTAAGATATTCAACAGTTGGTTGTTACTCAGAAACAAGTGTCGAGAGTGTCCTTCGTTTGAAAATTTTCCCTAGCCCTATCCACCGTAATATAGTTCCACCCTCTTCTTTTATAATTTTATTTTTGTTTTCGTTCAATAAAATTCTGATCCGAATCTAGTTAATAGTTTTGGTTAGACAGACGTAAACAACACCATACTGAATTGAATAAAGAAATAGTATCTGTCATTTCTGGTTTTATATATATCTGATGCTCCTTTGAGATCGTTCATTTCTTTGTTCATCCTTGTTCATTAAAAATAATCACGTATAAAATTCAAAGGTGTGTTCGTGTTTGATTCAGTGGTTGAACGTTTTGAGAATCCACTACTTAGATTGAGATTGATTCAAAAATAATAATCCATGTACTTATGGATTTTCATAAGAAATAAATTTATTGATTTTTCATATCTAATTTTATTAATTTTTCCATAATTAATGAAATTGTTCCTGGTGAGCCAGGTGGTGCCCTTCTTCTTACGAGGTTTGTTAATCCATTTAACACAATATAAATGGTAGTTTTCCGCGACAGAAGCACCAGGAACATTTACCCAAACTGCATCCCAGTCTAATTCTTGTCCCATTCTGGATATATCCCTGTCCCAAGCTTTACTTCCTGATGTTACATGATGTGCCCTATCTGCTGGAGATTCTGGAGACGCTGGAGCCACGCACCTTTGCTCCTTGCCAGATGTCCCTTTATACAAATCAACTTTATAACCCTCCCCACTCTTCCTTTCGACAAGACACTCCGTCTGAACTCTTCAAACCTTAAATCATAAAGGATATCGCATCTCATGTAAACATCTTCAAAAGACTTCATTACGCAAAAACCATCTGGAACTATTTTTTTTCTTCCTTTGTAAATAAATTCCATTGACACTTAGAAAAACACTTTTTGCCACGAACCTCTGATTTGCAGGACAACTTTAATCTCCAGGGAATGCCTGACCTTTGAGTGAACCCCATTAAAATGAAGGGAGACCATATGCTTTCATGTTCAGATGTATATTAATTAACTTGTATTTCTCACTTTCAGATGAATAATCTTTCTCAGAACCTTTTAACTAACGTTTTCATCTAAACAGGACTCAGATTGGACAATCTATCGCGAAGTTATTAGAAAATTGAATTTATCATTTAAAGTCACTGCCTCGGTTCAAAGATTTTCATGGAGCGCTACCGCCATCTAGTGGTTCTTTTAAATTAATGTTTGATCCGTCAGATCATGGGATCACGTTTATGTTAATAATTCATTCATGATGTGATGCTATGTTCCTTTTCAATTTTGATGTCTGTACATGTTATTTCATTGTTTACTTAGAATTAAAACTCTGGTATGGTATAGTGTTTACGTTGATTTAGTTAAGAACTGTAGAGAGTATTTTTCCTTTTTCCCCGCCTAGAGATACGTCATCGAGGTAGGCGTATGTCATCCTCAGCACTCTATAAAAAGCCTGTGCGCCTCTCTATCGCTGGTTGGTTCCCATGTTTCGCTGGTAACTTTTTTTTGTGGAATTCGTAAATTTTTCTTTGTTCTACACTCTGGTTTTTGTTCGATATACATACTTTTATTTTTGGACATTAGTGCTTCTTGTTTTTCTCAATATTTACAAGACCAAGAGACACTCGATTAAGTCGTGGACGCGCAGCTTCTAATCGAAAGTGTTTTTTTTGTTTTATTACTCTGGACAATTTTTTTGGATTTTTCTCTCCAAGCAAGTGACTTAAAACGACTTGTTACTTTAACTACTGGATCGGCCAATTCAGTGGGCAAAAGTTGACGAACGTTTATCATCAAACTGGGTTTTTTTGGACAAATCATCCGAGCTGGGAAAGCTGACTTGAATGCTTAAAGAGACATCTCTGAGTGAACCGCTCAACCAGAATAGCGACCAGAATTACCACGGTAATTCAGGACTGGAGGAATTGGAGACGGGTCTTCCAGTACCCGTTTTTCTGACTTCAGTACCAATTTGGCAGATTCTGGGTTCAGTGAGTAAAGACGCTTTACAGCCTGTTGTCAACTCAGAAATGTGTGTCATGTGTATTCACGGCTAAAATTTTCCCCTGGCCATATCCACCGTAATATAGCTCCACTCTCTTCTTTTTCATTTTTGCCGTCCGGTGTTTTTTAATCCGAATCTAATCAATAATTTTGTTAGAAAGACGTTAAACACCGTACCATACTAAATCAGTTAGGATAGTATCTGTAATTCCTGGTTTTTCCTTCATATATGTCTGGTGCATTTTATTCCGTTCCTTATCATGTTCTTGCTTAATCTACTCATTAAAAATATAACGCATACATTCCGAAGTGTGTTCGTATTGATTCATAGTGGTTGAACGTTTTTGAAACTCATAACTTAGATTTGAGATTGATAAAATTGAACAAATCCAAAAAATGTGTTGATTTTCATAATTAATGAAATGTATTAATTTCCATAATTAATACAATTGTTCCTGGTGAGCCAGGTAGTGCCCTTCTTCTTACGAGGTGTGTTAATCAATTTAACACGTAAATATTAATGATAGTTTTTCGCTACACTGATGTGGGCACATATTTCTGGGGAAGGAATTTTAGATTTACAATGT
The DNA here is from genome assembly GCF_947650265.1 of Symphodus melops. Lineage (NCBI taxonomy): Eukaryota > Metazoa > Chordata > Actinopteri > Labriformes > Labridae > Symphodus > Symphodus melops. Next base: position 2,907,451 of record NC_136704.1, on the reverse strand, counting down.
GATTACATTTAATTTCATGTCTAACATTAATATTATGATTAAATCTTTCTTAGGATTTAAAGTTTATATCAACAAGAACAGCATGTTTCAATCAGAGCTTCTCAAAATAATCTTCACTTACTGAAACATTTTGCCAGCAGCTACAGCCAGATTACCGAACTTGTACCGCAGTGCTGTTGTGGATAGCTTCACTCGACTCTTCATCTCCTCCAGTTTCTTGACCTTCTCTGCGTCTCCGTTCTCCTTCATCTTTTCAATCAGGAAGGCCAAGTGGACAAGAGTGGACAGAGAATCAACATTCAGAGCGATCTGTTCCAGTCTGAGAACATGCTCGTAGGACTCTTCCAACCATTGAGCTTTGTCCTCTTTAAGTTTGTCCATTGTCTTCTGAAGTGTTTCCAGAAGGCTTGTTTTCTCTTTGCGGTCTGCTTTACTTTGGTCATACTTCTCTTTCACGTCTTGAAGAGTTATCTGATGTTTCCTTGTCTTCTGAACATATCTCCACTTTTCCTTCACATGATCAGACGCAGGGCATTTCCCTGTACATACAGTGCAGCGACCCTTACTCATCACCTGACAGTGTTTGGGATACCAGGCCATCGAGCATCCAGGGTAGTGACAGTTCTCCTCACAGACTGTACAGCACACAGCTCCGCTATAGAACAACAGCCTCATTCCACCCCTGCTGATATCTTCTTTAACTTTGTAGACCTCATCAACTTCTGCAGTGAAGTTCTCGTTGCTCTTCATCTCTTGTTCGTGTGTCTTCAGGGCTTCCTGAGTCTGTTGGACTTCTCTCTGTTTAAATTCAATCAGCTCAACTCGCTCTTGCAGGTTTTGGATCGAGGCTTTCAGTCTGATGCGTTCGTTCAGAACAGCCACAGTTGTCCTCAGCTGTTGTGGAGGCGTTTTTAACAGAAACTTTCCAAACTCTGACATTCCTTCCATTGATACATCATATGCATGTTTTAGGTTTTTTTTGTTCTTCGTGTTCGTCCTTTCTTTATTTTGAAGGTTATTAAACAGGAAGTGAACAGGCTGATTCTCTTCATCTTTGGCACACTTGATGTTTGTTTCCTCAAGAGCTTCAAGAACATTTTCAGGTGTTATTCCATGTGACTGTGTGATGAGACAGACAATGTTGTTCTCCATGTTTTTTCCAAACAGAGACGTCACTGAATCAAGGACGTACCTGAAACGGTCTGTCAGGCGATTGTCGCTCGCTTTCAGCACCAGACCCACGACATTTATCTCATAAACTCCGTCCTCTGAGCCGAACAAGTCAACTATTCTTTTTGTGATGTCGTCATCATGTTCAATCCCTCTGGTGTCTCCGTATCCAGGAGTATCAATGATGGTCAGAGAGTAGGACAGAGTTTTATCTTCAAAACTAAAGAGCTCGTACACGATCACATCTGGTGTCTGACTGTCAAACTGACCTTTCTTCTTTTCCTTCTCTACGATCTCAAACCAGACATCGTCGTTCCACGTCACTCCCATGGCGTAGTTGACCAGAACGTTGATCAGAGTAGATTTTCCTGTTCCTGTTTCTCCCACAAGCAGGATGGTTTTGTGTACTTTAGTTGGATCTCTTTCACCAAGAGTCATTCTTGTTATGGTCCCAATCGTCTCTTTCTTTGGTGTCAGCTGGTAGACATCAGGAGATCCTGGACGGATCAGGTGTTTGCAGGTGATGTTATCATATCTGGTTGTTGTGCTTCTGTTGAGAGGTGAAGACATCTGATCAAAAACCAGAAAACATGGACAAAAAGATCCAAATGGGATCTTTTAATAAAAGTAGTTCATGCACATTCACACCACATGGATTTTTAATGCTGATTCCCGCCCTGTGCACAGTGGCGTTTAGCTTCTGCTGTCTGGACGGAGATGTTAAGTCCCACGCTGCAGAACAAAGCCGCAAATAAAACCGCTTTTTTTTACTGCTGCTACAACTGAACTGAGCGAGCTGAAACCATATTTGCACACTTGTATTTACTTGAGTCCAAAACTTATTTGTACCCTGTCTGAAGAGATTCTTTTTATATTTTTCATTGATCTTATCAGTTCAGACTTCTCTCTCCTTTATTCCTACAATTCACTTAGCAGACGCTTTAATCCAAAGCTACGTACATCAGAGACGAAGTACAACAGAAAAAAGGACAGAAAAAATAGCAAACCATGTCAGTATGTGCAAACAATCAGCTTTAAATCCGAGTGGACACACAAGGGCTGACAGGAAGTGACCAGAAGTACTGACAGGAAGTGACCAAAGCAAAGCACAACAGCTGTTCTTAAGAGTTCTAACCAGTATAGAAACCATCTTAAAAGTTGTTGTTATTAAACAAAATCCTCATCATTACTATCATCATCATCATCATCATCATCAACAACAATATCGAGACCTGATTGGTGGAACCTTGACACTTTAATTACTTTTTATGGGGGTTTTGTGTCTGGTTTTAGTAGGTTTAATAGCTCTTCTTCACTATGATGTGCTTTTGACACCATCCATCCCCTCCTACTGAGAGACAAGCTGACCGAGATGAGGGTGGACTCGCACCTGGTGAGGTGGATCACTGACTACCTCACAGAGAGACCACAGTACGTCAGACTGAAGGACTGCACATCTGGTCAGCAGCACCGGAGCACCACAGGGGACTGTACTCTCCCCTGTCCTGTTCACCCTGTACACCTCTGACTTCCAGTATAACTCTGAGCTCTGCCACATGCAGAAATACTCGGACAACACAGCGATAGTTCGTTGTTCCAGGGATGGACAAGAGTACAGGAGCCTGATTGAGGACTTTGTGACGTGGTGCAGTGCCAACCATCTGAAGCTAAACAACTCCAAGACCAAAGAGATGGTGGTGGACTTCCGAAGGAACAAACCACATCTAAAACCTGTTTCCATCGGGGGGGTATCTGGATGACAAGCTGGACTGGTCGCCTAACATGGACACTACCTGCAGGAAGGGACAGAGCCGTCTGTACTTCCTGAGAAAGCTCTGGTCCTTCAACATCTGCAAAAAGCTGCTGCAGATGTTCTACCAGTCTGTGGTGTCCAGCGTCCTCTTCTACGCCGTGGTGTGCTGGGGAGGAGGCTGCAAGAAGAGGGACGCAGCACACCTGGACTGACTGGTGAGGAGGGCCGGCTCTGTGGTGGGTACAGAGCTGGACTCACTGGTGACAGTGGTCGAGAGCAGGTCTCTGGACGAAATGCTCTCCATCATGGACAACACACAACACCCTCTGCAGAGCACCTTCACCGGGCAGAGGAGCATGTTCAGTGACAGACTGCTGTCACAGTCGTGCTCCACGGACAGGCTCAAGAACTCTTCTGTCCCCCTATAGGCCATAAGACTGTACAACACTTCATTGTCACGGCAGGGACGAAGCACACGGTGAATCCTGGACTCCTCATCTGCACTGCTGACCTCAGAGTCAGCCTCCAGTTGGACACTTTAATGCATATTGATAGTCACCTTACTGAGCACTGGTCACTTTAATGATAATCACCCTAATCATGTCTGGTTTCATCCTACTGTTGTGTTATGCTACATCTGTAAGGGTTGACATGATCACCCTAACTAGGTCAAGTTTCACTCTATTGTCTTTGACACTTCATGCTAATCTGCTCCTCAATAGTTGGGTACTTTAATGACAATCACCCTAATCACCCCTGGTTTCACCTTATTGTTTTGGACACTTAATGCTAATCACTGCTCCTTTATGTTGCTGAGCACTTTAATGGCCCAGTCTGCATCCCTGCATTGACTGTTTAATGACTGTACTCACACCTCTGGCACTACCTCAAACACCTCTGTACATACACAAACAAAAATTGTTTCTAGGTCAGCACTTTGTTTCTAAGGCTCTTTAAGTGTTTACAGGTCTCTTTTAACCAGCACATGTTTTTCTCTCCTTCACAGGTTATGCACTTTATGCTATATACGTTTAAGTCTAATGCTAATGCTAACTGCACAGGTTTAACTTGTAATTATGTTTACTCTTATAACTATCTATCTATATACCTATCTATCTGTCTGTCTATCTGTCTATCTGTCTGTCTGTCTGTCTGTCTGTCTGTCTGTCTGTCCGTCCGTCCGTCCATCCGTCCATCCATCCATCCATCTGTGTGCCAACAGAAAGCGAGCTCTTGCAATAGTGGTGTTCATATGCACAGATAAAAAGAAGGATAGAAAAATGTGGTAAAACAGATTTAATTTCCAACTTTATTATTATCTCCAAATTAATCTGATCTGCAGCAGGCAACACAACACAATCCACTGATCGACTCGACGGTACACAAAGACAACACCACAGACACAGATAGATAATCCACAGCTGAAGTGAAAACAGGAACTTTAACCACACCGAGCCAGACGCAGGAACAAGTTCAGACACGGCACAGAAAAGTGTCTTCAGATCAGTCATGACCAACACGCTGTCAAAATGTTCTGACAACACACAGTCAAATGTAACAAAGCAGGATTTGTATTCCAACAAGCCAATATAAAAACTGAAACAACTCATCTGTGTTAAGGAAATATATTACTCACGTTGCCATGGTTACGTCTTCAGATGAGCTGGAGGAGGGGGCAGCTGATTGGTTCTCTGTAATGAAAAAAAAACAAGCAAGTGACCTCGGTGTCCTTTCAGCTGCCATCTTGATATTATCAGCTCTTAACGAGTGAACAAACTCGCTCAGCTCCTCCCCCTTCATGCAAACATTTATTAAACAATTACACTGAATGTTGTTTCATATCGATCTTACCGTCAGTTTGTCTTTGTTCCCGTTTATTTCAGTCTGCTGTTATCTCTTCTCTTTGTTTGTAAGTCTGTGTTTTAAAGTGTTCTAACCTGTCGCTCAGAGTCAGCGGTCTGATGTCAAGGAGAGAGAGCAGAGTTTTTGTCAGCAGTGGGAGGGCACCTGAGGTCACATGATGTCACAGAAACAGACCACAGAACTGTTTATTTCATCAAAGCAAGAACATTACCTTTTAAAGTCAACTCTCCTCCCTCTCATCCTTTCTGTTTCACTGAACCTCACCGTTTCTCTGAAATCACGTGACATGCTGAGAATCTTATCAGAGACCTGCTTACTTACATTCAAAAAGTTGGAGCAAGGAACTCAAATGTCATTGATATTTCTGTTTGTTGAAAAAAAAGGTCTCAAGTTAAACCATTTGTCTTTCTGTATTTTATTACAGAGAATAAATGGTCTTTTGCAAAAGGAGGAAGTGAAAGGCACAAGTGATAGAAATCACCAGGGCAGTGCAGAAAACCCACGCTGTTCTATCATTCTGCTCTAAGAAGTCAACATTTCTCAAAAAGGGGAAACTGAGAGCACTTTTCAGAAAGGAGGAGCTGAATGCAGCCAATAGTACAGACATAAAAAATACAATATCTCCATATAAAATACATTAAAAAGGTCATACTTCAAAATCACAAGAATCAGAGAATGAGTCCATCAACCATCTGTGTCCTCACACCTGGTAGGTTTAAGAGAACGCATCATAAAATAGACAGTGTGAAGCTGAAGTCTGTAACTGAAACATTTAAGAAGGAGATGAAACAAGACAGGTTTTGGGTTTGTAGAGATTTGAGGGAACGTTCAGGGATAGTACTGTTCTTCTGACTGGCGACGATGCAATGACGGCACAGGTAGGGAGGCTTTATTTGTCAAATATGCTTCATGTTAAACATACAGCACAGATGAAAATTGAATCCCCTCAACCCACAGTGCAAACCTGCAGTGCATTAAAAAACAAAAAAAAAGCACTGGGCTTAATAAATTATAATAATTTACACTTTATTAATCCCATGAGGGGAAATTCGGTTTACACTCTGTCTAACACACACATAGGCCGAGATACACACTCATGCACAAACAGGGTTCTAGTGACATGCATTAATGGAGAGGTCTCAGAGTGAGGGGGCTGCCCACAGCGAGCGCTCCAGAGCAGTTTTGGGGTTCGGTGCCTTGCTCAGGGGCACCTCGGCAGTGCTCAGGAAATGGACTGGCACCTCTCCAGCTACCAGACCAGTTTCCGGACTTGGTCCGTGCCGGGACTTGAACCAAAACATGACAATTAAATAAAAAAATAGCAGTACTTTCAAAAAAACAAATTCTTAGCAGCAAAACTTAACTGAAGACATTCGAGACAAAAAAGGAACGACAGACAATCAGTAGCCAATCAACAGACAAGGGCACTTGTGAATATTCAGCGGGATAATCTTTACAGATGAACATCATTTATATGAAGTTTGAAGAGTTAATGCAGCCCAGAGAAGTAAAAAGCTAACATTATGCGCTAGCGAACTACACCGCGGTCAGTTTACAATGACGTCACGACCGTTATGCTTCATCGATCTCATCAGCGGATTCGACAAGAAGCTAAACGTTAGCTTAATAAGTTGTTTATGAACCTAATATTTGCAAGAGCACTGAAAAACATGACTAGAGACTGTAAGGAGGATTAGGGAGAGATTTCCCGGCGTGATGACGTTTAATGTCTACAACAACCACTGTAATTTCAGTTAGCTACTCGTTAGCTACCGCCGTTTAAAGTTCGCGTAAAAACTTTAAAATGCACAAGTGGGGTCTTAGCTAACATAGTTAGCAAAACATCAACATCTCGTCAGCTTGTGTTCACAGACCTTATTTCAAGCGTCTAAACACAAACTTTCAAAATCCCCATTGACTTTTAGAGGTTAAAACCACGGCGCTAAAATGCTAACTCACTTCCTGGTTTTAGGACTCAAAACTACACCAGTCTATGAAGGAGTGATGTCTGCTGGGAAAACTCAGGGGGCGGGGTCATCTCATTTAAAGAGACACACACACCAAAATGGATCTGCACATAACAGCAAAATGTTTTATTACCCTGAAATGAAATCCTCTTTTTGTTTTATTTTTCTGTTTACATGTTTGACCTTGTAGTCAAAGATGCAGTCTTTACACACTTAAAGGTGCATTCAGTCAGCTGTGTAGTGAATGAAGTAGTAAAATGATCCTCTGTGATCAGACATGAAGGAAACATGCTATGTTGAGATAGCTCTCTGTAATGTTTAGAATTTAGACTGTAGTACCCATTTTAAACACGAGGGGCCTGATTTACTAAGATCTCAATTAAAGAGTAATAAATTGCGTGTTCATTGCAAAAGTTTGCACGTTTGGCTTGTGGACGTTTTGCGGGTGATTTTCTAAGAACCTTTGCATGAATGACGTCAGGTGCAAACCTTGTGGAGGCGGTAGTATTTCTGTCAGGCTTTTGCGCGTTCTACTGGTTTACGTCACAGAGAGTTTGGACGGAAAGCTGGACGACTGCAACCGCAAAATAGGTATTAGTGAGAGGCAAATGAACGTCCAGTGTTTTCAAGTAATAGCAGATAAATATGAATTTAACACAATGAAAAAGTGGCTAATAAGAAAACCTGGGTATTAAACACGGCCTCTCTTTTCTTCCCTCCCTCTTTTGAATGAATTGTAATACATTGCGCAGGAAGTGCGAGTCCTCTGTGGCACTGGTGCTCAGTGTGTGTGTGCCACTTGTGCACCAGAAGCTGGTCAGCGCTGTGTCTGATCGGACATAAATGCCATGGCAACAGGTACTGAAGTTAGGGGGAACAAGCATGGTGAGCCCCCCGTTCAAGCGTCCCACAGCGCAGCAGCAGGGGGGGGGGCTGTAGAGTGAGGAGACGAGCGCGCTCTGGAGAAGCGCTCTGGAGCGCACCAGAGACACGCAACCCGAGAAAATGAAATGTCCAGTTTAAAATGTAATGTTGGCGAGAAGAGGGAAACAGGACGACATAATGTCAATGTTGAAATTCTTTAGAATGCAGACGCTGTGAATGTTCACAGTTTAATCATGGCGTTTCTTTTAAACTATTATTGAAGCAAGATACAAAATGAATGCATACCATTTATGTTTCTGTCATTTAAACATGTTAACACGTCTTTTATTGAGCCTATGTCTCCTCCTAACTGCAGCCTGCAGTGTGTAACACTGGGGCTCCTGGATTAGCACGTTCTTTTCAAAGGTGTTAAATTCAGACACCGTCACAACCACCGCAATTTTTGGCTGTCTTGGTAAATCACATTGCGTGTACTAACTTTTGCACGCTGAGGCAGAAACTCCTCGTTTTGCATATTCATTAAGGCAAACGTACTAAATGAACAGTACGTGTTGTTTTGCTCATATGAAAGACGCAATCCTCACTGCACGCTGTTAGAAAATCAGATAGCACATTTTTTGCTGGTGGTATCAAGTTTGCACACGTTTAGTAAATCAGGCCCTAGGTGTCAGAGTTACATATTACTCCTTTAAATCAACACAAACAGTCTGTAACTGAGAACACTTATAAATGTTATGCTAAAAGATCCTTCGTTACACATTTTCAGTGAAACGTGTTTCCACACTTAAAATTCAACATGAATAGTAAAAATAAAAACCTGGATTCTTTCATTTTTAGTTATTTTTCTGACATTTTAATCTTTGGCGTGAGGCAGTAACAACGGGCCCGGAGCAGGCTGTCAGTGCTTGGGCTCCGGAGTTAGAAGGTGCACACACACACACAAACGAGTGTGTTCAAACTGAAAAGTCCTTATGAAAACAGAACACTGTGTCTGATCGACTTCATGTGTGTTTAAGTTTCTGCAGGTTAACCGTTAAAAGCTGAAGTTGGAGGTCTGGTTGATGGCAGCCAGTTTAGCGAGTAGATTTCTGAGGTGGAGGTCGACACTGCAGCTTTCTTCCACTTCCTGCAGGTGTAGGCGACGGTGATGGTAAATTAATGGTTGAAGAGGAGGAGGGGATGAAGATTCATCAAGGCGAGCACACTGGAAATAAATGTGATCATATAAATGTTAAAGTTCTGCCAAGCTCGTGAGTTTCTAAAATGTTGAAGAAAGTTGGTTACTTTCTTGTTTTTATTAAGATTTGTGACTTACTTTAGTTTTTGATTGTATTGACAAAGTTGGATGTTTCTGGCTGAAGATGCTCCTCATGGTGAACACGCTGTTTGTGACGCCGGCCTCAGAAACCACAGAGCTGATCCTGTCCTCTCTGAACGTGACGTGTTGAGGATGTGGTCTGTAAAAAAACATCCAACATGACATTAAAGAGTGAGAAACTTTGCTGCAGGAGGCATAAAGTGACAACAACAGGAAGTGATATCTAAAATAACAGCAGTCACATTTCAGTAATAATCAAGCTAATGCTAATCTTCCCTGAATATTAAAGTAGGAGATGAGGCTGCAGCTTACTTGAGGCAGCGGCTGTTGCTTTCTCCTTGAGGTTTGGGATTCCCTCTCTTGCAGAACCTTGCTGTCTGAAATCCTGACCGTAGTTGACTCCTCTAAATAGTGTGGCATAAGTGTATAATGTATGTAATAAGGCATAAATGTGTGCCATAAGTTCTTTAAACATGTTGGAAACACAATGCAGGAACTGGCAGAGTTAAAAAGTTCAGCTTCAGGGTGCAGCTTTCTATTTTGCAGACAGGAAGCTGCAGGTTGGGTTTTACATTGTGTCTTAGTCTTTGATGTGGTTGGAGTATAAAGCTCCTCTCAGTCTGTCTGCAGACGGAGGAAGCTGCAGGTTGCTGACAAAAGCTTCCAGGTGGAAGTCTTAGTGGCATATTTCTGCCTATTGCAACCAGTAGAGACGACATTACAGGTTGCATGCAGAAGTTAGAGGACACAGCTGGTGTAGAAGTTGGCTTCAAGGGTCATGTGCAGTAATACACCTGTGCAGGTTGAGGTGATATTTGCTTGCAAAGGCCCTCAGTGGAGGTTTGATATGAGTCTGTCTGCCAGGATGCAGGTGGAGGAAGCTGCATGTTTCTGACAGAGATTGAAGGCAAAGCTTGGTTGAGGAATCAGAGACTGGTGTTGTAGTTTGAGGAATCAGATCCTCAGGTGGAGGCAGACTGGTTTCTTGATGTTGTCATGGTAGCTCTTAGCAAGCAGTATCTGCAGGTGGAGGAAAATGCAGGCTGCTCGCAAAGGCTTCAAGATGGAGGATTAATATAGACGATTCTGTCAGATGCAACGAGCTAAGATGACTTTGCAGGTTGCAGACAAGAGTTAGAGGACATAGTTGGTGTAGAAGTTGGCTTTTAGAGTCACTTGTTTGAATCTACAGTTGGAGTTTGTAGTGATATTTTAATGCAGATTCCTGAGCTGGAGGTTTGATATCCACTTATCTGTAAGAGCCTGCAGGTGGAGGAAGCTGCAGGATTCTTGCAGAGGTATCAAGTTGACCAATAAGGTGAATATTGTAGCTTTGAGCTTTGAGCTTGGAGGTGGAGCTAAGCTAAAGCTAATGGTTGTAGGTAGAGAATTTGTATTTGGCTGTGTGCAGGTGGAGGTGTTAGCAGCAGAGGACTGATGGCAGTGTTTAGATTTTAAGAGTGATGGAAGATCCTCCTGCTGCTTGCTGTCAAATGTATATATCCCAGGAGGTGCTTAAGGTGGAGTCTTGATTTAAGAGCTTTAATCTAAGTCACTAAAAGTCTATTAATCTATTCTAATATTTACAGCTGCATTTTGGTCTTTGTATGCAGCATCTTCTTTCGTTTTAGTTTGACTTCTTGGCTCTTTTACGGGGCGAGTGTTCAGGACTCGGCTCTCCAATCGTGTCGATATCAAACAGTGGAGGATAGACGCCGCGTCCGTATGACACGTCGACACTCACCTGTCCGTCTTCGTCCTCTGACTCTGTGAAAGAGGGACGGTCCAGTGATTCCCACAGCTTCTGTTTGAGCCGACGTCCCAGGTCTAAACTGTAGGGACGAACCCGGCCACTCTTGTATCTGTGAGGACAGGAGGGAACACAAATATAGTTAATATTAATAATTACATATAAATCAAAAATTCAGATTTTTAGCGATGAGTGATTCATTATTTTATGGAAACATACCGAAGGAGATCATCTGCCCCTTCATGGTAGATGATCTGGAACTCGTCCACTGAGCGGTTGTGAATAGTCAGAGGACCCGTGTCAGGAGGGCTCGGCTGGTCCTCGATGGAGGCCGGGAGGCTTCGGGGAAACTTTGATGCAACCGGCAGGTCAGCAGGTGGGATGGTGGCAGAAAGAGGCCTGGAGAGGAAGTCCGTCTCCACTGGAGGTTGAGCAGGAGGACGGGGCTCAGAGCTCCTCTTCCTCTTCTGACGGAGGTTTTCAGCAGAGGGCTGCGGCCTCGTGCTGCTGGCTTCAGGCTTCTCCGCACGGCGTGCAGAGATTCTTCGCCTCCAGTAGTTATGGTCTCTCAGGTGGACAGGACACTGCAACAACAACACAGACACCGTACATGAAACCTCTATGATGTAAATGTTAAAATGACACGAGGCAGAGAGTTTGGATCTCTGTCTTTTAGCTTTACATAAAAGAGCAGCAAAGTTCAGTTTGTTCACCTTCAATACAAAAAGTCCTGGATGTCATATTTGTGAGTGGGAACTGAAATCACAGTGTAATGGTGTTTTTTCTCGTGCTCTAAACTCCTCTGTTTGTTATTCTGCACACTCGAGTTGATGCTGTGAATATGTCCAACGTGTTCGTACGTAGCATTGATATAAAAGCCAAACACTGTCATTATATGGAAGCTCTCAATAAAGAAACCTCGGGCCAGAGGAACTTCTCATATCTATAAACTCTGGGAGTAATGTGTGTGTCTGATCACACTCAGTCACATTTTACAACCTGTTGTACACAAAATAAAAACAACCGCTTCAATATGAGCCCTAAATTCAGCTAATGAAGCTCCACTTACACTGATAAAAATATTCTGCTAGATCTACTTTACAAAAAAAAAATTACTTTTTGCATAATTTATTTATATTGATCAAGCAAGATCACTCTTTGTTTTTTTAAGTTTTGTTTTCGGCCTTTTTGCCTTTATTGATAGAGGGAGGACAGTGGATAGAGTCGGAAAGGGGGAGAGAGAGTGGGGAGAGACATGCGGGGGACATGCGACAGGCTGGACGCGAACCCGGGCCGCCCGCGCGCGAGGACTGAGCCTCAATACGTGGGGTCGCGCGCACTGCCGCTGCGCCAACGGCGACCCCAAGATCACTCTTTGTTAAAACTACTTTTTTTTTTTTTACATGAAACAGAAAGTCCAAGTAAAGTTTACGTAATTTTGTCAAGTAGATTAAGCAAAACTAAACTTTGTATAAACTACACCATTTTTTCAATGTTGTCAATGACATTTGCAAGTATAACCAACTTGATTATATCATGTAGATCAAACAAAACTAGTCCTTGTATACATTACTTATAATCAGGGGCCTTTATAAAGAAAATAATCAACTTTATGCAACAAAAATTTTAGTCGACGTAAAGTCCCTGCAAATCTGCTGAGATAAGAATTATAATGATATATTTAAGTATTCTTAAATGATTCATTTTGTGTGTTTACTTTAAAACACAATATTACATCTGGAGGACGTAGCTTAGCATCACTGACAGCGTGTGGAGTTAGATAATTTACGAACCTGCCCAGAAGGCCTAAAACACGCGTGTTGGTGCATCTTTAGCGTGTACACGTGTAGTAAATATTCTAGCATTAATGACTGAGCGTCCACAGACATTTAAAAGTAAAACAAATAAAAGTTCTAAAATGTTTATAATCTCACATTTTCCATGACGGTGGCTCGTTTATTTTCTGTCCTCTGGGAGTCTTTCGTTCTTCTCGGGATGAAGAAATTTTCAGTCGAATCGGAAACTTTTTGGGACAAATCGTCGAGATAAAAGTTGTGTGACCTTTCTCTTGGCTGTTTGGATGATGAGTGAGTTCAAATGTTGTTTTGATTCAAAGGATGCACCAGGAGACGCTGCCTAGCAACCGAGCATTCTCACCTGCACGTCTGTTCTAGAATGTCATGAAGTTTCATCCAATCAGAGCGCAGAATGACCCAGGCTGTTTCCTTGTATGGATATTAATTATTATTAATAATCAAAAATATAGATACAGGCAACATGGCAGTGAGATATCTACTGAATTAATTCATAGCATGACCTCACTGTATCATCAGATATTAAAGGGGACAAATCCACCTCAACAGTGTTTTTGAACATTTATCTGGGTAAAGCCTGGTTCACACGGCAGGATAATTACGCCGATTTTGGCCCCGATTCTCCCCTTCCGATAATCTTAAGGACGCCCTGATCATCATGAAATAATCTTAGAAGATCATCCTGCTGTGAGGGCAGGCTGGTACTGGCGGCCTACCTGGCAGCCTACCAGGCTTGTCAGGATAACGATTATAAAAGTCATTAATAAGCGACGGGTCCAAAATCAGGGAGCGAGAAATCCATGAACGCTCCTCTGGCCCATAACCCTCCCTATCCACCAAATACTGGAAGCCCCGGCCTCGCCTCCACACATCCAAAAGTTGCTGGACTGTTAAGGCAGGGGGATTGTCAATGATCTGGGGGGGTGGAGGGGGTTCGGCCGGAGGACAGAGAGTGCTGGAGTTGACAGGTTTAAGGAGTGAAACATGGAAAGAAGGATGAACCTTCAACGAGGGGAAGAAGTCTTAGGCAGACCATGCAAGGATTAATAACCCGCTCAATCTCATACGGGCCAATGTACCTGGGTGCTAGTTACCGGGACTCCACTTGGAGTGGGAGATCCGGAGCGGATAGCCATACCTTTTGACCTGGCTGGTAATCTGGGGCAGGAGTGCGGTGACGATCTGCCAGTCTCTGGTTCCGCAAAGCAGTACGGGCGAGCACAGCTCTGGCTTCGCGCCTGATCCGTCGTGCCCGTCGTAGATGCCACTGAACAGAAGGAACTGCCACTTCTGCCTCCTGAGCTGGAAAAAGTGGAGGCTGGAAACCGTTAGCTGCCATAAAAGGGGACATACCTGTGGCTTATGACACCAGGGAATTGTGGGCGTATTCGATCCAGGGGAGATGGGTGGACCAGGAAGCAGGAAACCGAGCAGTGACTTAACGAAGTGCCGATTCTAAGTCCTGGTTAGTCTGCTCCGTCTGGCTGTTGGTCTGGGGGTAGTACCCGGAGGACAGGCTGACCGACGCCCCCAACGCCTGACAAAAGGCCTTCCAAACCTGTGCTGAGAATTGTGTACTTCTGTCCGAAACAATGTCCTGAGGAATGCCATGGAGTCTAAAAGCATGCAGGGTGAGCAGAGAGGCCGTCTCCAGGGCAGAAGGCAACTTAGGCAGGGGAACAAAGTGCGACATCTTAGAGAATCTGTTAACAATAGTCAGAATGGTGGTATTACCTTCAGACGGAGGTAGGCCTGTGACAAAATCTACAGCAATGTGGGACCAAGGTCTGTGAGGAGTAGGGAGGGGACGAAGCAGACCAGCTGGAGCACGGTGTGACGCCTGCAGGCACAAACTGAGCAGGCTGAAACATATTCCTTAGTGTCCGCTGACATGGACGGCCACCAGAAGAATTGTCGTAGGAGACTCAGGGTCCGATGAAAACCCGGATGGCAGGCGATCTTGGACCCATGTCCCCACTGAAGAACCTCCAACCTAGCAGCCGGAGGAACAAACAGCTGACCAGGCGGACAATCCACAGGAGTCCGGTGATTCCCTTGGGCCTCCTGGACCAACCTTTCAACCTCCCAACGAGCTGCCCCCACCCCACAAGAGGACTGCAGGATGGTTTCCTCCAAGACATCCTCAACAGGTGGAGAAAACTGCCGAGACAGATCGTCAGGCTCAACGTTCCAAGAGCCTGGGCGGTAAGTGAGGGTAAAGTTGAAGCGTCCCAGGAACAGAGCGCAGCGAGCCTGGCGTGAATTGAGCCTGCGGGCAGAACGAAGGTAAGAGAGGTTCTTGTGGTCTACCCATACCACAAAGGGATGAGTTGAACCCTCCAACCAGTGCCGCCACTCCTGCAAAGCCAACACGACAGCCAGCAGCTCACGGTTCCCCACATCATAATTCTTTTCAGCGGGAGTGAGACATCGGGAGGAGAAGGCACAGGGATGCAATTTCTGATCAGCGGCAGAGCGTTGGGAGAGAACAGCCCCAACACCAGAATCCGAGGCATCAACCTCAACAACAAACTGACCAGAGGGGTCAGGGTGAGATAAAACAGGATCTGAAGAAAATAAACTCTTTCATTTAACAAAAGCCCCTTCTGCTGCAGAAGACCAAATGAAGGGAACCTTCACCGAGATTAGCTTGGTCAGTGGTGTAGCAACTCTACTATAATCGTGGATAAACCTTTGATAGAAATTGGCAAACCCTAGGAATTTTTGAAGTTGCTTTCTTGTTGTAGGAGTGGGCCATTCGGCCACTGCCTGAACCTTGGCAGGGTCGGTCTTGATTTGCCCCTTCTCCACAATAAAACCAAGAAAACTGACTGAGGACACATGAAACTCACACTTTTAAGCCTTTACAGAGTCTGTTCTCTAATAGTCTTTGCAGCACAAGTTTAACGTGTTGGACATGCTCCTGAAGTGACTGGGGAAAAATCAAAATGTCATCTAAGTACACAAATACAAACCTGTTGAGCATGTCGCGGAGAACATCATTAATGAGTGCCTGGAAGACGGCAGGTGCATGAGTCAACCCAAAAGGCATTACAAGGTACTCGAAATGCCCCAAAGGTGTATTAAATGCAGTCTTCCACTTATCACCCTCCTTAATTCTCACCAAGTGGTAGGCGTTTCGGAGGTCCAACTTGGTGAAGACGGTGGCTTTGTGGAGGGGGCCGAAGGCAGAGTCCATGAGAGGAAGAGGTTACTTATTCTTTACAGTGATGTCATCAAGTCTCCTATTATCAATACAGGGCCGCAAAGTCTTGTCTTTCTTTTCTACAAAGAACAATCCCGCCCCTACTGGAGAGGAAGAAGGGCGGATGAGTCCAGTAGCTAAAGAGTCAGAAATATACTTCTCCATGGCCTCCCTTTCAGCCCTGGAGAGGTTGTAAAGTCTGCTGGAGGGTAGAGACGCGCCAGAGAGAAGGTCTATACCACAATCGTATGGTCTGTGAGGCGACAGTGATAAAGCACGGTCCTTACTAAAAACCTCCTGGAGGTCGTGATATTCAGATGGAATGGACGACAGATCAGCCAGTTTTGGAGGGCTAGGTGTGGTAGTGACAGTGGTGGGTATCGCAAAGTGTAAGCAGTGGGAATGACAGAACAGACTCCAATTAGTAATGGTTAGCGTAGACCAGTCTATGGGTGGGCAGTGGAGCTTAAGCCAGGGGAGGCCTAACACGAGTGGTGATGTGGGTGACAAAATGATATATAACGATATGGTCTCATGATGGTTACCGGACATAACCAAGGTAATAGGGCCAGTGTGGTGAGTGATACGGGCGAGGAGTCTACTGTTGAGAGCAAACACGTCCTTAGGTCTGGGAAGAGGCTCAGATGGTAAGTGGTGCTGGGGAAACAAAACAGGAGTCAATACAATTGTCATCTGCTCCAGAATCCACCAGAACTTGGAGCGAAACAGAGGTCTGACCCCAGGAGACAGTACCTTTTAGGTGATGATCAGTTGACAGCTCAGCCCCTCACTTCACCCGAGTGTCCGAGACACACAGAGGTCAGATGACACGACCACAAAGTCTATCATCGACCTCCGGCCTAGAGTGTCCTGGTGCCACGTGCACTTATGGACATCCCTGTGCTTGAACATGGTGTTTGTTATGGACAAACTGTGACTGGTACAGAAGTCCAATAACAGAACACTGCTCTGGTTCAGATCAGAGAGGCCGTTCATCCCAATCACCCCCCACCAGGTCTCACTGTTGTTGCCCACATGAGCGTTGAAGTCCCCCAGTAGAACAATGGAGTCCCCAGTCGGAGCACCGTCCAGCACCCCTCCCAGGGACTACAAGAAGGCCAGGTACTCCGCACTGCTGTTCAGTTGTAGGCTGAGACAACAGTCAGAGACCTTTTTCTTTGACATGTAATTGATTTTAATGTTTCATAAATGGATTCTTTTAACGTGAATCTTTTGGCTCCTTTTTTGAAAAGTGAAAGTTGAAGTTTGGGTCATTGAAAGCGGTGATGAGCTGTCGGCCTGGTTTTGAATCCATCCTGTAGTTCCTTTTCAGCAGGTCATTCCTCTCTCTCTCTCTCTCTCTCTCTCTCTCTCTTTCTCTCTCTCTCTCTCTTTCTCTCTCTCTCTCAAAAGCAACAAAATATTTTGTTGCTGATCTTGTTAAATTTTCAACAAGCTTGTGTAACTGTTTATCTATGAAAAGCCATTAATCAGCTTTTTTGTGTGCATTTCTTACTTATTCATCACTCCGTGTCTGAAAACGTTTGTTTAATGTTGTTCTAAAGAAGAATAAATAATTCTTTGAAATGGTGGTCTGATCACCAAGCAGCAAGGTTTTGACTCACTGTCTCCATCTAGTGGCATGATGAACACATCACAGTTACAAAACTTCCTTTAACACAGATGACTGTCTTGGGGCTGCATGGTTGAGCAGTGCTGTTACCTCACAGCGAGAAGGTTCCTGGTTGGGTTAGGGTCAGCATATGTTCTCTTCTCGTACTCCAGCTTCCTCCCACAGTTCAAACACTCATTATTTTAATTCCTGACTCTAAATTCACCCTCGGTGTGAATGTAAGTGTGACTGGTTTTCTGTCTCCATATGTCCCATGCCTCCTCCCTCCCCTCCACTCCTCTTATTACCTCTCCTCTCTCAAAATGTTCTCCCATCTCCCAAGCTGATCTGTCAAAAATCATCTCAACCAGGAAATCCTCCACCTGCATTTTAGACACCATCCCCTCCTCCCTCGTTGAACTGTTATCACTAGAATTATGAACTCCTCTCTCAGCTCCTCCACTGTCCCTCTGTCTCTCAATCTGGCTGCCATCACCCCCCCTAAAGAAACCTGGACTCCTCTCTGAGATCCTTGGACATGCTGTAGCCACCCAAATCAAGTTCATTTCCCATTTCACTAACAACACCCTCAACGACCAATTTCAATCTGGATTGTGTATCCAGCATAGCACTGAAACAGCCCTCCTTAAACTCACACATGACCTCCTCCTCTCCTCTGACTACTCTCCATCCTCATAGATTGTATCTGATGTGGTGGTCTGACAGATGTGTAGATTGTGGTTGTTGTGGTGGTCTGACCGTCACACATTGGGCTAAGATCACATTAATGTCTTAATGATGATGACATCATTGACTGTAAAATCTGAAGCTCAGGTTTGACTGTTAATGAGTTATGATAATTTCTTTAAATGAAGCTGTTGAACCATCTAATTCTTATCAGCAGAGCTTTACACAGTGTATCTGTTATCATTTATTTTTTCAAAAACAGTTAAAATGGTCGTGTTGGTTTACTCTTTGAATCTTTGACTTTGTGGTCAGAATAGAATGAAGCCGTCTGATTGATAAAAACATCTTTTATTGAAGAATAAAAACAGAAAGTTGCAGATGAGATGAAGACATGCTGAGCAAACTGATTCCTAAAAACTCATTATTACAGATTCAATAAATGTAGATTAGATTACATATAAAACATAAATCAATGAAAATAAAATCAACATGAATCAGAACGTTTGTGTTGGCTAAATATTTGATTTCAAACAGACATTTAGAAACTTCAGCAAAAATCAAAACAAAGAAAAATTGATTTTAAAAGTGAAAGTTTGATTCACCGTCAAAAGATATTTTACTTTCTAAAAGCTGCTAACCTTCAAACTGACGACAACGAGCTGCATCGCAAACGACTGCTGTGTTGTGTTCTGTCCGCCGCCGCCGTCATCACGCTCTTCAAACTGATCTCAGCCTACTGCAAACAAGCAATACCACTCCTTACCAGCAGGTGGCAGCAGTCTGATATTGTTCAAGCAAAGCAGAAAACTTGAAGCTGAGGAAACACAAATGGGATGTTTACACTCTTTCATCATTATGTTCTGAACGCATTCATAATGACCACGACTTGATGGAAACATGGTACAGGCGAAACATGAGAAGAGACTTCTGTAAACGCCCTCTTCATGCCTTGTTGACTGACTGTCTGTCTCCAACTGGTCACCACCAGTTCAACATGTTAAATCTGACAACAAAACCTTCAACAAGCTCCGAGCAGTACCGACCAGAACCACAGACTTTACCTGGAAGCCCTGTGTACCTGCCTTAAAAGTTCTGCTCTCTCTTAATTCAAAGCTGTTTATTGGCTTGAACATGTAAATATATTACCAAAGCATCAAAGAACAAATAATGTTCTGTTACAGCTGTAACTTTGTGTGTTATCTGCCCCCGAGTGGTTGACTTTAAGTTAGGTTTCAGGTGTCATCTGACAGGAAGTAGTTACATTGCTCATCACGATCACCTGCTGCTGACACTTTCCACAATCCTTCGCCATGTGCCTTCATCCTTTGACCTTCGAGGCATTGTCTGTATGTATATTGTTTATATGATATTGATCTTTAAGTACATGCAGATATTTGTTAAGTTTACTGTATTTTATGCTGTTTTTAAAATGTTGTAACTTTGCACTGTTTAGGCTTGCTTTAAGTTATTTGGTACTGCTGTGAACAGCGTTTGCATGTCAAGGACTCTGTATGAGTACATTTAAGTCATCTATTGTTTTATGTTTTATTTATAGTTTCACAACTTCGATCATTATTAAACGTGTGGACAACAACTACTACGGTCTTCAGAGTCGTAATGTGAAAAAGACGTTGACACTTGCTGCCAGTGCTCTTGTTCAATCACGAGACGAGAGAGAGAGTACAAATAATGTAATAATAATAACCATGAATAATAATAAAGAACAAATTAAAAGTAACAATAATAACTAACAACAAAAGTATTTAACATGAGTACTAATAATAATAATAAAAATAAAAATGTAGCATGTGGAGATAAGATCAACACAATTATGTGTAGATGGGTTTTGTGTTTTTAATTTGTTTCTGTTTGTGTGTGTTTAATTTGTGTGTATGTGTGTGTGTGTGTGTGTGTGTGTGTGTGTGTGTGTGTGTTTGTTGCTGTTTCCCTGTCCTTTAGGTTGTGTCCTGTGTAATCATATCTGAGCAGCAGGATGCGTCCTGTCTCCTTCTTTCAGGAGTCTTTGTATCTTGGAGAGCTCATTCAGCTCTTTGTAATCTGTGATAACAGAGTTCAAGTTGATCAAATAAAAGTTCCTCCTTTCATCAGTTCGTTTACAATGTAGGAGAACGTGCATCTCTGTCTCCACCTCACCTGACCACATGGTCTGTTTTCTTTTGGTTGCCATGGTTTCTTGTGTTTCATGGTTTCTTCCTGTTTGCTAGTTTGTGGTCACTGAGCCTGTACCTGGTGAGGATCTGTCTTGTTCCAGTTATGTTTCTTCACATTGTGTTATAATTAGTTTTACTCTGATTGGTTTTTTGGAGAGTAACACGCCCGGACACAACATGTATAAAAGAGTCAACTGTTCTCTGGGAGCAGAATGATCAATACAGGTCAGGTACCAATCCCATTCAATGTCTGATTCTCAGTGTGAGATATGCTCTCAGACATCATTTCAAATGAATATACTGATGATTTAGGTTTTTAGAAGCACCAGGAACATTTACCCAAACTGCATCCCAGTCTAATTCTTGTCCCATTTCGGATATATCCCTGTCCCAAGCTTTCATTCCTGATGTGGGCAAATATTTCTGTGGAAGGCACCACAAGTTAACTAACCCTAACTCTTACCCAAATTTTACATTTATAATGTGATTACATTTAACGTTATGTCTAACATTAATATTATGATTTCATTGTTTTGAAGATTTAAAGGTCGTATCAACAAGAACACCATGTTTCAATCAGAGCTACTCAAAATGATCTTCTTCACTTACTGAAATATTCTGCCAGCAGCTACAGCCAGTTTACCGAACTTGTACCGCAGCGCTGCTGTGGATCCCTTCACTCGACTCTTCATCTCCTCCAGTTTCTTGACCTTCTCTGCGTCTCCGTTCTCCTTCATCTTTTCAATCAGGAAGTCCAAGTGGACAAGAGTGGACAGAGAATCAACATTCAGAGCGATCTGCTCCAGTCTGAGAACATGCTCGTAGGACTCTTCCAACCATCGATCTTTGTCCTCTTTAAGTTTGTCCATTGTCTTCTGAAGTGTTTCCAGAAGGCTTGTTTTCTCTTCACAGTCTGCTTTACTTTGGTCATACTTCACTTTCACGTCTTGATGAGTTATCTGACGTTTCCTTGTTTTCTGAACATATCTCCACTCTTCCTTCACATGATCAGACGCAGGGCATTTCCCTGTACAGACAGTGCAGCGACCATTACTCATCACCTGACAGTGTTTGGGATACCAGGCCATCGAGCATCCAGGGTAGTGACAGTTCTCCTCACAGACTGTACAGCACACAGCTCCACTATAGAACAACAGCCTCGTTCCACCACTGATTGGTTCTTTAACTTTGTAGACCTCATCAACTTCTACAGTGAAGTCCTTGTTGCGCTTCATCTCTTGTTCACGTGTCTTCAGGGCTTCCTGAGTCTGTTGGATTTCTCTCTGTTTTAATTCAATCAGCTCAACTCGCTCTTTCAGGTTTTGGATCGAGGCTTTCAGTCTGACGCGTTCATTCAGAACGTCCACAGTTGTCCCCAGCTGCTGTGGAGGCGTTTTTAGCAGAAACTTTCCAAACTCTGACATTTCTTTCATTGATACTTTATATGCATGTTTAAGTGCTCTTTTGTTCTTTGTGTTCGTCCTTTCTTCATTTTGAAGGTTATCAAACAGGAAGTGAACAGGCTGATTCTCTTCATCTTTGGCACACTTGATGTTTGCTTCATCAAGGGCTTTAAGAACATTTTCAGGTGTTATTCCATTTGAGTATGTGATGAGACAGACGATGTTGTTCTCCATGTTTTTTCCAAACAGAGACGTCACTGAATCAAGGACGTACCTGAAACGATCACTCAGGCGATTCTCGCTCGATTTCAGCACCAGACCCACGACATTTATCTCAGAAACTCTGTCTTCTGAGCGGAACAAGTCAGATAATCTTTTTGTGATGTCGTCATCATGTTCAATCCCTTTTGTGTCTCCGTATCCAGGAGTATCAATGATGGTCAGAGAGCAGGACAGAGTTTTATCTTCAAAACCAAAGAGCTCGTACACGATCACATCTGATGTCTGACTTTCAGTTTGACCTCTCTCCTCCTCCTCTACGATCTCAAACCAGACATTGTCGTTCCACGTCACTCCCATGGCGTAGTTGACCAGAGCGTTGATCAGAGTAGATTTTCCTGTTCCTGTTTCTCCCACAAGCAGGATGGTTTTGTGTATTTTAGTTGGATCTCTTTCACCAAGAGTAATTCTTGTTATGGTCCCAATCTTCTCTTTCTTTGGTGTCAGCTGGTAGACATCAGGAGATCCTGGTCGGATCAGGTGTTTGCAGGTGATGTTGTCATACCTGGTTGTTGTGTTTCTGTTGAGAGGTGAAGACATCTGATAAAAAACCAGAAAACATGGACAAAAAGATCCAAATGGGATCTTTTAATAAAAGCAGTTCATGCACTTTCACACCACATGGATTTTTAATGCTGATTCCCGCCCTGTGCACAGTGGCGTTTAGCTTCTCCTGTCTGGACGGAGATGTTAAGTCCCACGCTGCAGATCAAAGCCGTAAATAAAACAGCTTTTTTTTACTGCTGCTACAACTGAACTGAACAAGCTGTAGCCATATTTGCACACTTGTATTTACTTGAGTCCAAAACTTATTTGTACCCTGCATGAAGAGATTCTTTATTTGTTTTTTTCATTGATCTTATCAGTTCAGACTTCTCTCCTTTATTCCTACAATTCACTTAGCAGACGCTTTAATCCAAAGCTACGTACATCAGACGAAGTACAACACAAGCAAAGATCGAAAAAAAAGCAAACCATGTCAGTATGTGCAAACAATCAGCTTTAAATCCGAGTGGACACATAAGTACTGACAGGAAGTGACCAGAAGTGCTGAAAGGAAGTGACAAAAGCAAAGCACAACAGCTGTTCTTAAGATTTTTAACCAGTATAGAAACCATCTTAAATGTTGTTATCAAACAAAACCATCATCATTGCCATAATCATCATCATCAATAATATTGAGACCTGATTGGTGGAACCTTAACACTTCAATTACTTTTTTATGGGGTTTTTTTGTCTGGTTTTAGTAGGTTTGATAGCTCTCCTTCACTATTTGTTGTTGGATGTTGTTCTTGTTAACTAATCACTAATCACAATCTTGATTTTCCCTCCGGATCACTAAAGTACCATCCGTCCGTCCTTGCTTCCTTCATTCCTTCCTTACTTCGAGTAAAGTCACATGTACCAACTAAAAAACATCCCCCACAGGTCAGATATCAACGTGCTGAGGGAGGGAGGGAGGGAGCTGTGGAGAAGTTCTGTACAGCAGATAAAAGATGTTGGCGTCTGAAGATAGGGGTCGGCTTTTTCCCCGAAGCGTCTGAGGCGAGAAGAAGGATGGAAGGAAGGAAGGAAGGAAGGATGGATGGATGGATGGATGGATAGATCAACCAGATCGAGGTGAGGTGCCATGTGTGCCAACAGAAAGCGAGCTCTTGCAATAGTGGTGTTCATATGCACAGTAAAAAAGAAGGATAGAAAAATGTGGTAAAACAGATTTAATTTCCAACTTTATTATTATCTCCAAATTAATCTGATCTGCAGCAGGCAACACGACACAATCCACTGATCGACTCGACGGTACACAAAGACAACACCTGAGATACAGATAGATAATCAACAGCTGAAGTGAAAACAGGAACTTTAACCACACTGAGCCAGACGCGAGAACAAGTTCAGACACGGCACAGAAAAGTGTCTTCAGATCAGTCATGACCAACACGCGGTCAAATGTGACAAAGCAGGATTTGTATTCCAACGATCCACTATAACAACTGAAACAACTCATCTGTGTTAATGAAATATATTACTCACGTTGCCATGGTTACGTCTTCAGATGAGCTGGAGGAGGGGGCAGCTGATTGGTTCTCTGTAATGAAAAAAAAAACAAGCAAGTGACCTCGGTGTCCTGTCAGCTGCCATCTTGATATTATCAGCTCTTAACGAGTGAACAAACTCGCTCAGCTCCTCCCCCTTCATGCAAACATTTATTAAACAATTACACTGAATGTTGTTTCATATCGATCTTACCGTCAGTTTGTCTTTGTTCCCGTTTATTTCAGTCTGCTGTTATCTCTTCTCTTTGTTTGTAAGTCTGTGTTTTAAAGTGTTCTAACCTGTCGCTCAGAGTCAGCGGTCTGATGTCAAGGAGAGAGAGCAGAGTTTTTGTCAGCAGTGGGAGGGCACCTGAGGTCACATGATGTCACAGAAACAGACCACAGAAATGTTTATTTCATCAAAGCAAGAACATTACCTTTTAAAGTCAACTCTCCTCCCTCTCTTCCTTTCTGTTTCACTGAACCTCACCGTTTCTCTGAAATCACGTGACATGCTGAGAATCTTATCAGAGACCTGCTTACTTACATTCAAAAGGTTGGAGCAAAGAACTCAAATGTCATTGATATTTCTGTTTGTTGAAAAAAAAGGTCTCAAGTTAAACCATTTGTCTTTGTGTATTTTATTACAG
Organism: Symphodus melops; assembly: GCF_947650265.1. Taxonomy (NCBI): domain Eukaryota; kingdom Metazoa; phylum Chordata; class Actinopteri; order Labriformes; family Labridae; genus Symphodus; species Symphodus melops. Next base: position 2,882,888 of record NC_136704.1, on the reverse strand, counting down.
AGAATAAATGGTCTTTCGCAAAAGGAGGAAGTGAAATGCACAAGTGATAGAAATCACCAGGGCAGTGCAGAAAACCCACGCTGTTCTATCATTCTGCTCTAAGAAGTCAACATTTCTCAAAAAGGGGAAACTGAGAGCACTTTTCAGAAAGGAGGAGCTGAATGCAGCCAATAGTACAGACAAAGACAAAAAATACAATATCTCCATATAAAATACATTAAAAAGGTCATACTTCAAAATCACAAGAATCAGAGAATGAGTCCATCAACCATCTGTGTCCTCACACCTGGTAGGTTTAAGAGAACGCATCATAAAATAGACAGTGTGAAGCTGAAGTCTGTAACTGAAACATTTAAGAAGGAGATGAAACAAGACAGGTTTTGGGTTTGTAGAGATTTGAGGGAACGTTCAGGGATAGTACTGTTCTTCTGACTGGCGACGATGCAATGACGGCACAGGTAGGGAGGCTTTATTTGTCAAATATGCTTCATGTTAAACATACAGCACAGATGAAATTTCAATCCCCTCAACCCACAGTGCAAACCTGCAGTGCATTAAAAAACAAAAAAAAAGCACTGGGCTTAATAAATTATAATAATTTACACTTTATTAATCCCATGAGGGGAAATTCGGTTTACACTCTGTCTAACACACACATAGGCCGAGATACACACTCATGCACAAACAGGGTTCTAGTGACATGCATTAATGGAGAGGTCTCAGAGTGAGGGGGCTGCCCACAGCGAGCGCTCCAGAGCAGTTTTGGGGTTCGGTGCCTTGCTCAGGGGCACCTCGGCAGTGCTCAGGAAATGGACTGGCACCTCTCCAGCTACCAGACCAGTTTCCGGACTTGGTCCGTGCCGGGACTTGAACCAAAACATGACAATTAAATAAAAAAATAGCAGTACTTTCAAAAAAACAAATTCTTAGCAGCAAAACTTAACTGAAGACATTCGAGACAAACAAAAAAGGAACGACAGACAATCAGTAGCCAATCAACAGACAAGGGCACTTGTGAATATTCAGCGGGATAATCTTTACAGATGAACATCATTTATATGAAGTCTGAAGAGTTAATGCAGCCCAGAGAAGTAAAAAGCTAACATTATGCGCTAGCGAACTACACCGCGGTCAGTTTACAATGACGTCACGACCGTTATGCTTCATCGATCTCATCAGCGGATTCGACAAGAAGCTAAACGTTAGCTTAATAAGTTGTTTATGAACCTAATATTTGCAAGAGCACTGAAAAACATGACTAGAGACTGTAAGGAGGATTAGGGAGAGATTTCCCGGCGTGATGACGTTTAATGTCTACAACAACCACTGTAATTTCAGTTAGCTACTCGTTAGCTACCGCCGTTTAAAGTTCGCGTAAAAACTTTAAAATGCACAAGTGGGGTCTTAGCTAACATAGTTAGCAAAACATCAACATCTCGTCAGCTTGTGTTCACAGACCTTATTTCAAGCGTCTAAACACAAACATTCAAAATCCCCATTGACTTTTAGAGGTTAAAACCACGGCGCTAAAATGCTAACTCACTTCCTGGTTTTAGGACTCAAAACTACACCAGTCTATGAAGGAGTGATGTCTGCTGGGAAAACTCAGGGGGCGGGGTCATCTCATTTAAAGAGACACACACACCAAAATGGATCTGCACATAACAGCAAAATGTTTTATTACCCTGAAATGAAATCCTCTTTTTGTTTTATTTTTCTGTTTACATGTTTGACCTTGTAGTCAAAGATGCAGTCTTTACACACTTAAAGGTGCATTCAGTCAGCTGTGTAGTGAATGAAGTAGTAAAATGATCCTCTGTGATCAGACATGAAGGAAACATGCTATGTTGAGATAGCTCTCTGTAACGTTTAGAATTTAGACTGTAGTATCCGTTTTAAACACTAGGGGCCTGATTTACAAAGATCTCAATTAAAGAGTACTAAATTGCGTGTTCATTGCAAAAGTTTGCACGTTTGGCTTGTGGACGTTTTGCGGGTGATTTTCTAAGAACATTTGCATGAATGACGTCAGGTGCAAACCTTGTGGAGGCGGTAGTATTTCTGTCAGGTTTTTGCGTGTTCTACGGGTTTACGCCACAGAGAGTTTGGACGGAAAGCTGGACGACTGCAAGCGCAAAATAGGTATTAGTGAGAGGCAAATGAACGTCCAGTATTTTCAAGTAATAGCAGATAAATGTGAATATAACAAAAGGAAAAAGTGGCTAATAAGAAAACCTGGGTATTAAACACGGCCTCTCTTTTCTTCCCTCCTTCTTTTGAATGAATTGTAATACATTGCGCAGGAGGTGCGAGTCCTCTGTGGCACTGGTGCTCAGTGTGTGTGTGCCACTCGTGCACCAGAAGCTGGTCAGCGCTGTGTCTGATCGGACATAAATGCCATGGCAACAGGTACTGAAGTTGGGGGTACAAGCATGATGAGCCCCCCGTTCAAGCGTCCCTCAGCGCAGCAGCAGGGAAGGGGCTGTAGAGTGAAGAGACGAGCGCGCTCCGGAGCGAACCAGAGACACGCAACCCGAGAAAATGAAATGTCCAGTTTAAAATGTAATGTTGGCGAGAAGAGGGAAACAGGACGACATAATGTCAATGTTGAAATTCTTTAGAATGCAGACGCTGTGAACGTTCACAGTTTAATCACGGCGTTTCTTTTAAACTATTATTGAAGCAAGATACAAAATAAATGCATCCCATTTATTTTTCTGTCATTTAAACATGTTAACACGTCTTTTATTGAGCTTATGTCTCCTCCTCACCTGTGCGCCGACGTGAGTGGCCGCACATCCAGTAGCTCCGTCCCTGTCGTACTCGTCTGATATGTTATTCATTTGTTGTGGCTCTGTGCCAACTTCTACTTTTATAGTTTTTATAGTACTATACTATATAGTTTTTATAGTACACCTTCAGTGTATAACTTTCTGTATCCTATGGATACTTTTTCGTGCTTTCGTGGAAATAGCAGCGGAAAACTTTCTTATTCAAGGGAGACGCTGCTCTCACTCCAGTCAGCGGGACAAGCCGGCATCGTTCACGCGATACCAGAGGAGCTGAGGCGGCGGTATAGAGGCTGTAGAGCCGGGGCTCTGGTAAGGGCTAAGCTCGCGGCTAAGCGATGGAGGTACAAGCCCTCGGTTCCGGTGGTAGTTATGGGGAACATAAACTGTCTAACCAACAAGACAGACGAGCTGGCTGCTCTCGTGAAGAACCGGACATTTAGAGAGTGCAGTTTAATGTGCCTCACAGAAACCTGGCTGACTCAAAACACCCCGGACGCTAACGTGGATCTACCGGGCTTCACTACAGTGAGAGCGGACAGAGACACGAAACGCAGCGGCAAACGGAAAGGAGGAGGACTCGCGCTGTTTATTAACAACAGATGGTGCCACCATGGACATATTAGGAAGGAGGCAACGTGCAGCAAAGACATCGAGCTGCTGGCGGTGGGTCTCCGTCCTTACTACATGCCCAGGGAGTTCTCTCACGCGATCGTGGTTGCTGTTTACGTTCCACCCCGTGCACACGCCGAGACTGCGTGTGACGTCATCCACGCGACCACCTCAAGATTACAAACGCTGCACCCTGATGCTTTCATTGCCATCTCAGGGGACTTTAACCACGTTACATTGGACTCTACACTACCGGACTTTCACCAGTTTGTAAGCTGTCCCACCAGGAAGAACAGGACAATAGACCTCCTGTATGCAAACGTGAAGGACGCCTACACTGGCCACCCCGTTACCACCTCTGGGTAAGTCCGACCACAACCTGGTCCTACTAAAGCCACAGTACAAGACTAAGATCCAGAGACAACCGATAACTACTCGCACCTTCAGAAAGTGGTCTCCTGAGGCAGAGGAGGCTCTCAGAGACTGTTTTGAGACCACTGACTGGAGTGCCCTGCAAGAGACCCATGGTGATGACATTGAGGGGGTCACACACTGCACAACTGACTACATGAACTTCTGTATGGACGTTGTGGTTCCCACTAAAACTGTGCGCTGCTTCCCGAATAACAAGCCCTGGATCACCAGCGATGTCAAGGAGATCCTTAACAGGAAGAAAAGGGCATTCAAGGAGGGAGACCAGGCAGAGCTGAAGCGTGTGCAGGGGGAACTCAAGGTCAGACTCCGAGAGGCAAAGGAGGAGTACAGAAGGAAGGTAGAACAGAAGCTGCGGCAGAACAACATGAGGGAGGTCTGGGAGGGCATGAAAACCATCACAGGCTGCAAGAAGAAAAATAACAACGCAGAAGACGGGGACCCTGAGAGAGCAAACCAGCTCAACTTGTTTTTTAACAGGTTTGACAGCCCCGTCGCTGCAGCCAGTGCCTGTCCCCCCAGAACCCCTCTACACACCCCCCCTCCCCCCCCTCACTCCCCCCAACACCTCCACAAGGACAAACTCATTCTCCAGTGACAATCCATCCCCCGTCCCCCCCACCATCACCAGAGACCAGGTGAGCAAGGAGCTGAAGAGACTCCGCCCCAGGAAGGCAGCAGGCCCGGACAAGGTGTGTCCCAGGATGCTAAAGGCCTGCTCTGCTGAGCTGTGGGAGCCACTTCAGCACATCTTCAACATGAGCCTGCGGCTCGGGAAGGTTCCTGTGCTCTGGAAGACCTCGTGCCTCACCCCGGTCCCCAAGAAGAAAAACCCCAGTGAGCCAGGCGACTTCAGACCAATCGCTCTGACATCCCACGTTATGAAGACCTTCGAACGGCTGCTGCTCCAACACCTCAGACCCCAGGTACAACACGCACAGGATCCACTGCAGTTTGCATACTAGGCAAAGGTGGGCGTGGGCGTGGACGATGCCATCCTCTATCTTCTACACAGGGCTTACTCTCATCTGGACAAAGGGAGCAGCGTGATGAGAATCATGTTCTTTGATTTCTCAAGCGCCTTCGACACCATCCATCCCCTCCTACTGAGAGACAAGCTGACCGAGATGAGGGTGGACTCGCACCTGGTGAGGTGGATCACGGACTACCTCACAGAGAGACCGCAGTACATCAGACTGAAGGACTGCACATCTGACACTGTGGTCAGCAGCACCGGAGCACCACAGGGGACCGTGCTCTCCCCTGTCCTGTTCACCCTGTACACCTCTGACTTCCAGTATAACTCTGAGCTCTGCCACATGCAGAAATACTCGGACGACACTGCGATAGTTGCTTGTGTCAGGGATGGACAGGAGGAGGAGTACAGGAGCCTGATCGAGGACTTTGTGACGTGGTGCAGTGACAACCATCTGCAGCTAAACACCTCCAAGACCAAGGAGATGGTGGTGGACTTCCGAAGGAAGAAACCACATCTAGAACCTGTTTCCATCGGGGGGGTCGACGTGGAGGTGGTCAGGACCTACGGGTACCTGGGGCTGCAGCTGGATGACAAGCTGGACTGGTCGCCTAACATGGACACTACCTGCAGGAAGGGACAGAGCCGTCTGTACTTCCTGAGAAAGCTCTGGTCCTTCAACATCTGCAAAAAGCTGCTGCAGATGTTCTACCAGTCTGTGGTGTCCAGCGTCCTCTTCTACGTCTCTCTTCTTCTATAAACTATTATTGAAGCAAGATACAAAATAAATGCATACCATTTATTTTTCTGTCATTTAAACATAGGACAAACAACCTTGAATGTTAACACGTCTTTTATTGAGCCTATGTCTCCTCCTAACTGCAGCCTGCAGTGTGTAACACTGGGGCTCTTGGATTAGCACGTTCTTTTCAAAGGTGTTAAATTCAGACACCGTCACAACCACCGCAATTTTTGGCTGTCTTGGTAAATCGCATTGCGTGTACTAACTTTTGCACGCTGAGGCAGAAACTCCTCGTTTTGCATATTCATTAAGGCAAACGTACTAAATGAACAGTACGTGTTGTTTTGCTCATATGAAAGACGCAATCCTCACTGCACGCTGTTAGAAAATCAGATAGCACATTTTTTGCTGGTGGTATCAAGTTTGCACACGTTTAGTAAATCAGGCCCTAAGTGTCAGAGTTATATATTACTCCTTTAAATCAACACAAACAGAACAAGTCTGTAAGTGAGAACACTTATAAATGTTATGCTAAAAGATCCTTCATCACACATTTTCACTGAAACGTGTTTCCACACTTAAAATTCAACATGAATAGTAAAAATAAAAACCTGGATTCTTTCATTTTTAGTTATTTTTCTGACATTTTAATCTTTGGCGTGAGGCAGTAACAACGGGCCCAGAGCAGGCTGTCAGTGCTTGGGCTCCGGAGTTAGAAGGTACACACACACACACACACACACACACACAAACGAGTGTGTTGAAACTGAAAAGTCCTGATGAAAACAGAACACTGTGTCTGATCGACTTCATGTGTGTTTAAGTTTCTGCAGGTTGACCGTTAAAAGCTGAAGTTGGAGGTCTGGTTGATGGCGGCTGGTTTAGTGAGTAGATTTCTGAGGTGGAGGTCGACACTGCAGCTTTCTTCCACTTCCTGCAGGTGTAGGCGACGGTGATGGTAAATGAATGGTTGAAGAAGAGGAGGGGATGAAGATTCATCAAGGCGAGCACACTGGAAATAAATGTGATCATATAAATGTTAAAGTTCTGCCAAGGTCGTGAGTTTCTAAAATGTTGAAGAAAGTTGGTTACTTTCTTGTTTTTATGAAGATATGTGACTTACTTTAGTTTTTGATTGTATTGACAAAGTTCGATGTTTCTGGCTGAAGATGCTCCTCATGGTGAACACGCTGTTTGTGACGCCGGCCTCAGAAACCACAAAGCTGATCCTGTCCTCTCTGAACGTGACGTGTTGAGGATGTGGTCTGTAAAAAAACATCCAACATGACATTAAAGAGTGAGAAACTTTGCTGCAGGAGGCATAAAGTGACAACAACAGGAAGTGATATCTAAAATAACAGCAGTCACATTTCAGTAATAATCAAGCTAATGCTAATCTTCCCTGAATATTAAAGTAGGAGATGAGGCTGCAGCTTACTTGAGGCAGCGGCTGTTGCTTTCTCCTTGATGTTTGGGATTCCCTCTCTTGCAGAACCTTGCTGTCTGAAATCCTGACGGTACTTGACTCCTCTAAATAGTGTGGCATAAGTGTATAATGTATGTAATAAGGCATAAATGTGTGACATAAGTTCTTTAAACATGTTGGAAACACAATGCAGGAACTGGCAGAGTTAAAAAGTTCAGCTTCAGGGTGCAGCTTTCTATTTTGCAGACAGGAAGCTGCAGGTTGGGTTTTACATTGTGTCTTAGTCTTTGATGTGGTTAGAGTATAAAGCTCCTCTCAGTCTGTCTGCAGACGGAGGAAGCTGCAGGTTGCTGACAAAAGCTTCCAGGTGGAAGTCTTAGTGGCATATTTCTGCCTGATGCAACCAGTAGAGACGACATTACAGGTTGCATGCAGGAGTTAGAGGACACAGCTGGTGTCAAAGTTGGCTTCAAGGGTCATGTGCACTAATACACTTGTGCAGGTTGAGGTGATATTTGCTTGCAAAGGCCCTCAGTGGAGGTTTGATATGAGTCTGTCTGCCAGGATGCAGGTGGAGGAAGCTGCATGTTTCTGGCAGAGGTTGAAGGTAAAGCTTGGTTGAGGAATCAGAGACTGGTGTTGTAGTTTGAGGAATCAGATCCTCAGGTGGAGGCAGACTGGTTTCTAGATGTTGTCATGGTAGCTCTTAGCAAGCAGCATCTGCAGGTGGAGGAAACTGCAGGCTGCTCACAAAGGCTTCAAGATGGAGGATTAATATAGACGATTCTGTCAGATGCAACGAGCTAAGATGGCTTTGCAGGTTGCAGACAAGAGTTAGAGGACATAGTTGGTGTAGAAGTTGGCTTTTAGAGTCATTTGTAAGAATCTGCAGGTGGAGTTTGTAGTGATATTTTAATGCAGATTCCTCAGCTAGAGGTTTGATATCCACTTATCTGTAAGAGCCTGCAGGTGGAGGAAGCTGCAGGATTCTTGCAGAGGTATCAAGTTGACCAATAAGGTGAATATTGTAGTTCTAGCTTCGAGCTTGGAGGTGGAGCTAAGCTAAAGCTAGTGGTTGTAGGTAGAGAATTTGTATTTGGCTGTGTGCAGGTGGAGGTGTTAGCAGCAGAGGACTGATGGCAGTGTTTAGATTTTAAGAGTGATGGAAGATCCTCCTGCTGCTTGCTGTCAAATGTATATATCCCAGGAGGTGCTTAAGGTGGAGTCTTGATTTAAGAGCTTTAATCTAAGTCACTAAAAGTCTATTAATCTATTCTAATATTTACAGCTGTATTTTGGTCTTTGTATGCAGCATCTTCTTTCGTTTTAGTTTGACTTCTTGGCTCTTTTACGGGGCGAGTGTTCAGGACTCGGCTCTCCAATCGTGTCGATATCAAACAGTGGAGGATAGACGCCGCGTCCGTATGACACGTCGACACTCACCTGTCCGTCTTCGTCCTCTGACTCTGTGAAAGAGGGACGGTCCAGTGATTCCCACAGCTTCTGTTTGAGCCGACGTCCCAGGTCTAAACTGTAGGGACGAACCCGGCCACTCTTGTATCTGTGAGCACAGGAGGGAACACAAATATAGTTAATATTAATAATTAAATATAAATCAAAAATTCTGATTTTTAGCGATGAGTGATTCATTATTTTATGGAAACATACCGAAGGAGATCATCTGCCACTTCATGGTAGATGATCTGGAACTCGTCCACTGAGCGGTTGTGAATAGTCAGAGGACCCGTGTCAGGAGGGCTCGGCTGGTCCTCGGTGGAGGCCGGGAGGCTTCGGGGAAACTTTGATGCCACCGGCAGGTCAGCAGGTGGGATGGTGGCAGAAAGAGGCCTGGAGAGGAAGTCCGTCTCCACTGGAGGTTGAGCAGGAGGACGGGGCTCAGAGCTCCTCTTCCTCTTCTGACCGAGGTTTTCAGCAGAGGGCTGCGGCCTCGTGCTGCTGGCTTCAGGCTTCTCCACACGGCGTGCAGAGATTCTTCGCCTCCAGTAGTTGTGGTCTCTCAGGTGGACAGGACACTGCAACAACAACACAGACACCGTACATTAATCCTCTATGATGTAAATGTTAAAATGACACGAGGCAGAGAGTTTGGATCTCTGTCTTTTAGCTTTACATAAAAGAGCAGCAAAATTCAGTTTGTTCACCTTCAATACAAAAAGTCCTGGATGTCATATTTGTGAGTGGAAACTGAAATCACAGTGTAATGGTGTTTTTTCTCGTGCTTTAAACTCCTCTGTTTATTATTCTGCACACTCGAGTTGATACTGTGAATATGTCCAACGTGTTCGTACGTAGCATTGATATAAAGGCCAAACACTGCTCTCAATAAAGAAACCTCGGGCCAGAGGAACTTCTCATATCTATAAACTCTGGGAGTAATGTGTGTGTCTGATCACACTCAGTCACATTTTACAACCTGTACTTGTACACAGAATAAAAATAACCACTTCAATATGAGCCCTGAATTCAGCTAATGAAGCTCCACTTACACTGATAAAAATATTCTGCGAGACCTACTTCAAAAGATTAAGGCAACTTTTTGCATAATTTCTTCATGTTGATCAAGCAAGATCGCTCTTCGTTTAAACTACTTTTTTTTTTTTTACATGAAAAAGAAAGTCCAAGTAAAGTGTACGTAATTTTGTCAAGTAGATTAAGCAAAACTAAACTTTGTATAAACTACACATTGTTTTTCAATGTTGTCAATGACATTTGCAAGTATAACCAACTTGATTATATCATGTAGATTAAACAAAACTAGTCTTTGTACATTACTTATAATCAGGGGCCTTTATAAAGGAAATAATCAACTTTATGCAAAAAAAATCGTCCTTAGCGATTTAATTTTAGTCGACGTAAAGTCCCTGCAAATCTGCTGAGATAAGAATTATACTAATATATTTACGTATTCTTAAATGATTCATTTTGTTGATGTGTTTACTTTAAAACTTAATATTACATCTGGAGGACGTAGCTTAGCATCACTGACAGCGTGTGGAGTTAGATCATTTACTAACCTGCCCAGAAGGCCTAAAACACGCGTTGGTGCATCTTCAGCGTGTACACGTGTAGTAAATATTCTCGCATTAATGACTGAGTGTCCACACACATTTAAAAGTAAAACAAATAAAAGTTCTAAAATGTTTATAATCTCACATTTTCCATGACGGTGGCTCGTTTATTTTCTGTCCTCTGGGAGTCTTTCGTTCTTCTCGGGATGAAGAAATTTTCAGTCGAATCGGAAACTTTTTGGGACAAATCGTCGAGATAAAAGTTGTGTGACCTTTCTCTTGGCTGTTTGGATGATGAGTGAGTCCAAATGTTGTTTTGATTTAAAGGATGCACCAGGAGACGCTGCCTAGCAACCGAGCATTCTCACCTGCACGTCTGTTCTAGAATGTCATGAAGTTTCATCCAATCAGAGCGCAGAATGACCCAGACTGTGTCCTTGTATGGATATTAATTATTATTAATAATCAAGAATATAGATACAGGCAACATGGCAGTGAGATATCTACTGAATTAATTCATAGCATGACCTCACTGTATCATCAGATATTAAAGGGGACAAATCCACCTCAACAGTGTTTTTGAACATTTATCTGGGTAAAGCCTGGTTCACACGGCAGGATAATTACGCCGATTTTGGCCCCGATTCTCCCTTTCCGATAATCTTAAGGACGCCCTGATCATCATAAAATAATCTTAGAAGATCATCCTGCTGTGTGCGGTGTGTTAAGACTGCTCTCGTCGGGACCGCTCTGATCTCAAATCGGGGATATTAGGATAGGATATAACTTTATTGATCCCCAATGGGGAATTTCAGGCGTTACAGCAGCAGCAGTGCAGAATCAAAACAAAGAGTCGAAAATCGAATAAAATAACAACATAAACATGAATACAATCCAGGTAGAAAGGCGGGGATATATACAGTGGACTCAGCGGACAATGAAAAAGATCTTATTTATACTGTGCAGTAAATGGCATGTTAAAGTGACCAGTGATGAATTTAAAGTGGCATTTGTGATCAGAAGGTTATGTAAACAGTATTGACCGTTAAAAGTAATAAGTTATAAGTACAAGTATAATAGATGTTGTGCAGTTTTGACGAGAGTATAGATATATAGTTATAAGAATATTGTTAGGTTTACGTTTGGCGGACCCCAAAATGTAGAGACAGACAAAAAACCCAAATAGTTTTCACAAAAATATATTTAATGTTCCAACGGGGAAAAACAAAAAGAGCAGGCAGTGAGGGCAGGCTGGTACTGGCGGCCTACCTGGCGGCCTACCAGGCTTGTCAGGATAACGAGTATAAAAGTCATTAATAAGCGACAGGTCCAAAATCAGGGAGCGAGAAATCCATGAACGCTCCTCTGGCCCATAACCCTCCCAATCCACCAAATACTGGAAGCCCCGGCCTCGCCTCAACACATCCAAAAGTTGCCGGACTGAAAAGGCAGGGGGATTGTCAATGATCCGGGGGGTGGAGGGGGTTCAGCCGGAGGACAGAGAGTGCTGGAGTTTACAGGTTTAAGGAGTGAAACATGGAAAGAAGGATGAACCTTCAACGAGGGGGGAAGTCTTAGGCGGACCACGCAAGGAATAATAACCCGCTCAATCTCATACGGGCCAATGTACCTGGGTGCCAGTTTCCGGGACTCCCCTTGGAGTGGGAGATCCCGAGCGGATAGCCATACCTTTTGACCTGGCTGGTAATTGCAGGAGTGCGGTGACGATCTGCCAGTCACTGGTTCCCCAAAGCAGTACGGGTGAGCACAGCTCTGGCTTTGCGCCAGATCTGTCGTGCCCGTCGTAGATGCCCCTGAACAGAAGGAACTGCCACTTCCACCTCCTGAGCTGGAAAAAGTGGATGCTGGAAACCGTTAGCTGCCATAAAAGGGGACATACCTGTGGCTGATGACACCAGGGAATTGTGGGCGTATTCGATCCAGGGGAGATGGGTGGACCAGGAAGCAGGAAACCGAGCAGTGACACAACAAAGTGCCGATTCTAAGTCCTGGTTAGTCCGCTCTGTCTGGCCGTTGGTCTGGGGGTAGTACCCGGAGGACAGGCTGACCAACGCCCCCAACCTGACATAATGCCTTCCAAACCTGCGCTAAGAATTGCGGACCTCTGTCCGAAACAATGTCCTGAGGAATGCCATGGAGTCTAAAAACATGCAGGGTGAGCAGAGAGGCCGTCTCCAGGGCAGAAGGCAACTTAGACAGGGGAACAAAGTGCGAGATCTTAGAGAATCTGTCAACAATAGTCAGAATGGTGGTATTACCTTCAGACGGAGGTAGGCCTGTGACGAAATCTACGGCAATGTGGGACCAAGGTCTGTGAGGAGTAGGGAAGGGACGAAGCAGACCAGCTGGAGCACGGTGTGACGCCTGCAGGCACAAACTGAGCAGGCTGAAACATATTCCTTAGTGTCCGCTGACATGGACGGCCACCAGAAGCGTTGTCGTAGGAGACACAGGGTCCGATGAAAACCCGGATGGCAGGCGATCTTGGACCCATGTCCCCACTGAAGAACCACCGACCTAGCAGCCGGAGGAACGAACAGCTGACCAGGCGGACAATCCACAGGAGTCCGGTGATTCCCTTGGGCCTCCAGGACCAACCTTTCAACCTCCCAACGAGCTGCCCCCACCCCACAAGAGGACTGCGAGACATCCTCAACAGGTGGAGAAAACTGCCGAAACAGATCGTCAGGCTTAACGTTCCTAGAGCCTGGGCGGTAAGTGAGGGTAAAGTTGAAGCATCCCAGGAACAGAACCCAGCGAGCCTGGCGTAGATTGAGCCTGTGGGCAGAATGAAGGTAGGAGAGTTTTCTTGTGGTCTGCCCATACCACAAAGGGATGAGTTGAACCCTCCAGCAAGTGCCGCCACTCCTGCAAAGCCAACACGACAGCCAGCAGCTCACGGTTCCCCACATCATAATTCTTCTCAGCGGGAGTGGGACGTCGGGAGAAGAAGGCACAGGGATGCAAGTTTGCTGATCAGCGGCAGAGCTTTGGGAGAGAACAGCCCCAACATCAGAGTCCGAGGCATCAACGTCAACAACAAACTGACCAGAGGGGTCAAGGTGAGACAAAACAGGAGCTGAAGAAAATAAACTCGTTTATTTAACAAAAGCCCCTTCTGCTGCAGAAGACCAAATGAAGGGAACCTTCACCGAGGTTAGCTTGGTCAGTGGTGTAGCAACTCTACTATAATCGCGGATAAACCTTCGATAGAAATTGGCAAATCCTAGGAATCTTTGAAGTTGCTTTCTTGTTGTAGGAGTGGGCCATTCGGCCACTGCCTGAACCTTGGTAGGGTCGGTCTTGATTTTCCCCTTCTCCACAATAAAACCAAGAAAACTGACTGAGGACACATGAAACTCGCACTTTTCAGCCTTTACATAAAGTCTGTTCTCTAATAGTCTTTGCAGCACAAGTTTAACGTGCTGGACATGCTCCTGAAGTGACTGGGAAAAAATCAAGATGTCATCTAAGTACACAAATACAAACCTGTTGAGCATGTCGCGGAGAACATCATTAATGAGTGCCTGGAAGATGGCAGGTGCATTAGTCAACCCAAAAGGCATTACAAGGTTCTCGAAATGCCCCAAAGGTGTATTAAATGCAGTCTTCCACTCGTCTCCCTTCTTAATTCTCACCAAGTGGTAGGCGTTTCGGAGGTCCAACTTGGTTAAGATGGTGGCTTTGTGGAGGGGGCCGAAGGCAGAGTCCATGAGAGGAAGAGGGTACTTATTCTTTACGGTGATGTCATTAAGTCCCCTATAATCAATACAGGGCCGCAAAGTCTTGTCTTTCTTTTCTACAAAGAAAAATACCGCCCCTACTGGAGAGGAAGAAGGGCGGATGAGTCCAGTAGCTAAAGAGTCAGAAATGTACTTCTCCATGGCCTCCCTTTCAGGCCTGGAGAGGTTGTAAAGTCTGCTGGACGGTAGAGACGCACCGGAGAGAAGGTCTATACCACAATCGTATAGTCTGTGAGGCGGCTGTGATAAAGCACGGTCCTTACTAAAAACCTCCTGGAGGTCATGATGTTCAGATGGAATGGACGACAGATCAACCGGTTTTGGAGGGCTAGGTGTGGTAGTGGCAGTGGTGGGTATCGCAAAGTGTAAGCAGTGGGAATGACAGAACAGACTCCACTTAGTAATGGTTAGCGTAGACCAGTCTATGGGTGGGCAGTGGAGCTGAAGCCAGGGGAGGCCTAACACGAGTGGTGATGTGGAAGACCAAATAACGAAATGGTCTCATGATGGTTACCGGACATAACCAAGGTGATAGGGCCAGTGTGGTGAGTGATACGGGCGAGGAGTCTACTGTTGAGAGCAAACATGTCCTTAGGTCTGGGAAGAGGCTCAGATGGTAAGTGGTGCTGGGAAACAAAACAGGAGTCAATAAAATTGTCATCTGCTCCAGAATCCACCAGAACTTGGAGCGAAACAGAGGTCTGACCCCAGGAGACAGTACCTTTTAGGGTTCAGCCAGACGTTCCCAGCAGACCCTCACTACACGTTTGGGCCTGCCGAGTCTGACCGGCTTCCTCCCCTGCCAGCGCATCCAACTCACCACCAGGTGGTGATCAGTTGACAGCTCAGCCCCTCTCTTCACCCGAGTGTCCGAGACACACAGCCGGAGGTCAGATGACACGACCACAAAGTCTATCATCGACCTCCGGCCTCGAGTGTCCTGGTGCCACGTGCACTTATGGACATCCCTGTGCTTGAACATGGTGTTTGTTTTGGACAAACTGTGACTGGAACAGAAGTCCAATAACAGAACACTGCTCTGGTTCAGATCAGAGAGGCCGTTCATCCCAATCACCCCCCTCCAGGTCTCACTGTTGTTGCCCACATGAGCGTTGAAGTCCCCCAGTAGAACAATGGAGTCCCCAGTCGGAGCACACCGTCCAGCACCCCTTCCGGGGACTACAAGAAGGCCAACAACAGTCAGAGACCTTTTTTTTACATGTAATTTATTTAAATGTTTCATAAATGGATTCTTTTCACGTGAATCTTTTGGCTCCTTTTTTGAAAAGTGAAAGTTGAAGTTTGGGTCGTCGAAAGTGATGATGGGCTGTCGGCCTGGGTTTGAATCCATCCTGTAGTTCCTTTTCAGCAGGTCATTCCTCTCTCTCTCTCTCTCTCTCTCTCTCTCTCTCTCTCTCTCAAAAGCAACAAAATATTTTGTTGCTGATCTTGTTAAATTTTCAACAAGCTTGTGTAACTGTTTATCTATGAAAAGCCATTAATCAGCTTTTTTGTGTGCATTTCTTACTTATTCATCACTCCGTGTCTAAAAACGTTTGTTTAATGTTGTTCTAAAGACGAATAAATGTACAGCAAATAATTCTTTGAAATGGTGGTCTGATCACCAAGCAGCAAGGTGTTGACTCACTGTCTCCATCTAGTGGCATGATGAACACATCACAGTAACAAAACTTCCTTTAACACAGATGACTGTCTTGGGGCTGCATGGTTGAGCAGTGCTGTGACCTCACAGCGAGAAGGTTCCTGGTTGGGTTAGGGTCAGCGTATGTTCTCTTCTTGTACTCCAGCTTCCTCCCACAGTTCAAACACATGCTTGTTATTTTAATTCCTGACTCTAAATTCGCCCTCGGTGTGAATGTAAGTGTGACTGGTTTTCTGTCTCCATATGTCCCATGCCTCCTCCCTCCCCTCCACTCCTCTTATTACCTCTCCTCTCTCAAAATGTTCTCCCATCTCCCAAGCTGATCTGTCAAAAATCATCTCAACCAGGAAATCCTCCACCTGCATTATAGACACCATCCCATCCTCCCTCGTTAAACTGTTATCACTAGAATTATAAACTCCTCTCTTAGCTCCTCCACTGTCCCTCTGTCTCTCAATCTGGCTGCCATCACCCCCCCCTAAAGAAACCTGGACTCCTCTCTGAGATCCTTGGACATGCTGTAGCCACCCAAATCAAGTTCATTTCCCATTTCACTAACAACACCCTCAACGACCAATTTCAATCTGGATTGTGTATCCAGCATAGCACTGAAACAGCCCTCCTTAAACTCACACATGACCTCCTCCTCTCCTCTGACTACTCTCCATCCTCATAGATTGTATCTGATGTGGTGGTCTGACAGATGTGTAGATTGTGGTTGTTGTGGTGGTCTGACCGTCACACATTGGGCAAAGATCACATTAATGTCTTAATGATGATGACATCATTGACTGTAAAATCTGAAGCTCAGGTTTGACTGTTAATGAGTTATGATAATTTCTTTAAATGAAGCTGTTGAACCATCGAATCCTTATCAGCAGAGCTTTATACAGTCTATCTGTTATCATATATTTTTTCATAAACAGTTAAAATGGTTGTGTTAGTTTGCTCTTTGAATCTTTGACTTTGTGGTCAGAATAGAATGAAGCCGCCTGATTGATAAAAACATCTTTTATTGAAGAATAAAAACAGGAAGTTGCAGATGAGATGAAGACATGCTGAGCAAACTGATTCCTAAAAACACATTATTACAGATTCAATAAATGTAGATTAGATCACATATAAAACATAGATCACTGAAAATAACATCAACATGAATCAGAACGTTTGTGTCGGCTAAATATTTGATTTCAAACACACATTTAGAAACTTCTCCAAAAATCAAAACAAAGAAAACTTGATTTCAAAAGTGAAAGTTTGATTCACCGTCAAAAGATATTTTACTTTCTAAAAGCTGCTAACCTTCAAACTGACGACAACGAGCTGCATCGCAAACGACTGCTGTGTTGTGTTCTGTCCGCTGGTTACGCTGTTCAAACTGATCTCAGCCTACTGCAAACAAGCAATACCACTCCTTACCAGCAGGTGGCAGCAGTATTATATTTTTCTCACAAAGCAGAAAACCTGAAGCTGAGGAAACACAAATGTTGTCAGTCTTGTTGACTGACTGTGTGTCTCCAACTGGTCACCACCAGTTCAACATGTTAAATCTGACAACAAAACCTTCAACAAGCTCCGAGCAGTACCGACCAGAACCACAGACTTTACCAGGAAGCCCTGTGTACCTGCCTTAAAAGTTCTGCTCTCTCTTAATTCAAAGCTCTTTATTGGCTTGAACATGTAAATATATTACCAAAGCATCAAAGAACAAATAATGCAATAATAATAACCATGAATAATAATAACAAATCAAAAGTAACAGTAACTGTTGAACCAACTATTCTCTGGGAGCAGAATGATCAATACAGATCAGGTACCAATCCCATTCAATGTCTGATTCTCAGTGTGAGATATGCTCTCAGACATCATTTCAAATGAATATACTGATGATTTAGGTTTTTAGAAGCACCAGGAACATTTACCCAAACTGCATCCCAGTCTAATTCTTGTCCCATTCTGGATATATCCCTGTCCCAAGCTTTCATTCCTGATGTGGGCAAATATTTCTGGGAAAGGAATCAAAACTTAACTAACTCTAACCCCAATTTTAAATTTACAATGTGATTACATTTAATTTTATGTGTAACATTAATATTATGATTTGATCTTTGTGAGGATTTAAAGTTTGTATCAACAAGAACGCCATGTTTCAATCAGAGCTTCTCAAAATGATTTTCTTCATCTACTCAAACGTTCATTTAACATCTCTGCCAGCAGCTTCAGCCAGATTACCGAACTTGTACCGCAGCGCTGTTGTGGATCCCTTCACTCGACTCTTCATCTCCTCCAGTTTCTCGACCTTCTCTTCGTCTCCGTTCTCCTTCATCTTTTCAATCAGGAAGTCCAAGTGGACAAGAGTGGACAGAGAATCAACATTCAGAGCGATCTGCTCCAGTCTGAGAACATGCTCGTAGGACTCTTCCAACCATCGATCTTTGTCCTCTTTAAGTTTGTCCATTGTCTTCTGAAGTGTTTCCAGAAGGCTTGTTTTCTCTTCACAGTCTGCTTTACTTTGGTCATACTTCTCTTTCACGTCTTGATGAGTTTTCTGACGTTTCCTTGTCTTCTGATCATATATCCACTTTTCCTTCACATGATCAGACGCAGGGCATTTCCCTGTACAGACAGTGCAGCGACCATTACTCATCACCTGACAGTGTTCGGGATACCAGGCCATCGTGCATCCAGGGTAGTGACAGTTCTCCTCACAGACTGTACAGCACACAGCTCCTTCATAAAAAACCAACCACCACATTCCACCACTGATTGGTTCTTTGTCTTTGTAGACCTCATCAACTTCTACAGTGAAGTTCTTGTTGCTCTTCATCTCTTGTTCATGTGTCTTCAGGGCTTCCTGAGTCTGTTGGATTTCTCTCTGTTTTAATTCAATCAGCTGAACTCGCTCTTGCAAGTTTTGGATCGAGGCTTTCAGTCTGATGCGTTCGTTCAGAACGGCCACAGTTGTCCCCAGCTGCTGTGGAGGCGTTTTTAACAGAAACTCTCCAAACTGGGACATTCCTTTCATTGATCCATCATATGCATGTTTGAGGATTTGTTTGCTCTCTTCTGTTCTTTCTTCATTTTGAAGGTTATTAAACAGGAAGTGAACAGGCTGCTTCTCTTCATCTTTGGCACACTTGATGTTTGCTTCATCAAGGGCTTTAAGCAGATGTTCAGGTGTTATTCCATTTGAGTATGTGAAGAGACAGACAATGTTGTTCTCCATGTTTTTTCCAAACAGAGACGTCACTGAATCAAGGATGTACCTGAAACGATCACTCAGGCGATTCTCGCTCGCTTTCAGCACCAGACCCACGACATTCATCTCATAAACTCTGTCTTCTGAGCGGAACAAGTCAGATAATCTATTTGTGATGTGGTCATCATATTCAATCCCTTTTGTGTCTCCGTATCCAGGAGTATCAATGATGGTCAGAGAGCAGGACAGAGTTTTATCTTCAAAACCAAAGAGATCGTACACGATCACATCTGATGTCTGACTGTCTAACTGACCTCTCTCCTCCTCCTTCTCTACGATCTCAAACCAGACATCGTCGTCCCACGTCACTCCCATGGCGTAGTTGACCAGAACGTTGATCAGAGTAGATTTTCCTGTTCCTATTTCTCCCACAAGCAGGATGGTTTTGTGTACTTCGGTTGGATCTCTTTCACCAAGAGTCATTCTTGTTATGGTCCCAATCTTCTCTTTCTTTGGTGTCAGCTGGTAGACATTAGGAGATCCTGGACAGATCAGGTGTTTGCAGGTGATGTTGTCATACCTGGTTGTTGTGTTTCTGTTGAGAGGTGAAGACATCCGATCAAAAACCAGAAAACATGAACAAAAAGATCCAAATGGGATCTTTTAATAAAAGAAGTTCCTGCATTTTCACACCACATGGTAACCTTTCACAACAACAAGTCTGAATGTGACTCCATCTCAACATTGAGCGATTATAAGAAGAAGACCTGGTCACCTTTCAGTTCCCCTTATGGAGGCTACAGACTGAACGGTAAAGTGATTTTCAGGGACTCAAAGACCCCGTTCATTGGATTTTTAATGCTGATTCCCGCCCTGTGCACAGTGGTGTTCAGCTTCTCCCGTCTGGACGGAGGTGTTAAGTCCCACACTGAAGAACAAAGCTGTAAAAAAAATGCTTTTTTCATTCTGAGACCACTGAACTGTACAAGCTGTAGCCATATTTGCACACTTGTATTTATTTAAGTCCAAAATGTATTTGTACCCTGCATGAAGAGATTCTTTATTTGTTTTTTTCATTGATCTTATCAGTTCAGACTTCTCTCTCCTGTATGTATGTATGTGCAAACGATCAGCTTTAAGTCTGAGTGGACACACAAGTGTTGACAGGAAGTGACCAGAAGTGAAGCACAACAGCTGTTTTTCAGAGTAAAGTCACCTGAACCAACAAACATCCCACACAGATCAGATAAAAACATGATAACCACACATTAAGCACTCATTGAACAGCTGAATCTTAAATGATTATTATATAGTTGGACCGGTCAGTGTTGAATGTGCGTGGAGAGTTCCTGAGGGAGGGAGGGAGTTGTGTAGGAGACTCAGCCCCCACAGGTTCAGTGCTCAGTTCTGTAATGCGGCTAAAAGATGTTGCCGTCTATAGATAGGGCTCGGCTCCTTCCTCTAAGCGTCTGAGGCTCAGAGAAGGAGTGTGATGGTGAAGGATATCAGTGAGGTAGGAGGAGGTCAAGGGCTGTATGTGTGAGGAGCAGGATTTTGAAGGTAATCAAATAATAATGTTGGAATCTTTGACTTTGTGGTCAGAATAGGATGAAGCCGTCTGATTGATAAAAACATCTTTTATTGAAGAATAAAAACAGAAAGTTGCAGATGAGATGAAGACATGCTGAGCAAACTGATTCCTAAAAACACATTATTACAGATTCAATGAATGTAGATTAGATTACATATAAAATATATATCACTGAAAATAACATCAACATGAATCAGAACGTTTGTGTCGGCTAAATATTTGATTTCAAACACACATTTAGAAACTTCTGCAAAAATCAAAACACAGAAAACTTGATTCACCGTCAAAAGATATTTTACTTTCTAAAAGCTGCTAACCTTCAAACTGACGACAACGAGCTGCATCGCAAACGACTGCTGTGTTGTGTTCTGTCCGCCGCCACCGTCATCACGATGTTCAAACTGATCTCAGCCTACTGCAAACAAGCAATACCACTCCTTACCAGCAGGTGGCAGCAGTCTGATATTGTTCAAGCAAAGCAGAAAACTTGAAGCTGAGGAAACACAAATGGGATGTTTACACTCTTTCATCATTATGTTCTGAACGCATTCATAATGACCACGACTTGATGGAAACATGGTACAGGCGTAACATGAGAAGAGACTTCTGTAAACGCCCTCTTCATACCTTGTTGACTGACTGTTTGTCTCCAACTGGTCACGACCAGTTCCACATGTTAAATCTGACAACAAAACCTTCAACAAGCTCCGAGCAGTACCGACCAGAACCACAGACTTTACCTGGAAGCCCTGTGTACCTGTCTTAAAAGTTCTGCTCTCTCTTAATTCAAAGCTCTTTATTGGCTTGAATATGTAAATATATTACCAAAGCATCAAAGAACAAATAATGCAATAATAATAAACATGAATAATAATAACAAATCAAAAGTAACAATAATAACTAATAATAACAGTATTTTAACAGGAGTACTCATAATAATAATAATAATAATTAAAAATAATGTTTTGTTTTTTAGCATGTGTGTATAAGATTAACACAAGTGTGTGTAAATGGGTTTTAATAATAATAATAATAATAATATATTTTATTTGAGGGCGCCTTTCAAAAAACCCAAGGACACCTTACATGCAAGGTTTTAAAAAGACAATAAAACATAAACATAAAAAGGTAAAAAAAAAGAGATTCACATAACAACAATAAAAAAGGGAGTGGAATGGATGGAAATTAGAGGGAGTAGGCTTTTTTGAACAGACGGGTTTTGAGACGTGATTTAAAGATTGTCAGAGAGTCAATGTTACGGATGTCAGGTGGGAGGGAGTTCCAGAGGTGGGGGGCTGAGCGACTGAAGGATCTGGACCCCATGGTGGTCATGCAGGCAGGAGGGATGAGAAGGCTGAGGGAGGAAGATGATCTGAGGGTCCGACTGGGTGTGTTTATGTGGAGGAGTTCAGTGAGGTAAGAAGGTGCGAGGTTATGGAGGGCCTTGAAGGTTATGGAGGGCCTTGAAGGTTAGGAGGAGAGATTTGTATATAATGCGGTCTGTGACAGGGAGCCAGTGGAGCTGTTGGAGAACAGGGGGGATGAGGTTTGTGAAAGGTGTTGGACCAAGGACAGAGCCTTGGGGAACACCAGAGAAGAGTGGGGAAAGCTGGGATGTAAATGTCTTTAACTGAATGGACTGAGGGCGGCCGGAGAGATATGAAGAAAACCAGTCCAGGGGTGTGCCTGATAAACCAATGGATGCCAGTCTATGGAGGAGGATGGAATGGGAGACGGTATCAAAAGCCGCAGTCAGGTCGAGGAGGATGAGGATGGATAGGAGTCCGGAGTCTGGTGACATCAGGAGGTCGTTGGTTATATTGAGTAGGGCAGTTTCATTGCTGTGGTGGGGGCGGACACCGGACTGGAACTTCTCATAGAGGTTGTTATTGGAGAGGTGGGAGTGGATTTGTGGCAACTGTTTTTTCCAGGATTTTTGAGTTAAGTTTGGTTAAGGTTGTTGAAGTTGCTGGGGTCTGAACCAGGCTTTTTGAGAAGTTATTGCAGCAGATTTCAGAGGTGGGGGGACAGAACCAGATATGAGGGAGGAGTGGATGATAGAGGTAACCAGAGGTGCCAGGGAGTGGAGACAGGCTTTGACCAGGGGTGTCGGGAGGGGGCCTAGTTGGCAGGTGGATGGTTTAGGTTTCCTGACGAGATCAGATATGTCAGCAGGGGAGGGAGGGTGGAAACATGAGAGTGGTTGACCAAAGGGAGCTGGGGGAACAGGAGGGAGTGGACTGCAGGAGGTGTGACAGGTCAGTTTCTGATGGATGTTTTCAATTTTTGTGCTGAAAAAGTTCATGAATGAATTACAGTGGGCAGTGGAGTGGAAGTGTGAGGGAAGAGAGTCAGGTGGGCGGAGGGAGTTGTTAATTAAAGAGAACAGAGTCTGGGTGTTCCCATCACCAGCACTGATGAGAGTTGTGTAGTAGTGGTCCTTGGCTGTGTTTATTGAGTCCTTATAGAGAAGAGTGTGGTGGTGGTACATTTCCATGTGAACAGTTAAGGTGGGTTTTATTGTACATTCACTGTAGTTGTCGTCCTTTAGCTTTGAGGAGGCGGAGTTGGGGTGTGAACCAGGGAGCAGAGTGGGTGAATGATACGGTCCGGGTTTTCAGGGGAGCCAGTGAGTTCAGCAGAGTATGGAGACTGTTGTTGTAGAGGGAAACCAGTTCATCTGTGGTAGTGGGGGCTTGATGGTTGGGAGGGCTTCAATGCTCGTGGTGAGAGTTGTCATATTGTTGTAACACCCAAATTTCCCCCATTGGGGGATCAATAAAGTTTATCCTTATCCTTATTAATGCTCTTGATGTTACGAAAGGAGATGGTGCGTGTAGGTTTAATTTTGGAAATAGTGAGATTTAAATTAAAAGATACAAACATGTGGTCAGAAATGGGGAGATCAGTTGAGGAGCAGTTAAAAGGGGAGACACCGGAGCAGCAGACCAGGTCAAGGATATGATGCTTTGAGTAGGTGGGGAAATTAATGTATTGTTGGATACCAGAACTGTTAAGGCAAGTTGTGAGGTAACGCTGAACGATTTATCGTTTTCTGATCGAAATCGCGATTTCAAAAAACGCGATCACGTGATCACCAAAGCCGCGTTTTTTTGCAGTGATTCTCCCAACTGACCCAGGAGCTGTTGTGTCAATTTACACACGCCGTCTATTCTGCCCCTGTTTGTGTGCGTGACTTCTTTAGCCTGATACACAGCTTGACAGATAGCTAACAGTTTTCCTCCAATCAAGAAGCTGAAGTTTCTTTGTCCAGTCTTTAATAAAGGAAGCACTGTACAACTAAATAGACATCAAAACAGAAGTTAAACCGAAAAGTCCGCTGGCTTGATGCTAACGTCTATGAGATTTTGAATAGGAATGCTAGCGGTTAGCATCGCGAATGTATCAATTGTTATCTCACGTTGTAACCTTATTAAACATACTCAAAATAAACAATGCAAGATCTGAACATGAAATGACGCTCACAGGCAAATGTTTCAGCCGTATGGCTAGAAGAAAATATGGAGACATTGTTAACTTCTCTTGTTGCATAACTTCTGTGAACTAAGTCACCTATGGCAACCCCAAAGACACAAAATATATCAACACTTCAGACCAGATTTCTGTCAAACTGACACTAAAAGCAAGAACATCACACCGTCTGTGTTTCTTCTTAATAAATGCATCTGAAATCAATTCTTAACTTTAGTTTTCATTCTATTAATTTAGAGTTCTGGCATAAAGTTTTAACTGGTATGATGTAATTTCCTGTCATGTTTGTAAATGTTACTGTACATTGAGAACATTGCACAAGCTTGATTTGAAGAAAATCGTGATAAAAATCGAAATCGCAATTTCTGCCAGAAAGATCGCTATTCAGTCTTTTCCTAAAATCGTTCAGCCTTAATGTGAGGTGATACACAGTCGTTGTTATGATTGGTGCTGGTCCGGTAATTTGCAGAGAACTGCTTCAAATGATGTGAATGAAGGGCTTGAGAGAGGCGAGACCTTCCATGTTTCCTGGTAGATTATCACAAGACCTCCCCCTCGGCCGATGAGGTGGGGCTGACAGAGGTAAACAAACCCAGGTGGTGTAGCCTCGTTCACCTGGGAAAAGTCATTCTGTTGCTGCCAGGTTTCTGTCAAGCATAGGAAATCCCGTTTACGGTCGAGGAGGAAGTCCCGGGGGAGAAGTCCTTTGATCATGAGAGAGCAGATGTTGAATAGTCCAATGTGGACACGGCTGCGGTCAGGGGCAGTGCTAAGGTTAGCTGACCTGACTAGGTTGGCTAACACACCACAGTCCGCTGTATGTGTGTTTGTGTTCCCTGTCCCTCAGATTGTGTCCTGTGCTGGTTTCTTGTGTCTTCCTGTTTGCTAGTTTGTGGTCACTGAGCCTGTACCTGGTGAGGATCTGTCTTGTTCCAGGTATGTTTCTTCACATTGTGTTATAATTAGTTTTACTCTGATTGGTTTTTGGAGAGTAACACGCCCGGACACAACATGTATAAAAGAGTCAACTGTTCTCTGGGAGCAGAATGATCAATACAGGTCAGGTACCAATCCCATTCAATGTCTGATTCTCAGTGTGAGATATGCTCTCAGACATCATTTAAAATGAATATACTGATGATTTAAGTTTTTAGAAGCACCAGGAACATTTACCCAAACTGCATCCCAGTCTAATTCTTGTCCCATTTTGGATATATCTCTGTCCCAAGCTTTCATTCCTGATGTGGGCAAATATTTCTGTGGAAGGAATCACAAATTACTTAACCCTAACTCTTACCCCAATTTTAAATTTACAATGTGATTATATTTAATTTCACGTGTAACATTAATATTGTGATTTAATCTTTGTGAAGATTTAAAGTTTGTATCAACAAGAACACCATGTTTCAATCAGAGCTTCTCAAAATGATCTCGTTCATCTACTCAAACATTCATTTAACATCTCTGCCAGCAGCTACAGCCAGTTTACCGAACTTGTACCGCAGCGCTGTTTTGGATCTCTTCACTCGACTCTTCATCTCCTCCAGTTTCTTGACCTTCTCTGCGTCTCCGTTCTCCTTCATCTTTTCAATCAGGAAGTCCAAGTGGTAAAGAGTGGACAGAGAATCAACATTCAGAGCGATCTGCTCCAGTCTGAGAACATGCTCGTAGGACTCTTCCAACCATCGATCTTTGTCCTCTTTAAGTTTGTCCATTGTCTTCTGAAGTGTTTCCAGAAGACTTGTTTTCTCTTCACAGTCTGCTTTACTTTGGTCATACTTCTCTTTCACGTCTTGAAGAGTTATCTGACGTTTCCTTGTCTTTGGAACATATCTCCACTTTTCCTTCACATGATCAGACGCAGGGCATTTCCCTGTACAGACAGTGCAGCGACCCTGACTGATCACCTGACAGTCTTTGGGATACCAGGCCATCGAGCATCCAGGGTAGTGACAGTTCTCCTCACAGACTGTACAGCACACAGCTCCTTCATAAAAAACCAACCACCACATTCCACTGCTGATATCTTCTTTATCTTTGTAGACCTCATCAACTTCTGCAGTGAAGTTCTCGTTGCTCTTCATCTCTTGTTCACGTGTCTTCAGGGCTTCCTGAGTCTGTTGGATTTCTCTCTGTTTTAATTCAATCAGCTCAACTCGCTCTTGCAGGTTTTGGATCGAGGCTTTCAGTTTGATGCGTTCGTTCAGAACGGCCACAGTTGTCCCCAGCTGCTGTGGAGGCGTTTTTAACAGAAACTCTCCAAACTCTGACATTCCTTTCATTGATACATCATATGCATGTTTAAGGATTTGTTTGCTCTCTTCTGTTCTTTCTTCATTTTGAAGGTTATTAAACAGGAAGTGAACAGGCTGATTCTTTGCATCTTTGGCCCACTTGATGTTTGCTTCCTCAAGGGATTTAAGAAGATCTTTCGGTTTTCTTCCATCTGAGTATGTGATGAGACAGACAATGTTGTTCTCCATGTTTTTTCCAAACAGAGACGTCACTGAATCCAGGACGTACCTGAAACGATCACTCAGGCGATTCTCGCTCGCTTTCAGCACCAGACCCACGACATTTATCTCATAAACTCCGTCCTCTGAGCGGAACAAGTCAATTAATCTATTTGTGATGGCGTCATCATGTTCAATCCCTCTGGTGTCTCCGTATCCAGGAGTATCAATGATGGTCAGAGAGCAGGACAGAGTTTTATCTTCAAAACCAAAGAGCTCGTACACGATCACATCTGGTGTCTGACTTTCAGACTGACCTTTCTCCTCCTCCTCTACGATCTCAAACCAGACATTGTCGTTCCACGTCACTCCCATGGCGTAGTTGACCAGAGCGTTGATCAGAGTAGATTTTCCTGTTCCTGTTTCTCCCACAAGCAGGATGGTTTTGTGTATTTTAGTTGGATCTTTTTCACCAAGAGTCATTCTTGTTATGGTCCCAATCTTCTCTTTCTTTGGTGTCAGCTGGTAGACATCAGGAGATCCTGGACGGATCAGGTGTTTGCAGGTGATGTTGTCATACCTGGTTGTTGTGCTTCTGTTGAGAGGTGAAGACATCCGATCAAAAACCAGAAAACATGGACAAAGAGATCCAAATGGGATCTTTTCATAAAAGTAGTTCATGCACTTTCACACCACATGGATTTTTAATGCTGATTCCCGCCCTGTGCACAGTGGCGTTTAGCTTCTCCTGTCTGGACGGAGGTGTTAAGTCCCACGCTGCAGATCAAAGCCGTAAATAGCATTTTTACTGCTGCTACAACTGAACTGAGCGAGCTGAAACCATATTTGCACACTTGTATTTATTTATGTCCAAAACGTATTTGTACCCTGCCTGAAGAGATTCTTTATTTGTATTTTTCATTGATCTTATCAGTTCAGACTTCTCTACTTTATTCCTACAATTCACTTAGTAGACACTTTAATCCAAAGCGACGTACATCAGAGACAAAGTACAACAGAAACAAGGATCTAAAAAAGAGCAAACCATGTCAGTATGTGCAAACAATCATCTTTAATTCCGAGTGGACACACAAGTACTGACAGGAAGGGACCAGATGAGCTGACAGGAAGTTACCAAAGCAAAGCACAACAGCTGTTCTTAAAGAGCATATTGCAGGTTAAAGACAAAACTTAACTAATCATGGAAAATACGTTAACAATACTGTTTTTAAAGAAATTTAGAAATTAATAACCCACAGGGTCTCCTGGAGACGTTTTAGTCTTTGCTCTTTACTTCCGCATTCGGCTGTGACGTAACATAAGGGAGTCCCGCTGAATCCCCGTCTGTTTAACAGAAAATCATGGATCCGAGTGTCACTCCCGTCAATAAAGAGGAAGAAAATATGTATTCCTTTACATATAATGGTCCACTGGCTTATTATTCTGAACCTGTTAGATGTGATAGAGAGCAGAAACAGGCAGGATTAGAGGAATAACGGCCTCAGGAGAGAAGAGAGACCCGGAGCAGGCGTCCTGCTGAGTGACAGGTGTCAGCTCGCCATATATGGACTCGTGCTGTGTTCACATCAGCATATGTAAAGTTTGTAATCACATTCAATCCATTAAAAAACAATTTGTAGAAGGTGCAAGTGCCGATCATTCCCCTTTACATTGTATGGGAGTTGCTCGTAAAAACGGCAAATCTGTACAACGTATTACGGTGCCGCGCTGTGCGCGCGCGAGAGAGAGAGACAGACAGACAGAGAGAGAGAGACAGAGACAGAGAGAGAGAGAGAGACAGAGACAGACAGACAGAGAGAGAGAGAGAGACAGAGAGAGAGAGAGAGACAGAGACAGACAGACAGAGAGAGAGAGACAGAGAGACAGAGAGAGAGAGAGAGACAGAGACAGACAGACAGACAGAGAGAGAGAGAGAGACAGAGACAGACAGACAGAGAGAGAGAGAGAACCTGATTACACGGCCTGTGCAAATGCAGCACCATGTCTTTATTGTTTATTCCTGATGCAGCCCAGTGCTCACGTTGTTATAGAAAATACAGTGTATGGTGCAGGATTCTCCTGACGTGAGTTCACAGCCCACGTAATCCACACAAACATGCACAACAGCGCACACACTCCACAGTTTAATGCGTGCACATATATTAGGCTACTACAAAAAGTTTAACATTTTAATGGGATAGAGGACCGACAGACGTAAAGCTTGTGTTTCTGTTTGTTTCCAAACCGCGCGTTCCGTCTTTCCTCACTGCACGCACACACACACACACACAGGCACATGCACACACACACACACACACACACACACACACACACGCACACACACGCGCGCGCTCTCTTACAACAGAGTTGGATTTATAATAAATCGTATGACTACATATATTAATACAGACTGTCCGGTGTCTATTACACACAAACTAGAGAATATAACAGAGGATTCCAGCAGATCAAATCATTAAACGCTGCGTATATAATATTTTATGTTAAACACCCAGAGATTTAAATCATCAATAAGGAAACGCTTTTGCGCCTGATGCCGAAATATTCAACGTGTCTGTTCGATGGTTTCTGAGGTTGTGGGAATAATTCACCAAAAAACACCATGAATAATCAGCCACTTACACTATGCACCCGAATGTGCGCCGCAGTGAAGAGTGTGTGCTGCAGGGAGGCATCCTGTCTGTTCTCACTCACTACCACGTATCATTACACCTCTTTAATCATGTTTTAGCCTGTTTTTTGTGCTTTAATTCTTTTGTTCTAAATGTTTGTTTGTAAAGTGTTTGATGCTCTCGGTGCAAGACAAGTTCCCCCAGGGGCAATAAAGGCTTCATTCATTCATTCATACACGTACGCATAAAGCCGATCAAAGCACAGTAACAGAACGCGACTCCCTTATCTTACGTCATGTGACGCGTTGTTGGAAAAGTGCGAGTTCTAAACAGCTCCGCTAAAAACAGCCACTTTCTCCTCTAAATTAGATTAGAGCACTTATGTGTTGAAGAACATACAGAACATTGATGTACTTATTCTACAGCCCTTATCAGACAACATGAAGTGTTAATTTAAACTTTTTTTAAACCTGCAATATGCTCTTTAAGAGTTTTGACCAGTATAGAAACGATCTTAAAAGTTGTTGTTATCAAACAAAACCCTCATCATTACCATCATCATCATCATCAATAATATTGAGACCTGATTGGTGGAACCTTGATACTTTAATTACTTTTTTATGGGTTTTTGTCTGGTTTTAGTAGGTTTGATAGCTCTCCTTCACTATATGTTGTTGGATGTTGTTCTTGCTAACTAATCATAATCTTGATTTTCCCTCCAGATCAATAAAGTACCGTCTGTCCGTCCTTCCTTCCTTCCTTCCTTCGAGTAAAGTCACATGTACCAAAACAAACTAATAACATATCAAGACGAGTACGACAGGTACGAAGCTACTGAACGTGCAGCCAATCGCATCAGCGCACAGGTGAGAAGAGAGGAGGAGTATGATGGTGAAGGATATCAGTGAGGTAGGAGGGGTCAAGGGCTTTATGTTTGAAGAGAACGATTTTGAAGGTAATCAAATAATAACGTTGGAACGACAAACGTGCACACAGAGCGATGAGCTACGTAGTGCATCACAGACTGCAAGTCAGCACACAGCGTCATTCACAACATCAGTGTGCATCAACCAGATCAAGGTGAGGTGCCATGTGTGCCAACAGAAAGCGAGCTCTTGCAATAGTGGTGTTCATATGCACAGATTTAATTTCCAACTTTATTATGATCTCCAAATTAATCTGATCTGCAGCAGGCAACACGACACAATCCACTGATCAAGTCGACGGTACACAAAGCCAACACCACAGATACAGATAGATAATCCACAGCTGAAGTGAAAACAGGAACTTTAACCACACCGAGCCAGACGCAGGAACAAGTTCAGACACGGCACAGAAAAGTGTCTTCAGATCAGTCATGACCAACACGCGGTCAAATGTGACAAAGCAGGATTTGTATTCCAACAAGCCAATAAAACTGAAACAACTCATCTGTGTTAATGAAATATAGTACTCACGTTGCCATGGTTACGTCTTCAGATGAGCTGGAAGAGGGGGCAGCTGATTGGTTCTCTGTAATGAAAAAAAAACAAGCAAGTGAGTTCGACGTCCTGTCAGCTGCCATCTTGATATTATCAGCTCTTACCGAGTGAACAAACTCGCTCAGCTCCTCCCCCTTCATACAAACATTTATTAAACAATTACACTGAATGTTGCTTCATATCAATCTTACCGTCAGTTTGTTTCCGTGTATTTCAATCTACTGTTATCTCTTCTCTTTGTTTGTAAGTCTGTGTTTTAAAGTGTTTTAACCTGTCGCTCAGAGTCAGCGGTCTGATGTCGAGGAGAGAGAGCAGAGTTTATATCAGCAGTGGGTGTGATCACAGTGTGAACTATATCAGCAGTTTCTGTGACATCATGTGACCTGAGGTCACATGATGTCACAGAAACAGACCACAGAAATGTTTATTTCATCAAAGCAAGAACATTACCTTTTAAAGTCAACTCTCCTCCCTCTCTTCCTTTCTGTTTCACTGAACCTCACCGTTTCTCTGAAATCACGTGACATGCTGAGAATCTTATCAGAGACCTGCTTACTTGCATTCAAAAAGTTGGAGCAAAGAATTCAAATGTCATTGATATTTCTGTTTGTTGAAAAAAAAGGTCTCAAGTTAAACCATTTGTCTTTCTGTATTTTATTACAGAGAATTAATGTTCTTTTGCAAAAGGAGGAAGTGAAATGCACAAGTGATAGAAATCACCAGGGCAGTGCAGAAAACCCACGCTGTTCTATCATTCTGCTCTAAGAAGTCAACATTTCTCAAAATGGGGAAACTGAGAGCGCTTTTCAGAAAGGAGGAGCTGAATGCAGCCAATAGTACAAAGACATAAAAAATACAATATCTCCATATAAAATACATTAAAAAGGTCATACTTCAAAATCACAAGAATCAGAGAATGAGTCCATCAACCATCTGTGTCCTCACACATGGTAGGTTTAAGAGAACGCATCATAAAATAGACAGTGTGAAGCTGAAGTCTGTAACTGAAACATTTAAGAAGGAGATGAAACAAGACAGGTTTTGGGTTTGTAGAGATTTGAGGGAACGTTCAGGGATAGTACTGTTCTTCTGACTGGCGACGATGCAATGACGGCACAGGTAGGGAGGCTTTATTTGTCAAATATGCTTCATGTTAAACATACAGCACAGATGAAATTTCAATCCCCTCAACCCACAGTGCAAACCTGCAGTGCATTAAAAAACAAAAAAAAAGCACTGGGCTTAATAAATTATAATAATTTACACTTTATTAATCCCACGAGGGGAAATTCGGTTTACACTCTGTCTAACACACACATAGGCCGAGATACACACTCATGCACAAACAGGGTTCTAGTGACATGCATTAATGGAGAGGTCTCAGAGTGAGGGGGCTGCCCACAGCGAGCGCTCCAGAGCAGTTTTGGGGTTCGGTGCCTTGCTCAGGGGCACCTCGGCAGTGCTCAGGAAATGGACTGGCACCTCTCCAGCTACCAGACCAGTTTCCGGACTTGGTCCGTGCCGGGACTTGAACCAAAACATGACAATTAAATAAAAAAATAGCAGTACTTTCAAAAAAAACAAATTCTTAGCAGCAAAACTTAACTGAAGACATTCGAGACAAACAAAAAAGGAACGACAGACAATCAGTAGCCAATCAACAGACACGTTTGCACGTTTGGCTTGTGGACGTTTTGCGGGTGATTTTCTAAGAACATTTGCATGAATGACGTCAGGTGCAAACCTTGTGGAGGCGGTAGTATTTCTGTCAGGTTTTTGCGTGTTCTACGGGTTTACGCCACAGAGAGTTTGGACGGAAAGCTGGACGACTGCAAGCGCAAAATAGGTATTAGTGAGAGGCAAATGAACGTCCAGTATTTTCAAGTAATAGCAGATAAATGTGAATATAACAAAAGGAAAAAGTGGCTAATAAGAAAACCTGGGTATTAAACACGGCCTCTCTTTTCTTCCCTCCTTCTTTTGAATGAATTGTAATACATTGCGCAGGAGGTGCGAGTCCTCTGTGGCACTGGTGCTCAGTGTGTGTGTGCCACTCGTGCACCAGAAGCTGGTCAGCGCTGTGTCTGATCGGACATAAATGCCATGGCAACAGGTACTGAAGTTGGGGGTACAAGCATGATGAGCCCCCCGTTCAAGCGTCCCTCAGCGCAGCAGCAGGGAAGGGGCTGTAGAGTGAAGAGACGAGCGCGCTCCGGAGCGAACCAGAGACACGCAACCCGAGAAAATGAAATGTCCAGTTTAAAATGTAATGTTGGCGAGAAGAGGGAAACAGGACGACATAATGTCAATGTTGAAATTCTTTAGAATGCAGACGCTGTGAACGTTCACAGTTTAATCACGGCGTTTCTTTTAAACTATTATTGAAGCAAGATACAAAATAAATGCATCCCATTTATTTTTCTGTCATTTAAACATGTTAACACGTCTTTTATTGAGCCTATGTCTCCTCCTCACCTGTGCGCCGACGTGAGTGGCCGCACATCCAGTAGCTCCGTCCCTGTCGTACTCGTCTGATATGTTATTCATTTGTTGTGGCTCTGTGCCAACTTCTACTTTTATAGTTTTTATAGTACTATACTATATAGTTTTTATAGTACACCTTCAGTGTATAACTTTATGTATCCTATGGATACTTTTTCGTGCTTTCATGGAAATAGCAGCGGAAAACTTTCCTATTCAAGGGAAACGCTGCTCTCGCTCCGGTCAGCGGGACAAGCCGGCATCGTTCACCCGATACCAGAGGAGCTGAGGCGGCGGTATAGAGGCTGTAGAGCCGGGGCTCTGGTAAGGGCTAAGCTCGCGGCTAAGCGATGGAGGTACAAGCCCTCGGTTCCGGCGATAGTTATGGAAGAAAAACCCCAGTGAGCCAGGCGACTTCAGACCAATCACTCTGACATCCCACGTTATGAAGACCTTTGAACGGCTGCTGCTCCAACACCTCAGACCCCAGGTCCAACACGCACAGGATCCACTGCAGTTTGCATACCAGGCAAAGGTGGGCGTGGACGATGCCATCCTCTATCTTCTACACAGGGCTTACTCTCATCTGGACAAAGGGAGCAGCGTGATGAGAATCATGTTCTTTGATTTCTCAAGCGCCTTCGACACCATCCATCCCCTCCTACTGAGAGACAAGCTGACCGAGATGAGGGTGGACTCGCACCTGGTGAGGTGGATCACGGACTACCTCACAGAGAGACCGCAGTACATCAGACTGAAGGACTGCACATCTGACACTGTGGTCAGCAGCACCGGAGCACCACAGGGGACCGTGCTCTCCCCTGTCCTGTTCACCCTGTACACCTCTGACTTCCAGTATAACTCTGAGCTCTGCCACATGCAGAAATACTCGGACGACACTGCGATAGTTGCTTGTGTCAGGGATGGACAGGAGGAGGAGTACAGGAGCCTGATCGAGGACTTTGTGACGTGGTGCAGTGACAACCATCTGCAGCTAAACACCTCCAAGACCAAGGAGATGGTGGTGGACTTCCGAAGGAACAAACCACATCTAGAACCTGTTTCCATCGGGGGGGTCGACGTGGAGGTGGTCAGGACCTACGGGTACCTGGGGCTGCAGCTGGATGACAAGCTGGACTGGTCGCCTAACATGGACACTACCTGCAGGAAGGGACAGAGCCGTCTGTACTTCCTGAGAAAGCTCTGGTCCTTCAACATCTGCAAAAAGCTGCTGCAGATGTTCTACCAGTCTGTGGTGTCCAGCGTCCTCTTCTACGCCGTGGTGTGCTGGGGAGGAAGCTGCAAGAAGAGGGACGCAGCACACCTGGACAGACTAGTTAGGAGGGCCGGCTCTGTGGTGGGCACAGAGCTGGACTCACTGGTGACAGTGGTAGAGAGGAGGTCTCTGGACAAAATGCTCTCCATCATGGACAACACACACCACCCTCTGCACAGCACCTTCACCGGGCAGAGGAGCATGTTCAGTGACAGACTGCTGTCACAGTCGTGCTCCACGGACAGACTCAAGAACTCTTTTGTCCCCCTATAGGCCATAAGACTGTACAACACTTCACTGTCACTGCAGGGAAGAAGCACACGGTGAACACTGGACTCATTTTTTCACTTTTCTCATTCCTCATCTGCACTGCTGACCTCAGAGTCAGCCCCCAGTTTGGACACTTTAATGCATATTGATAGTCACCTTACTGGGCACTGGTCACTTTAATGATAATCACCCTAATCATGTCTGGTTTCATCCTACTGTTGTGTTATGCTACATCTGTAATGGTTGACAGGATCACCCTAATTAGGTCAAGTTTCACTCTATTGTCTTCAACACTTTATGCTAATCTGCTCCTCAATAGTTGGGTACTTTAACGGCAATCACCCAAATCACTCCTGGTTTCACCATATTGTTTTGGACACTTAATGCTAATCACTGCTCCTTTATGTTGGTGAGCGAATTTACATTCCTGCATTGACTGTTTAATGACTGTACTCACACCTCTGGCACTATCTCAAACACCTCTGTACATGCACATGTAACTAGTTTCTATAGGTCAGCACTTTGTTTCTAAGGTTCTTTAACTGTTTACAGGTCTCTTTTAACCAACACATGTTTTTCTCTCCTCACAGGTTATGTACATACTATATAAGTTTTAAGTCTAATTGCTAATGCTAACTGCACAGGTTTAACATATAATTATGTTTATTCTTAGTCACAAGGGGCTGCTAAATCTTGTTTGGGGGATTATTGTATACAGAGGGGAGGGGGGACAGCGGGTGTGTATTGTAACTAATGTCTTGTGTCCTGCCTGTCTGTATACTGCAACTGGATGCCCTGAATTTCCCTCGGGATCAATAAAGTATCTATCTATCTATCTATCCTAACTGCAGCCTGCAGTGCGTAACACTGGGGCTCTTGGATTAGCACGTTCTTTTAAAAGGTGTTAAATTTAGACACCGTCACAACCACCGCAATTTTTGCCTGTCTTGGTAAATCACACTGTGTGTACTAGCTTAACTTCTTTACATTTTCTCCTCCAAGTATTTTACACGCTGAGGCAGAAACGCCTCATTTTGCATATTCATTAAGGCAAACGTACTATTGGACAATACGTGTTGTTTTGCTCATATGAAAGACGCAATCCTCACTGCACGCTGTTAGTAAATCACATCGCACATTTTTTGCTTGTGGTATCAAGTTTGCACACGTTTAGTAAATCAGGCCCTAGGTGTCAGAGTTACATATTACTCCTTTAAATCAACACAAACAGAACAAGTCTGTAACTGAGAACACTTATTAATGTTATGCTAAAAGATCCTTCATCACACATTTTCACTAAAACGTGTTTCCACACTTAAAATTCAACATGAATAGTAAAAATAAAAACCTGGATTCTTTCATTTTTAGTTATTTTTCTGACATTTTAATCTTTGGCGTGAGGCAGTAACAACGGGCCCAGAGCAGGTGTCAGTGCTTGGGCTCCGGAGTTAGAAGGTACACACACACACACACACACACACACACACACACACACACACACACACACACACACACACACACACACACACACACACAACGAGTGTGTTCAAACTGAAAAGTCCTTGATGAAAACAGAACACTGTGTCTGATCGACTTCATGTGTGTTTAGGTTTCTGCAGGTTAACCGTTAAAAGCTGAAGTTGGAGGTCTGGTTGATGGCGGCCGGTTTAGCGAGTAGATTTCTGAGGTGGAGGTCGAAAGTGCAGCTTTCTTCCACTTCCTGCAGGTGTAGGCGACGGTGATGGTAAATTAATGGTTGAAGAGGAGGAGGGGATGAAGATTCATCAAGGCGAGCACACTGGAAATAAATGTGATCATATAAATGTTAAAGTTCTGCCAAGCTCGTGAGTTTCTAAAATGTTGAAGAAAGTTGGTTACTTTCTTGTTTTTATTAAGATATGTGACTTACTTTAGTTTTTGATTGTGTTGACAAAGTTCGATGTTTCTGGCTGAAGATGCTCCTCATGGTGAACACGCTGTTTGTGACGCCGGCCTCAGAAACCACAGAGCTGATCCTGTCCTCTCTGAACGTGACATGTTGAGGATGTGGTCTGTAAAAAAACATCCAACATGACATTAAAGAGTGAGAAACTTTGCTGCAGGAGGCATAAAGTGACCACAACAGGAAGTGATATCTAAAATAACAGCAGTCACATTTCAGTAATAATCAAGCTAATGCTAATCTTCCCTGAATATTAAAGTAGGAGATGAGGCTGCAGCTTACTTGAGGCAGCGGCTGTTGCTTTCTCCTTGATGTTTGGGATTCCCTCTCTTGCAGAACCTTGCTGTCTGAAATCCTGACGGTACTTGACTCCTCTAAATAGTGTGGCATAAGTGTATAATGTATGTAATAAGGCATAAATGTGTGACATAAGTTCTTTAAACATGTTGGAAACACAATGCAGGAACTGGCAGAGTTAAAAAGTTCAGCTTCAGGGTGCAGCTTTCTATTTTGCAGACAGGAAGCTGCAGGTTGGGTTTTACATTGTGTCTTAGTCTTTGATGTGGTTAGAGTATAAAGCTCCTCTCAGTCTGTCTGCAGACGGAGGAAGCTGCAGGTTGCTGACAAAAGCTTCAAGGTGGAAGTCTTAGTGGCATATTTCTGCCTGATGCAACCAGTAGAGACGACATTACAGGTTGCTTGCAGGAGTTAGAGGACACAGCTGGTGTCAAAGTTGGCTTCAAGGGTCATGTGCAGTTATACACCTGTGCAGGTTGAGGTGATATTTGCTTGCAAAGGCCCTCAGTGGAGGTTTGATATGAGTCTGTCTGCCAGGATGCAGGTGGAGGAAGCTGCATGTTTCTGACAGAGGTTGAAGGTAAAGCTTGGTTGAGGAATCAGAGACTGGTGTTGTAGTTTGAGGCCTCAGATCCTCAGGTGGAGGCAGACTGGTTTCTTGATGTTGTCATGGTAGCTCTTAGCAAGCAGTATCTGCAGGTGGAGGAAACTGCAGGCTGCTCGCAAAGGCTTCAAGATGGAGGATTAATATAGATGATTCTGTCAGATGCAACGAGCTAAGATGACTTTGCAGGTTGCAGACAAGAGTTAGAGGACATAGTTGGTGTAGAAGTTGGCTTTTAGAGTCATTTGTTTGAATCTACAGGTGGAGTTTGTAGTGATATTTTAATGCAGATTCCTTAGCTGGAGGTTTGATATCCACTTATCTGTAAGAGCCTGCAGGTGGAGGAAGCTGCAGGATTCTTGCAGAGGTATCAAGTTGACCAATAAGGTGAATATTGTTGTTCTAGCTTCGAGCTTGGAGGTGGAGCTAAGCTAAAGCTAATGGTTGTAGGTAGAGAATTTGTATTTGGCTGTGTGCAGGTGGAGGTGTTAGCAGCAGAGGACTGATGGCAGTGTTTAGATTTTAAGAGGGATGGAAGATCCTCCTGCTGCTTGCTGTCAAATGTATTTATCCCAGGAGGTGCTTAAGGTGGAGTCTTGATTTAAGAGCTTTAATCTAAGTCACTAAAAGTCTATTAATCTATTCTAATATTTACAGCTGCATTTTGGTCTTTGTATGCAGCATCTTCTTTCGTTTTAGTTTGACTTCTTGGCTCTTTTACTGGGCGAGTGTTCAGGACTCGGCTCTCCAATCGTGTCGATATCAAACAGTGGAGGATAGACGCCGCGTCCGTATGACACGTCGACACTCACCTGTCCGTCTTCGTCCTCTGACTCTGTGAAAGAGGGACGGTCCAGTGATTCCCACAGCTTCTGTTTGAGCCGACGTCCCAGGTCTAAACTGTAGGGACGAACCCGGCCACTCTTGTATCTGTGAGCACAGGAGGGAACACCAATACAGTTAATATTAATAATTAAATATAAATCAAAAATTCAGATTTCTAGCAATGAGTGATTCATTATTTTATGGAAACATACCGAAGGAGATCATCTGCCACTTCATGGTAGATGATCTGGAACTCGTCCACTGAGCGGTTGTGAACAGTCAGAGGACCCGTGTCAGGAGGGCTCGGCTGGTCCTCGGTGGAGGCCGGGAGGCTTCGGGGAAACTTTGATGCCACCGGCAGGTCAGCAGGTGGGATGGTGGCAGAAAGAGGCCTGGAGAGGAAGTCCGTCTCCACTGGAGGTTGAGCAGGAGGACGGGGCTCAGAGCTCCTCTTCCTCTTCTGACGGAGGTTTTCAGCAGAGGGCTGCGGCCTCGTGCTGCTGGCTTCAGGCTTCTCCGCACGGCGTGCAGAGATTCTTCGCCTCCAGTAGTTATGGTCTCTCAGGTGGACAGGACACTGCAACAACAACACAGACACCGTACATGAAACCTCTATGATGTAAATGTTAAAATGACACGAGGCAGAGAGTTTGGATCTCTGTCTTTTAGCTTTACATAAAAGAGCAGCAAAATTCAGTTTGTTCACCTTCAATACAAAAAGTGCTGGATGTCATATTTGTGAGTGGGAACTGAAATCACAGTGTAATGGTGTTTTTTCTCGTGCTCTAAACTCCTCTGTTTGTTAT
Source organism: Symphodus melops (assembly GCF_947650265.1). Taxonomy (NCBI): domain Eukaryota; kingdom Metazoa; phylum Chordata; class Actinopteri; order Labriformes; family Labridae; genus Symphodus; species Symphodus melops. The sequence goes on along the minus strand of NC_136704.1, from coordinate 2,844,108 downwards.
TCTGCACACTCGAGTTGATGCTGTGAATATGTCCAACGTGTTCGTACGTAGCATTGATATAAAGGCCAAACACTGTCATTATATAGAAGCTCTCAATAAAGAAACCTCGGGCCAGAGGAACTTCTCATATCTATAAACTCTGGGAGGAATGTGTGTGTCTGATCACACTCAGTCACATTTTACAACCTGTTGTACACAAAATAAAAACAACCGCTTCAATATGAGCCCTAAATTCAGCTAATGAAGCTCCACTTACACTGATAAAAATATTCTGCTAGATCTACTTTACAAAAAAAAAATTACTTTTTGCATAATTTATTTATATTGATCAAGCAAGATCACTCTTTGTTTTTTTTTTGTTTTTCGGCCTTTTTGCCTTTATTGATAGAGGGAGGACAGTGGATAGAGTCGGAAAGGGGAGAGAGAGAGTGGGGAGAGACATGCGGGGGACATGCGACAGGCTGGACGCGAACCCGGGCCGCCCGCGCGCGAGGACTGAGCCTCAATACGTGGGGTCGCGCGCACTGCCGCTGCGCCAACGGCGACCCCAAGATCACTCTTTGTTAAAACTACTTTTTTTTTTTTTACATGAAACAGAAAGTCCAAGTAAAGTGTACGTAATTTTGTCAAGTAGATTAAGCAAAACTAAACTTTGTATAAACTACACCATTTTTTCAATGTTGTCAATGACATTTGCAAGTATAACCAACTTGATTATATCATGTAGATCAAACAAAACTAGTCTTTGTATACATTACTTATAATCAGGGGCCTTTATAAAGGAAATAATCGACTTCATGCAAAATAAAATCCTCCTTAACGATTTAATTTTAGTCGACGTAAAGTCCCTGCAAATCTGCTGAGATAAGAATTATAATAATATATTTACGTATTCTTAAATGCTTAATTTTGTTGATGTGTTTACTTTATAACACAATATTACATCTGGAGGACGTAGCTTAGCATCACTGACAGCGTGTGGAGTTAGATTATTTACTAACCTGCCCAGAAGGCCTAAAACACGTGTGTTGGTGCATCTTTAGCGTGTACACGTGTAGTAAATATTCTAGCATTAATGACTGAGCGTCCACACACATTTAAAAGTAAAACAAATAAAAGTTCTAAAATGTTTATAATCTCACATTTTCCATGACGGTGGCTCGTTTATTTTCTGTCCTCTGGGAGTCTTTCGTTCTTCTCGGGATGAAGAAATTTTCAGTCAAATCGGAAACTTTTTGGGACAAATCGTCGAGATAAAAGTTGTGTGACCTTTCTCTTGGCTGTTTGGATGATGAGTGAGTCCAAATGTTGTTTTGATTTAAAGGATGCACCAGGAGACGCTGCCTAGCAACCGAGCATTCTCACCTGCACGTCTGTTCTAGAATGTCATGAAGTTTCATCCAATCAGAGTGCAGAATGACCCAGACTGTGTCCTTGTATGGATATTAATTATTATTAATAATCAAGAATATAGATACAGGCAACATGGCAGTGAGATATCTACTGAATTAATTCATAGCATGACCTCACTGTATCATCAGATATTAAAGGGGACAAATCCACCTCAGTGTTTTTGAACATTTATCTGGGTAAAGCCTGGTTCACACGGCAGGATAATTACGCCGATTTTGGCCCCGATTCTCCCTTTCCGATAATCTTAAGGACGCCCTGATCATCATAAGATAATCTTAGAAGATCATCCTGCTGTGTGCGGTGTGTTAAGACTGCTCTCGTCGGGACCGCTCCGATCTCAAATCGGGGATATTAGAACAGGATATAACTTTATTGATCCCCAATGGGGAATTTCAGGCGTTACAGCAGCAGCAGTGCAGAATCAAAACAAAGAGTCAAAAATCGAATAAAATAACAACATAAACATGAATACAATCCAGGTAGAAAGGCGGGGATATATACAGTGGACTCAGCGGACAATGAAAAAGATCTTATTTATACTGTGCAGTAAATGGCATGTTAAAGTGACCAGTGATGAATTTAAAGTGGCATTTGTGATCAGAAGGTTATGTAAACAGTATTGACCGTTAAAAGTAATACGTTATAAGTACAAGTATAATAGATGTTGTGCAGTTTTGACGAGAGTATAGATATATAGTTATAAGAATATTGTTAGGTTTACGTTTGGCGGACCCCAAAATGTAGAGACAGACAAAAAACCCAAATAGTTTTCACAAAAATATATTTAATGTTCCAACGGGGAAAAACAAAAAGAGCAGGCAGGTGAGGGCAGGCTGGTACTGGCGGCCTACCTGGCGGCCTACTAGGCTTGTCAGGATAACGAGTATAAAAGTCATTAATAAGCGACAGGTCCAAAATCAGGGAGCGAGAAATCCATGAACGCTCCTCTGGCCCATAACCCTCCCAATCCACCAAATACTGGAAGCCCCGGCCTCGCCTCAACACATCCAAAAGTTGCCGGACTGAAAAGGCAGGGGGATTGTCAATGATCCGGGGGGTGGAGGGGGTTCAGCCGGAGGACAGAGAGTGCTTGAGTTTACAGGTTTAAGGAGTGAAACATGGAAAGAAGGATGAACCTTCAACGAGGGGGGAAGTCTTAGGCGGACCACGCAAGGAATAATAACCCGCTCAATCTCATACGGGCCAATGTACCTGGGTGCCAGTTTCCGGGACTCCACTTGGAGGGGGAGATCCCGAGCGGATAGCCATACCTTTTGACCTGGCTGGTAATTGCAGGAGTGCGGTGACGATCTGCCAGTCACTGGTTCCCCAAAGCAGTACGGGTGAGCACAGCTCTGGCTTTGCGCCAGATCTGTCGTGCCCGTCGTAGATGCCCCTGAACAGAAGGAACTGCCACTTCCACCTCCTGAGCTGGAAAAAGTGGATGCTGGAAACCGTTAGCTGCCATAAAAGGGGACATACCTGTGGCTGATGACACCAGGGAATTGTGGGCGTATTCGATCCAGGGGAGATGGGTGGACCAGGAAGCAGGAAACCGAGCAGTGACACAACAAAGTGCCGATTCTAAGTCCTGGTTAGTCCGCTCTGTCTGGCCGTTGGTCTGGGGGTAGTACCTGGAGGACAGGCTGACCAACGCCCCCAACCTGACATAATGCCTTCCAAACCTGCGCTAAGAATTGCGGACCTCTGTCCGAAACAATGTCCTGAGGAATACCATGGAGTCTAAAAACATGCAGGGTGAGCAGAGAGGCCGTCTCCAGGGCAGAAGGCAACTTAGACAGGGGAACAAAGTGCGAGATCTTAGAGAATCTGTCAACAATAGTCAGAATGGTGGTATTACCTTCAGACGGAGGTAGGCCTGTGACGAAATCTACGGCAATGTGGGACCAAGGTCTGTGAGGAGTAGGGAAGGGACGAAGCAGACCAGATACAGCATGGTGTGACACCTGCAGGCGCAAACTGAGCAGGCTGAAACATATTCCTTAGTGTCCGCTGACATGGACGGCCACCAGAAGCGTTGTCGTAGGAGACACAGGGTCCGATGAAAACCCGGATGGCAGGCGATCTTGGACCCATGTCCCCACTGAAGAACCTCCGACCTAGCAGCCGGAGGAACGAACAGCTGACCAGGCGGACAATCCACAGGAGTCCGGTGATTCCCTTGGGCCTCCTGGACCAACCTTTCAACCTCCCAATGAGCTGCCCCCACCCCACAAGAGGACTGCGAGACATCCTCAACAGGTGGAGAAAACTGCCGAAACAGATCGTCAGGCTTAACGTTCCTAGAGCCTGGGCGGTAAGTGAGGGTAAAGTTGAAGCATCCCAGGAACAGAACCCAGCGAGCCTGGCGTAGATTGAGCCTGTGGGCAGAATGAAGGTAGGAGAGTTTTCTTGTGGTCTGCCCATACCACAAAGGGATGAGTTGAACCCTCCAGCAAGTGCCGCCACTCCTGCAAAGCCAACACGACAGCCAGCAGCTCACGGTTCCCCACATCATAATTCTTCTCAGCGGGAGTGGGACGTCGGGAGAAGAAGGCACAGGGATGCAAGTTTGCTGATCAGCGGCAGAGCTTTGGGAGAGAACAGCCCCAACATCAGAGTCCGAGGCATCAACGTCAACAACAAACTGACCAGAGGGGTCAAGGTGAGACAAAACAGGAGCTGAAGAAAATAAACTCTTTTATTTAACAAAAGCCCCTTCTGCTGCAGAAGACCAAATGAAGGGAACCTTCACCGAGGTTAGCTTGGTCAGTGGTGTAGCAACTCTACTATAATCGCGGATAAACCTTCGATAGAAATTGGCAAATCCTAGGAATCTTTGAAGTTGCTTTCTTGTTGTAGGAGTGGGCCATTCGGCCACTGCCTGAACCTTGGTAGGGTCGGTCTTGATTTTCCCCTTCTCCACAATAAAACCAAGAAAACTGACTGAGGACACATGAAACTCGCACTTTTCAGCCTTTACATAGAGTCTGTTCTCTAATAGTCTTTGCAACACAAGTTTAACGTGCTGGACATGCTCCTGAAGTGACTGGGAAAAAATCAAGATGTCATCTAAGTACACAAATACAAACCTGTTGAGCATGTTGCGGAGAACATCATTAATGAGTGCCTGGAAGACGGCAGGGGCATTAGTCAACCCAAAAGGCATTACAAGGTTCTCGAAATGCCCCAAAGGTGTATTAAATGCAGTCTTCCACTCGTCTCCCTTCTTAATTCTCATCAAGTGGTAGGCGTTTCGGAGGTCCAACTTGGTTAAGATGGTGGCTTTGTGGAGGGGGCCGAAGGCAGAGTCCATGAGAGGAAGAGGGTACTTATTCTTTACGGTGATGTCATTAAGTCCCCTATAATCAATACAGGGCCGCAAAGTCTTGTCTTTCTTTTCTACAAAGAAAAATACCACCCCTACTGGAGAGGAAGAAGGGCGGATGAGTCCAGTAGCTAAAGAGTCAGAAATGTACTTCTCCATGGCCTCCCTTTCAGGCCTGGAGAGGTTGTAAAGTCTGCTGGACGGTAGAGACGCACCGGAGAGAAGGTCTATACCACAATCGTATAGTCTGTGAGGCGGCTGTGATAAAGCACGGTCCTTACTAAAAACCTCCTGGAGGTCATGATGTTCAGATGGAATGGACAACAGATCAACCGGTTTTGGAGGGCTAGGTGTGGTAGTGGCAGTGGTGGGTATCGCAAAGTGTAAGCAGTGGGAATGACAGAACAGACTCCAATTAGTAATGGTTAGCGTAGACCAGTCTATGGGTGGGCAGTGGAGCTGAAGCCAGGGGAGGCCTAACACGAGTGGTGATGTGGAAGACCAAATAACGAAATGGTCTCATGATGGTTACCGGACATAACCAAGATGATAGGGCCAGTGTGGTGAGTGATACGGGCGAGGAGTCTACTGTTGAGAGCGAACATGTCCTTAGGTCTGGGAAGAGGCTCAGATGGTAAGTAGTGCTGGGAAACAAAACAGGAGTCAATAAAATTGTCATCTGCTCCAGAATCCACCAGAACTTGGAGCGAAACAGAGGTCTGACCCCAGGAGACAGTACCTTTTAGGGTTCAGCCAGACGTTCCCAGCAGACCCTCACTACACGTTTGGGCCTGCCGAGTCTGACCGGCTTCCTCCCCTGCCAGCGCATCCAACTCACCACCAGGTTGTGATCAGTTGACAGCTCAGCCCCTCTCTTCACCCGAGTGTCCGAGACACACGGCCGGAGGTCAGATGACACGACCACAAAGTCTATCATCGACCTCCGGCCTAGAGTGTCCTGGTGCCACGTGCACTTATGGACATCCCTGTGCTTGAACATGGTGTTTGTTTTGGACAAACTGTGACTGGCACAGAAGTCCAATAACAGAACACTGCTCTGGTTCCGATCAGAGAGGCCGTTCATCCCAATCACCCCCCTCCAGGTCTCACTGTTGTTGCCCACATGAGCGTTGAAGTCCCCCAGTAGAACAATGGAGTCCCCAGTCGGAGCACACCGTCCAGCACCCCTTCCAGGGACTACAAGAAGGCCAACAACAGTCAGAGACCCTTTTCTTTGACATGTAATTGATTTAAATGTTTCATAAATGGATTCTTTTCACATGAATCTTTTGGCTCCTTTTTTGAAAAGTGAAAGTTGAAGTTTGGGTCATTGAAAGCGGTGATGAGCTGTCGGCCTGGGTTTGAATCCATCCTGTCGTTCCTTTTCAGCAGGTCATTCCCCTCTCTCTCTCTCTCTCTCTCTCTCTCTCTCTCTCTCTCTCTCTCTCTCTCTCTCTCAAAAGCAACAAAATATTTTGTTGCTGATCTTGTTAAATTTTCAACAAGCTTGTGTAACTGTTTATCTATGAAAAGCCATTAATCAGCTTTTTTGTGTGCATTTCTTACTTATTCATCACTCCGTGTCTAAAAACGTTTGTTTAATGTTGTTCTAAAGACGAATAAATGTACAGCAAATAATTCTTTGAAATGGTGGTCTGATCACCAAGCAGCAAGGTTTTGAATCACTGTCTCCATCTAGTGGCCTGATGAACACATCACAGTAACAAAACTTCCTTTAACACAGATGACTGTCTTGGGGCTGCATGGTTGAGCAGTGCTGTGACCTAACAGCAAGAAGGTTCCTGGTTGGGTTAGGGTCAGCGTATGTTCTCTTCTCGTACTCCAGCTTCCTCCCACAGTTCAAACACTCATTATTTTAATTCCTGACTCTAAATTCGCCCTCGGTGTGAATGTAAGTGTGACTGGTTTTCTGTCTCCATATGTCCCATGCCTCCTCCCTGCCCTCCACTCCTCTTAATACCTCTCCTCTCTCAAAATGTTCTCCCATCTCCCAAGCTGATCTGTCAAAAATCATCTCAACCAGGAAATCCTCCGAATGCATTTTAGACACCATCCCATCCTCCCTCATTAAACTGTTATCACTAGAATTATAAACTCCTCTCTCAGCTCCTCCACTGTCCCTCTGTCTCTCAATCTGGCTGCCATCACCCCCCCTAAAGAAACCTGGACTCCTCTCTGAGATCCTTGGACATGATGTAGCCACCCAAATCAAATTAATTCCCCATTTCACATTTCACTAACAACACCCTCAACGAACAATTTCAATCTGGATTGTGTATCCAGCATAGCACTGAAACAGTCCTCCTTAAAGTCACACATGACCTCCTCCTCTCCTCTGTCTACTCTCCATCCTCATAGATTGTATCTGATGTGGTGGTCTGACAGATGTGTAGATTGTGGTTGCTGTGGTGGTCTGACAGATGTGTAGATTGTGGTTGTTGTGGTGGTCTGACCGTCACTCATTGGGCAAAGATCACATTAATGTCTTAATGATGATGACATCATTGACTGCAAAATCTGAAGCTCAGGTTTGACTGTCAATGAGTTATGATAATTTCTTTAAATGAAGCTGTTGAACCATCGAATCCTTATCAGCAGAGCTTTAAACAGTCTATTAGTTATCAAATATTTTTTCAAAAACAGTTAAAATGGTCGTGTTGGTTTACTCTTTGAATCTTTGACTTTGTGGTCAGAATAGAACGAAGCCGTCTGATTGATAAAAATATATTTTATTGAAGAATAAAAACAGAAAGTTGCAGATGAGATGAAGACATGCTGAGCAAACTGATTCCTCAAAAACACATTATTACAGATTCAATAAATGTAGATTAGATTACATATAAAACATAGATCACTGAAAATATCATCAACATGAATCAGAACGTTTATGTCGGCTAAATATTTGATTTCAAACACACATTTAGAAACTTCTCCAAAAATCAAAACAAAGAAAACTTGATTTTAAAAGTTAAAGTTTGATTCACCGTCAAAAGATATTTTACTGTCTAAAAGCTGCTAACCTTTAAACTGACGACAACGAGCTGCATCGCAAACGACTGCTGTGTTCAAACTGATCTCAGCCTACTGCAAACAAGCAATACCACTCCTTACCAGCAGGTGGCAGCAGTATTATATTTTTTACACAAAGCAGAAAACTTGAAGCTGAGGAAACACAAATGGGATGTTTACATTCTTTCATCATTATGTTCTGAACGCATTCATAATGACCACGACTTGATGGAAACATGGTACAGGCGTAACATGAGAAGAGACTTCTATAAACGCCCTCTTCATGCCTTGTTGACTGACTGTCTGTCTCCAACTGGTCACCACCAGTTCAACATGTTAAATCTGACAACAAAACCTTCAACAAGCTCCGAGCAGTACCGACCAGAACCACAGACTTTACCTGGAAGCCCTGTGTACCTGCCTTAAAAGTTCTGCTCTCTCTTAATTCAAAGCTCTTTATTGGCTTGGATATGTAAATATATTACCAAAGCATGAAAGAACAAATAATGCAATAATAATAACCATGAATAATAACAAATCAAAAGTAACAATAATAACTAATAATAACAGTATTTTAACAGGAGTACTAATAATAATGTTTTGTTTTAAAGCATATGTATAAGATTAACACAAGTGTGTTTGCATGTGTGTGTGTGCGTGCGTGTGTGTGTGTGTGTGTGTGTGTGTGTGTGTGTTCAGCTCTTTGTAGTCTGTGATAACAGAGTTCAAGTTGATCAAATAAAAGTTCCTCCTTTCATCAGTTCGTTTACAATGTAGGAGAACGTGCATCTCTGTGTCCACCTCACCTGACCACATGGTCTGTTTTCTTTTGGTTGTCATGGTTTCTTGTGTCTTCCTGTTTGCTAGTTTGTGGTCACTGAGCCTGTACCTGGTGAGGATCTGTCTTGTTCCAGTTATGTTTCTTTACATCGTGTTATAATTAGTTTTACTCTGATTGGTTTTTGGAGAGTAACACGCCCGGATACAACATGTATAAAAGAGTCAACTGTTCTCTGGGAGCAGAATGAACAATACAGGTCAGGTACCAATCACATTCAATGTCTGATTCTCAGTGTGAGATATGCTCTCAGACATCATTTCAAATGAATATACTGATGATTTAGGTTTTTAGAAGCACCAGGAACATTTACCCAAACTGCATCCCAGTCTAATTCTTGTCCCATTCTGGATATATCTCTGTCCCAAGCTTTCATTCCTGATGTGGGCAAATATTTCTGGGGAAGGAATTTTAGATTTACAATGTGATTACATTTAATTTCATGTCTAACATTAATATTATGATTAAATCTTTCTGAGGATTTAAAGTTTCTATCAACAAGAAAACGATGTTCAAATCAGAGTTTCTCAAAATGATCTTCTTCACTTACTGAAACATTTTGCCAGCAGCTACAGCCAGTTTACCGAACTTGTACCGCAGCGCTGTTGTGGATCCCTTCACTCGACTCTTCATCTCCTCCAGTTTCTTGACCTTCTCTGTGTCTCCGTTCTCCTTCATCTTTTCAATCAGGAAGGCCAAGTGGACAAGAGTGGACAGAGAATCAACATTCAGAGCGATCTGCTCCAGTCTGAGAACATGCTCATAGGACTCTTCCAACCATCGAGCTTTGTCCTCTTTAAGTTTGTCCATTGTCTTCTGAAGTGTTTCCAGAAGACTTGTTTTCTCTTCACAGTCTGTTTTACTTTGATCATACTTCTCTTTCACGTCTTGAAGAGTTATCTGACGTTTACTTGTCTTCTGAACATATCTCCACCTTTCCTTCACATGATCAGACGCAGGGCATTTCCCTGTACAGACAGTGCAGCGACCCTTACTCATCACCTGACAGTGTTCGGGATACCAGGCCATCGAGCATCCAGGGTAGTGACAGTTCTCCTTACAGACTGTACAGCACACAGCTCCGCTATAGAACAACAGCCTCATTCCACCCCTGCTGATATCTTCTTTAACTTTGTAAGGCTCATCAACTTCTGCAGTGAAGTTCTTGTTGCTCTTCATCTCTTGTTCATGTGTCTTCAGGGCTTTCTGAGTCTGTTGGATTTCTCTCTGTTTTAATTCAATCAGCTCAACTCTCTCTTGCAGGTTTTGGATCGAGGCGTTCAGTCTGATGCGTTCGTTCAGAACGTCCACAGTTGTCCTCAGCTGTTGTGGAGCCGTTTTTAACAGAAAATTTCCAAACTCTGACATTTCTTCCATTGATACATCATATGCATGTTTTAGGGCTCTTTTGTTCTTTGTGTTCGTCCTTTCTTTATTTTGAAGGTTATCAAACAGGAAGTGAACAGGCTGATTCTCTTCATCTTTGGCACACTTGATGTTTGCTACTTCAAGGGCTTTAAGAACATTTTCAGGTGTTATTCCATTTGAGTGTGTGATGAGACAGACAATGTTGTTCTCCATGTTTTTTCCAAACAGAGACGTCACTGAATCAAGGACGTACCTGAAACGATCACTCAGGCGATTCTCGCTCGCTTTCATCACCAGACCCACGACATTCATCTCAGAAACTCCGTCCCCTGAGCCGAACAAGTCAGATAATCTATTTGTGATGTCGTCATCATGTTCAATCCCTTTTGTGTCTCCGTATCCAGGAGTATCAATGATGGTCAGAGAGTAGGACAGAGTTTTATCTTCAAATCCAAAGAGCTCGTACACGATCACATCTGATGTCTGACTATCAAACTGATCTTTCTTCTTTTCCTTCTCCTCCTTCTCTACGATCTCAAACCAGACATTGTCGTTCCACGTCACTCCCATGGCGTAGTTGACCAGAGCGTTGATCAGAGTAGATTTTCCTGATCCTGTTTCTCCCACAAGCAGGATGTTTTTGTGTACTTTAGTTGGATCTCTTTCACCAAGAGTCATTCTTGTTATGGTCCCAATCTTCTCTTTCTTTGGTGTCAGCTGGTAGACATCAGGAGATCCTGGACGGATCAGGTGTTTGCAGGTGATGTTGTCATACCTGTTTGTTGTGTTTCTGTTGAGAGGTGAAGACATCCAATCAAAAACCAGAAAACATGGACAATGAGATCCAAATGGGATCTTTTAATAAAAGCAGTTCCTGACCTAGCTAAAGTCAACATGGACCCCCTGCTAGACCAACTCAAAGCAGATATTGTAAGATGGGTCCCTTTATTCCTATCATTATGGGGGAAAGCTAATGTACTGAAAATGACTTGTGCACACAAGATTTATTACCTTCTCCAGGCACTTCCAATCAGAATCCCCCTAAAATATTTCAAGCAGCTAGATGTGCTTTTTAATAGATTCCTCTGGAATAGTAAGCGTCCAAGGCTTCATTTATCGAAATTACAAAAAACGGTTGTAGAGGGAGGTTTGGGCATCCCGAATTTACTATTGTACTATCATGCCTTTGGCCCTGGACACCTTGCACACTGGTGCCTTCCCCCTGAACGTGCCCCTCCCTGGTTTCACTTTGTAAAGGACCTTTGTCATCCACTGCCACCCATCCACCTCATCACAGCTGCATTCCCTGGGGAGGTTCGAGCCCACACAATTCTTACGAATATACAATGGATCTGGAAAAGGGTTTCTATTAAACTTAATTAGAATCCCCACCTGAATTTATCTGCAAGTCTCTGGTTGAATCCCAAGCTAAAAATAGAAAATAAGCCATTCTTATGGAAGCAATGGGTGGAAAAAGGTATTCTGGTGCTCGGAGATCTACATGAGGGAGGCATACTGAAATCTTTTACAGTACTAGCACAGCAGTTCGGCCTGCATCAGCAGCAGTTCTAATTACAACATCTTCTTTCTCAAACCTTTGGTTCCACCTCAAGAGCCCCCCTAGCTTCAACATTCTATCTTGTATAATAAAAATATTTGGTACAGGCCGTGAGGCCTCCAAATACTACTCTTTATTACTTAAAAGCACTACTAGCAAGAGTGCTAACCTAAAGTCGGCTTGGGACTCTGATGTTAGACGGTCATTTACAGAGGACGAATGCAGCAGTATTTTAAAGAATTGTAAGAAAACATTGCGAGAACTTAGAACTAGACTGGTACAATTCAAAATACTAAACAGGATGTACTGGTCGCCCTCTAGGCTTCATAGGGTGAAATTGAGGGATAGCCCGGATTGTTGGAGGTGTGGGAGGAGTATTGGTACACTCCTCCATATGTTGTGGTCCTGTCCACTGGTACAAACATTTTGGTCAGCTATTCATGAAAACATTAAACTGATCCTCAAAGTAAATATTCCCTTCTGCCCGAGCCTGTTCATCCTAGGCGATCGTTTCCCTCTAAAAGCCCTCCCTTCAGCACAAGCAGAGTGGGTACAAACAGCCCTCATGCTGGGAAGGAAACCTATAGTCACAGAATGGAAGACGACAACATTAGCACCGGTCAGGGTGTAGTTCTCACAGTTGGGCATTGTGGCAGTTTATGAGCGTCTCTCTTTTAGATTACTGAACCAGGTTGAGAGATTTGGAGCCAAGTGGGGGGATTACATCTCATTTATCAAGGGACCCTGACATTAATGTAGACTTGATATCGTTTTTTCTTTCTTTTTTATTAATTCTCATATTATCTGCCATTTGTGTTGTGTTTTATGTAGTTTGGCTTTCTTGATGTGCGTGTATAGGCGCAGGTACATCAGTATGCATATGTGTGAGCACTTGTATGTATTGTACATGCGCAGGCGTTTATGTATTTGAAAACGTTGTCATTTTATTTTGAGGTATGTTTGTCTTGTTGTATTGTTCATTGTTGGAAAAAATTGGAAAATGAATAAAAACTTTTAATCACAAAAAAATAAAAAATAAAAAATAAAAATAAAAGCAGTTCCTGCATGGTAACCTTTTAACAACAATAAGTGTGAATGTGACTCCATCTCAACATTGATTGAATTGAAGAAAATGACCTCGTCACCTTTCCGTTCCCCTTATGGAGGCTACAGACTGAACGGTAAAGTGATTTTCAGGGACTCAAAGACCCCGTTCATTGGATTTTTAATGCTGATTCCCGCCCTGTGCACAGTGGTGTTCAGCTTCTCCTGTCTGGACGGAGGTGGAAAGTCCCACGCTGTGAAACAAAGTGGTACAAAAACAGCTTTTTTACTGCTGCTACCACTGAACGGAACAAGCTGTAACCAAATTTGCACACTTGTATTTATTTACGTCCAAAACATATTTGTATTTTTCTTCTCTTTGTTTGTAAGTCTGTGTTTTAAAGTGTTCTAACCTGTCGCTCAGCTCTCAGAGTCAGGCAGAGGTCTGATGTCGAGGAGAGAGAGCACAGTTTATGTCAGCAGTGGAAGGGCGCTCTGAGGTCACATGATTTCACAGAAACAGACCGCAGGAATGTTTGATTTATCATAGCAAAAAAACACTACTTTTGAAGAGTTAACTCTCCGCCGTCTCTTATTTCTGGTAAGAGAAAGTGGTGGTCTGATAGATGTGCAGATTGCATCGGCTTTGGTGGAGTGACCATGACACATTGGGCTAAAATCACATGAATGTTTTTAAATGCATTAAACTGATCTCAGCCTACTGCAAAGAGGCAATACCACTCCTTACCAGCAGGTGGCAGCAGTCTGATATTTTTCACACAAAGCAGAAAACTTAATGTTGAGGAAACACAAATGGGATGTTTACACTCTTTCACCATGATGTTCTGAACGCGTTCATAACGGCCACGACTTGATAGAAACATGGTACAACTGGTCTCCAACTGGTCACCACCAGTTCAACATGTTAAATCTGACAACAAAACCTTCAACAAGCTCCGAGCAGTACCGACCAGAACCACAGACTTTACCTGGAAGCCCTGTGTACCTGCCTTAAAAGTTCTGCTCTCTCTTAATTCAAAGCTGTTTATTGGCTTGAACATGTAAATATATTACCAAAGCATCAAAGAACAAATAATGTTCCGTTACAGCTGTAACTTTGTGTGTTATCTGCCCCCGAGTGGTTGACTTTAAGTTAGGTTTCAGGTGTCATGTGACAGGAAGTAGTTACATTGCTCATCACGATCACCTGCTGCTGACACTTTCCACAATCCTTCGCCATGTGCCTTCATCCTTTGACTTTCGAGGCATTGTCTGTATGTATATTGTTTATATGATATTTATCTTTAAGTACATGCAGATATTTGTTAAGTTTACTGTATTTTATGCTGTTTTTAAAATGTTGTAACTTTGCACTGTTTAGGCTTGCTTTAAGTTATTTGGTACTGCTGTGAACAGCGTATGCATGTCAAGGACTCTGTATGAGTACATTTAAGTCATCTATTGTTTTATGTTTTATTTATAGTTTCACAACTTCGATCATTATTAAACCTGTGGACAACAACTACTACGGTCTTCAGAGTCGTAATGTGAAAAAGATGTTGACACTTGCTGCCAGTGCTCTTGTTCAATCACAAGACAAGAGAGACGGTACAAATTGTGACATGGCCACTAATGTGAGGGAGGTCCCTGTGGGTGTGAGGGTGTGTGTGTGTTGTCTCCCTGCCTGTGTGCCTGGAGTGGCGACCTACCGTAAATTCCGTACTATTGAGCGCACCTGGATATAAGCCGCACCGGCTAAAAATAAGTAAATAAATGTATTTGTACATATATAAGCCGCACTTGATTATAAGCCGCAGGTGTCCACGCTATAACAAGAGCTATTTACACAGACGTAGGCTACCGGTAACATCCGCAAATACTGTAGCGTCCGTACGGACGTTAAAGGACGACGAGAGCGTTCAAATAATAACTTTTAATAACCCGATCACTGTCGGCCGTGACCACGCCGTTTACAGCAGAGAGCAAAACCATAACTTGCCGTAACAATCCAACTGTCTCCCCCAGCGTTCTCTCATACAGCCACTCAACACGTTCTCGCTGGTGCATTCACTGACTCTCCACATAATCGGAATTATGAACACATTATCAACTACTGACTTTACAACATGAACCGTTACAATACGAAGCCTAGCCGACGGTGTCTGTAACACGGCTGATGAAAAAGATGACCGTAATATATTTCACAAGAAAAAGTCCATCCATTCACTGCCTCAGAATGACTTCATTACTCACTTCCTCAGTCTCTGTTGTTTCTGTCAGTGTCATCTTAACGTGCAGCAGCTCTGTTAGCTTCTTTGACAGCCAGGTCGATCGCCTTTAACTTGAAAGCTACATCATATGTATTTCTCCGTGTGTTTTCCATGATGAGGGTGCGTGCATGAAGCGCAAAATGACTGATATTAAGATCCGACGTGACGAAGTCAAATGTTTTTGCGGCAGAAGCTCATTGTCCCCCATAAAAAATCCATGCATTAGCCGCACCGGAGTAGAAGCCGCAGTGCTCGAAGTGTGAGAAAAAAGTAGCGGCTTATAGTCCGGAATTTACGGTAATTAGCTAGGGAGACACAGGTGTGTGAGGGGGGCGGAGCAGAGGTGAACAAAGGGAGAGGGGGAAATGTTTGCAGGGGATTTTTTTTTTGGTTTGGTTAGGAGTGAGCAGTGGGACGGTGTGGCTGAAGAGAGATGGTTTTTTACTGGATGAAGATGAGGGAATAAGTGTTTTTGGAAGTCGCGGTGTTTCCTCCTGGACAGGGTTTTTTTTGTTGGAGTTGGGAGGACCGGACGTCGCAAAAAGAGACCTGATTTTCCCTGGACAATCTCAAAAAAGGAAGTAGGCTGCCAGACCGGTGAGTGCCAAACGAATAGGGTTTTTTTTGTTTCCTTTTTTTGTGGAGTATACTTTTTTCCCCTTCCGGATCCCTTTCAGTGGACTTGGAAATGTTTTTCTTGACTGTTAAAGGAGGACATTATTGTTTTTCTGTGGCAATGACATTTGGTTTGGTTTTTTTTTGTTAAAAACGGAGTAAAGTCTGTATTTAATTTCATCCAGTACTCTTTTGATTTATTTTGGGGAAATTAAGGTCCTAACCCAGTGACACTATTGAGTTTACAGTAGGTTTTGATTGAATTATGTAACGGTGACAGGACAATATTAAGGTGATTGTTAAAAAATAATGTAATTATTATAATAACCATGAATAATAATAACGAACAAATTAAAAGTAACAACAATAACTAATAATAACAACAGTATTTTGACAGGAGTAATAATAATAATAATAATAATAATAATGTTTTGTTTTATAGCGTGTGTGTATTAGATTAACACAAGTGTGTATAGGTGGGTTTTGTGTGTTTAATTTGATTTTTGTGTTTGTTTTTAATTTGTCTAAGTATCTGTGGTTGTGTGTGTATATGTTAAATTTGTTTGTGTGTGGGAATGTGTGTTGCTCATTCTCTCAGGTTGTGTCCTGTATAAAGATATGGAGGCAGCAGGATGTGTCCTGTCTCCTTCTCTCAGGAGTCTTTGTATCTTGGAGAGCTCATTCAGCTCTTTGTAATCTGTGATGACAGAGTTCAAGTTGATCAAATAAAAGTTCCTCCTTTCATCAGTTCGTTTACAATGTAGGAGAACGTGCATCTCTGTCTCCACCTCACCTGACCACATGGTCTGTTTTCTTTTGGTTGCCATGGTTTCTTGTGTCTTCCTGTTTGCTAGTTTGTGGTCACTGAGCCTGTACCTGGTGAGGATCTGTCTTGTTCCAGGTATGTTTCTTCACATTGTGTTATAATTAGTTTTACTCTGATTGGTTTTTGGAGAGTAACACGCCCGGACACAACATGTATAAAAGAGTCAACTGTTCTCTGGGAGCAGAATGATCAATACAGGTCAGGTACCAATCCCATTCAATGTCTGATTCTCAGTGTGAGATATGCTCTCAGACATCATTTCAAATGAATATACTGATGATTTAGGTTTTTAGAAGCACCAGAAACATTTACCCAAACTGCATCCCAGTCTAATTCTTGTCCCATTCTGGATATATCCCTGTCCCAAGCTTTACTTCCTGATGTGGGCAAAAATTTCTGGGGAAGGAATCACAAATGAAGTAACCCTAACCCTTACCCCAATTTTAGATTTACAATGTGATAACGTTTAATTTTGTGTCTAACATTAATATTATGATTTAATCTTTGTGAGGATTTAAAGTCTGTATCAACAAGAACACCATGTTTCAATCAGAGCTTCTCAAAATGATATTCTTCACTTACTGAAACATTTTGCCAGCAGCTACAGCCAGTTTACCGAACTTGTACCACAGCGCTGTTGTGGATCCCTTCACTCGACTCTTCATCTCCTCCAGTTTCTGGACCTTCTCTGCGTCTCTGGTCTCCTTCATCTTTTCAATCAGGAAGTCCAAGTGGACAAGAGTGGACAGAGAATCAACATTCAGAGCGATCTGCTCCAGTCTGAGAACATGCTCGTAGGACTGTTCCAACCATCGATCTTTGTCCTCTAGCAGTGTGTCCATTGTCTTCTGAAGTGTTTCCAGAAGGCTTGTTTTCTCTTCACGGTCTGCTTTACCTTGGTCATACTTCTGTTTCACGTGTTGAAGAGTTATCTGACGTTTCCTTGTCTTCTGAACATATCTCCACTTTTCCTTCACATGATCAGACGCAGGGCATTTCCCTGTACAGACAGTGCAGAGACCCTTACTCATCACCTCACAGTCTTTGGGATACCAGGCCATCGAGCATCCAGGGTAGTGACAGTTCTCCTCACAGACTGTACAGCACAAAGCTGCTTCATAGAACACCAACCACCTCATTCCACCACTGATTGGTTCTTTATCTTTGTAGACCTCATCAACTTCTACAGTGAAGTTCTTGTTGCGCTTCATCTCTTGTTCATGTGTCTTTAGGGCTTTCTGAGTCTGTTGGATTTCTCTCTGTTGTGATTCAATCAGCTCAACTCGCTCTTTCAGGTTTTGGATCGAGGCGTTCAGTCTGATGCGTTCGTTCAGAACGGCCACAGTTGTCTCCAGCTGCTGTGGAGCCGTTTTTAACAGAAACTTTCCAAACTCTGACATTCCTTTCATTGATACATCATTTGCATGTTTATGGGCTTTTTTGTTCTTTGTTCTTTTGTTCTTTGTTCTTTTGTTCTTTGTGTTCGTCCTTTCTTTATTTCGAAGGTTATCAAACAGGAAGTGAACAGGGTCATTCTCTTCATCTTTGGCACACTTGATGTTTGCTTCTTCAAGGGCTTTAAGAAGATTGTCAGGTGTTATTCCATTTGAGTGTGTGATGAGACAGACAATGTTGTTCTCCATGTTGTTTCCAAACAGAGACGTCACTGAATCAAGGACGTACCTGAAACGATCACTCAGGCGATTGTCGCTCGCTTTCATCACCAGACCCACGACATTTATCTCAGAAACTCCGTCCTCTGAGCGGAACAAGTCAACTAATCTATTTGTGATGGCGTCATCATATTCAGTCCCTCTGGTGTCTCCGTATCCAGGAGTATCAATGATGGTCAGAGAGTAGGACAGAGTTTTATCTTCAAATCCAAAGAGATCGTACACGATCACATCTGATGTCTGACTTTCAGTCTGACCTCTCTCCTCCTTCTCTACGATCTCAAACCAGACATTGTCGTACCACTTCACTCCCATGGCGTAGTTGACCAGAGCGTTGATCAGAGTAGATTTTCCTGTTCCTGTTTCTCCCACAAGCAGGATGGTTTTGTGTGTTTTAGTTGGATCTCTTTCACCAAGAGTCATTCTTGTTATGGTCCCAATCTTCTCTTTCTTTGGTGTCAGCTGGTAGACATCAGGAGATCCTGGTCGGATCAGGTGTTTGCAGGTGATGTTGTCATACCTGGTTGTTGTGTTTCTGTTGAGAGGTGAAGACATCCAATCAAAAACCAGAATACATGAATAAAGAGATCCAAATGGGATCTTTTAATAAAAGCAGTTCATGCATTTTCACACCACATGGTAAGCTTTCACAACAATAAGTCTGAATGTGACTCCATCTCAACATTGAATGATTATTATAAGAAGACCTAGTCACCTTTCAGTTCCCCTTATGGAGGCTACAGACTGAACGGTAAAGTGATTTTCAGGGACTCAAAGACCCCGTTCATTGGATTTTTAATGCTGATTCCCGCCCTGTGCACAGTGGTGTTCAGCTTCTCCTGTCTGGACGGAGGTGTGAAGTCCCACAATGCATAAAAAAGTGGTACAAAGTCTTTTTTTTTCCTGCTGCTACAACTGAACAAGCTGTCGCCATATTTATTTATTTTATTTATGTCCAAAACATATTCGTACCCTGCCTGAAGAGATTCTTCATTTGTATTTTTTCAATGATCTTATCAGTTCAGATTTCTCTCTCCTTTATTCCTACAGTTCTACAATTCGCTTTAATCCAAAGCTACGTACATAAGACAGAAAGTACAACACAAGCAAACCATGTCAGTAAGTGCAAACAATCAGCTTTAAGTCCAACTGGACACACAAGTACTGACAGGAAGTGAACAGAGGTAAAGTCACCTGAACCAATTCACAAACATCCCACACAGGTCATATAACAACAACACAATTACTAAACTTTAAGTACTATTTTTAACAGGTGAGTCTTGAATGATTGGAATGTAGTTGGGCCGGTCAGTGTTGAATGTGTGTGAAGAGTTCCTGGGGGAGGGAGGGAGCTGTGTAGGAGACTCTGACCCAGCAGGTTCAGTGCTCAGTTCTGTAAGGCAGATAAAAGATGTTGGCATCTGAAGATAGGGGTCGGCTCCTTCCCTGAGGCAAGAGTCTGAGGCAAGGGGGAAGTGTGATGGTGAAGGATATCAGTGAGGTAGGAGGGGTCTGGTGTTCATGGGCTTTATGTGTGAGGAGCAGGATTTTGAAGGTAATCAAATATTAATGTTGGAACAACAAGTATGTACACAGAGCGATGAGCTACGTAGTGCATCACAGTCAAAACTTTCTGACAACACGCGGTCAAATGTGACAAAGCAGGATTTGTATTCCAACAATCCAATAATAAACACTAAAACACCTCTGTGTTAACGAAATATATCACTTACGTTGCCATGGTTACGTCTTCAGATGAGCTGGAGGAGGGGGCAGCTGATTGGTTCTCTGTAATGAAAAAAAACAAGCAAGTGACCTCGACGTCCTGTCAGCTGCCATCTTGATATTATCAGCTCTTAACGAGTGAACAAACTCGCTCAGCTCCTCCCCCTTCATGTAAACATTTATTAAACAATTTCACTGAATGTTGCTTCATATCGATCTTAACGTCAGTTTGTCTTTGTTCCCGTGTATTTCAATCTGCTGTTATCTCTTCTCTTTGTTTGTAAGTCTGTGTTTTAAAGTGTTCTAACCTGTCGCTCAGCTCTCAGAGTCAGCGGTCTGATGTTGAGGAGAGAGAGCAGAGTTTATATCAGCAGTGGGAGGGCACCTGAGGTCACATGATTTCACAGAAACAGACCACAAAAATGTTTCAATTATCATAACAATAACATTACCTTTTAAAGTCAACTCTCCTCCCTCTCTTCCTTTCCATTTCACTGAACCTCACCGTTTCTCTGAAATCATGTGACAACAAAAGATTTTTATTACATAATGAAGAATAATACCTGATCCGTCTTCACAAACATTGACACGAATCTTATCAGATACCAGCTAACATACATTCAAGAAGTTGGAGCAAGTTATGGCTCAAACCAGTGAGCACAGGGGTCCTCCCAGCCCACAAAGGCCACCCTTGAGTTGGTCCAATCTCAGTGTAAATCTGACTCTTGTGGGAGGTGCTCCTGCAGAGCTGAGGACTTAACCTGTACTGACATGTGCCAGCGCAGCAGCCTGTGCCAGAATGATGACGAATTCAAGGCGTGATGCATGAGAGCGACAATGACTATGATTATGTATTTTGTATTTTTTTGCATAGGATTAAGTCCCTAGAGATGTACCATCTCTTTTTAAGGGGGTCCTAACATTAGACTATTTACAACATGACTTAAAAATTGAAAACAATTCAAAAGAACAAAAGAAATTAATAAAAAATTATTACAATACACAAACAAACAACAAACTGCTCAGGCAACCCAGTAATAACTGTTACAGTTGTGTACTCACCCACCAAGGTTGCACCATCTGAGGAAGTGGAGCGGATCTATGAGGACCTCACAACATTGGTTCATCATGTCCCAGGACACAACTTCCTTGCAATTCTGGGCGACTTCAACGCAAGGATTGGACCAGAGGACGTTCCCTTTCCCTACCACGACTCTACCAACCGCAATAGGGCATACCTCACTGCCCTTCTCATGGAACATCAGCTTCTGGCAGTGATCACCATCTTCCAGAAAAGAAAAGGCAAGAGGTGGACCTTCCAAGACCGAGCATCAGGTGTACTGCACCAGCTGGACTACATCCTAGTGAGGCGAAAGTGGAGGAACTCAATGCTGAGCCATACAGCACGTTCAGCACTGTGGGTTCTGATCACCGTGATGTCTCCATGAGGGTACGACTGAGCCTCAGGGCCCCCAAGCCGAGCCCCAGGTTCTGGTAAGACTGGAAGACACTCTCGACCGACCCAGGCTTGCAAACCAGGTATAAGGAGGAGGTAATGAGCCGCTTTCAGCAGTTGGACGAAGCAGCAGAGCCCGGCAATGAGTACAGGCGTTTTGTTGTTGCCAACGAAGAAACAATAAGGGCATGCGTACCTGTGCTGGACAAGACCAGAATCTCCCTGCGGTCCAAACACCCGGAGGTTGTAGTGGCACGGAGCAAGGTGGAAGAAGCACTGCTTGACTTTGCACAAGAGCCTAGTGTGGAGAAACGTAAGATACTGAATGAGGCCAAATAATCTGTCTTCGGTACCTACAACAAGAGGGTGCAGAGAGCTCAGGGCGTGCATTGTGAGAGCCAGTATGGAGAAGCATGGAGGGTCCTCAACGAGATAACAGGACGAAAGAGGAAAAAGGAGGGACACGTTGAAGGATGCAGCGCTGAGGAGAGAGTGGTGACATGGTACAACCATTTCAGAAAGCTGCTAGGAACAACATCAGATGAAAGGGAGGAGGAAATACCATCATTCCTCCATGACCTCAACATCAAGGATGGTCCCTTCACAGTTACTGAGTTTGCCAAGGTTAAAAGTACACTGAGAGAGGGTAAAAGTGCTGGGCCGGACGCCATTCCCTCAGAGGTCGGAAAGAAGTGTGGTCTCGACAACATCCTTCTTGAGTTCTGCAACCTTGCTCTCCTCAACAACAAGCTGCCTGACATGTGGTCTCTCTCCAGCATCATCCCGGTGCCCAAATCTGGAGACCTCTCAAAACCAGACAACTACCAAGGCATCAGCCTGGCCTGTATCGCTGCAAAGGTCGACAACCACATGATACTAAACCGGCCATTGACCCTCACCTGAGGGAAAACCAAAACGGCTTTCCACACTATCCCAGATCCTGAATCTTAGGAGATTAATCGAGGACGTGAAGAACAACCTGACGGCTGTACTGTGCTTCATTGATTTCAAAAAGGCTTTTGACTCAGTGCACAGAGGCAGCATATGGCCTATGGTGTCCCTCCTAACTTGCTCTGGGCAATAGAGACCACATACTGTATGTAGGTACATGGGCCAAGGTTGTGACCCCAGATGGCGACAGTTTGGAGTTTGACATCCTGGCTGAGGTAATGCAAAGAGATACCCTCGCCCCATTCCTCTTTGTCATTGTCCTGGACTACTCGCTCAGGAAGGCGATCAACGGGCGAGAGCAGGATCTTGGCCTCACTATCACACCAAGGAGGTCAAGTAGGCACCCTGCAGTAGTCCTGACTAGTCTGGACTATGCGGACGGTCGGCCTCCAGCTGAACGCCAAGAAAACTGAGGTGATCATCTATAACATCCACGCGGAACACCAACCCCTTACAACAACAGGAGGCACTGCTCTGAAGGAACTCCACGACCTCAAGTAACTGGACTCATGGGTCAACTCAGAGCAAGATCTGAAAGTGAGAAAGGCACTTACATGGAGAGCCCTGAATGGTATGGCCAGTGTCTGGAACTCCAATCTCCCCCAACAAATCAAACTCAGCTTCTTCTATGCGACAGTGGAGTCTGTTCTCCTTTAAGGCAGTGAATGCTGGACCATGAAGCCAACTTTGCAGAAGGCTTTAGACGGTTGCTAAACTAGAATGCTACGTGTAGTTCTGAACATCAGCAAGAGCGCACATGTCACCAATGAGGCTCTGTATACTGGAGTATCCAGGGTGAGCGACAAAATAGCTGCCAGGGGAATGAGACTTGCAGGACACTGCCAAAGACACCAAGAGCTGCCAGCCAGCAAACTGGTGCTGTGGGAACCAGCATATAGGCACCAGTCACAAGGAGGTCCCACAAACACACGTCTGGATGTTATCAAGAAGGACGCAGGAGCGCAAAGCACCAACGAGCTGCCGGAAGTATGAAAAACTGGGATGACTGGAAGTGACGATGGAAGGCTCATCTGAGGACGACCTGGAGAGAGCAACTCACTAGAAACGTCAAAGTCAAAGAAAAAACTGTTTAACAAAAGGAACTCTGAGTTATCTGACGACATGCTTATGTGTAGTTTTTTATATCGTGCATGTATTTCTACGGAAAGACAAAAAAAAGGACATTGAGGAACATGGAATATTTAGTCTGTGTTTTTCTTACCCTCTGGTCGGTTCATAGTCTTTGCCACGAGTTAGATGTTTCCCCATGTTCTCTGCTCCCTGGATTTACTTTGTTTTTCTTCTTGTGGATTTTGGATTATTGTTTGAGTGAGTTTGTTTTTGGCTTTTGTTTAAATAAATTAGCATTTTTGTTCATTCTGCAATTGGGTCCTCCTTCCTCTTTTTTTGCCCGTAACAACGTGACTTAAGCCCCGTTTCCACCAAGCGGTCCGGCTCAGTTCGTCTCGGTACAGCTTGGGGCGCTTTCATAGACTAATCCTGGGAAAGATTCCCAAATAACCGATTCGTACCGTCCCACTTTTTGGGACCCTTCCGTTGGGATGCCATGAATGACGAGTCGACCCATAAAGGTGGAGCTAAACACTGCAATCCGTTGATTGGTTGAAAGAATCGTCACTTCCTGTGTTACGTCAGTAAACAAAACTCCCCCGTGTTTAAACCACTGACTGAAACACAGCTGATTGTTTACATCTGAATTTCATCTCGCGGCACACAGCCTTCTCAAAGCTTGATTGAGTTCTTGTAATGAAGAGTCACATGTCAGTGACAGAGGAGACTGCTTGATGTCTTCCAGCGTTGGTTTTGTTTGTGTAGCGTTTTCTCCTTTGTTGAATTTATTATTTAGCAGTTAGCTGTTAGCAGTTAGCTGCTATCATATGATGCTATTTACATAGCGGCTATCTTCATCCAGCTTACACGCTGCCTACCAAATAGGGCACAGGGCCAAACTGTTTTGATCTGTACCGGACTGCTGTGTGGAAACGGGGCTAAAGAACAAAGTAAAGTTTTACAATGGCCGTTTTTAAAAATGCAACATGGCCGCCACATAGACAACTAGGAAAATGCACACATTGTTTTTCTGACTCCTTATCCGATTACCTTTCCAAAAAAGTTTAGTTTAGCAAATCCTGCAGAAAGATATCGTGAACCTGACTATTTGTGTCGATGTATCTCAGACTTGAGTGTGAGAATAATAATACATGATTTTTACATCATGACAAATGCACAATCACCAAGTGTAATCTATTAGTGTCTGCATTGTTACTGTAAAAATCAGTTACTGTTCTCATTGTCTTAACAGAGCTGCTTGACTGCCTCTTAAGCCTGTGCATCTTTTTTATCTCTCTCTGTGGAGTGGGGATTGCTTGCTGTATCAGTTTGTAAGTCTGTAAAAACTTCTACCAATGTCTGCCCCGAGGTACCAATCTGATGAACCAATCACAGCCTCCCTTTCCCCCTGCTCTCTGATGAACCAATCACAGCCTCCCTGTCTCCCTGCTCGTGCTCTAGCTCACATTCAAAGCTCGACCCTGATTACAGAGTTTATACTGAGAGTTTACTGACCGCTGAATGAGACATGAAACGACGTCGTTTCTACACGAAGAGATGAGCTGAGGTCACCTTCTGGAGCAACGGCACTAGGCTATGTAAGTGAGGGGGCGAGGCTTCAGAGGAAGCACAGAGGGGAGAGTGTAGACGTAGCGCTGAGGGAATGCGACTTTTTACATTTCAGTTATTTAAATTCACCAACCCTGCCTTTAAGTGAAACATGGACATTTTAAGTTTTCAATTCAACCATCAGCTCTTACAGCGTGAGAAACGGCGATATTATCGGTCACATCAAGATTCAAACGGCCCAGAAATCTGAACTGACGAGCAGTTTGCCGTCAGTTCAGACAGTTCTGTGTTGCTTCACACAGTATACCTGCACGGTAAATATACTGTGTGTGTGTGTTTGTGCGTGTGTTTTAAGAGCGGCCTCTGTGTCTGCATGTCGGTTACACTCTGTTCGCTTCATCCTTGGAGTCTGTAATAGAAATTATCCTGAATGGATGAATAAACTGCTGCACTGAAGGGAAATGAACGTGTTCATGTCTGAAGGTCTGGTGCTCGGCGAGAGATTTAATGGTGTGTTGAGAGACTACAAGCCACAAAGAGTGCAAATGTGGCGTGTGGGTTGAAGTGTTGGCCTGCAGGTACAGTCTCCCAGGCACGAGGTTTTATAAAAAGGCTGCACTTTAAAAAGTCAGTTTGAACTACTGCAGTGACCTCTGGAGAGACCGGTGAGTCGGAAAGGTACCTGAGAAAGAACAGACAGTGAAATAGTCATTCTCCTGATTCTATGATTATCTGATTTCTTCTCAAGCTGTCACAAGAAACTGAGGTCACGTTTGATGGACGACAGACAGAAATCTAAAAAATGCAGTCAAAGAAAAAACAAAGACTTTTTGCAAACCGGCTTCTTCTTTTTTTTTAGGTGAATTTTTTGTGTTGATGATCCAAATAAATCCTAAACACAGAAACCATGCCGAGTCTGACGCATTTATTTTTCTATTAATTGCGAAGAGCCGAAAAAGTAAAAAAAACAAAAAAAAGACAAAATGGAGTCAGTAACCATGTTTCCACTCACATGTACCTCCACAGGCAAATCAACTGTAAATCCATTAAATCTTATGGGAATCTCCTTGATATCTGATGTGGCTGAGAAAATCCCCCTTTCGTAATATTTTGGTCCAATGGACAAAAAAAAACTGAACTTCAGGATTTCAGAGACGAAAGAGATGAAAATTTTGTACGAAAAAAACCGTACACGATGTGCATGGTTTCTGCACATTACAGTTTTTATCGTTTTGCGGTAAAATAAAAATGGATACAATAAAAACAGACTGTGAAATGACCTTCATATATGATCATGCTTGAATGGAAACCATGGAGGTTTTCTCCCAGCAGAGGTCACTCATGACACCGTTTCGTCTCCCTCCATCAAATTACATCTCCTGCTTGTAATTTTACTCCAAAGCTTCCTCCCTTATTGCCTCGCCGGCTGTGTCCCCGGGGGAATCAGGTCCCAATTTGAGCAGGTTTGTGCAATATAGGCTCCTGTGGATTGTTTGTTTATTGGCTGCAGGCTGTCTGTCAGGTTGGTCGTTTCTGTTCAGATGAGGTTTTGTGAGAAACTTTGTGTCCTAAAGGGGAAGAAGCTCAATCTGTGTCACTCTCAGGAGAACATCTGCTGCCTGACAGATGAACTACAGCAAGAAAGTTTATGCCGAGGAAAGTTTTTAAAGACGCATCTGCACATAATGAAATCCTCTTTTTGTTTTATTCTTCTGTTTACATGTTTGGCCTTGTAGTCAAAGATGCAGTCTCTACACCAGGGGTCGGGAACCTTTTTTGATGAGAGAGCCAAAAAAGTCACATATTTTAAAGTATGTTTCTGTGAGAGCCATCCTATGTTTTGACCGTTTCATCAATGAAATGTTATCATTGCATATTAGACACACCGCGGTCCCTGCTCTCTCCACAAATGAGAATTCCTCTGTCCATTCATGCTGAAGTGTACGGTACTCCTCATCTCTTTTTCTTTTCCCCATCTTCTTCGGGTTTGCTCTGCATCAAGCAGCGAGCTGATTTACTGATTAAAGCGGCAGGTATAGTTATATAGTTAGGCTAGTATAGCTATTTATCATCCCATAAAAATAGAGGTGTCTGACCCTCCCGTACGTGAAGTCGAAGGACAGCTGCGATTGGCTACAGACCAGCGTAACTGAACAAGTGCGGTAAAAAACGATAATAATGTATGGTGGTTTGTTTTTTTCCAAGATTATTTTAACACTATGATTTCTGTAACATTTTACTTGAATATCAGTGGAATTATTTACTACTTTTTGTGTAAAGAAATGCCAGCTAAGATTTATCTGAGAGCCAGATGCCAGACTCGGTGTCAGAGTTACATATTACTCCTTTAAATCAACACAAACAGAACAAGTCTGTAACTAAGAACACTTATAAATGTTATGCTAAAAGATCCTTCATTACACATTTTCACTAAAACGTGTTTCCACACTTAAAATTCAACATGAATAGTAAAAAATAAAAACCTGGATTCTTTCATTTTTAGTTATTTTTCTGACATTTTATTGACATCATATTCTTTGGCGTGAGGCAGTAACAACGGGCCCAGAGCAGGCTGTCAGTGCTTGGGCTCCGGAGTTAGAAGGTACACACACACACACACAAACGAGTGTGTTGAAACTGAAAAGTCCTGATGAAAACAGAACACTGTGTCTGATCGACTTCATGTGTGTTTAAGTTTCTGCAGGTTAACCGTTAAAAGCTGAAGTTGGAGGTCTGGTTGATGGCGGCCGGTTTAGTGAGTAGATTTCTGAGGTGAAGGTCGACGGTGCAGCTTTCTTCCACTTCCTGCAGGTGTAGGCGACGGTGATGGTAAATTAATGGTTGAAGAGGAGGAGGTGATGAAGATTCATCAAGGCGGGCACACTGGAAATAAATGTGATCATATAAATGTTAAAGTTCTGCCAAGCTCGTGAGTTTCTAAAATGTTGAAGAAAGTTGGTTACTTTCTTGTTTTTATGAAGATATGTGACTTACTTTAGTTTTTGATTGTATTGACAAAGTTCGATGTTTCTGGCTGAAGATGCTCCTCATGGTGAACACGCTGTTTGTGACACCGGCCTCAGAAACCACAAAGCTGATCCTGTCCTCTCTGAACGTGACGTGTTGAGGATGTGGTCTGTAAAAAAACATCCAACATGACACTAAAGAGTGAGAAACTTTGCTGCAGGAGACATAAAGTGACCACAACAGGAAGTGATATCTAAAATAACAGCAGTCACATTTCAGTAATAATCAAGCTAATGCTAATCTTCCCTGAATATTAAAGTAGGAGATGAGGCTGCAGCTTACTTGAGGCAGCGGCTGTTGCTTTCTCCTTGATGTTTGGGATTCCCTCTCTTGCAGAACCTTGCTGTCTGAAATCCTGACGGTACTTGACTCCTCTAAATAGTGTGGCATAAGTGTATAATGTATGTAATAAGGCATAAATGTGTGACATAAGTTCTTTAAACATGTTGGAAACACAATGCAGGAACTGGCAGAGTTAAAAAGTTCAGCTTCAGGGTGCAGCTTTCTATTTTGCAGACAGGAAGCTGCAGGTTGGGTTTTACATTGTGTCTTAGTCTTTGATGTGGTTGGAGTATAAAGCTCCTCTCAGTCTGTCTGCAGACGGAGGAAGCTGCAGGTTGCTGACAAAAGCTTCCAGGTGGAAGTCTTAGTGGCATATTTCTGCCTGATGCAACCAGTAGAGACGACATGACAGGTTGCATGCAGGAGTTAGAGGACACAGCTGGTGTAGAAGTTGGCTTCAAGGGTCATGTGCACTAATACACCTGTGCAGGTTGAGGTGATATTTGCTTGCAAAGGCCCTCAGTGGAGGTTTGATATGAGTCTGTCTGCCAGGATGCAGGTGGAGGAAGCTGCATTCTGGCAGAGGTTGAAGGCAAAGCTTGGTTGAGGAATCAGAGACTGGTGTTGTAGTTTGAGGCCTCAGATCCTCAGGTGGAGGCAGACTGGTTTCTAGATGTTGTCATGGTAGCTCTTAGCAAGCAGTATCTGCATGTGGAGGAAACTGCAGGCTGCTCACAAAGGCTTCAAGATGGAGGATTAATATAGACGATTCTGTCAGATGCAACGAGCTAAGATGACTTTGCAGGTTGCAGACAAGAGTTAGAGGACATAGTTGGTGTAGAAGTTGGCTTTTAGAGTCATTTGTTTGAATCTACAGTTGGAGTTTGTAGTGATATTTTAATGCAGATTCCTTAGCTGGAGGTTTGATATCCACTTATCTGTAAGAGCCTGCAGGTGGAGGAAGCTGCAGGATCCTTGCAGAGGTATCAAGTTGACCAATAAGGTGAATATTGTAGTTCTAGCTTCGAGCTTGGAGGTGGAGCTAAGCTAAAGCTAATGGTTGTAGGTAGAGAATTTGTATTTGGCTGTGTGCAGGTGGAGGTGTTAGCAGCAGAGGACTGATGGCTATGTGTTTCGATTTTAAGAGTGATGGAAGATCCTCCTGCTGCTTGCTGTCAAATGTATATATCCCAGGAGGTGCTTAAGGTGGAGTCTTGATTTAAGAGCTTTAATCTAAGTCACTAAAAGTCTATTAATCTATTCTAATATTTACAGCTGCATTTTGGTCTTTGTATGCAGCATCTTCTTTCCTTTTAGTTTGACTTCTTGGCTCTTTTACTGGGCGAGTGTTCAGGACTCGGCTCTCCAATCGTGTCGATATCAAACAGTGGAGGATAGACGCCGCGTCCGTATGACACGTCGACACTCACCTGTCCGTCTTCGTCCTCTGACTCTGTGAAAGAGGGACGGTCCAGTGATTCCCACAGCTTCTGTTTGAGCCGACGTCCCAGGTCTAAACTGTAGGGACGAACCCGGCCACTCTTGTATCTGTGAGCACAGGAGGGAACACAAATATAGTTAATATTAATAATTAAATATAAATCAAAGATTCTGATTTTTAGCAATGAGTGATTCATTATTTTATGGAAACATACCGAAGGAGATCATCTGCCACTTCATGGTAGATGATCTGGAACTCGTCCACTGAGCGGTTGTGAACAGTCAGAGGACCCGTGTCAGGAGGGCTCGGCTGGTCCTCGGTGGAGGCCGGGAGGCTTCGGGGAATATTTGATGCCACCGGCAGGTCAGCAGGTGGGATGGTGGCAGAAAGAGGCCTGGAGAGGAAGTCTGTCTCCACTGGAGGTTGAGCAGGAGGACGGGGCTCAGAGCTCCTCTTCCTCTTCTGACGGAGGTTTTCAGCAGAGGGCTGCGGCCTCGTGCTGCTGGCTTCAGGCTTCTCCGCACGGCGTGCAGAGATTCTTCGCCTCCAGTAGTTATGGTCTTTCAGGTGGACAGGACACTGCAACAACAACACAGACACCGTACATGAAACCTCATAAAAATTTACTTTTTGCATAATTTCTTTATGTTGATCAAGCAAGATCGCTCTTTGTTTAAACTACTCATTTATTTTTACATGAAACAGAAAGTCCAAGTAAAGTGTACTTAATTTTGTCAAGTAGAAAACTAAACTTTGTATAAACTACACAATTTTGTCAATGACATTTGCAAGTATAACCAACTTGATTATATCATGTAGATAAAACAAAACTAGTCTTTGTATACATTACTTATAATCAGGGGCCTTTATAAAGGAAATAATCGACTTTATGCAAATAAAATCCACCTTTGTGATTTAATTTTAGTCGACGTAAAGTCCCTGCAAATCTGCTGAGATAAGAATTATAATAATATATTTAAGTATTCTTAAATGATTCATTTTGTTGATGTGTTTACTTTAAAACACAATATTACATCTGGAGGACGTAGCTTAGCATCACTGACAGCGTGTGGAGTTAGATTATTTACTAACCTGCCCAGAAGGCCTAAAACACGCGTGTTGGTGCATCTTTAGCGTGTACACGTGTAGTAAATATTCTCGCATTAATGACTGAGCGTCCACAGACATTTAAAAGTAAAACAAATAAAAGTTCTAAAATGTTTATAATCTCACATTTTCCATGACGGTGGCTCGTTTATTTTCTGTCCTCTGGGAGTCTTTCGTTCTTCTCGGGATGAAGAAATTTTCAGTCGAATCAGAAACTTTTTGGGACAAATCGTCGAGATAAAAGTTGTGTGACCTTTCTCTTGGCTGTTTGGATGATGAGTGAGTCCAAATGTTGTTTTGATTCAAAGGATGCACCAGGAGACGCTGCCTAGCAACCGAGCATTCTCACCTGCACGTCTGTTCTAGAATGTCATGAAGTTTCATCCAATCAGAGCGCAGAATGACCCAGACTGTTTCCGTGTATGGAAATTAATTATTATTAATAATCAAGAATATAGATACAGGCAACATGGCAGTGAGATATCTACTGAATTAATTCATAGCATGACCTCACTGTATCATCAGATATTAAAGGGGACAAATCCACCTCAACAGTGTTTTTGAACATTTATCTGGGTAAAGCCTGGTTCACACGGCAGGATAATTACGTCGATTTTGGCCCCGATTCTCCCCTTCCGATAATCTTAAGGACGCCCTGATCATCATAAGATAATCTGAGAAGATCATCCTGCTGTGTGCGGTGTGTTAAGACTGCTCTCGTCGGGACCGCTCCGATCTCAAATCGGGGATATTAGGATAGGATATAACTTTATTGATCCCCAATGGGGAAATTCAGGCGTTACAGCAGCAGCAGTGCAGAATCAAAACAAAGAGTCAAAAGTCGAATAAAATAATAACATAAACATAAATACAGTCCAGGTAGAAAGGGGGGGATATATACAGAGGACTATAGTGTGGTGGACTCAGCAGGACAATGAAAAAGATATGAATTATACTGTGCAGTAAATGGCATGTTAAAGTGACCCATGAAGAATTTAAAGTGACATTTGTGATCAGAAGGTTATGTAAAAAGTATTGACCGTTATAAGTAATAAGTTATAAGTATAAGTATAATAAATATAGTGCAGTTTTGACTAGAATATAGATATATAGTTATAAGAATATTGTTAGGTTTACGTTTGGCGGACCCCAAAATGCAGAGACAGACAAAAAACCTAAATAGTTTTAACAAAAATATATGTTCCAACAGGGAAAAACAAAAAGAGCAAACAGTGAGGGCAGGCTGGTTCTGGCGGCCTACCTGGCGGCCTACCAGGCTTGTCAGGATAACGAGTATAAAAGTCATTAATAAGCGACGGGTCCAAAATCAGGGAGCGAGAAATCCATTAACGCTCCTCTGGCCCATAACCCTCCCAATCCACCAAATACTGGAAGCCCCGGCCTCGACTCCACACATCCAAAAGTTGCCAATGATCCGGGGGGTGGAGGGGGTTCGGCCGGAGGACAGAGAGTGCTGGAGTTGACAGGCTTAAGGAGTGAAACATGGAAAGAAGGATGAACCTTCAACGAGGGGGGAAGTCTTAGGCGGATCACGCAAGGATTAATGACCCGCTCAATCTCATACGGGCCAATGTACCTGGGTGCCAGTTTCCGGGACTCCACTTGGAGTGGGAGATCCAGAGCGGATAGCCATACCTTTTGACCTGGCTGGTAATCTGGGACAGGAGCGCGGTGGTGATCTGCCAGTCTCTGGTTCCGCAAAGCAGTACGGGTGATTGCAGCTCTAGCTTTGCGCCAGATCTGTCGTGCCCGTCGTAGATGCCCCTGAACAGAAGGAACTGCCATTTCCGCCTCCTGAGCTGGAAAAAGTGGAGGCTGGAAACCGTTAGCTGCCATCAAAGGGGACATACCTGTGGCTGATGACACCAGGGAATTGTGGGCGTATTCGATCCAGGGGAGATGGGTGGACCAGGAAGCAGGAAACCGAGCAGTGACACAACGAAGTGCCGATTCTAAGTCCTGGTTAGTCCGCTCCGTCTGGCCGTTGGTCTGGGGGTAGTACCCGGAGGACAGGCTGACCAACGCCCCCAACGCCTGACATAATGCCTCCAAACCTGCGCTAAGAATTGTGGACCTCTGTCCGAAACAATGTCCTGAGGAATGCCTTGGAGTCTAAAAACATGCAGGGTGAGCAGAGAGGCCGTCTCCAGGGCAGAAGGCAACTTAGGCAGGGGAACAAAGTCCGACATCTTAGAGAATCTGTCAATAGTCAGAATGGTGGTATTACCTTCAGATGGAGGCAGGCCTGTGACGAAATCCAAGGCAATGTGGGACCAAGGTCTGTGAGGAATAGGGAGGGGACGAAGCAGACCAGCTGGAGCACGGTGTGACGCCTGCAGGCGCAAACTGAGCAGGCTGAAACATATTCCTTAGTGTCCGCTGACATGGACGGCCACCAGAAGCGTTGTCGTAGGAGACTCAGGGTCCGATGAAAACCCGGATGGCAGGCGATCTTGGACCCATGTCCCCACTGAAGAACCTCCGACCTAGCAGCCGGAGGAACGAACAGCTGACCAGGCGGATAATCCACAGGAGTCCGGTGATTCCCTTGGGCCTCCTGGACCAACCTTTCAACCTCCCAACGAGCTGCCCCCACCCCACAAGAGGACTGCAGGATGGTTTCCTCCAAGACATCCTCAACAGGTGGAGAAAACTGCCGAGACAGATCGTCAGGCTCAACGTTCCAAGAGCCTGGGCGGTAAGTGAGGGTAAAGTTGAAGCGTCCCAGCAACAGAGCCCAGCGAGCCTGGCGTGAATTGAGCCTGCGGGCAGAACGAAGGTAAGAGAGGTTCTTGTGGTCTGTCCATACCACAAAGGGATGAGTTGAACCCTCCAACCAGTGCCGCCACTCCTGCAAAGCCAACACGACAGCCAGCAGCTCACGGTTCCCCACATCATAATTCTTTTCAGCGGGAGTGAGACATCGGGAGGAGAAGGCACAGGGATGCAATTTCTGATCAGCGGCAGAGCGTTGGGAGAGAACAGCCCCAACACCAGAATCCGAGGCATCAACCTCAACAACAAACTGACCAGAGGGGTCAGGGTGAGATAAAACAGGATCTGAAGAAAATAAACTCTTTCATTTAACAAAAGCCCCTTCTGCTGCAGAAGACCAAATGAAGGGAACCTTCACCGAGGTTAGCTTGGTCAGTGGTGTAGCAACTCTACTATAATCGTGGATAAACCTTTGATAGAAAGTGGCAAACCCTGGGAATTTTTGAAGTTGCTTTCTTGTTGTAGGAGTGGGCCATTCGGCCACTGCCTGAACCTTGGCAGGGTCGGTCTTGATTTGCCCCTTCTCCACAATAAAACCAAGAAAACTGACTGAGGACACATGAAACTCACACTTTTAAGCCTTTACAGAGTCTGTTCTCTAATAGTCTTTGCAGCACAAGTTTAACGTGTTGGACATGCTCCTGAAGTGACTGGGGAAAAATCAAAATGTCATCTAAGTACACAAATACAAACCTGTTGAGCATGTCGCGGAGAACATCATTAATGAGTGCCTGGAAGACGGCAGGTGCATGAGTCAACCCAAAAGGCATTACAAGGTACTCGAAATGCCCCAAAGGTGTATTAAATGCAGTCTTCCACTCGTTTCCCTTCTTAATTCTCACCAAGTGGTAGGCGTTTCGGAGGTCCAACTTGGTGAAGATGGTGGCTTTGTGGAGGGGGCGGAAGGCAGAGTCCATGAGAGGAAGAGGGTACTTATTCTTTACAGTGATGTCATCAAGTCTCCTATTATCAATACAGGGCCGCAAAGTCTTCTCTTTCTTTTCTACAAAGAACAATCCCGCCCCTACTGGAGAGGAAGAAGGGCGGATGAGTCCAGTAGCTAAAGAGTCAGAAATATACTTCTCCATGGCCTCCCTTTCAGCCCTGGAGAGGTTGTAAAGTCTGCTGGAGGGTAGAGACGCGCCAGAGAGAAGGTCTATACCACAATCGTATGGTCTGTGAGGCGACAGTGATAAAGCACGGTCCTTACTAAAAACCTCCTGGAGGTCACGATATTCAGATGGAATGGACGACAGATCAGCCAGTTTTGGAGGGCTAGGTGTGGTAGTGGCAGTGGTGGGTATCGCAAAGTGTAAGCAGTGGGAATGACAGAACAGACTCCAATTAGTAATGGTTAGCGTAGACCAGTCTATGTGTAGGCAGTGGAGCTGAAGCCAGGGGAGGCCTAACACGAGTGGTGATGTGGAAGACCAAATGATATATAACGAAATGGTCTCATGATGGTTACCGGACATAACCAAGGTTATAGGGCCAGTGTGGTGAGTGATACGGGCGAGGAGTCTACTGTTGAGAGCAAACATGTCCTTAGGTCTGGGAAGAGGCTCAGATGGTAAGTGGTGCCGGGGAAACAAAACAAGAGTCAATAAAATTGTCATCTGCTCCAGAATCCACCAGAACTTGGAGCGAAACAGAGGTCTGACCCCAGGAGACAGTACCTTTTAGGGTTCAGCCAGACGTTCCCAGCAGACCCTCACTACACGTTTGGGCCTGCCGAGTCTGACCGGCTTCCTCCCCTGCCAGCGCATCCAACTCACCACCAGGTGGTGATCAGTTGACAGCTCAGCCCCTCTCTTCACCCGAGTGTCCGAGACACACAGAGGTCAGATGACACGACCACAAAGTCTATCATCGACCTCCGGCCTAGAGTGTCCTGGTGCCACGTGCACTTATGGACATCCCTGTGCTTGAACATGGTGTTTGTTATGATATTATTAATATGATTGATTTTAATGTTTCATAAATGGATTCTTTTAACGTGAATCTTTTGGCTCCTTTTTGGAAAAGTGAAAGTTGAAGTTTGGGTCATTGAAAGCGGTGATAAGCTGGCGGCCTGGGTGTGAATCCATCCTGTAGTTCCTTTTCAGCAGGTCATTCCCCTCTCTCTCTCTCTCTCTCTCTCTCTCTCTCTCTCTCTCTCTCTCTCTCTCTCTCTCTCAAAAGCAACAAAATATTTTGTTGCTGATCTTGTTAAATTTTCAACAAGCTTGTGTAACTGTTTGTAACTATGAAAAGCCATTAATCAGTTTTTTTGTGTGCATTTCTTACTTATTCATCACTGCTTGTCTAAAAACGTTTGTTTAATGTTGTTCTAAAGACGAATAAATGTACAGCAAATAATTCTTTGAAATGGTGGTCTGATCACCAAGCAGCAAGGTGTTGACTCACTGTCTCCATCTAGTGGCATGATGAACACATCACAGTAACAAAACTTCCTTTAACACAGATGACTGTCTTGGGGCTGCATGGTTGAGCAGTGCTGCTACCTCACAGCGAGAAGGTTCCTGGTTGGGTTAGGGTCAGCGTATGTTCTCTTCTTGTACTCCAGCTTCCTCCCACAGTTCAAACACATGCTCATTATTTTAATTCCTGACTCTAAATTCGCCCTCGGTGTGAATGTAAGTGTGACTGGTTTTCTGGTTCATGACCTCCTCCTCTCCTCTGACTACTCTCCATCCTCATAGATTGTATCTGATGTGGTGGTCTGACAGATGTGTAGATTGTGGTTGTTGTGGTGGTCTGACCGTCACACATTGGGAGAAGATCACATTAATGTCTTAATGATGATGACATCATTGACTGTAAAATCTGAAGCTCAGGTTTGACTGTTAATGAGTTATGATAATTTCTTTAAATGAAGCTGTTGAACCATCTAATTCTTATCAGCAGAGCTTTACACAGTCTATTAGTTATCATATATTTTTTTCAAAAAAAGTTAAAATGGTCGTGTTAGTTTACTCTTTGAATCTTTGACTTTGTGGTCAGAATAAAATGAAGCCGTCTGATTGATAAAAATATCTTTTATTGAAGAATAAAAACAGAAAGTTGCAGATGAGATGAAGACATGCTGAGCAAACTGATTCCTAAAAACACATTATTACTCAATAATGATTCAATAAATGTAGATTAGATTACATATAAAACATTAATCACTGAAAATAACATCAACATGAATCAGAACATTTGTGTCAGCTAAATATTTGATTTCAAACAAACATTTAGAAACTTCTCCAAAAATCAAAACAAAGAAAACTTGATTTTAAAAGTGAAAGTTTGATTCACCGTCAAAAGATATTTTACTTTCTAAAAGCTGCTAACCTTCAAACTGACGACAACGAGCTGCATCGCAAACGACTGCTGTGTTGTGTTCTGTCCGTCATCACGCTCTTCAAACTGATCTCAGCCTACTGCAAACAAGCAATACCACTCCTTACCAGCAGGTGGCAGCAGTATTATATTTTTTCACACAAAGCAGAAAACTTAAAGTTGAGGAAACACAAATGGGATGTTTACACTCTTTCATCATTATGTTCTGGACGCATTCGTAATGACCACGACTTGATGGAAACATGGTACAGGCGAAACATGAGAAGAGACTTCTGTAAACACCCTCTTCATGCCTTGTTGACTGACTGTCTGTCTCCAACTGGTCAACACCAGTTCAACATGTTAAATCTGACAACAAAACCTTCAACAAGCTCCGAGCAGTACTGACCAGAACCACAGACTTTACCTGGAAGCCCTGTGTACCTGCCTTAAAAGTTCTGCTCTCTCTTAATTCAAAGCTCTTTATTGGCTTGAATATGTAAATATATTACCAAAGCATGAAAGAACAAATAATGCAATAATAATAACCATGAATAATAATAACAAATCAAAAGTAACAGTAACTGTTGAACCAACTATTCTCTGGGAGCAGAATGATCAATACAGATCAGGTACCAATCCCATTCAATGTCTGATTCTCAGTGTGAGATATGCTCTCAGACATCATTTCAAATGAATATACTGATGATTTAGGTTTTTAGAAGCACCAGGAACATTTACCCAAACTGCATCCCAGTCTAATTCATGTCCCATTTCGGATATATCTCTGTCCCAAGCTTTCATTCCTGATGTGGGCAAATATTTCTGGGAAAGGAATCAAAACTTAACTAACTCTAACCCCAATTTTAAATTTACAATGTGATTACATTTAATTTTATGTGTAACATTAATATTATGATTTGATCTTTGTGAGGATTTAAAGTTTATATCAACAAGAACGCCATGTTTCAATCAGAGCTTCTCAAAATGATTTTCTTCATCTACTCAAACGTTCATTTAACATCTCTGCCAGCAGCTTCAGCCAGATTACCGAACTTGTACCGCAGCGCTGTTGTGGATCCCTTCACTCGACTCTTCATCTCCTCCAGTTTCTCGACCTTCTCTTCGTCTCCGTTCTCCTTCATCTTTTCAATCAGGAAGTCCAAGTGGACAAGAGTGGACAGAGAATCAACATTCAGAGCGATCTGCTCCAGTCTGAGAACATGATCGTAGGACTCTTCCAACCATCGATCTTTGTCCTCTTTAAGTTTGTCCATTATCTTCTGAAGTGTTTCCAGAAGGCTTGTTTTCTCTTCACAGTCTGCTTTACTTTGGTCATACTTCTCTTTCACGTCTTGATGAGTTTTCTGACGTTTCCTTGTATTCTGATCATATATCCACTTTTCCTTCACATGATCAGACGCAGGGCATTTCCCTGTACAGACAGTGCAGCGACCATTACTCATCACCTGACAGTGTTCGGGATACCAGGCCATCGAGCATCCAGGGTAGTGACAGTTCTCCTCACAGACTGTACAGCACACAGCTGCTTCATAAAAAACCAACCACCACATTCCACCACTGATTGGTTCTTTGTCTTTGTAGACCTCATCCTCTTCTACAGTGAAGTTCTTGTTGCTCTTCATCTCTTGTTCATGTGTCTTCAGGGCTTCCTGAGTCTGTTGGATTTCTCTCTGTTTTAATTCAATCAGCTCAACTCGCTCTTGCAGGTTTTGGATCGAGGCTTTCAGTTTGATGCGTTTATTCAGAACGGCCACAGTTGTTTTCAGCTGCTGTGGAGGCGTTTTTAACAGAAACTCTCCAAACTGGGACATTCCTTTCATTGATCCATCATATGCATGTTTAAGGATTTGTTTGCTCTCTTCTGTTCTTTCTTCATTTTGAAGGTTATTAAACAGGAAGTGAACAGGCTGCTTCTCTTCATCTTTGGCACACTTGATGTTTACTACTTCAAGGGCTTTAAGCAGATGTTCAGGTGTTATTCCATTTGAGTGTGTGAAGAGACAGACAATGTTGTTCTCCATGTTTTTTCCAAACAGAGACGTCACTGAATCAAGGATGTACCTGAAACGATCACTCAGGCGATTCTCGCTCGCTTTCAGCACCAGACCCACGACATTTATCTCAGAAACTCTGTCTTCTGAGCGGAACAAGTCAGATAAACTATTTGTGATGTCGTCATCATGTTCAATTCCTCTGGTGTCTCCGTATCCAGGAGTATCAATGATGGTCAGAGAGCAGGACAGAGTTTTATCTTCAAAACCAAAGAGATCGTACACGATCACATCTGATGTCTGACTTTCAGTCTGACCTCTCTCCTCCTTCTCTATGATCTCAAACCAGACATCGTCGTCCCACGTCATTCCCATGGCGTAGTTGACCAGAACGTTGATCAGAGTAGATTTTCCTGTTCCTATTTCTCCCACAAGCAGGATGGTTTTGTGTACTTCGGTTGGATCTCTTTCACCAAGAGTCATTCTTGTTATGGTCCCAATCTTCTCTTTCTTTGGTGTCAGCTGGTAGACATCAGGAGATCCTGGACGGATCAGGTGTTTGCAGGTGATGTTGTCATACCTGTTTGTTGTGTTTCTGTTGAGAGGTGAAGACATCCGATCAAAAACCAGAAAACATGGACAAAGAGATCCAAATGGGATCTTTTAATAAAAGAAGTTCCTGCATTTTCACACCACATGGTAACCTTTCACAACAATAAGTCTGAATGTGAGTCCATCTCAACATTGAGCGATTATAAGAAGAAGACCTGGTCACCTTTCAGTTCCCCTTATGGAGGCTACAGACTGAACGGTAAAGTGATTTTCAGGGACTCAAAGACCCCGTTCATTGGATTTTTAATGCTGATTCCCGCCCTGTGCACAGTGGTGTTCAGCTTCTCCTGTCTGGACGGAGGTGTTAAGTCCCACACTGAAGAACAAAGCTGTAAAAAAAATGCTTTTTTCATTCTGAGACCACTGAACTGAACAAGCTGTAACCATATTTCCACACATGTTTTCATTTATGTACATATTTGTACCCTGCATGAAGAGATTCTTTATTTGTTTTTTTCATTGATCTTATCAGTTCAGACTTCTCTCTCCTGTATGTATGTATG
This sequence comes from Symphodus melops, assembly GCF_947650265.1. Classification (NCBI taxonomy): domain Eukaryota; kingdom Metazoa; phylum Chordata; class Actinopteri; order Labriformes; family Labridae; genus Symphodus; species Symphodus melops. Next base: position 2,804,266 of record NC_136704.1, on the reverse strand, counting down.
TGCAAACAATCAGCTTTAAGTCTGAGTGGACACACAAGTGTTGACAGGAAGTGACCAGAAGTGCTGACAGGAAGTGACCAGAAGTAAAGCACAACAGCTGTTTTTCACAGTGAAGTCACCTGAACCAACAAACATCCCACACAGATCAGATAAAAACATGATAACCACACATTAAGCACTCATTGAACAGCTGAATCTTAAATGATTATTATATAGTTGGACCGGTCAGTGTTGAATGTGCGTGGAGAGTTCCTGAGGGAGGGAGGGAGTTGTGTAGGAGACTCTGACCCAGCAGGTTCAGTGCTCAGTTCTGTAATGCGGCTAAAAGATGTTGCCGTCTATAGATAGGGCTCGGCTCCTTCCTCTAAGCGTCTGAGGCTCAGAGAAGGAGTGTGATGGTGAAGGATATCAGTGAGGTAGGAGGGGGTCAAGGGTTGTATGTGTGAGGAGCAGAATTTTGAAGGTAATCAAATAATAATGTTGGAATCTTTGACTTTGTGGTCAGAATAGAATGAAGCCGTCTGATTGATAAAAACATCTTTTATTGAAGAATAAAAACAGAAAGTTGCAGATGAGATGAAGACATGCTGAGCAAACTGATTCCTAAAAACACATTATTACAGATTCAATGAATGTAGATTAGATTACATATAAAATACAAATCACTGAAAATCATCAACATGAATCAGAACGTTTGTGTCGGCTAAATATTTGATTTCAAACACACATTTAGAAACTTCTGCAAAAATTAAAACACAGAAAACTTGATTCACCGTCAAAAGATATTTTACTGTCTAAAAGCTGCTAACCTTCAAACTGACGACAACGAGCTGCATCGCAAACGACTGCTGTGTTGTGTTCTGTCCGCTGTTTAAACTGATCTCAGCCTACTGCAAACAAGCAATACCACTCCTTACCAGCAGGTGGCAGCAGTATTATATTTTTCTCACAAAGCAGAAAACTTGAAGCTGAGGAAACACAAATGGGATGTTTACACTCTTTCATCATTATGTTCTGAACACATTCGTAATGACCACGACTTGATGGAAACATGGTACAGGCGTAACATGAGAAGAGACTTCTGTAAACGCCCTCTTCATGCCTTGTTGACTGACTGTTTGTCTCCAACTGGTCACCACCAGTTCAACATGTTAAATCTGACAACAAAACCTTCAACAAGCTCCGAGCAGTACCGACCAGAACCACAGACTTTACCTGGAAGCCCTGTGTACCTGCCTTAAAAGTTCTGCTCTCTCTTAATTCAAAGCTCTTTATTGGCTTGAACATGTAAATATATTACCAAAGCATCAAAGAACAAATAATGCAATAATAATAACCATGTAAAATAATAACAAATCAAAAGTAACAATAATAACTAATAATAACAGTATTTTAACAGGAGTACTCATAATAATAATAATAATAATTAAAAATAATGTTTTGTTTTTTAGCATGTGTGTATAAGATTAACACAAGTGTGTGTAAATGGGTTTTAATAATAATAATAATAATAATATATTTTATTTGAGGGCGCCTTTCAAAAAACCCAAGGACACCTTACATGCAAGGTTTTAAAAAGACAATAAAACATAAACATAAAAAGGTACAAAAAAAGAGATTCACATAACAACAATAAAAAAGGGAGTGGAATGGATGGAAATTAGAGGGAGTAGGCTTTTTTGAACAGACGGGTTTTGAGACGTGATTTAAAGATTGTCAGAGAGTCAATGTTACGGATGTCAGGTGGGAGGGAGTTCCAGAGGTGGGGGGCTGAGCGACTGAAGGATCTGGACCCCATGGTGGTCATGCAGGCAGGAGGGATGAGAAGGCTGAGGGAGGAAGATGATCTGAGGGTCCGACTGGGTGTGTTTATGTGGAGGAGTTCAGTGAGGTAAGAAGGTGCGAGGTTATGGAGGGCCTTGAAGGTTATGGAGGGCCTTGAAGGTTAGGAGGAGAGATTTGTATATAATGCGGTCTGTGACAGGGAGCCAGTGGAGCTGTTGGAGAACAGGGGGGATGAGGTTTGTGAAAGGTGTTGGACCAAGGACCGAGCCTTGGGGAACACCAGAGAAGAGTGGGGAAAGCTGGGAAGTGAATGTTTTTAACTGAATGGACTGAGTGCGGCCGGAGAGATATGAAGAAAACCAGTCCAGGGGTGTGCCTGATAAACCAATGGATGCCAGTCTGTGGAGGAGGATGGAATGGGAGATGGTATCAAAAGCCGCAGTCAGGTCGAGGAGGATGAGGATGGATAGGAGTCCGGAGTCTGCTGACATCAGGAGGTCGTTGGTTATTTTGAGTAGGGCAGTTTCAGTGCTGTGGTGGGGGCGGCCACCGGACTGGAACTTCTCATAGAGGTTGTTATTGGAGAGGTGGGAGTAGATTTGTGGCAACTGTTTTTCCCAGGATTTTTTAAATGAATGGTAAGTTTGAAATGGGACGAAGGTTATTGAAGTTGCTGGGGTCTGAACCAGGCTTTTTGAGAAGTTATTGCAGCAGATTTCAGAGGTGGGGGGACAGAACCAGATATGAGGGAGGAGTGGATGATAGAGGTAAGCAGAGGTGCCAGGCAGTGGAGACAGGCTTTGACCAGGGGTGTCGGGAAGGGGTCTAGTTGGCAGGTGGATGGTTTAGATTTTCTAATAAGATCAGGTATGTCAGCAGGGGAGGGAAGGTGGAAACATGAGAGTGGTTGACACAAGGGAGCTGGGGGAACAGGAGGGAGTGGACTACAGGAGGTGTGACAGGTCAGTTTCTGATGGATGTTTTCAATTTTTGTGCTGAAAAAGTTCATGAGTGAATTACAGTGGGCAGTGGAGTGGAAGTGTGGGGGAAGAGAGTCAGGTGGGTGGAGGGAGTTGCTAATTAAAGAGAACAGAGTCTGGGTGTTCCCATCACCAGCACTGATGAGAGTTGTGTAGTAGTGGTCCTTGGCTGTGTTGATTGAGTCCTTATAGAGAAGATGGTAAATGGTAAATGGACTTGAGCTTGTATAGCGCTTTTCTAGTCTTCCGACTACTCAAAACGCTTTTACACCTACCCATCACACCTATCCAGTATCTATCCATTCACGCACATTCATACGCCCCAGACGCAGCAGGGGGAGCAATTTGGGGTTAAGTGTCTTGCCCAAGGACACATCAGACATGTTGCTCGCAGGAGCAAGGAGCTGGGGATCGAACCCTCAACCTTCCGATTGAGGGGCAACGACTCTACCAACTGAGCCACAGAAAAGTGTGGTGGTGGTACATTTCCATGTGAACAGTTAAGGTGGGTTTTATTGTACAGTCGCTGTAGTTGTCGTCCTTTAGCTTTGAGGAGGCGGAGTTGGGGTGTGAACCAGGGAGCAGAGTGGGTGAATGATACGGTCCGGGTTTTCAGGGGAGCCAGTGAGTTCAGCAGAGTATGGAGACTGTTGTTGTAGATGGAAACCAGTTCATCTGTGGTAGTGGGGTCTTGATGGTTGGGAGGGCTTCAATGCTCGTGGTGAGAGTTGTCATATTGTTGTAACACCCAAATTTCCCCCATTCGGGAATCAATAAAGTTTATCTTTATTCTTATTGATGTTCTTGATACTTTTCGTAACAAGAACATCAATAAGGATAAGGATAAACTTTATTGATTGACCAATGATTGACCATTTTTACTACTCCTTATTGATGTTCTTGATACTTTTCTTATCAAGAACATCAATAAGGAGTAGTAAAAATGGTGCGTGTAAGTTTAATTTTGGAAATAGTGAGATTTAAATTAATAGATACAAACATGTGGTCAGAAATGGGGAGATCAGTTGAGGAGCAGTAAAAAGGGGAGACACCGGAGCAGCAGACCAGGTCAAGAATATGACGCTTTGAGTGGGTGTCAAAATTAATAAACTGATGAAAATCAAAACTGTCAAGGCAGGATGTGAAGTCCATCGTGAGGTTCAGGTTCAGATTGTCCATGTGGATATCATAATCACCAAGCACAATGACATTGGGAGAGAGGGTGCAGAGGTGGGTGAGAAGTGAGGAGAATTTGTTGATAAAATCCTTATTATTTTTGGGTGGGCGATGCACAGTGGTTACTATGATTGGTGCTGGTCCTGTTATTTGCAGAGAAACTGATTCAAATGATGTGAATGAAGGGGTTGAGAGAGGCAAGACCTTCCATGTTTCCTGGTAGATTATCACAAGACCTCCCCCTCGGCCGATGAGGTGGGGCTGACAGAGGTAAACAAACCCAGGTGGTGTAGCCTCGTTCACCTGGGAAAAGTCATTCTGTCGCTGCCAGGTTTCTGTCAAGCATAGGAATTCCAGTTTACGGTCGAAGAGGAGGTCCCGGGGGAGAAGTCCTTTGATCGTGAGAGAGCAGATGTTGAATAGTCCGACGTGGACACGGCTGCGGTCAGGGGCAGTGCTAAGGTTAGCCGACCTGGCTAGGTTGGCTAACACACCACAGTCCGCTGTATGCGGATTTGTATGTCGCTCATTCCCTGTCCCTCAGATTGTGTCCTGTGCTGGTTTCTTGTGTCTTCCTGGTTGCTAGTTTGTGGTCACTGAGCCTGTACCTGGTGAGAATCTGTCTTGTTCCAGTTATGTTTCTTCACATTGTGTTATAATTAATTTTACTCTGATTGGTTTTTGGAGAGTAACACGCCCGGACACAACATGTATAAAAGAGTCAACTGTTCTCTGGGAGCAGAATGAACAATACAGGTCAGGTACCAATCCCATTCGATGTCTGATTCTCAGGGTGAGATATGCTCTCAGACATCATTTCAAATCAATATACTGATGATTTAAGTTTTTAGAAGCACCAGTAACATTTACCCAAACTGCATCCCAGTCTAATTCATGTCCCATTTCGGATATATCTCTGTCCCAAGCTTTCATTCCTGATGTGGGCAAATATTTCTGTGGAAGGAATCACAACTTAAGTAACCCTTACCCCAATTTTAATGTGATTGCATTTAATTTTTATGTGTAACATTTATATTGTGATTTAATCTTATGGAGGATTTAAAGTTTGTATCAACAAGAACGCCATGTTTCAATCAGAGCTTCTCATGATGATCTTCTTCATCTACTCAAACATTCATTTAACGTCTCTGCCAGCAGCTACAGCCAGTGTACCGAACTTGTACCGCAGCGCTGTTGTGGATCCCTTCACTCGACTCTTCATCTCCTCCAGTTTCTGGACCTTCTCTGCGTCTCCGTTCTCCTTCATCTTTTCAATCAGGAAGTCCAAGTGGACAAGAGTGGACAGAGAATCAACATTCAGAGTGATCTGCTCCAGTCTGAGAACATGCTCGTAGGCCTCTTCCAACCATCGATCTTTGTCCTCTTTAAGTTTGTCCATTGTCTTCTGAAGTGTTTCCAGAAGACTTGTTTTCTCTTTGCGGTCTGCTTTACTTTGGTCATACTTCTCTTTCACGTCTTGATGAGTTATCAGACGTTTCCTTGTCTTCTGAACATATTTCCACTCTACCTTCACATGATCAGACGCAGGGCATTTCCCTGTACATACAGTGCAGCGACCCTTACTCATCACCTGACAGTCTTTGGGATACAAGGCCATCGAGCATCCAGGGTAGTGACAGTTCTCCTCACAGACTGTACAGCACACAGCTCCTTTATAAAAAAGACACCTCATTCCACCACTGATATCTTCTTTATCTTTGTAGACCTCATCAACTTCTACAGTGAAGTTCTTGTTGCTCTTCATCTCTTGTTCATGTGTCTTCAGGGCTTCCTGAGTCTGTTGGATTTCTCTCTGTTGTGATTCAATCTGCTGAACTTGGTCTTGCAGGTTTTGGATCGAGGCTTTCAGTGTGATGCGTTCGTTCACAACGGCCACAGTTGTCCCCAGCTGCTGTGGAGGCATTTTTAACAGAAACTCTCCAAACTCTGACATTTCTTCCATTGATACATCATATGCATGTTTAAGGTGTTTTGTGTTCTTTGTGTTCGTCCTTTCTTTATCTTGAAGGTTATTAAACAGGAAGTGAACTGGCTGCCTCTCTTCATCTCTGGCACACTTGATGTTTGTTTCATCAAGGGCTTTAAGCAGATGTTCAGGTGTTATTCCATTTGAGTGAGTGATGAGACAGACAATGTTGTTCTCCATGTTTTTTCCAAACAGAGACGTCACTGAATCAAGGATGTACCTGAAACGGTCACTCAGGCGTTTCTCGCTTGCTTTCATCACCAGACCCACGACATTTATCTCATAAACTCCGTCCTCTGAGCGGAAAAAGTCAGATAATCTATTTGTGATGTCGTCATCATATTCAATCCCTCTGGTGTCTCCGTATCCGGGATTGTTAATGATGGTCAGAGAGTAGGACAGAGTTTTATCTTCAAAACCAAAGAGCTCGTACACAATCACATCTGATGTCCGACTGTCAAACTGACCTTTCTTCTTTTCCTTCTCTACGATCTCAAACCAGACATCGTCGTCCCACGTCACTCCCATGGCGTAGTTGACCAGAGCGTTGATCAGAGTAGATTTTCCTGATCCTGTTTCTCCCACAAGCAGGATGGTTTTGTGTAGTTTAGTTGGATCTCTTTCACCAAGAGTCATTCTTGTTATGGTCCCAATCTTCTCTTTCTTTGGTGTCAGCTGGTAGACATTAGGAGATCCTGGACGGATCAGGTGTTTGCAGGTGATGTTGTCATGCCTGGTTGTGTTTCTGTTGAGAGGTGAAGACATCCAATCAAAAACCAGAAAACATGGACAAAAAGATCCAAGTGGGATCATTTAATAAAAGTAGTTCATGCACATTCACAGCACATGGTAACCTTTCACAACAATACATCTGAATGTGACTCCATCTCAACATTGAGCGATTATAAGACCTTGTCACCTTTCAGTTCCCCTTATGGAGGCTACAGACTGAACAATAAAGTGATTTTCTGAGACTCAAAGACCCCGTTCATTGGATTTTTGATGCCGATTCCCGCCCTGTAAACAGTGGTGTTCAGCTTCTCCCGTCTGGATGGAGGTGTTAAGTCCCACAATGCAGAACAAAGTGGTAAAAAACAGCTTTTTTCTTGCTGCGACCACTGAACTGAACAAGCTGTAACCATATTTGCACACTTTGGATTTATTTAAGTCCAAAACTTATTTGTACCATGCATGAAGAGATTCTTTACTTGTATTTTTCATTGGTCTCATCAGTTCAATTCAGACTTCTTCAAAGTACTTCAAAGTACAACACAAGCAAAGATCTAGAGAAGAGCAAACCATGTCTTGAATTTCCCTCGGGATCAAGTATGCATGTATGGATGTGCAAACGATCAGCTTTAAGTCCGAGTGGACACACAAGTGCTGACAGGAAGTGACCAGAAGTAAAGCACAACAGCTGTTCTTAAGAGTAAAGTCACCTGAACCGACTAACAAATATCCCACACAGATCAGATGAAAACATGACAACCACACATTAAGCACTCATTGAACAGCTGAATCTTAAATGATTATTATATAGTTGGCCCGGTCAGTGTTGAATGTGCGTGGAGAGTTCCTGAGGGAGGGAGAGAGCTCTGGAGAAGCCCCCAGCAGGTTCAGTGCTCAGTTCTATAAGGCAGATAGAAGAGGTTGGCGTCTGAAGATAGGGGTCGGCTCCTCCCCCTAAGCGTCTGAGGCTCAGAGAAGGAGTGTGATGGTGAAGGATATCAGTGAGGTAGGAGGGGGTCAAGGGCTGTATGTGTGAGGAGCAGGATATTGAAGGTAATCAAATAATAATGTTGGAATCTTTGACTTTGTGGTCAGAATAAAATGAAGCCGTCTGATTGACAAAAAATATCTTTAATTGAAGAATAAAAACAGAAAGTTGCAGATGAGATGAAGACACGCTGAGCAAAGTGATTCCTAAAAACACATTATTACAGATTCAATAAATGTAGATAAGATTACATATAAAACATCGATCATAGTTTATAATATCAACATGAATCAGAACATTTGTGTTGTTGTGTTTTGTAAATGTTTGATTTCAAACACATGTTTAGAAAATTCTCCAAAAATCAAAACACAGAAAACTTGATTTCAAAAGTGAAAGTTTGATTCACCGTCAAAAGATATTTTACTTTCTAAAAGCTGCTAACCTTCAAACTGACGACAACGAGCTGCATCGCAAACAACTGCTGTGTTGTGCTCTGTCCGTCATCACGCTGTTCAAACTGATCTCAGCCTACTGCAAACAAGCAATGCCACTCCTTACCAGCAAGTGGCAGCAGTCTGATATTTTTCACACAAAGCAGAAAACTTAATGTTGAGGAAACACAAATGGGATGTTTACACTCTTTCACCATTATGTTCTGAACACATTCGTAATGACCACGACTTGATGGAAACATGGTACAGGCGTAACATGAGAAGAGACTTCTGTAAACGCCCTCTTCATGCCTTGTTGACTGACTGTTTGTCTCCAACTGGTCACCACCAGTTCCACATGTTAAATCTGACAACAAAACCTTCAACAAGCTCCGAGCAGTACCGACCAGAACCACAGACTTTACCTGGAAGCCCTGTGTACCTGCCTTAAAAGTTCTGCTCTCTCTTAATTCAAAGCTCTTTATTGGCTTGAATATGTAAATATATTACCAAAGCATAAAAGAACAAATAATGCAATAATAATAATGATGAAAAAGTCTCAAAAGTAACAGTAATAACTAATAATAACAATATTTTAACAGGAGTGCTTCTGCTACTACTAATAATGAAAAAGCTTTTTGTTTTTTAGCATGTGTGTATAAGATTGTGTGTGTAAATGGGTTTTAATAATAATAATAATAATAATACATTTTATTTTAGGGCACCTTTCAAAAAACCCAAGGACACCTTGCATGCAAGGTTTTAAAAAGACAATAAAACATAAAAAGGTAAAAAAAAAAAGGACAGATTTACATAACAACAATAAAAATGGGAGTGGAATGGATGAAAATCAGAGTGAGTAGGCTTCTTTGAACAGACGGGTTTTGAGACGTGATTTAAAGATTGTCAGAGAGTCAATGTTACGGATGTCAGGTGGGAGGGAGTTCCAGAGGTGGGGGGCTGAGTGGCTGAAGGATCTGGACCCCATGGTGGTCATGCAGGCAGGAGGGGTGAGGAGGCTGAGGGAGGAAGATGATCTGAGGGTCCGACTGGGTGTGTTTATGTGGAGGAGTTCAGCGAGGTCATTGAGGGCCTTGAAGGTTATGGAGGGCTTTGAAGGTTAGGAGGAGAGATTTGTATATAATGCGGTCTGTGATAGGGAGCCAGTGGAGCTGTTGGAGAACGTAGGGTTACGTTGTAACCTTGGTTCTCTGAGTGAAGAGACTATCTCTCCACCCCGTTACATTCTGTGTACGGGATATGATCCCTTGCTCGTCAGAGTCCGTGGATATTTCTTTAAGACACACCGGCTTAACCGGGCACGCCCCACAGCTCACCTATAAAGCACCTGTGCTGGCGTGCAATCATTGAGCGTTTGATCGGAACGTGTCTCCCAGCGGCCTAGAGGCTGGAGAGATAGTCTCTTCACTCAGAGAACCAAGGTTACAACGTAACCCTACGTTCTCTTTCGTCTCGAGACTATCTCTCCACCCCGTTACGTTCTATGTACAGGGTAACTCTTTAAGACACTCCGCTGGGAGACAGTGCAACCCAATCCCATACACCAGTGTGTAACAAATGAACTTTTTACAAATATACACTATTTACATGCCAACCAGGACAAGGCGCCGCAAGACGCAAAGGCCAAGCCTAGGAGGCAGAGGGGCTGAATGAGCCAGTCTGCAAGACGCGGGACTGACTTAGAACGCGGGCAAGGCCCCACCAAGCCCGTGAATCGAGGCCACTCCGGTCAGCCTACAGCCGCTAGGCTGACCGAGGGACCCAATTGTCTACCGAGAGGTTACACCCAGCACCCGCTCCCCAGGGACTGGCTGCCACATTGAGCTGGTAGAATCTGGAAAATGTGGATTTTGATGACCATGTGGCCGCAGCACATATGTCAGCAAGTGAGGCACCGCGCCACAAGGCCCATGAGGTAGCCACACTGCGAGTCGAGTGTGCCCGAATCCCAGATGGAGCAGGCACACCCGAGAGGGCATCTGCATGCTGGATAGTCTCCACAACCCAGTGAGACAGTCGAGGTTTTGACAAGGGCCGGCCCAAGTGTCCATGGTCAAAGCAAATGAAGAGCTGGTCAGACCTCCTGAAAGCCTGTGTACGTCGGATGTACTGAGCCAGGGTCCTGACCGGACACAAGACAGACTGGTTCTGCTCTCCCTCCTGACCATCCGTGCCAGAGGAGAGTGACCGCAACTCGACCACCTGAGACAGATGGAATTTAGATAAGACCTTAGGCAGAAATGCCGGGTTGGGTCGGAGGACTACACCAGAGCCATCTGGAGAGAATCTGCAGCAGTCTGCCTGAACAGACAGTGTGTGGAGCTCACTTATTCTTCTGGCAGAAGTTACAGCCAGCAGAAATGCTGCCTTAAAGGAGAGCCATTTCAGATTCACCTCCTCAAGAGGTTCAAAAGGCGGGTTCCGCAAGGCACTGAAGACTAGATCAAGGTCCCAAGGTGGAACTGGGGGTCCCCTCCTGCGGATTGTAAGCCTCTGTGCACCCCTGAGGAACCGTGAAATTAAGGAACAGCCTTCTTTGGTAAGTGCGTATTCACCAAGTCGAACTGCCTTAATTGCTGCCACCATGCCCCGCAGCGTAACAGTTGATTTTCGAGCCTCTAGCTGAGACTGCAAGAATTGCAGGACCTCCTGATGCTTGGCCAGGTAGGGGTCCACGTTGTGGGCCCCACACCAAGATGTAAACAGACCCCAACGGTAAGCATAAGCAGCCCTAGTAGATGGTGCCCGTGCTTCTTGCATTGTTCTCACTACAGGCTCTGGTAATCCTAAAGCAAGGAGCCCGTCCTTTTTAGGGGCCAGGCCACCAACCTGAGCCCTGCTGGAAATGGATGGAAGAGGGTCCCGCTGGCTTGAGACAGCAGGCTCCCATGGCACGCCGTCTAACAGGGGCGGGAAAACGGTGCCACCAGTATCAGCCTGACTCCCTCCAACTGCATCCTTTGGAGAAGGGGCTGAAGGAGAGTGAATGGGGGAAGGCATAGAGCAGAAGCCGTGGCCAAGGATGAGCCAAGGCATCCCACCCCAGAGGAGGATTGTCGTTCTTCAGAGAGAAAAAGAGCGGACAATGAGCCGACTCTCTTGAAGCGAACAGGTCAACTTCCGCTCTGCCCAGGCGACGCCAGATTTCCCTGACCACCTGTGGATGAAGCCTCCACTCCCCAGGGTGTGGGCCCCCTCTCAACATTATGTCCGCTGCTGAGTTTAACAGACCCGGCACATGCACAGCTCTCAAGGAGCAAAAGAGGGGCTGAGCCCATTGCCACAGAGTGGTTGCCAGTCTGCCTGTTTATATAAGCAGCTGTCACTGTGCTGTCTGTCCGAACGATGACATGATGTCCTCTCAGTCTCGGCAGTAGTGCTCTGAGGGCGAGGATAACAGCCCTCAGCTCCAGGACATTTATATGCTGGTTCAACCAGCAGCCGGACCAGTGTCCACTGATCCTGCAGCCCTCGTGAACGGCACCCCAACCTAGTAGGGAGGCATCTGTGAAGACCAGATGGCGAAAAATCACCGGCCCCAGAGCATGGCCTAACTTGATGTTGGCTGGGTCTCTCCACCACTGGACAGCACTGTACAGCCTCCGAGAGACAACCACCCTTGTTTGGTGACATCTTTGTGGATGCAAGCCCTGACCCAACAGACACCTCTGTACAGGTCGCATGTTTAAGAGGGCAAGAGGAACCACCTGCACCATGGCCGCCATAAGACCCATTAGTCGGAGGCAGAGCCCCCAAGTGACCTTGGAATGAAGCCGGAAGTGACTGAGGCACCGTCTGAAGCATTGCACTCTCTCCGGTGTTAGCGAGATGGTCGCCCTCCTGGAGTCCAGAACCATACCCAAAAATGTGGTAACCTGGGAAGGCTGCAGAGTGCTTTTCTCGGTGTTCACTCGGAGACCCAGCTCTTGAATGTGTTTCAGGAGAAGGGCCACATGGCGACGGCACTGTTCCTCCGATGACGCACAAATGAGCCAATCGTCCAGATAATTCAGGACCCTGAGCCCTTGCTTCCTCATGGGGGCCAGTACAGCATCCATGCATCTTGTAAACGTTCGAGGAGCGAGAGATATCCTGAAAGGCAGGACACAAAACTCGTACACTCTGCCTTCGAAGCCGAACCTCAGGAAGCGCCAATGGCCCTTCCAGATGGGAATCTGGAAGTACGCATCCTTGAGGTCTATGGTGGAAAACCAATCTCCCGCAGTAATGGCCTGCCTCACCCTGGGAACCATGAGCATCCTGCACCTCAGGGGCCGAAGAAACTGGTTGAGCCTCCGGAGTTGCAGAATTGGCCGAAGACCCCCATCTCGCTTCGGAACTAAAAAGTAACGGGAGAAAAACCCGGCTTGTTGGTCTTCTCGCTCCACCTCTCTTATGGCCCTCTTCTCCAAAAGAGTGGACAGTTCCTCCTGCAGTATCTGCACCTGCTGAGGATTGGTTACAGTGGTGAAGGTTGGCAATCTTGTCACGGAAGGTTTGCGATACAATTGAAGGCGGTAGCTACGGGTCATGGTAGACACCACCCACTGATCCGCCCCCAAGGTTAACCAGGCTCCCCCGTTGACGGCTGGTAGGGGAGGCTGGCATGCCATTACTCTGGAACCGTCAGGAAGGAGGGGGGCGCCGGGATGGTCCCTGAGCCTTCGCATATGGCTTTCCAGTTTTCCCACGTTGGCGACGACTACGCTGACGGAAGGCGTCCAACTGGGGCCTAAGATCCCCTGGCCCCCATGTCCGGACCTCTGGTGTGGGCCACGACTGAGGCGTTGGAGTCCTTCTCCGTCTAGAGCCCCTGAAGCGCCTAGCCAGGTCCCCCTGAAACCTCCTGTGCACAGCAGCGACCATCTCGTGCCTGCTGGAGCAATGTAGCTGCCTGAGGTCCAAACATGGCCGAGGGATCCACCAGCACTTTAAGTAAAGTATCCCGATCTCCCTGTCCGAGCTGAGATTGGGACAGCCAAAGATGGCGTCGCACAACCCTGAAGGAAGCCATAGAGCAGCCTGCTGCTTCTGCCTGCTCTCTCATTACAGAGGAGAGACACTGAGAGGCTAATTGAATCTCCCCGGCAATACTAGGGTCTCCCGAACCGTCTCGTAGTTGAGTTGACAACTGACGGAGATAAAGAGACATAATGGACCCAGTGTTAGCCAGACGGGTCTGTGTAGCCATGGCCCTGTGGAGTTTAGCCAGCAGACTATCCATTACTCTGCAGTTCCTGCTGGAGCATGTAGCTCTGCCAAGAAGCGAGGTGGAAGGGGAAATTAACGGGGAGATAGCCTGATCCACCTGGGGGAGGGTTCCACAGACGACCTGATCCTTGTCCTGCATGTCTGAGAGCCTTCTACATGCTGATGACCATTTATGTGTTGCTGCCAGAGAAGAACATTTCTGGCACAACAAGTCCTTAAAATCAGGAAGAACGGGCATCTGCATTCGGGACAGACGTGATGCCACATCAACCTCGAAACTGGAAGCAGTGGGTACAGGGTCCTGAGGTAGGGCGATATCCAGAGCCCTGGCTGCCCTGCCAATGACCTCATCATAACGGCGAGCTAGCTCACCTCTAGAGGTGCTAGCTGGCGGTTTCTGCCCACTCGACAAGCCATCATCCTCAGAAGAAAAAATTGTCTTGATATCAATCTCTTCTTCACCCTCTTCCTCCTCTACTCCGAAGCCCAGAGCGGGAGAAGAGTTGGGACCAGAAGTGGAGTGAAGCACAGAAGGTCTCACAACAGGGGCGGGTAGGGGTACCTGCCAGGCACCTGAACACTCCCCTTTTTCCCTTGTGAGGGCAGTTACCCCTCTCCGCTTTCCCTGCAAAGGAGCGGAAAGGGGAGGGGCAGCCCGTTTTGCGGCAAAGAAGCGGCAACGGGCCTCTCTAGTACGTGCAGGCATTATAAAACAATCCATGCACATCTGAGGATTTTCTCTTGAGGACAATGCATGCTGATGCCCCAAACATAGCACACATCTATCATGCCCATCTTCCAAAGGCATACTGACTCCACAGCCCACACAGGAATGTCCCTCCCGGGAAGCCATAGTAGCCAGGGGCGGCACTGTCACTACACGGGGGCGGAGCTACAGGTAATTATGCGGAAGCACGGCAAAAGGTAGCCACCAGCTAACACACTATCCAGCTAACTCTTAGTTCCTTTCCTCTTTTTTCTTTTTATACGCCTCCCTTCTTATGGCTTGAGAAGAGGGAAACGTTCATTGGGGGATTATGGGTGTCTGCTGCAGCCGACACAGTCTGCGCCCAACACAGACACTTTAGCGTCTCAGCTAGCGCGTTAGCCCGCGAGCCGCGAGCAATACACTGGCTGGACCTCCCCGATGTTGACAAGCCCTCTTTGACTCTCTTGGGGGATTATGGATGTCTGCTGCAGCCGACACAGTCTGCGCCCAACACAGACATGTTATCGTCTCAGCTAGCGCGTTAGCCCACGAGCCGCGAGCAATACACTGGCTGGACACCCCCAATGTTGACAAGACAGCCTGCATTCGGCACGTATCCTTTGAACGCGTGAGCTCACGAACCGTGCCACTGCAGTTAACTGAGAACCGTAATTGGCTTGGCTGACACAGTCACCCAGCTGTTAGCCGACTTCCGTCTGCGCTCAGCACGGGTACCCACCAGACGCGATAGCTCACGGCACCACAAGGAAACGCCGGTGGGGACACAGCCGCCAGTCAGGCTCCCCCAGACCGGGAGGTCACCAGACACGATGCCCCAGGGAATAGCACAGAGGTTACCAGCAATCCAGGGAGGCTGCCATAGACAGACGCCCAACTTTGGTAAGTGGATAACTGCTGGAAACCCTTTTCCTCCTGTTCTTACTTTTTTTGTTTAGTTTTTAGTTTAGTTTTTCTTCGAAATCACACAGATCTTGAACACTCTGACTTGAGTGGAGATCAAACAATCAATGATTGCACGCCAGCACAGGTGCTTTATAGGTGAGCTGTGGGGCGTGCCCGGTTAAGCCGGTGTGTCTTAAAGAAATATCCACGGACTCTGACGAGCAAGGGATCATATCCCCGTACATAGAATGTAACGGGGTGGAGAGATAGTTTCGAGACGAAAGAGAACAGGGGGTTCGTGTGGTTTGTGAAAGGTGTTCTGGTGATGATCTGGGCTGCAGCATTCTGTACCAGTTGGAGTTTATGAAGGGACTTTTGGGGGAGACCAGAGAGAAGGGAGTTACAGTAATCCAGACGGGAGGTGACCAGAGAGTGGACCAGGATGGCGGTGCTGGGAGGGGTGAGGGAGGGACGGAGGCGGTTGATGTTTCGAAGATGGAAGTATGCAGACCGAGTGATTTTATTGATGTGGGTTTGGAATGACAGAGTGCCATCGAGGACGACACCCAATCTCTTGACCTGAAGGGAGGGGACAGAAGAATTGTCGATGGTGATGGTAAAGCCATTTGTTTTTGTGAGAGTGGATTTGAACTCATGAGGAAAATCTCAGATTTGTCTCTATTGAATTTGAGAAAGTTGGAAGAGAACCAGGATTTGATTTCCTATAAACAATCACAGAGGGAGGGTGGAGTTGGGTCTGGCAGAGAGATACAGCTGGGTGTCGTCCGCATAACAGTGGAACTGGATGCTGTGTTTCTGGAATATATGGCAGAGGGGAAGAAGGTGAAGAGGATTGGACCAAGGACAGAGCCTTGGGGAACACCAGAGGAGAGTGGGGAAAGCTGGGATGTGAATGTTTTTAACTGAATGGACTGAGGGCGGCCAGAGAGATATGAAGAAAACCAGTCCAGGGGTGTGCCTGATAAACCAATGGATGCCAGTCTATGGAGGAGGATGGAATGGGAGATGGTATCAAAAGCCGCAGTCAGGTCGAGGAGGATGAGGATGGATAGGAGTCCGGAGTCAACTGACATCAGGAGGTCGTTGGTTATTTTGAGTAGGGCAGTTTCAGTGCTGTGGTGGGGGCGGACACCGGACTGGAACTTCTCATAGAGGTTGTTATTGGAGAGGTGGGAGTGAATTTGTGGCAACTGTTTTTCCCAGGATTTTTTAAATGAATGGTAAGTTTGAAATGGGACGAAGGTTATTGAAGTTGCTGGGGTCTGAACCAGGCTTTTTGAGAAGTTATTGCATCAGATTTCAGAGGTGGGGGGACAGAACCAGATATGAGGGAGGAGTGGATGATAGAGGTAAGCAGAGGTGCCAGGCAGTGGAGACAGGCTTTGACCAGGGGTGTCGGGAAGGGGTCTAGTTGGCAGGTGGATGGTTTAGATTTTCTAATAAGATCAGGTATGTCAGCAGGGGAGGGAAGGTGGAAACATGAGAGTGGTTGACACAAGGGAGCTGGGGAAACAGGAGGGAGTGGACTGCAGGAGGTGTGACAGGTCAGTTTCTGATGGATGTTTTCAATTTTTGTGCTGAAAAAGTTCATGAGTGAATTACAGTGGGCAGTGGAGTGGAAGTGTGAGGGAAGAGAGTCAGGTTGGCGGAGGGAGTTTCCCTCACCAGCACTGATGAGAGTTGTGTAGTAGTGGTCCTTGGCTGTGTTTATTGAGTCCTTATAGAGAAGAGTGTGGTGGTGGTACATTTCCATGTGAACAGTTAAGGTGGGTTTTATTGTACATTCGCTGTAGCTTTGAGGAGGCGGAGTTGGGGTGTGAACCAGTTAGCAGAGTAGGTGAATGATACGATCCGGGTTTTCAGACTGTTGTTGTAGAGGGAAACCAGTTCATCTGTGGTAGTGGGGGCTTGATGGTTGGGAGGGCTTCAATGCTCGTAGTGTGATGTTACGAAAGGAGATGGCGTGTGAAGGTTTAATTTTGGAAACAGTGAGATTTAAATTAAACGATACAAACCTGTGGTCAGAAATGGGGAGATCAGTTCAGGAGCTGTTAAAAGGGGAGACACCGGAGCAGCAGACCAGGTCAAGAATATGACGCTTTGAGTGGGTGTCGAAATTAATATACTGATGAAAATCAAAACTGTCAAGGCAGGATGTGAAGTCCATAGTGAGGTTGAGGTTCAGATTGTCCATGTGGATATCATAATCACCAAGCACAATGACATTGGGAGAGAGGGTGCAGAGGTGGGTGAGAAGTGAGGAGAATTTGTTGATAATATCCTTATTATTTTTGGGTGGGCAATACACAGTGGTTACTATGATTGGTGCTGGTCCGGTTATTTGCAGAGAAACTGATTCAAATGATGAATGAAGGGGTTGAGAGAGGCGAGACCTTCCATGTTTCCTGGTAGATTATCACAAGACCTCCCCCTCGGCCGATGAGGTGGGGCTGACAGAGGTAAACAAACCCAGGTGGTGTAGCCTCGTTCACCTGGGAAAAGTCATTCTGTTGCTGCAAGGTTTCTGTCAAGCATAGGAAATCCAGTTTACGGTCGAGGAGGAGGTCCTAGGGGAGAAGTCCTTTGATCGTGAGAGAGCAGATGTTGAATAGTCCAATGTGGACACGGCTGCGGTCAGGGGCGGTGCTAAGGTTAGCTGACCTGACTAGGTTGGCTAACACACCACAGTCCGCTGTATGCGGATTTGTGTGTTGCTCATTCCCTGTCCCTCAGATTGTGTCCTGTGCTGGTTTCTTGTGTCTTCCTATTTGCTAGTTTGTGGTCACTGAGCCTGTACCTGGTGAGGATCTGTCTTGTTCCAGGTATGTTTCTTCACATTGTGTTATAATTTAGTTTTACTCTGATTGGTTTTTTGGAGAGTAATACGCCCGGACACAACATGTATAAAAGAGTCAACTGTTCTCTGGGAGCAGAATGATCAATACAGGTCAGGTACCAATCCCATTCAATGTCTGATTCTCAGTGGGAGATATGCACTCAGACATCATTTCAAATGAATATACTGATGATTTAAGTTTTTAGAAGCACCAGGAACATTTACCCAAACTGCATCCCGGTACAATTCTTGTCCCATTTCGGATGTGTCTCTGTCCCAAGCAACCAACTTAAGTAACCCTTACCCCAATTTTAAATTTACACTGTGATTGCATTTAATTTTTATGTTTAACATTTATATTATGATTTAATCTTATGGAGGATTTAAAGTTTGTATCAACAAGAACGCCATGTTTCAATCGGAGCTTCTGAAAATGATCTTGTTCATCTACTCAAACGTTCATTTAACATCTCTGCCAGCAGCTACAGCCAGTGTACCGAACTTGTACCGCAGTGCTGTTGTGGATCCCTTCACTCGACTCTTCATCTCTTCCAGTTTCTTGACCTTCTCTGCGTCTCCGTTCTCCTTCATCTTTTCAATCAGGAAGTCCAAGTGGACAAGAGTGGACAGAGAATCAACATTAAGAGCCATCTGTTCCAGTCTGAGAACATGCTCGTAGGACTCTTCCAACCATCGATCTTTGTCCTCTTTAAGTTTGTCCATTGTCTTCTGAAGTGTTTCCAGAAGGCTTGTTTTCTCTTTGCGGTCTGCTTTACTTTGGTCATACTTCTCTTTCACGTCTTGAAGAGTTTTCTGACGTTTCCTTGTCTTCTGAACATATCTCCACTTTTCCTTCACATGATCAGACACAGGGCATTTCCTTGTACAGACAGTGCAGCGACCCTTACTCATCACCTCACAGTGTTTGGGATACCAGGCCATCCAGCATCCAGGGTAGTGACAGTTCTCCTCACAGACTGTACAGCACACAGCTCCTCTATACAACAACAGCCTCATTCCACCATTGATAGGTTCTTTGTCTTTGTAGACCTCATCAACGTCTACAGTGAAGTTCTTGTTGCTCTTCATCTCTTGTTCATGTGTCTTCAGGGCTTCCTGAGTCTGTTGGATTTCTCTCTGTTGTGATTCAATCAGCTGAACTCGCTCTTGCAGGTTTTGGATCGAGGCTTTCAGTGTGATGCGTTCGTTCAGAACGTCCACAGTTGTCCTCAGCTGTTGTGGAGGCGTTTTTAACAGAAACTTTCCAAACTCTGACATTCCTTCCATTGATACATCATATGCATGTTTAAGGGCATTTTTGTTCTTTGTGTTCGTCCTTTCTTTATTTTGAAGGTTATCAAACAGGAAGTGAACAGGCTGCTTCTCTTCATCTTTGGCACACTTGATGTTTGCTACTTCAAGGGCTTTAAGAACATTTTCAGGTGTACATCCATCTGAGTGTGTGATGAGACAGACAATGTTGTTCTCCATGTTTCTTCCAAACAGAGACGCCACTGAATCAAGGATGTACCTGAAACGATCACTCAGGTGATTCTCGCTCGCTTTCATCACCAGACCCACAACATTTATGTCATAAACTCCGTCCTCTGAGCGGAACAAGTCAACTATTTTTTTTGTGATGTCATCATCATATTCAATCCCTCTGGTGTCTCCGTATCCAGGAGTATCAATGATGGTCAGAGAGCAGGACAGAGTTTTATCTTCAAAACCAAAGAGCTCGTACACGATCACATCTGATGTCTGACTTTCAAACTGATCTCTCTTCTCCTCCTTCTCTACGATCTCAAACCAGACATCGTCGTTCCATGTCACTCCCATGGCGTAGTTGACCAGAGCGTTGATCAGAGTAGATTTTCCTGTTCCTGTTTCTCCCACAAGCAGGATGGTTTTGTGTACTTTAGTTGGATCTCTTTCACCAAGAGTCATTCTTGTTATGATCCCAATCTTCTCTTTCTTTGGTATCAGCTTGTAGACATTAGGAGATCCTGGACGGATCAGGTGTTTGCAGGTGATGTTGTCATACCTGTTTGTTGTGCTTCTGTTGAGAGGTGAAGACATCCAATCAAAACCAGAAAACATGGACAAAAAGATTCAAATGGGATCTTTTACTAAAAGTAGTTCATGCACATTCACACCACATGGATTTTCAATGCTGAGTCCCGCCCTGTGCACAGTGGCGTTTAGCTTCTCCTGTCTGGACGGAGGTGTTAAGTCCCACGCTGCAGATCAAAGCCGTAAATAAAACAGCTTTTTTTTTTTTACTGCTGCTACAACTGAACTGAGCAAGCTGAAACCATATTTGCACACTTGTATTTATTTATGTCCAAAACTTATTTGTACCCTGTCTGAAGAGATTCTTTTGATATTTTTCATTGACCTTATCAGTTCAGACTTCTATACTTTATTTCTACAATTCACTTAGCAGACGCTTTAATCCAAAGCGACGTACATCAGAGACGAAGTACAACAGAAACAAGGATTGAAAAAAGGGCAAACCATGTTACCATGTGCAAACAATCAGCTTTAAATCCGAGTGGACACACAAGTGCTGACAGGAAGTGACCAGAAGTGCCGACAGGAAGTGACCAAAGCAAAGCACAACAGCTGTTCTTAAGAGTTCTAACCAGTATAGAAACCATCTTAAAAGTTGTTGTTATAAAACAAAATCCTCATCATTACTATCATCATCATCATCATCAACAACATCGAGACCTGATTGGTGGAACCTTGACACTTTAATTACTTTTTATGGGGGTTTTGTGTCTGGTTTTAGTAGGTTTAATAGCTCTTCTTCACTATGATGCGCTTTTGACACAATCCATCCCCTCCTACTGAGAGACAAGCTGACCGAGATGAGGGTGGACTCGTACCTGGTGAGGTGGATCACTGACTACCTCACAGAGAGACCACAGTACGTCAGACTGAAGGACTGCACATCTGACACTGTGGTCAGCAGCCCCGGAGCACCACAGGGGACTGTGCTCTCCCCTGTCCTGTTCACCCTGTATACCTCTGACTTCGAGTATAACTCTGAGCTCTGCCACATGCAGAAATACTCGGACGACACTGCGATAGTTGGTTGTGTCAGGGATGGACAGGAGGAGGAGTACAGGACCCTGATCGAAGACTTTGTGACGTGGTGCAGTGCCAACCATCTGCAGCTAAACACCTCCAAGACCAAGGAGATGTTGGTGGACTTCCGAAGAAACAAACCACATCTAGAACCTGTTTCCCTTGGGGGGGTCGACGTGGAGGTGGTCAGGACCTATGGGTACCTGGGGCTGCAGCTGGATGACAAGCTGGACTGGTTGCCTAACATGGACACTACGTGCAGGAAGGGACAGAGTAGTCTGTACTTCCTGAGAAGGCTGGGGTCCTTCAACATCTGCAAAAAGCTGCTGCAGATGTTCTACCAGTCTGTGGTGTCCAGCGTCCTCTTCTACGCAGTGGTGTGCTGAGGAGGAAGCTGCAAGAAGAGGGACGCAGCACGCCTGGACAGACTGATCAGGAGGGCCGGCTCTGTGGTGGGTACAGAGCTGGACTCACTGGTGACAGTAGTAGAGAGGAGGACTCTGGACAAAATGCTCTCCATCATGGACAACACACACCACCCTCTGCACAGCACCTTCACTGGGTAGAGGAGCATGTTCAGTGACAGACTGCTGTCACAGTCGTGCTCCACGGACAGACTCAAGAACTCTTTTGTCCCCCTATAGGCCATAAGACTGTACAACACTTCACTGTCACAGGGAAGAAGCCCACGGTGAACCCTGGACTCATTTTTCACTTTTTTTCTCATTCCTCATCTGCACTGCTGACCTCAGAGTCAGCCTCCAGTTGGACACTTAAATGCATATTGATAGTCACCTTACTGAGCACAGGTCACTTTAAAGATAATCACCCTAATCATGTCTGGTTTCATCCTACTGTTGTGTTATGCTACATCTGTAATGGTTGACATGATCACCCTAATTAGGTCAAGTTTCACTCTATTGTCTTTGACACTTAATGCTAATCTGCTCCTCAATAGTTGGGTACTTTAATGGCAATCACCCTAACCACTCCTGGTTTCACCATATTGTTTTGGACACTTAATGCTAATCACTGCTCCTTTATGTTGCTGAGCACTTTAATGGCCCAGTCTGCATCCCTAACTGTCTGCATTGACTGTTTAATGACTGTACTCACTCCTCTGGCACTACCTCAAACACCACTGTACATGCACATGTAACTAGTTTCTAGAAGGCCAGCACTTTGTTTCTAAGGTTCCTTAACTGTTTACAGGTCTCTTTTAATCAGCACATGTTTTTCTCTCCTCACAGGTTATGTACATTATGCTATATAAGTTTTAAGTCTAATGCTAATGCTAACTGCACAGGTTTAACCTGTAATTATATTTACTCTTAGTCACATAGGGGCTGCTAAATCTTGTTTGGGGGATTATTGTATACAGAGGGGAGGGGGGACAGCAGGTGTGTATCGTAACTAATGTCTTGTGTCCTGCCTGTCTGTATACTGCTACTGGATGCCTTGAATTTCCCTCGGGATCAATAAAGTATCTGTCTGTCTGTCTGTCTGTCTTTCTTTTGGCACAGAGCCAAAACAAACTAATAACATGTCAAGACGAGTACGAAAGGGACGGAGTTACTGAACGTGCAGCCACTCGTGTCAGTGCACAGGTGAGAAGAGAGGAGGAGTATGATGGTGAAGGATATCAGTGAGGGAGGAGGGGGTCAAGGGCTTTTTGTTTGAAGAGAACGATTTTGAAGGTAATCAAATAATAATGTTGGAACGACAAACGTACACAGTGATGAGCTACGTAGTGCATCACAGACTGCAAGTCAGCACGCAGCGTCATTCACAACATCAGTGTGCATCAACCAGATCGAGGTGAGGTGCCATGTGTGCCAACAGAAAGTGAGCTCTTGCAATAGTGGTGTTCATATGCACAGATAAAAAGAAGGATAGAAAAATGTGGCAAAACATATTTAATTTCCACCTTTATTATTATCTCCAAATTAATCTGATCTGCAGCAGGCAACACGACACAATCCACTGATCGACTCGACGGTACACAAAGACAACACCACAGATACAGATAGATAATCCACAGCTGAAGTGAAAACAGGAACTTTAACCACACTGAGCCAGACGCAGGAACAAGTTCAGACACGGCACAGAAAAGAGCCTTCAGATCAGTCATGACCAACACGCGGTCAGATGTGACAAAGCAGGATTTTTATTCCAACAATCAAATAATAAAAACTGAAACAACTCATCTGTGTTAAGGAAATATATTACTCACGTTGCCATGGTTACGTCTTCAGATGAGCTGGAGGAGGGGGCAGCTGATTGGTTCTCTAATGAAAAAAAAAACAAGCAAGTGACCTCGGCGTCCTGTCAGCTGCCATCTTGATATTATCAGCTCTTACCGAGTGAACAAACTCGCTCAGCTCCTCCCCCTTCATGCAAACATTTATTAAACAATTACACTGAATGTCGCTTCATATCAGTCTTACCGTCAGTTTGTCTTTGTTCCCGTGTATTTCAATCTGCTGTTATCGCTTCTCTTTGTTTGTAAATCTGTGTTTTAAAGTGTTCTAACCTGTTGTTCAGCTCTCAGAGTCAGCGGTCTGATGTCGAGGAGAGAGAGCAGAGTTTATATCAGCAGTGGGAGGGCACCTGAGGTCACATGATGTCACAGAAACAGACCACAGAAATGTTTATTTCATCAAAGCAAAAACATTACCTTTTAAAGTCAACTCTCCTCCCTCTCATTCTTTGTTTCACTGAACCTCGCCGTTTCTCTGAAATCACGTGACAACAAAAGATTGTTTTTACTTCATGGAGAGTAATACCTGCCCCTCTTCATAAACATGCTGAGAATCTTATCAGAGACCTGCTTACTTGCATTCAAAAAGTTGGAGCAAGGAACTCAAATGTCATTGATATTTCTGTTTGTTGAAAAAAAAGGTCTCAAGTTAATTATTCGTCTTTGTGTATTTTATTACAGAGAATAAATGTTCTTTTGCAAAAGGAGGGAGTGAAAGGCACAAGTGATAGAAATCACCAGGGCAGTGCAGAAAACCCATGCTGACATGTTCTATCATTCTGCTCTAAGAAGTCAACATTTCTCAAAATGGGGAAACTGAGAGCGCTTTTCAGAAAGGAGGAGCTGAATGCAGCCAATAGTACAGACATAAAAAATACAATATCTCCATATAAAATACATTAAAAAGGTCATACTTCAAAATCACAAGAATCAGAGAACGAGTCCATCAACCATCTGTGTGCTCACACCTGGTAGGTTTAGGAGAACACATCATAAAATAGTGTGCTACAAAAAACGCCACTCAGTGGGTTGGCCTGCTGGGTGCAGCATTTGGAGCATCATAAGTGTGGATTGTGGGTGGTGGTGACTGTCTTTGCTGCTGTTCTAAAGCAGCAGCTGCCTCCCGCAGCAGCTCCACAACGGTTTTCGCCATGTTAGTATCAAACCATAGTAACGTGTCTCAAACTGACCGGTCTTCTCGTTCTATGGATTTAGTGGCTAACAACTTGCAGTTGCACCAGCGTGAAAGATGCACACCACAGCGCCACCTATTGTACTGGATGCGCAGTCAGCCTGTGAGCTGACGTCTGATGTCACTTTCCTGCGCCGTCCACTTTGTCAATTCCTTTTCGAGTTGGTTTGAATTATGATCAGTTTTTAGCACAGCAAGTTTGAAAAGGAAAATCCAAAGACATTTTCGTCTTCATTTGGATTATTTCATACAATGTGCATGCATAGAGAGCAAAAGTATGATGCAAACTAGATATTCATTTTAAATATAGGTCAAATAATGCCCCTACATTCTAAAAGTTAAAACGTATTTCTGTTCATGCATTTTCATTATAAAATTTGCATTTTCATATAAATTATGATACAAATTTAGCAGGGCATTTATTGAAGATGAAAAGCATATGCCATTTTTTTCCTTAATTTTAATTTAGTCAAAGAATGTGCATTTTTGAAGTTGAAAAATAAAATTGAAATTAGATAAATTAATCATAATTTTATTTTAGAATCAAATAATACACTGATATTCTGAAAATTAAAATGCATTTCTGTGAATACATTTGAATTTTAAACTTATTGTTATCATTTGAATTGTGATCACTAATCACTTCCATACTGATTCCATACCAAGTTGAGCTGATTTGAGAGTGATCGGAACAGGTTTGTAATTTTTTTTATATCCAACATCATATTTCTCTATATATTACACATCTATACTTATTTCTACATTTCTACATATTGCTCTCCCTTGAACTGCTACCTTATCGTGGTGGGGGGGTTTAAGTACCCAAATGATTCCAGGAGCTATGTTGTCGGGGACTTTATGCCCCCAGAAGGGTCTCCAAAGGCAAACAGGTCCTCTGTGATGGGTCAGACTAAAAGCAGTTCAATATACCCCTATGAATAGAAAACCAGCAAGAAGTGAGACGTCGCCCAGTACGGCGCAGCAGGGACCCCACCCTGGAGCCAGGCTTGGGGTTGGGGCTCGTAAGAGAGTGTCTGGTGGCCGGGCCTTTGCCCGCGGGGCTTGATTGGGCTCAGCCTGAATGGACGATGCGGGCCTGTGATCTCTGTTAGCAGTGCTTTCGCTACTACTACAGCGGTTGCATGCTTGGCTGGAAAGTCTTCCACCCATTTTTAGAACATGTCCACCATGACTAGGAAGTATCTTTTACCCTCGCTGGGGTCAGTTTGATGAAATCCATCATAACATGTTGAAATGGTCTGTCCATTGCAGGGTGTGCAGCTTGATGTGTCAAAGGTTTGGGCCTGCCTGGATTTTTTTCAGCACAAATCAGTTTTTACAAAAATAAGCTGCAAAAGTTGAAAACCCCTTTGTAAACTGTTCATTAAACCAGAAGGTTTAATAAAGCAAGGAAATACAATGCCACCGATTCTGATTAGCAGATGCGAATTGAAACTCTTTGAAGGTGATGTAGGGACCTCCCACGGCGGCAACATTATGTTGGGTTTTATGATGTAAAATTTAGTTCAATCAGGAGAGACAAGTGATATTAAGAATGAATTTATTACAGTGAAAAAGTGATTGACAGAATGAGATTTGACAGAATGTTTTGGCGCTTGGACTCTATGGGATGGAAGATGCGATTTAGTGATGAAGTCCTGCTCGTCATTAGGATAGATCCCCCCATGGAGTCCAGACCCTGGTGGTGGAGGACTGATGATTTGATGAGACCGAGTTGGAGAAGAATTGATGGGAGTCGACTCTGCTTCTGAAGATGGCGGTGATGGGGAGGTGGAGGGGCGCACAAAGCCAGCTTGAAAGAACTAGGGAAGAAAAAGGATCATATTTAAAAGGAGAGCTGAACGATGATTGGCCGAAAATGAAGGAGGAACGCTGCGCCATTGGTTAGATGAGGTCCGGTGACAGAACAGCTGATTAACCCACGGACGGCCCAAACTGACAGCTCGAAAAGGACAGTGTGAAAAGGGTGACTGAGAAACCTGATTGTGGATCACTTAAAGTCTTCCTTACTGAACTTTTGCTAAGCTTCATTTGTCGAATTAAATGTAATAATTAAGTTTACTTAATTATTAATATAAATCAATAATTATTATTAAACTGAGTTTAATAAACCTCTGAGCACCACCCTGTAAACAGGGAACAACCAAAATATTACAAATATCAGTCTCAAATTACTTACTTAAATACCAATATCATCAATAATTAAAAATCTGTATTTAATTGAAGGTGTGAAATCCAAACACAAAGCCCTTTCAGCCAGCCTAAGTCACAATGAAAATACACAGTAATCACAAACAACTGCTCTTTAAATTATAACAGAATTTATTTAACAAAGAAAAATCAACTTAATCAATGAAACTCAATCAAACAAACAACTATTACAAACTAAACTACAGGTAACAAACAAAAACAAACAAGCATGGCACGTGTGTGCGTGTGTGTGTATGTGTATATGTGCGCGTGTTTCTGTGAGAGTCAGAGAGAGAGAGAGATCAAAATGGCAGCGTGACCACGCGATGGCGGACTCTGAACACAGGTCTCCTAACCTGGTCTATTGTCTAGAGACGGAGTCAAACTCTGTCTCTACCTGATCTATGTTTCTGTAGCGTCTGGAAAGCCACAGATCTCTATGTGTGTGCGTCTGCCAAAAGGTGCGTGTGTGAGTGCGTAAAAGGTGGGAAGAGAGAGAGAAAAGAGCACACCTTGAAAGCTCAATCTCAGCCTGGAACTCACGCACAACTCAGAGCATAGTTAACTTCACTACCAGAAGCCAGTGGCCGGATTTGTATCAGATGGCGCTCACACTAGTCTTTCTGATAATGAGTCTATTACCTGGTTATGACGCAAGAGTTCACAGAGAAACACACGGGACGCAGCGGTCCAAATAAAGAAAACAAAAGAGGTTTTACTCTCATAAAACCTAAGACACGGTGGTCAAACACCAAGCAAAGTTTCCCAATAATAACTCAGTTATTAAACACACTCTCTATATCTAACTGCCCAGACCTAGCTAAGCCTCACTGGTAACCATTTGTCCGCGGCTGATGAAGGAAGGAAAGGGGTCCTTGGAGCGGTCTTTATCCGTCTCCCTGCAGTTGTATGTTGATGGCGGCGCGTCCAAGGGGTTGAGCAGGGCCGTGGTGTCCTCCGTCGAGCGAGGTGATCTCAGTGGATGTCCTTTCTTTAAAGGACGGAACGAGACGTAATCCTTACGATCTCTCTCAATACCGTTTTAATACGGGAGACACAAGACGCTCTTCTTAGAGATGCGTTCAAATGGATGATCTAAGCTCGGAATTCAGGATGTCGGTGTGCTTCAAGGCCTTTGATTAGCTGCGCGCCAAAACTTTTAAACAAAGAAAATCGTGCTGTCAAACAGGAAGCAGAGTTGTATCCTCGGACGTCACCAGACGACGTATGAAAGAGACAGAACAATGGGGCACGACCGGTTTTATCCCTCCCAAACTTCACACCTATGTGTTAGATGTGGCAAAGCCTTCTGGGAGTACCTGCAAGGCATGCTGGGATAAAGAGTCTTTTGTCATGGTTCTCCAAAGGGACACAGCCTGAACTTTGTCATCCTGGCTGGACCCAACAGTGATTTTCTGTCTGCGAACCCCCCAAGGAGTTCAGTTTGGCGTCAGAGTCGTTTACTTTGGAATGTGTTGAAAGGGAGTGTGAATCCAGAGAAGGGGGGGGGGGGGGGGGGCAAGAGACCCTCTGAGGAATCAGTAGATAGACATATTCCACAACAGTGTCAACAGCTACTATATGTGTGTGGTGTGTAAAAGCACCCTACAAATCAATCTAATACGGAAAATCAAAAAAGTCTAACCTTAACTCAACCACCCAAAACAGCACTACAACTGGCAGAGTGAAAACTTCAAGGCACTAAGTAGGAAGGAGCCTGGTGACAATGAATTGACACTTGTACACCTGACACTAGCTTTTTGGAAGGAAAAGCCTCTGCCAACACCCTCCAACATTATTTCATCATAGATGCAGGAAATGGAGTAAGCTTAAACATAGCTGAAGTAATGCGACTATGGGTTGTGAGTGTTGGTGTTCACAGACACATTAGAGCTGATAATCTGTTTAAATGTCCGACGCTCCGTTTAGCATCTTTTTAATGTCCGTCTTTTCTCCAGTATTAAACTCTGCTCATGTTGAGAAGTTTCATTGAAGTCTGATCCCGTGCAGCGTCCAATCAATGAGTGATATACGAGAAGGGGGCGTTAAGTCAGCTCTCGTGTCTCCTCAGTCATCGCTCCTCGGATCTGCCTCCTCTCTCCTTCGTTCGCTATAAGAGCTTTGGAACGATCCTCAACATGGCGGCTCTGGAACTACTTCTAGTTTGGCCGAGGACCGAGGACTGAGGAGACTGCAAATAAGGGACTTGGGATCCAGCCCCTGTTGCTGGGATCATCTCCCTCTAAACCTGTGGAGGCAAGTGTGGGTCTGGCAGAGGAACAGAAAACACAATCCTTCCATCTAGTTAACTTTAACAGTGAATTCAGCCCATTTGAGCCACAAATTTTGGTCCCCATAACCTGTCCCCAGTGAGAGTGCGTCTTGTACAGTCGGGTGGTGGTCATGGTGGCAGTGTAGTCAAGTCCGTGAGTACTCACGTTAACCTTTCCGGTGGGACCTTACCGCTAAATAGAAACGCCCTATAGACTGGTGTAGTTATGAGTCCTAAAACCAGGAAGTGAGTTAGAATTTTAGCGCCATGGGTTCCTAACTCTAAAAGTCAATGGGGATTTTGAATGTGTTTGTGTTTAGACGCCTGAAATAAGGTCTGTGGTTAACACAAGCTGAAGAGATGTTGATGTTTTGTTAGACGAGATAAACTACGTTAGCTAAAACCCCACTTGTGAATTTTAAAGTTTTTATGCGAACTTTAAACGCTGGTTGCTAACGAGTAGCTAACTGAAACTACAGTGGTTGTCATGGAGACGTTACACGTCATCACGCCGGGAACTCTCTCTAATCCTCCTTACAGTCTCTAGTCATGTTTTTCAGTGTTCTTGCAAATATTAGGTTAATAAACAATTTATTAAGCTGGCGTTTCAATGCAAAAATCCCATAGGCAAATTTTCGAAGGAACCACTGGCGCCATTTTTTCGGGTTGGCCGACAAAAATACGTCATTACTACACCAGTCTATTGAGTCAGTTTTATTGGCTTATTGTTTAACAAAAAGGGAATTTATTTTTTGTAGAGTGTGCTCTCTGTGTACAATGCAAACATAATAACAACAATAACAATTAGCTAATTAAAGACTTATGTAAGAGACTGGATGAAGATAGACTGGATTATTCTCACTGAAGTGAATGAATGAAAAACAATCAACGTTATTGTTTGGACTTGTTACAAGGTTTTGTTTGTAAAGATAACAAAGTCAAAAATAAATTGCACAACATTTCACTTTTTTTGTTTATTGCTTCTATAGTAGTATTTTCCAAACACAATTTAACAAAGCCTATTTCTACAAATATTTACATTTTATTCTTCTGATTGCCAGTACCAACTATTCAAAATATATTATTTTGTATTTTACAGTGAGAGAACGTTGAGCAGAGTTCAAGTTATCGTTGGTGCGGCCCTCTGACAAAATGTGGGTTTCTCATGTGGCCCCTTGTAAAAAATATTCTCCCACCCCTGCTCTATAGGCTACATTTGTTTTTCCAAAAGATCCCTGTGTGTTAAATGCTGATTATTAAAGGTCGAGTGTTAGGTTACTCAACTTTAGATTAGTATGTCTGCAGTTAGCCTACCTTGTGTTGTGGATCGGGGGGGTCCCTCAGCAGAAGGATGTGTAGTTTCCTTCAGTGAATGCAGGGAGGCTTGTTTAAAAGAAAGGTTGCTCCATTGCCGTCTGTGTCAACTCCCGCTGAGTCTAATTCCTCCTGTGTGTCATCTTTGAAATCTGTTGACAGGAATACCCTATTTTTTAATGCAGTTAACGTTTAGAATCTGTTAAATTTGTCATGACAAATACTGATCATATTGGCTTAAGTTACGAACTATTCGAATGTAGCTGAACACCTTATCTATATTCTGTGTGTTCTTGTGACGGTTCACCATTCGTTGCACCAGAGAAGCCGACATCAACTCCACCATCTGCTGTAGTAGCCAGAGGACGGTGACCAAGCATCTCGTTCAATAAGTTGTGAAATTTAAATGTTGATGGATTAGAGCCACTTCTATTGTTCTGGTGTTTGGCAATATATAACTGTTTCTTCAAAATCTTCCATCGTGACCTAACCTGCTTAAATAGGTCAGCATTTCTATGCTTTCTCCCTTCAGAACATCCAATTATGTTCAAGTCATTCATTACGGGAAGACAAAACTTGGTTTCTTCGTTGCTCCAGAAGTAAGAAGTTGTCGTCATCGCCATCACGTTTGTTTTGGATTCGCTCGTCAGTTACAAACTATGCACAAAGCATGATGTGTTCTGTACACATCAGTGTGAAACGGACACTTTTGTGGTGCCACTTGTTCTTTAAACGTGGGCACAAAAGGTGTGAGGGCCAGGCATAGACAGACAGGCAGAAAATGCATATTTGTCGGTGCACTCAGTCTTAAATTCATGATATTCAGAATCCACGTATTTGTTAAGTTTGGAGCATGCCATGTTTGCAAATCTGACTGTGTTGTTGTAGCTAATGATCACCTGTGTGACCGCGGGGAAGTCAGTTTTATGTTGGAGGTTTGATGTTCAGTTTACCTGGAGCAAAGCCGAGCGAACGTCTGCCAAATATCCAACTTAAAACTAACTTCCTGCAGAGGAAAGGAGCACTCGGTGGAAGAAAAATTAAAAAGCACTCACGGCCACAATGAGTTGCCATAGTGACGTTAAATAACAGCTGATAGGACATTTGAAATGGGCACGGGATAGATACGTGATTGGACACAAAAGTCTCCTTGTCTCCGTCCTCCATCATCTTTTCAATCTGGGAGGCCAAGTGAACAAGAGTGGACAGAGAATCAACTTCTACAGTGAAGTTCTTGTTGCTCTTCATCTCTTGTTCATGTGTCTTCAGGGCTTCCTGAGTCTGTTTGATTTCTCTCTGTTTTAATTCAATCAGCTCAACTCGCTCTTGCAGGTTTTGGATCGAGGCTTTCAGTATGATGCGTTCGTTCACAACGGCCACAGTTGTTTTCAGCTGTTGTGGAGGCGATTTTAGCAAAAGCTTTCCAAACTCTGACATTCCTTTCATTGATACATCATATGCATGTTTAAGGATTTGTTTGTTCTCTTCTGTTCTTTCTTTATTTTGAATGTTATTAAACAGGAAGTGAACAGGCTGCTTCTCTGCATCTTTGGCACACTTGATGTTTGTTTCATCAAGGGCTTTAAGCAGATGTTCAGGTGTTATTCCATCTGAGTGTGTGATGAGACAGACAATGTTGTTCTCCATGTTTTTTCCAAACAGAGACGTCACTGAATCAAGGATGTACCTGAAACGATCAATCAGGCGTTTCTAGCTCGCTTTCAGCACCAGACCCACGACATTATCTCAGAAACTCCGTCCTCTGAGCCGAACAAGTCAGATAAACTATTTGTGATGGCGTCATCATGTTCAATCCCTCTGGTGTCTCCGTATCCAGGAGTATCAATGATGGTCAGAGAGCAGGACAGAGTTTTATCTTCAAAACCAAAGAGATCGTACACGATCACATCTGATGTCTGACTGTCAAACTGATCTCTCTCCTCCTTCTCTACGATCTCAAACCAGACATTGTCGTACCATGTCACTCCCATGGCGTAGTTGACCAGAGCGTTGATCAGAGTAGATTTTCCTGTTCCTGTTTCTCCCACAAGCAGGATGGTTTTGTGTTCTTTAGTTGGATCTCTTTCACCAAGAGTCATTCTTGTTATGGTCCCAATCTTCTCTTTCTTTGGTGTCAGCTGGTAGACATTAGGAGATCCTGGACGGATCAGGTGTTTGCAGGTGATGTTGTCATACCTGGTTGTTGTGTTTCTGTTGAGAGGTGAAGACATCCGATCAAAAACCACAAAACCTGAACAAAGAGATCCAAATGGGATCTTTTAATAAAAGCAGTTCATGCACATTCACACCACATGGAAACCTTTCACAAAAATACGTCTGAATGTGACTCCATCTCAACATTGAATGTAAGAAGAAGCCCTCGTCACCCTTCAGTTCCCCTTATGGAGGCTACAGACTGAACGGTAAAGTTATTTTCAGGGACTCAAAGACCCCGTTCATCGGATTGTTAATGCTGATTCCTGCCCTGTGCACAGTGGTGTTCAGCTTCTCCTGTCTGGACGGAGGTGTTAAGTCCCACAACGCAGAACAAAGTGGTAAAAAACAGCTTTTTTCATGCTGAACCATTGAACTGAACAAGCTGTAACCATATTTGCACACTTGCATTTATTTATGTCCAAAACATATTCGTACCCTGCATGAAGAGATTCTTTATTTGTATTTTTCACTGATCTTATCAGTTCAGACTTCTCTCCTTTGTTCCTACAATTCACTTAACAGACGCTAAGTCTGCTCAGTGAATTCAGTGACGTCAGCGACGTACATCAGAGACGAAGTACAACACAAGCAAGGATCTAACAAAGAGCAAACCATGTCAGTATGTGCAAACAATCAGCTTTAAGTTCACTGGACACACAAGTACTGTCAGGAAGTGACCGAGGTGACCGAAGTGCTGACAGGAAGTGACCAAAGCAAAGCACAACAGCTGTTCTTAAGATTTTTAACCAGTATAGAAACCATCTTAAAAGTTGTTATCAAACAAAACCCTCATCAATGACTTTTTTATGGGGGTTTTTGTCTGGTTTTAGTAGGTTTGATAGCTCTCCTTCACTATTTGTTGTTGGATGTTGTTCTTGCTAGCTAATCACTAATCACAATCTTGATTTTCCCTCGGAATCAATAAAGTATCATCCGTCCGTCCTTGCTTCCTTCATTCCTTCCTTACTTCGAGTAAAGTCACATGTACCAACTAAAAAACATCCCCCACAGGTCAGATAACAACGTGCATGGGGAGTTCCTGAGGGAGGGAGGGAGCTGTGGAGAAGTTCTGTACAGCAGATAAAAGATGTTGGCGTCTGAAGATAGGGGTCGGCTTTTTCCCCGAAGTGTCTGAGGCTAGGAGAAGGAGTATGATGGTGAAGGATATCAGTGAGGGAGGAGGGGGTAAGGGCTTTATGTTTGAAGAGAACGATTTTGAAGGTAATGAAAAATGATAAAAAATAATGTTGGAACAACAAACGTACACAGGGCGATGAGCTACGTAGTGCATCACAGGCTGCCAGTCAGCACGCAGCGTCATTCACAACATCAGTGTGCATCAACCAGATCGAGGTGAGGTGCCATGTGTGCCAACAGAAAGCGAGCTCTTGCAATAGTGGTGTTCATATGCACAGATAAAAAGAAGGATAGAAAAATGTGGTAAAACAGATTTAATTTCCAACTTTATTATTATCTCCAAATTAATCTGATCTGCAGCAGGCAACATGACACAATCCACTGATCGACTCGACGGTACACAAAGACAACACCACAGATACAGATAGATAATCCACAGCTGAAGTGAAAACAGGAACTTTAACCACACAGAGCCAGACGCGAGAACAAGTTCAGACACGGCACAGAAAAGTGTCTTCAGATCAGTCATGACCAACACACGGTCAAATGTGACAAATCAGGATTTGTATTCCAACAATCCAATATAAAAACTAAAACAACTCATCTGTGTTATGGAAATATATCACTCACGTTGCCATGGTTACGTCTTCAGATGAGCTTGTTCTCTGTAATCAAAAAAAAAAACAAGCAAGTGAACTCGACGTCCTCTCAGCTGCCATCTTGATATTATCAGCTCTTAACGAGTGAACGAACTCGCTCAGCTGATCTGTTGGGAGACACTGTGTGCAATATTACTAATCTGCTGTGTTCTGGAGCAAAGCCGAGCGTGTGTGTTTTGTATACTCATGTTGTCCTAACATGTTTTGTCCTATCTCTATTTTGTCATGTTTTGAGCTATGATACATGAGGATGTTCCTGACTCCTACCTCCCCCTTTTGAAATAGCACGTGCTGTGCTTTTTAGAAACATCCAAGTGAAAAGGTTTTGAGTAATCAGGGGAGTGGAGAGTGGACGCAGAAGATAGAGATTTCTTGAGAGAAATAAAGGCCTGTTCAGCGTCAGTAGTCCAGTCAAGAGTAGCCTGTAAGTTAGTCTGTCCAGCAGCAGTCATGAGGGCCAGAGAGGTGCTACATCCTCTGTGTAGTCAGTGATAAAAGAGGAACTGTAACCAGTCAGACCAAGAAAAGACATCATATCACCAACTGTTTGAGGTTTGATATGATTCAAAATGCATGCCAGTCTTGAGAAGTCAGCATTTCTCAAAAAGGTGAAACTAAGAGTCAGCGCTTTTAAGAAAGGAGGAACTGAAATACAAAAAACATAGAAAAAAAATACAATATCTCCATATAAAATACGTTAAAAAGGTCATACTTCAAAATCACAAGAATCAGAGAAAGAGTCCATCAACCATCTGTGTGCTCACACCTGGTAGGTTTAAGAGAACACATCATAAAATAGACAGTGTGAAGCTGAAGTCTGTAACTGAAACATTTAAGAAGGAGATGAAAAGAGAGAGGTTTTGGGTTTGTAGAGATTTGAGGGAACATTCAGGGATAGCACTGTTCTTCTGACTGGCGACTGTGTGTGTTAAAGTCAAAGCGGTGGCGGCACAGAGGGTGTCAGCAGGAGACGGGGTAAGTTTGAAAGGGGGCCGAGGAGGACATTGAATGTGGCAGTAGTGCACATAACAACATTAACAGGAGTATGAGATGTTAAGGCGGCGTACTGCGAGCACCACGGCCCGGTACCAAGAGTTCGTGTGATAAGCTGCATAACTTCTCTTGGACAAATTCAAGAGTGTCCTGTCAGCTGCCATCTTGATATTATCAGCTCTTAACAAGTGAACAAACTCGCTCAGCTCCTCCCCCTTCATGCAAACATCTTCATTAAAGACGTTCACTGAATGTCGCTTTACATCAGTCTTACCATCACAGTTTGTCTCCGACATCCCGTGTATTTCAATCTGCTGTTATCTCTTCTCTTTGTTTGTAAGTCGGTGTTTTAAAGTGTTCTAACCTGTCGCTCAGCTCTCAGAGTCACTAAAATGTTTCATCTATCATAACAAAAACATTACCTTTTAAAGTCAACTCTCCTCCCTCTCTTCCTTTCTGTTTCACTGAACCTCGCCGTTTCTCTGAAATCATGTGACAACAAAAGATTTTAGTCGACAGGGAACAAAGGCCGTGGAGAGCCTTGGTGATGGAACCATCAGGGGCTGCTGTTGGGGATGAATGTGTAACAGGAAGCTCCAAACATGCTGCAAACGGCCCCCTCTTTGGCCAACAGCATGTTGAGCGCCATTCTATTCTGTAAGGTCATAAGAGAAGTGGCTGCCAGTTGCTTTGAAAAACCAGCAACAGCATCACAGGTGAGATTAGTGTTGGGGTTTTCAGGAGCAAATACCAAATTAATTAATTACATACCAATATCATCAATAATTAATAACCTGTATTTAATTGAAGGTGTGAAATCTGAACACAAAGCCCTTTCACCCAGCCTAAGTCACAATGCAAATCCACAGTAATCACAAACAACTGCTCTTTAAATTATAACAGAATTTATTTAACAAAGACAAAATCAAGTTAATCAATGAAACTCAATGAAACAAACAACCGTTATAAACTAAACTACAGAGACAAACAAGCGTGATGTGTGTGTGTGTGTGTGTGTTTCAGTGAGAGAGAGAGAGATCAAAATGGCAGCGTGACACAGAACACAGGTCTCCTAACCAGGTCTATTGTCTAGAGACGGAGTCAAACTCTGTCTCTACCTGATCTATGTTTCTGCAGCATTTGAAAAGCCACAGATATCTATGTGTGTGGGTCTGCCGAAAGGTGCGTGTGTGCGTACAAGGTGGAGAGAGAGAGAGAGAACAGAGCGCACCTCGAAAGCTCAATCTCAGCCTGGAACTCACCACAACTCAGAGCATAGTTAACTTCACTACCAGAAGCCAGTGGCCGGATTTGTATCAGACGGCGTTCACACTCGTTTTTCAGATAATGAGTCTATTACCCGGTTATGACGCAAGAGTTCACAGAGAAACACACGGGACGCAGCGGCACAAATTAAGGATACAAAAGAGGTTTTACTCTCATAAAATCTAAGACACAGTGGTCAAACACCAAGCAAATATTATCACAGTTTCACAATAATAACTCAGTTATTAAACACTCTCTAAATCTAACTGCCCAGACCTAGCTCAGCCTCACTTGTAACCGTTTGTCCGCTGTTGATGAAGGAAGCAAAAGGGGTCTTCGGAACAGTCTTTAGCCGTCTCCCTGCAGCTGTATGGTGATGGCGGCGCTTCCAAGGGGTTGAGCAGGGCCATGGTGTCCTCCGTCGAGCGAGGTGATCTCCGTGGATGTCCTTTCTTTAAAGGACGGAACGAGACATAATCTTTACGATCTCTCTCAATACAGTGAGAGATTTAATACGGGAGAAATAAGACGCTCTTCTTGGCGATGCGTTCAAATGGATGATCTCAGCTTCGAATTCAGGATGTCGGTATGCTTCAAGGCCTTGGCTTAGCTGCGCGCCAAAACTTTTGAACAAAGAGAAGCGTGCTGTGAAACAAGATGCAGATGGGTATCCCCGGACGTCGCCAGACGACGTGTGAAAGAGAGTGAACAAGGGAAGACAACCGGTTTTATCCCTCCTAAACTTCACACCTATGTGTTAGGTGTGGCAAAGTATTCTGGGAGTACCTGCAAGGCATGCTGGGATTAAGAGTATTTTGTCATTGTTTTCCAAAGGGACACAGCCTGAACTTTGTCATCCTGGCTGGACCCAACATTAGTCAGTAGTTGCAAATTATAATGAACATAATTATTTCTGTCCACATTTTCATTAGATAGATAGATAGATAGATAGATAGATAGATAGATAGATAGATAGATAGATAGATAGATAGATAGATAGATAGATAGATAGATAGATAGATAGATAGATAGATAGATAGATAGATAGATAGATACTTTATTGATCCCGAGGGAAATTCAAGGCATCCAGTAGATTAGATGTTATCCAAACAGAAAGAAAAATTCAAAGCCACTGGCATTTTGATCAGAAAGTTTATACTTGTCAGGCACTCCACGAGGGACCCCAATAGCATCCATATATGTGGGGCCCTTGGACTGGTCAAAATAGTAGATGTAGTCCGTGGAGACGCCAACTGCTGATCTCCTCAACCGGAGGATTTGTGAGAGATAGAAACATTATAATGGGTTCTCATCATGGTCACAGGCAGGATCAGGGTCTCCAGGGAACAAACACCAGTCCAATCGGTAGGGAGGGTTTGCCAAAGGGAATAAAAATAACAATGCCCGAATAAAACTGCACAGGCTTCCAACAGTCCATTAAATTCATTGTTAACATTAATTGTATCTGAGCATAAATGGGATGGCTGAAAACATACATGAAGTGTTCCATAAACATGTTCCAGAAACATCCAAGTGAAAGGGTTTTGAGTAATCAGGAGAGAGGACGCAGAAGATAGAGATTTCTTGAGAGTTATAAAGGCCTGTTCAGTGTCAGTAGTCCAGTCAAGAGTAGCCTGTAAGTTAGTCTGTCCAGCAGCAGTCATGAGGGCCAGAGAGGTGCTACATCCTCTGTGTAGTCAGTGATAAAAGAGGAACTGTAACCAGTCAGACCAAGAAAAGACATCATATCACCAACTGTTTGAGGTTTGATATGATTCAAAATGCATGCCAGTCTTGAGAAGTCAGCATTTCTCAAAAAGAGTAAACTAAGAGTCAGCGCTTTTCAGAAAGGAGGAACTGAAACACAAAAAACATAGAAAAAAATACAATATCTCCATATAAAATATGTTAAAAAGGTCATACTTCAAAATCACAAGAATCAGAGAAAGAGTCCATCAACCATCTGTGTGCTCACACCTGGTAGGTTAAAGAGAACACATCATAAAATAGACAGTGTGAAGCTGAAGTCTGTAACTGAAACATTTAAGAAGGAGATGAAACGAGAGAGGTTTTGGGTTTGTAGAGATTTGAGGGAACGTTCAGGGATAGCACTGTTCTTCTGACTGGCGACTGTGTGTGTTACAGTCAAAGCGGTGGCGGCACAGAGGGTGTCAGCAGGAGACGGGGTAAGTTTGAAAGGGGGCCGAGGAGGACATTGAATGTGGCAGTAGTGCACATAACAAGATTAACAGGAGTATGAGATGTTAAGGCGGCGTACTGCGAGCACCACGGCCCGGTACCAAGAGTTCGTGTGATAAGCTGCATAACTTCTCTTGGACAAATTCAAGAGTGTCCTGTCAGCTGCCATCTTGATATTATCAGCTCTTAACAAGTGAACAAACTCGCTCAGCTCCTCCCCCTTCATGCAAACATCTTCATTAAAGACTTACACTGAATGTCGCTTTACATCAGTCTTACCATCACAGTTGGTCTCCGACATCCCGTGTATTTCAATCCGCTGTTATCTCTTCTCTTTGTTTGTAAGTCGGTGTTTTAAAGTGTTCTAACCTGTCGCTCAGCTCTCAGAGTCACAAAAATGTTTCAATTATCATAACAATAACATTACCTTTTAAAGTCAACTCTCCTCCCTCTCTTCCTTTCTGTTTCACTGAACCTCACTGTTTCTCTGAAATCATGTGACAACAAAAGATTTTTATTTCATAATGAAGAATAATACCTGATCCGTCTTCACAAACATGACAACAATCTTCTACCAGCTAACTTACATTCAAGAAGTTGGAGCAAGGTGCGGCACAAACCAGTGAGCACAGGGGTCCTTCCAGCCCACAAAGCCCACCCTTGAGTTGGTCCAATCTCAGTGTAAATCTGACTCTTGTGGGAGGTGCTCCTGCAGAACTGAGGACTTAACCTGTACTGACATGTGTCAGCGCAGCAGCTGTGCTAGAATGATGACAAATTCCAAGACGTGATGCATGAGAGCGATGAGTTTTTAAGTCGTTTGTGTCGGACCCACCACAGCCAATCATTAAAGGGATTATCAACACCTGAATGTTCTGCAAGTGTAGTCGACAGGGAACGAAGGCCGTGGAGAGCCTTGGTGACAGAACCATCAGGGGCTGCTGTTGGGGATGAATGTGTAACAGGAAGCTCCAAACATGCTGCAAACGGCCCCCTCTTTGGCCAACAGCATGTTGAGCGCCATTCTATTCTGTGAGGTCATAAGAGAAGTTGCTGCCAGTTGCTCTGAAAGACCAGCAACAGCATCACAGGTGAGATTAGTGTTGGGGTTTTCAGGAGCAAATACCAAATTAATTAATTACATACCAATATCATTAATAATTAATAATCTGTATTTAATTGAAGGTGTGAAATCCGAACACAAAGCCCTTTCACCCAGCCTAAGTCACAAAGCAAATACACAGTAATCACAAACAACGACTTTTTAAATTATAATAGAATTTATTTAACAAAGAAACATCAAGTTAATCAATGAAACTCAATGAAACAAACAACTATTATAAACTAAACTACAGAGACAAACAAGCGTGATGTGTGTGTGTGTGTGTGTGTGTGTGTGTGTGTGTGTGTGTGTGTGTGTGTTTCAGTGAGAGAGAGAGAGAGAGAGAAAAGAGTGCACCTCGAAAGCTCAATCTCAGCCTGGAACTCACGCACAACTAAGAGAAAAAACTAAGAGTCAGCGCTTTTCAGAAAGGAGGAACTGAAACACACAAAACATAGAAAAAAATACAATATCTCCATATAAAATACATTAAAAAGGTCATACTTCAAAATCACAAGAATCAGAGAAAGAGTCCATCAACCCTCTGTGTCCTCACACCTGGTAGGTTTAAGAGAACACATCATAAAATAGACAGTGTGAAGCTGAAGTCTGTAACTGAAACATTTAAGAAGGAGATGAAACGAGACAGGTTTTGGGTTTGTAGAGATATGAGGGAACGTTCAGGGATAATACTGTTCTTCTGACTGGCGACTGTGTGTGTTACAGTGGGGGGGAAGGAGCCTGAGCTTGTGTGGGAGGTCGAGAGTTACTGGCTTAGATAGTCAGGTCACGTGCATGCACAGCTTGGGCTCTGGAACCCAGCTCCTTGAGAGAGGCTGGACTCTTCATGTCTCTGGAGTTTCCTGCGGTGAGAGGTGGCGGGCTGGTGTGGGCTTGCTCATAGCCCCACAGCTCAGCCGCCAGGTGTTGAAGTTCACCCCGGTAAACGAGAGGGTCGCGTCCCTACGCCTTCGGGTTGGGGACAGGTATCTGACTGTTGTCTCAGCCTACAACTGAACAGCAGTGCGGAGTACCCGGCCTTCTTGTAGTCCCTAAGAAGGGGTGCTCAATGGCGCTCCGACTGGGGACTCCATTATTCTTGAAGGATAAAAGTTGCTATTTCATCCTTTTCCTAAATGTTGTTAATAGAAATCTGACTCCTCTAAATAATTACCTCAAATCTCTGCGCATTCTTTTGATGGGATGAGAGGAATGACTGGAGGCGTCTCTTTCAGGTTAACAGAGTTTATTAACCCGATGAATCAAGAATAGAAGTTACAGAGTCTCTGGGTTCAACACTACGCGTCCCTGACAACAGACAGATGCTGGATCAGTTCACGAAGTCTGAGCCCCGACTATCTTTCCCTGAACCCTTTTATACATTAGACAGAGAATATCTAACCAAATTATGCATTCAAGAATGTGCGGTGTCCTTCCTCCGATTGGGGCAACTTCCAAATTATGCGTCTTCGGATGAGTGGTTCCCCTTCTCTCATTGGTGCATCTACTCCCGAATCCTTTCACCTTCTGTAGGGGAAGACACTTCCTACCTGTTTCTTATCACAACCTGACATCTAGTCTAGTAACTAATTCTTTTTAAGCAACAAACCATTTGAGTGATTAGCTATCAAGGCTAAAGTGGGTGAGTGATTAACTGTTCAGGGCCTTAAACTAAACCCATGTTTGAGTTGGTGAGTGATTCAGTTTAAAGGGCCACATCAAACACATGTTGGAATGTGCACTCACTCCGACAAGCCCTCTTCACACAAACACCTTACTGAAAAGTATGACAATTTTATTAACACACACAAACCTGGAATAAAACATGATAAAATAACTGGTATAATATAAACGTAAGCGAACATCATTCAAACTGTAAATATCAAACCTTTCCTTTGGACCGGGTGATGAAACTTTATTGCAGTAAACACATTGATTATAAGCAGAAAGAGGCCTAATATTCTATCAACTCCCCCTTTTGACCTCATTAAACATGAGGTCAATATAAAAGACTCTTCTTCATAAGCATCAATGTTAAGTTCCTGAATAACAAGGCCTGAGCATTAACATGCAATCAAGGGCAATAAGCCCTGAACTGAATAAGGTAAGATAAGATAATCCTTTATTCATCTGCAAACTGAGAATTTTACAATGGTGGGCTTCATTTTATTACCACTCACATCCTGGGGTTGTGTAGTCCAGTCATCTGGTCTGGTAGTGGTGAAATCTACCTGCATTAAAGGAATTAATCATTTACGTCTGTTAAACACATGTTGCCATTGAAGTCTAGGAATTTCAATGGTGTTGGGGAGGTGAAGATATTGAGAACTTGCGAGATCACTGCGCTTGCCTCTGAATCCTAAGAGAAAGATAGCACAAGAGAAAAGGAGAACAAAAAGAGAAAAAATACAACGCAAAACTGTCCTGATCCATTCTTGAACATGTCAATAATAATCATTAAACAAAAAATGTGTATTAATTTATTATTTTTATCATTATTTTACACATATAGAAAGAGAAGCTACTAGTACAATTAGAGCCCCATAATAAAATCCATATTCAAGTCTGGTGAGATCCAGGGGCGTCCCCCTTAGACCCACTGTCACTGAATATGAATATATTACAGAAATGATGAATGAAAATACTCACCAAAAAAAATGTGAAGTTTCATGTGGCTTAAAGTTAAAAACACAAAAAACATCTTGAGAGAAGTAATCAGAGCAGCAGATCTTAGTGTGCTACCATAAGTCTTTCACACCATCTCCACAGGCCATTTAAATGTCAAATGACCCTCAGTCAGAGGTATAAAGAGAACTAAAATATTCTTACAAGTAAAGGTACTATTATTTACTAATATTTTACTAAAATACTCAAAGTCAGTCTAAACATGCACTCAAAAGAAAATAAAAACTAGCTCATTGAAAATCTACTGTAAGTAAAAGTTACTTATTACTGTCTCTTTTTTTGTTATTCATTGAAAGAAAATATTTACAAAGATGTATCCTGCAAACATATTGTTTTGTACCCCTTTAACAAAAACAAAATATAAGTAGACATTAAATCTCCTCTCAATCTCTCTGTCTCAAACTCTCTCACCTTCATCTGTCTCATCACTTCCTGAACTCTTTCTAATCACTTACTTAATTCCTTCTTTCTGCACTTTCTCTTCCTCACATCCACCAACAGGTTCATCTGAACCACTTTTACTTTCTTTCACCTTCTTTCACTCACTACTACCTTT
This sequence comes from Symphodus melops, assembly GCF_947650265.1. NCBI lineage: Eukaryota > Metazoa > Chordata > Actinopteri > Labriformes > Labridae > Symphodus > Symphodus melops. The sequence continues at coordinate 2,761,333 of NC_136704.1, read as the reverse complement.
AAATTCTTCCTTCAGGATCATTAAAGTGTCTATGTCACCTTTTGCTGCCTTCAATGCTATATCTTGTACTTTCACTTTTTGTGATGAAGGGAATCTTCTACTTTTCCAGTTTACTCAGTGATAAGTGGAACAGTTTCTCTGGATGTCTAAAACAACAGACATCTGTAAAAAACGTTCTCACCTCTAAATGAGCAATATACACATTTGACAAATTAGCCCTTAGTTTGACATATTTCTGGACTTGTTCTTCACAGATGTGAGAAGTAAAGGTTCATTTAGTCAGCTATGTTTATGCCTTCTGCAGTGTAAATAATGTGTGAATGGAACAAAAGTATTTACAACTTTGTTTGTTTGAGATTTGTCACGGTAAATGCTTTAGATAAGGATGAAGGAAGTCACACTATGTGTTGTCTTTACAAGAGCTTTTACAACAGCCACTGCATATATTATGCATCAGTGCCCGTCTATATCCCCCTTTTTTTCTGAAAAAGGGCCGCATTAACAACACCCCCTTTTTCAGAAACATCGAAGAAGAATGGAGTAAAATAATCTGAGAATTAAAACCATTCCATCTATTAGAGATCAAATGAACAGCAGCTACAACACGCTCTGGGCCCATAAGAATACAGAGAGAGGTAATACACCAGTGAGAGTTAACAACATGCTTCAAAAGCATCATGATACACAAAGTTGGGAGTACAAATGTAATTTAAAGTGACATGGTACAGGTCTTTTGGAGGGACTAAAGGCTGGATGGACTGCAACCAAGGTTTCCAAAAGTTGTAAAAAGCAAGAATGTCCCCTTTTTCAAGTGTCTCTGGGAATGGTCGTTGGCGTACCCACGAACTCCACTACTGGAACACATTGCGATGAAGATTGAAGGTTGTGAAACATCACCAGTGAGAGTGGAGTAACATAGTCTTGTGTCAACCATAGAGCTGCATGAATTCAACAGTCATTGTGAGGAGGGGCTCTGCCAAACCCTCTCCCTTGATGCACTCTGGATGACCCTTGACATTTAACCAGGCTGCTGTCACACCTGGTTGGCTCCTTGTCCATTAGGAGGCCGGTACTGGTAAGAACCATGCTGCTTGCTGCTTCAGAGGGCCCTGTGAGGGAGGGCCAGAGTAGCCCACTGTCCTGGGCGGTGTCTGGCCCAGTGGTCGAGTGTCCCACAATAAAAACATCCTTGATTCTGTGGACCTGGAGCAAACCCACATCAGCCAAGTCCACCATATCCCCTGTAACCACGCCTGTACGGATTGAAATTGTGCCCTGTACTCCTCCCATAAGAGTGATATGGCTGCTGTACATATGGTTGCTCTAGATGAAACACCGGAGCGTATTTGGTTGCATCATAAAGTAGCCTCTGTCTCTTTAAGCTGCATCTTTAGGAGGTGCAGCTCTAAGTCTTATTAACTCTATCATCTGCTGTTTGCTGTTGTTTATGTGAGCGTAAGTGAGGTAAGACGTGTATCTCCCATCTGGGGAGCGATACGCTATTAAAACCAGGCATTTCAACTAGTTCTGCTTTTACTCATTCTGCTAGGCCTGCTACTAGGACTGCTTGTTTGAACTAAAGCTATTCCCCCCTAGTACAACCTTATATTTAGAACATGCCAACAAGTGTAGCACCATCTAAGTTGACTTTATTTTTGTGTACAGTTTGTCATTGATGTCAGTAAAATTTACAGTCTAATTCTTTAAACATCACTCGTAAACAGTCTAGAAATAGTTGAAAAGTCAGCAAGGTGAACATATTACAAAGTTTAAATTATTTTCTCAGCTATGGGGCCAAAATAAAGTAATTTTTGGTTTTCTATTTTAAGAATGTAAAAACAAAGTCAGAATGGGTTGTTTGCATAATCAATGCATGCAAATAAGTACTAGTGATCTACGACAGCTACCTCATTTCCTACGCTCCTTTAATTAATCAATGCTCAAATTTAGCTATATAATATGTCTATATAACAACAAGAAAAACACTGTAAAACATGAACACATTTGACTACATAAAAACAAAGTAACAGCAGTGAGGACTGTGGGGTGATACTGAATGAGCTAAGAAAGGGTGGGGCCGTCTTCTCTCCTGTAAAACACCCTATCTAATCTCTCCTTTAAAGATACTGATCAACCCAGTGCACAGAGTCAACAAGCACACAGACCAGAGCCCCACTCTTCCAATCAACAGCCAAAACCCAAAATAAATATTCTAACTGTTAGAAAGGAACTCCTCCTCTTAACTATGCAAATGTATGTTCATCTATTTTAAACCTTTAGAAGAATTTTAAAATATTTTCTCCTCTCCTTCAGTAAATGTTCCACTCTTAATGCCTATTTAATAACACAAAAATTCTATTATCAATCACACTCAAACAAAATAATTACACAGGCCTTCACACACATGATTTACCACGCAGCACACAAACACACACATCAACAGACATCAACAGCACACACACACACATGTACTCAGCACAGCACTCACACATCCAAAGACTCCACCAGCACATTCACATCTACTCACAGGTTTACTAGGTAGAGCTAAAGGTGTTGCTCAAAATACCGGTAACAGGGTAGAAGAAAAAACCCCTACCTTTCCCCTTTCCACTCTCTGAACCAGTAAGAGAAAAGGGGGTGCGATGAACGAAAAAAATATATATTTCTAAATATTTGTACCCAAGGAGCAGAACTTAAGTTCAAATTAACACACAACAGAAAACACTATATACACGTGAACAGCAGAAAATGTATAGACGCAATGCCCTATTTGGAGTCCTAACTGGCAAGCTTCTACAGCAGTCCTAATGACAACTGCGGCCAGTCACCGGGGGTTCTATCCCAGACTCACAAACAGTTTTAATACACTTCTGCTGGTTCACCGCCTCCCCAATGATCCCACACACAGTTCTCTGTCAATTGAAATGACCAGCGCTCAACCTGTTGCCTTCTTTACATTGTCATTCAGCGTCAAAAGAAAAGACCCAGCCCAACATTTATCCCAGCCAGTCTCTCGCCCCTGGCTTTCTAACCAGTCTCTCGCCCCTGGTTTCATAGCCAGTCTCTCGCTCCTGACTTCTCTTCATACGGCCTTCTGTTCGATCGCTTACTTGTATTCTTGATTCAATTTTCTAAATTTAGACATTAGCACCGTCTATTCCCAAACCAGACAACGATAATTTAGATTTTCCAATGTGCACAATTTTATGGAAAAGGTTTGTGTCCACCTTTGTTTTTAGTGAGGCCTCTCGATGTCTGGATAAGTCTGGACGTTGTACCATAGACTTCAATGCAGTCATTCTACTACCTTAAGAAATTAATACATTTGAATGAAACATATTTAAAAAAAAAATCATAAATTAATCAATACTTACGTCCTCCGTCAAACCTCATCCCCCATCGTCGGGGTCACCAAGTGAAGGATAAAGGTTGGTATTTGAAGGATAAAAGTTGCTATTTCATCCTATTCCTAAATGTTGTAAATAGAAATCTGACTCCTCTAAATAATTACCTCAAATCTCTCTGCGCATTCTTTTGATGGGATGAGAGGAATGACTGGAGGCGTCTCTTTCAGGTTAACAGAGTTTATTAACCCGATGAATCAAGAATAGAAGTTACAGAGTCTCTGGGTTCAACACTACGTGTCCCTGACAACAGACAAATACCTGATCAGTTCGCAAAGTCTGAGCCCCGACTATCTTTCCCTGAACCCTTTTATACATTAGACAGAGATTATCTAACCAAATTATGCATTCAAGAATGTGCGGTTTCCTTCCTCCGATTGGGGCAACTTCTAAATTATGCGTCTTCGGATGAGTGGTTCCCCTTCTCTCATTGGTGCATCTACTCCCGAATCCTTTCACCATCTGTAGGGGAAGACACTTCCTACCTGTTTCTTATCACAACCTGACATCTTGTCTAGTAACTAATTCTTTTTAAGCAACAAACCATTTGAGTGATTAGCTATCAAGGCTAAAGTGGGTGAGTGATTAACTGTTCAGGGCCTTAAACTAAACCCATGTTTGAGTTGATGAGTGATTCAGTTTAAAGGGCCACATCAAACACATGTTGGAATGTGCATTCACTTCTGCACACCCTCTTCACACAAACACCTTACTGAAAAGTATGACAATTTTATTAACACACAAACCTGGAATAAAACATGATAAAATAACTGGTATAATATAAATGTAAGCGAACATCATTCAAACTGTAAATATCAAACCTTTCCTTTGGACCGGGTGATGAAACTTTATTGCAGTAAACACATTGATTATAAGCAGAAAGAGGCCTAATATTCTATCATTCTACTGGGGGACTTCAACGCTCACGTGGGCAACGACAGTGAGACCTGGAGGGGGATGATTGGGATGAACGGCCTCCCTGATCTGAACCAGATTGGTGTTCTGTTATTGGACTTCTGTGCCAGTCACAGTTTGTCCATAACAAACACCATGTTCGAGCACAGGGATGTCCATAAGTGCACGTGGCACCAGGACGCACCAGGTCGTAGACTTTGTGGTCGTGTCATCTGACCTCCGGCTGTGTGTCTCGGACACTCGGGTGAAGAGAGGGGCGGAGCTGTCAACTGATCACCACCTGGTGGTAATCACATGGCTTCACTCCATGGTGCTGCTGACGAGACGAGGAGCTCTGCTTGAGATCGCAGAGACAAAGCTGCCAGCTGGAAACCCCAGGAGCGCCTCTTTATACTGGATATGATCTGCACTTACTTCACATGAAAGCTCAGCTGAGTTATGTCACCTAAGTTTGTGTTTTAAGTTTTTATCATGCAGCAGTAACACAATGCACACAGGATCAACAATGGATCAAATAATTATAGCGACTGTAATTAGCATTAAAGTCAGGGTCGGTCATTTCCTCCAGATCCACTTTTTAAGATTCTGGTTGAAACTGTCTTTAGGTCCTGAGAGAAATTAATAATTCAGGTTCTCTGAAAAAGGAACAAAGTAAATCCATCATCTGTATCGGTTTGTAAGTCTGTAAAAACTTCAACCAATGTCTGCCACGAGGTACCAATCTGATGAACCAATCACAGCCTCCCTGTCTCCCTGCTCTCTGATGAACCAATCACAGCCTCCCTGTCTCCCTGCTCTCTGATGAACCAATCACAGCCTCCCTGTCTCCCTGCTCGTTCTCTACCTCTTGCGTGCTCTAGCTCACATTCAAAGCTCGTCCCTGATGACGGAGTTTATACTGAAAGTTTACTGACCGCTGAATGAGACATGAGACGACGTCGTTTCTACACGATGAAGAGATGAGCTGAGGTCACCTTCTGGAGCAACGGCACTAGGCCATGTAAGTGAGGGGGCGTGGCTTCAGAGGGGAGCACAGAGGGGAGGGTGTAGACGGAGCACTGAGGGAATGCGACCTTTTACATTTCAGTTATTTAAATTCACCAAACCTGCCTTTAAGTGAAACATGGACATTTTAAGTTTTCAATTCAACCATCAGCTCTTACAGCGTGAGAAACGGTGATATCACCGGTCACATCAAGATTCAAACGGCCCAGAAATCTGAACTGACGAGCAGGTTGCCGTCAGTGTTGCTTCACACAGTATACCTGCACGGTAAATATACTGTGTGTGTGTGTGTGTGTGTGTTTGTGCGTGTGTGTGTGTGTGTGTGTGTGTGTTTTAAGAGCGGCCTCTGTGTCTGCATGTCGGTTACACTCTGTTAGCTTCATCCTTGGAGTCTGTAATAGAAATGATCCTGAATGGATGAATAAACTGCTGCACTGAAGGGAAATGAACGTGTTCATGTCTGAAGGTCTGGTGCTCGGCGAGAGATTTAATGGTGTGTTGAGAGACTACAAGCCACAAAGAGTGCAAATGTGGCGTGTGGGTTGAAGTGTTGGCCTGCAGGTACAGTCTCCCAGGCACGAGGTTTTATAAAAAGGCTGCACTTTAAAAAGTCAGTTTGAACTACTGCAGTGACCTCTGGAGAGACCGGTGAGCCGGAAAGGTACCTCAGAAAGAACAGACAGTGAAATAGTCCTTCTCCTGATTCTCCTGACATCTGATTTCTTCTCAAGCTGTCACAAGAAACTGAGGTCACGTTTGATGGACGACAGACAGACATCTAAAAAATGCAGTCACAGAAAAAAGACTTTTTGAAAACCGGCTTTTTTTTTTTTTTCAGGTGAATTTTTTGGATTGGTTATCCAAATAAATCCTAAACACAGAAACCATGCCGAGTCTGACACATTTATTTTTCTATTAATTGCGAAGAGCCGAAAAAGTAAAAAAAAGACAAAAAAAAAGACAAAATAGACTTACCATGTTTCCACTCACATGTACCTCCACAGGCAAATCAACTGTAAATCCATTAAATCTTATGGGAATCTCCTTGATATCTGATGTGGCTGAGAAAATCCCCCCTTCGTAATATTTTGGTCCAATGGACAAAAAAAAACTGAACTTCAGGATTTCAGAGACAGATGAAAATTTCGTACGAAAAAAACCGTACACAATGTGCATGGTTTCTGCACATTAGAGTTTTTATCGGTTTGTGGTAAAATAAAAATGGATACAATAAAAACAGACTGTGAAATGACCTTAATATATGATCATGCTTGAATGGAAACCATGGAGGTTTTCTCCCAGCAGAGGTCACTCATGACACCGTTTCGTCTCCCTCCATCAAATTACATCTCCTGCTTGTAATTTTACTCCAAAGCTTCCTCCCTTATTGCCTCGCCGGCTGTGTCCCGGGGGAATCAGGTCCCAATTTGAGCAGGTTTGTGCAATATAGGCTCCTGTGGATTGTTTGTTTATTGGCTGCAGGCTGTCTGTCAGGTTGGTCGTTTCTGTTCAGATGAGGTTTTGTGAGAAACTTTGTGTCCTAAAGGGGAAGAAGCTCAATCTGTGTCACTCTCAGGAGAAGATCTGCTGCCTGACAGATGAACTACAGCAAGAAAGTTTATGCCGAGGAAAGTTTTTAAAGACATCTGCACATAATGAAATCCTCTTTTTGTTTTATTCTTCTGTTTACATGTTTGGCCTTGCAGTCAAAGATGCAGTCTCTACACCAGGGGTCGGGAACCTTTTTTGCTGAGAGAGCCAAAAAAGTCACATATTTTAAATTTTATTTCTGTGAGAGCCATACTGTGTTTTGACCGTTTCGTCAATGAAATTATATCATTGCATATTAGACACACCGCGGTCCCTGCTCTCTCCACAAATGAGAATTCCTCTGTCCATTCATGCTGAAGTGTACGGTACTCCTCATCTCTTTTTCTTTTCCCCATCTTCTTCTTCGGGTTTGCTCTGCATCAAGTAGCTGATTTACTGATTAAAACGGCAGGAAGTGTAGGCTAGTATAGCTATTTACCGCATATAATCCAATAAAAATAGAGGCGTCTGACCCTCCCGTACGTGAAGTCGAAGGACAGCTGTGATTGGCTACAGACCAGCGCAACTCTGAACAAGTGCGGTAAAAAACGATAATAATGTATGGTATTTTGGTTTTTTATAAAGATTATTTTAACACTATGATTTCTGTAACATTTTACTTGAATATCAGTGGAATTATTTACTACTTTTTGTGTAAAGAAATGCCAGGTAAGATTTATCTGAGAGCCAGATGCAGTCATCTAAAGAGCCACATCTGGCTCGCGAGCCAAAGGTTCCCGACCCCTGCCCGACACACTTAAAGGTGCATTCAGTCAGCCGTGTAGTGAATGAAGTAGTAAAATGATCCTCTGTGATCAGACATGAAGGAAACATGTTATGTTGAGATAGTTCTCTGCAATGATTAGAATTTAGACTGTAGCACCCATTTTAAACACTAGGTGTCAGAGTTACATATTACTCCTTTAAATCTACACAAACAGAACAAGTCTGTAACTAAGAACACTTATAAATGTTATGCTAAAATATCCTTCATCACACATTTTCAGTGAAACGTGTTTCCACACTTAAAATTCAACATGAATAGTAAAAAACATAAAAACCTGGATTTTTTAGTTATTTTTCTGACATTTTAATCTTTGGCGTGAGGCAGTAACAACGGGCCCAGAGCAGGCTGTCAGTGCTTGGGCTCCGGAGTTAAAAGGTACACACACACACACACACACACAAACGAGTGTGTTCAAACTGAAAAATCCTATGAAAACAGAACACTGTGTCTGATCGACTTCATGTGTGTTTAAGTTTCTGCAGGTTAACCGTTAAAAGCTAAAGTTGGAGGTCTGGTTGATGGCGGCCGGTTTAGCGAGTAGATTTCTGAAGTGGAGGTCGACGGTGCAGCTTTCTTCCACTTCCTGCAGGTGTAGGCGACGGTGATGGTAAATTAATGGTTGAAGAGGAGGAGGTGATGAAGATTCATCAAGGCGAGCACACTGGAAATAAATGTGATCATATAAATGTTAAAGTTCTGCCAAGCTCGTGAGTTTCTAAAATGTTGAAGAAAGTTGGTTACTTTCTTGTTTTTATTAAGATATGTGACTTACTTTAGTTTTTGATTGTATTGACAAAGTTCGATGTTTCTGGCTGAAGATGCTCCTCATGGTGAACACGCTGTTTGTGACGCCGGCCTCAGAAACCACAGAGCTGATCCTGTCCTCTCTGAACGTGACGTGTTGAGGATGTGGTCTGTAAAAAAACATCCAACATGACATTAAAGAGAGAGAAACTTTGCTGCAGGAGGCATAAAGTGACCACAACAGGAAGTGATATCTAAAATAACAGCAGTCACATTTCAGTAATAATCAAGCTAATGCTAATCTTCCCTGAATATTAAAGTAGGAGATGAGGCTGCAGCTTACTTGACTTTCAGTAGAAGAAGAGTGCAGACAGGAGCTGAAGCTTCATCCTGTATTTCAGGAAGTCTGCAGGCAGAAGCTGGAGCTTTCACAGGTAGAGGTCAATGCTACAGGATGGGTGCAGAACCTTCAGCTGGATTTGGACAGCAGGTGGAGGCTTCTGACCCAGGAAGAGGCAGAGAGGGAAGTTTCTGCTTTCTTTTGTACCTGTCTACACCGGTGGAGGAAACAGAGCAGGTTTTTTAAAGAAGCAAGAAGAATCTGAGGATGGAGGCAGCGGCTGTTGCTTTCTCCTTGATGTTTTGGATTCCCTCTCTTTCAGAACCTTGCTGACTGAAATCCTAACAGTTGATTCCTCCAAATAGCCATGATACAAGTGAGGGATACAAGTTTTTTTTTTTTTAGCCAGGAAAAATTCCCCACGCGACCTCCTCTCAGTCTGTCTGCAGACAGAGGAAGCTGCAGGTTGCTGACAAAAGCTTCAAGGTGGAAGTCTTAGTGGCATATTTCTGCCTGATGCAACCAGTAGAGACGACATTACAGGTTGCTTGCAGGAGTTAGAGGACACAGCTGGTGTCAAAGTTGGCTTCAAGGGTCATGTGCAGTAATACACCTGTGCAGGTTGAGGTGATATTTGCTTGCAAAGGCCCTCAGTGGAGGTTTGATATGAGTCTGTCTGACAGGATGCAGGTGGAGGAAGCTGCATGTTTCTGACAGAGATTGAAGGCAAAGCTTGGTTGAGGAATCAGAGACTGGTGTTGTAGTTTGAGGCCTCAGATCCTCAGGTGGAGGCAGACTGGTTTCTAGATGTTGTCATGGTAGCTCTTAGCGAGCAGTATCTGCAGGTGGAGGAAACTGCAGGCTGCTCACAAAGGCTTCAAGATGGAGGATTAATATAGACGTTTCTGTCAGATGCAACGAGCTAAGATGACTTTGCAGGTTGCAGACAAGAGTTAGAGGACATAGTTGGTGTAGAAGATGGCTTTTAGAGTCATTTGTAAGAATCTACAGGTGGAGTTTATAGTGATATTTTAATGCAGATTCCTTAGCTGGAGGTTTGATATCCACTTGTCTGTAAGAGCCTGCAGGTGGAGGAAGCTGCAGGATCCTTGCAGAGGTATCAAGTTGACCAATAAGGTGAATATTGTAGTTCTAGCTTTGAGCTTGGAGGTAGAGCTAAGCTAAAGCTAATGGTTGTAGGTAGAGAATTTGTATTTGGCTGTGTGCAGGTGGAGGTGTTAGCAGCACAGGACTGATGGCAGTGTTTAGATTTTAAGAGTGATGGAAGATCCTCCTGCTGCTTGCTGTCAAATGTATATATCCCAGGAGGTGCTTAAGGTGGAGTCTTGATTTAAGAGCTTTAATCTAAGTCACTAAAAGTCTATTAATCTATTCTAATATTTACAGCTGCATTTTGGTCTTTGTATGCAGCATCTTCTTTCGTTTTAGTTTGACTTCTTGGCTCTTTTACGGGGCGAGTGTTCAGGACTCGGCTCTCCAATCGTGTCGATGTCAAACAGTGGAGGATAGACGCCGCGTCCGTATGACACGTCGACACTCACCTGTCCGTCTTCGTCCTCTGACTCTGTGAAAGAGGGACGGTCCAGTGATTCCCACAGCTTCTGTTTGAGCCGACGTCCCAGGTCTAAACTGTAGGGACGAACCCGGCCACTCTTGTATCTGTGAGCACAGGAGGGAACACAAATATAGTTAATATTAATAATTATAAATCAAAAATTCTGATTTTTAGCAATGAGTGATTCATTATTTTATGGAAACATACCGAAGGAGATCATCTGCCACTTCATGGTAGATGATCTGGAACTCGTCCACTGAGCGGTTGTGAATAGTCAGAGGACCCGTGTCAGGAGGGCTCGGCTGGTCCTCGGTGGAGGCCGGGAGGCTTCGGGGAAACTTTGATGCCACCGGCAGGTCAGCAGGTGGGATGGTGGCAGAAAGAGGCCTGGAGAGGAAGTCCGTCTCCACTGGAGGTTGAGCAGGAGGACGGGGCTCAGAGCTCCTCTTCCTCTTCTGACGGAGGTTTTCAGCAGAGGGCTGCGGCCTCGTGCTGCTGGCTTCAGGCTTCTCCGCACGGCGTGCAGAGATTCTTCGCCTCCAGTAGTTATGGTCTCTCAGGTGGACAGGACACTGCAACAACAACACAGACACCGTACATGAAACCTCTATGATGTAAATGTTAAAATGACACGAGGCAGAGAGTTTGGATCTCTGTCTTTTAGCTTTACATAAAAGAGCAGCAAATTTCAGTTTGTTCACCTTCAATACAAAAAGCACTGGATGTCATATTTGTGAGTGGGAACTGAAATCACAGTGTAATGGTGTTTTTTCTCGTGCTCTAAACTCCTCTGTTTGTTATTCTGCACACTCGAGTTGATACTGTGAATATGTCCAACGTGTTCGTACGTAGCATTGATATAAAGGCCAAACACGGGCCAGAGGAACTTCTCATATCTATAAACTCTGGGAGTAATGTGTGTGTCTGATCACACTCAGTCACATTTTACAACCTGTACTTGTACACAGAATAAAAATAACCGCTTCAATATGAGCCCTGAATTTAGCTAATGAAGCTCCACTTACACTGATAAAACTACTCATAAAAAATTTACTTTTAGCATAATTTATTTATGTTGATCAAGCAAGATCACTCTTTGTTTAAACTACTTATTTTTTTTACATGAAAAAGAAAGTCCAAGTAAAGTGTACGTCATTTTGTCAAGTAGATTAAGCAAAACTAAACTTTGTATAAACTACACAGTTTTTTCAATGTTGTCAATGACATTTGCAAGTATAACCAACTTGATTGTATCATGTAGATCAAACAAAACTAGTCTTTGTATATATTACTTATAATCAGGGGCCTTTATAAAGGAAATAATCGACTTTATGCAAAATAAAATCGTCCTTAGCGATTTAATTTTAGTCGATGTAAAGTCCCTGCAAATCTGCTGAGATAAGAATTATAATAATATATTTAAGTATTCTTAAATGATTCATTTTGTTGATGTGTTTACTTTAAAACTTAATATTACATCTGGAGGACGTAGCTTAGCATCACTGACAGTGTGTGGAGTTAGATAATTTACTAACCTGCCCAGAAGGCCTAAAACACGCGTGTTGGTGCATCTTTAGCGTGTACACATGTAGTAAATATTCTAGCATTAAAGACTGAGTGTCCACACACATTTAAAAGTAAAACAAATAAAAGTTCTAAAATGTTTATAATCTCACATTTTCCATGACGGTGGCTCGTTTATTTTCTGTCCTCTGGGAGTCTTTCGTTCTTCTCGGGATGAAGAAATTTTCAGTCGAATCGGAAACTTTTTGGGACAAATCGTCGAGATAAAAGTTGTGTGACCTTTCTCTTGGCTGTTTGGATGATGAGTGAGTCCAAATGTTGTTTTGATTCAAAGGATGCACCAGGAGACGCTGCCTAGCAACCGAGCATTCTCACCTGCACATCTGTTCTAGAATGTCATGAAGTTTCATCCAATCAGAGCGCAGAATGACCCAGACTGTTTCCTTGTATGGATATTCATTATTATTAATAATCAAGAATATAGATACAGGCAACATGACAGTGAGATATCTACTGAATTAATTCATAGCATGACCTCACTGTATCATCAGATATTAAAGGGGACAAATCCACCTCAACAGTGTTTTTGAACATTTATCTGGGTAAAGCCTGGTTCACACGTGATGGATAAAAGTTGGTATTGAAGGATAAAAGTTGCTATTTCATCCTTTTCCTAAATGTTGTTAATATAAATCTGACTCCTCTAAATAATTACCTCAAATCTCTCTGCGCATTCTTTTGATGGGATGAGAGGAATGACTGGAGGCGTCTCTTTCAGGTAAACAGAGTTTATTAACCTGATGAATCAAGAATAGAAGTTACAGAGTCTCTGGGTTCAACACTACGTGTCCCTGACCACAGACAGATACCTGGTCAGTTCACGAAGTCTGAGCCCCGACTATCTTTCCCTGAACCCTTTTATCCACTAGACAGAGAATATCTAACCAAATAATGCATTCAAGAATGTGCAGTTTTCTTCCTCCGATTGGGGCAACTTCCAAATTAGGCGTCTTCGGATGAGTGGTTCCCCTTCTCTCATTGGTGCATCAACTCCCGAATCCTTTCACCATCTGTAGGGGAAGACACATCCTGCCTGGCCTGTTTCTTATCACAAGAAAGACATCTAGTCTAGTAACCAATTCCTTTTAAGGAGAAGACAATTTAGGTAATTAAGAATCAAGACTCACTCAACCTATATAAAAGTGGATGAGTAATTAACTGTTCAGGGCCTTAAACTAAACCTATGTTTGAGTTGGTGAGTGATTCAGTTTAAAGGGCCACATCAAACACATGTTGGAATGTGCACTCACTTCTGCAAGCCCTCTTCACACAAACACCTTACTGAAAAGTATGGCAATTTTATTAACACACACAAACCTGGAATAAAACATGATAAAATAACTGGTATAATATAAATGTAAGCGAACATCATTCAAACTGTAAATATCAAACCTTTCCTTTGGATCGGGTGATGAAACTTTATTGCAGTAAACACTTTGATTATAAGCAGAAAAAGGCCTAATATTCTATCAACTCCCCCTTTTGACCTCATTAAACATGAGGTCAATATAAAAAAAAGTCTTCTTCATAAGCATCAATGTTAAGTTCCTGAATAACAAGGCCTGAGCATTAACATGCAATCAAAGGCAATAAGCCCTGATAAACTGAATAAGGTAAGATAAGATAATCCTTTATTCATCTGCAAACTGAGTTTTTTACAATGGTGGGCTTCATTTTATTACCACTCACATCCTGGGGTTGTGTAGTCCAGTCATCTGGTCTGGTAGTGGTGAAATCTACCTGCATTAAAGGAATTAATCATTTACGTCTGTTAAACACATGTTGCCATTGAAGTCTAGGAGAGTGGTGTTGGAGAGGTGAAGATATTGAGAACTTGCGAGATCACTGCGCCTGCCTCTGAATCCTAAGAGAAAGATAGCACAAGAGAAAAGGAGAACAAAAAGAGAAAAAATACAAAACAAAACTGTCCTGATCCATTCTTAAACATGTCAATAATAATCATTCAACAAAAAAGTGTATTAATTTATTATTTTTATCATTATTTTACACATATAGAAAGAGAAGCTACTAGTACAATTAGAGCCCCATAATAAAATCCATATTCAAGTCTGGTGAGATCCAGGGGCGTCCCCCTTAGACCCACTGTCACTGAATATGAATATATTACAGGAATGATGAATGAAAATACTCACCAAAAAAATTTGAAGTTTCATGTGGCTTAAAGTTAAAAACACAAAAAACATCTTGAGAGTAATCAGACCAGCAGATCTTAGTGTGCTACCATCAATCTTTCACACCATCTCCACAGGCCATTTAAATCTCAAATGACCCTCAGTCAGAGGTATAAAGAGAACTAAAATATTCTTTCAAATAAAGGTACTATTTTTTATTAATATTTTACTAAAATACTCAAAGTCAGTCTAAACATGCACTCAAATAAAAGTAAAAACTAGGTCATTGAAAATCTACTGTAAGTAAAAGTTACTTATTTACTGTCTCTTTTTTTTATTCATTGAAGGAAAATATTTACAGAGATGTAACCTGCAAACATATTCTTTTGTACCCCATTAACAAAAAGAAAATATAAATAGACATTAAATCTCCAAACCTCCTTCTAACTGCATAAATTCTTCCTTCAGGATCATTAAAGTGTCTATCTATGTCACCTTTTGCTGTTTTCAATGCTATATCTAGTTTTACTTTTTGTGATGAAGGGAATCTTCTACTTTTCTAGTTTACTCAGAGGTAAGCGGAACAGTTTCTCTGGATGTCTAAAACAACAGACATCTGTAAAAAACGTTCTCACCTCTAAAAGAGCAATACATACATTTGACAAATTAGCCCTTAGTTTGACATATTTCTGGACTTGTTCTTCACAGATGTGAGAAGTAAAGGTTCATTTAGTCAACTATGTTGATGCTTTCTGCAGTGTAAATAATGTGTGGATCGAACAAAACTATTTACAACTTTGTTTGTCTGAGATTTGTCACAATGAATGCTTTAGATAAGGATAAAGAAAGTCACACTATGTGTTGTCTTTACAAGAGCTTTGACTACAGCCACTGCATATATTATGCATCAATACCCGTTTATATCCCCCTTTTTTCTGAAAAAGGGCCACATTAACAACACCCCCTTTTTCAGAAACATCTAAAGCCTGGTTCACACGGCAGGATAATTACGCCGATTTTGGCCCCCGATTCTCCCCTTCCGATAATCTTAAGGACGCCCCGATCATCATAAGATAATCTTATAAGATCATCCTGCCGTGTGTGGTGTGTTCAGACCGTTCTCGTCCGGTCGGAAGAATGTCGGGACCGCTCCGATCTCAAATCGGGGATATTCAACATGTTGGATTGTTTTGGCCCGATGTCTCATCATGTGTGGTGTCCCCCGAGGAGAAAACGAGCACGAGCCTGTTGAATGTGACGCATAGCCAATCAGAAAGCGAGGTGACGTTGTAGCGAAATCACTGGTCAACTACTCACCTCCATATCAACATGTAGAAAGTAGAGTTCATGCTCCCGTTGTCTCCGCTCCTTTGACCGACTCCTCTTTTTAAAAGCGTGTTTTTCAGATAAAAACACAGCACAAACAATCCCTATTACATCCTCATCGTCCGTTTGTTGACTCTGGAATCACGTTTGATCTCGAGAGGTTTTGCGAGATTTCCCGTCTGATCGGGGGACGTTCGCGAGTGAAATCGGTTGGTGTGTGGTGTGATGCTGTTGCCGTGTGGCCGCACACCACACACTGTACGACCAAAACTGTAAAACCTCTGATTATTTATCGCCATGTGTGTGGTCTCTCAAGTTTGGGAAATCGGCCGCCAATTTTAAAATCCTGCCGTGTGAACCAGCCTTAAGAAGAATGGAGTAAAATATTCTGAGAATTAAAACCATTCTATCTGTTAGAGGTCAAATGAACAGCAGCTACAACACGCTCTGGGCCCATAAGAATACAGAGAGAGGTAAATACACCAGTGAGAGTTAACAACATGCTTCAAAAGCATCATGATACTCAAAGTTGGGAGTACGAATGTAATTTAAAGTGACGTGGTACAGGTCTTTTGGAGGGACTAAAGGCTGGATGGACTGCACCCAAATTTCCCAAAAGTTGTAAAAAGCAAGAATGTCCCCTTTTTCAAGTGTCTCTGGGAATGGTCGTTGGTGTACCCGTGAACTCCACTACTGGAACACATTGCGATGAAGATTGAAGGTTGTGAAACATCACCAGCGAGAGTGGAGTAACATAGTCTTGTGTCAACCATAGAGCTGCATGAATTCAACAGTCATTGTGAGGAGGGGCTCTGCCAAACCCTCTCCCTTAAAGCACTCTGGATGACCCTTGACATTTAACCAGGCTGCTGTCACACCTGGTTGGCTCCTTGTCCATTAGGAGTCCGGTACTGATAAGAACCATGCTGCTTGCTGCTTCTGAGGGCCCTGTGAGGGAGGGCCGGAGCAGCCCACTGTCCTGGGTGGTGTCTGGCCCAGTGGTCGAGTGTCCCACAATAAAAACATCCTTGATTGTGTGGACCTGGAGCAAACCCACCCCAGCCAAGTCCACCATATCCCCTGTAACCACGCCTGTACGGATTGAAATTGTACCCTGTACTCCTCCCACAAGAGTGATATGGCTGCTGCACATATGGTTGCTCTAGATTAAACACCAGCGCTTATTTGGATGGCTTGTATTTGGTTGCATCATAAAGTAGCCTCTGCCTCTTGAAGCTGCATCTTTAAGAGGTGCAGCTCTAAGTCTTATTAACTCTATCATCTGCTGTTTGCTGTTGTTTATGTAAGCGTAAGTGATGTAAGACGTGTATCTCCCATCTGGGGAGCGATACACTATTAAAACCAGGCATTTCAACTAGTTTTGCTTTTACTCATTCTGCTAGGCCTGCTACTAGGACTGCTTGTTTGAACCAAAACTATGCCCCCCCTAGTACAACCTTATATTTAGAACATGCCAACAAGTGTAGCACCATCTAAGTTGACTTCACTTTTGTGTACAGTTTGTCATTGATGTCAGTAAAATGTCCAGTCTAATTCTTTAAACATCACTCGTAAACAGTCTAGAAATAGTTGAAATGTCAGCAAGGTGAACATAATTACGAAGTTTAAATTATTGTCTAAGCTATGGGGCCAAAATAAAGTAATTTTTGGTTTTCTATTTTAAGAATGTAAAAAACAAAGTAGGTTGTTTGTATAATCAATGCATGCAAATAAGTACTAGTGATCTACGACAGCTACCTCATTTCCTACGCTCCTTGAATTAATCAATGCTTAAATTTAGCTATATAATATGTCTATATAACAAGAAAAACACTATAAAACATGAACACATTTAACTACCTAAAAACAAAGTAATACTGGGTGATACTGAATGGGCTAAGAAAGGGTGGGGCCGTCTTCTCTCCTGTAAGACACCCTATCTAATCTCTCCTTTAAAGGTGCATATCAACCCAGTGCACCGAGCCAACAAGCACACAGACCAGAGTCCCACTCTTCCAATCAACAGCCAAAACCCAAAATGAATCTTTTAGCAGATAAAAAGGAACTCCTCCTTTTAACTATGCAAATGTATAGTTCATCTATTTTAAACCTTTTAGAAGAGTTTTAAAAGATTTTCTCCTCTCCTTCAGTAAATGTTCCACTATTATTGCCTATTTAATAACACTAAAATTCTATTCATCAATCACACTCAAACAAAATTATTACACAGGCCTTCACACACATGATTTACCACACAGCACACAAACACACACATCAACAGCACACACACACACACACACACATCTACTCAGCACAGCACTCACACACACCTACTCAGCCCAGCACTCACACACACACATCCAAAAACTCCTCCAGCACACACACATATCTACTCACGGGTTTACCAGGTAGAGCTAAAGGTGTTGCTCAAAATACCGGTAACAGGGTAGAAGAAAAAGCCCCTACCTTTCCCCTTTCCACTCTCTGAACCAGTGAGAGAAAAGAGAAAGGAGGTGCAATGAACGGAATAAAAAAAAAATATATCTCTAAATATTTGTACTTGAACTTAAGGAACAGAACTTAAGTTCAAATTAACACACAACAGAAAACACTATATACACGTGAACAGCAGAAAATGTAAAGACGCAATGCTCTATTCGGAGTCCTAACTGGCAAGCTTCTACAGCAGTCCTATTGACAACTGCGGCCAGTCACTGGGGGTTCTATCCCAGACTCACAAACAGTTTTAATACACTTCTGCTGATTCACCGCCTCCCCAATCATCCCACACACAGTTCTCTGTCAACTGAAATGACCAGCGCTCAACCTGTTGCCTTCTTTACATTGTCATTCAGCGTCAAAAGAAAAGACCCAGCCCAACATTTATCCCAGCCAGTCTCTCGCCCCTGGCTTTCTAACCAGTCTCTCGCCCCTGGTTTTCTAGTCAGTCTCTCGCCCCTGATTTTCTAACCAGTCTCTCGCCCCTGGTTTTCTAGTCAGTCTCTCGCCTCTGACTTCTCTTCGTACGGCCTTCTGTTCGATCGCTTACTTGTATTCTTGATTCAATTTTCTAAATTTAGACATTAACACCGTCTATACCCAAACCAGACAACGATAATTTAGATTTTCCAATGTGCACAATTTTATGGAAAAGGTTTGTGTTCACCTTTGGTTTTTGTGAGGCCTCTCGATGTCTGGATAGGTCTGGACGTTGTACCATAGACTTCAATGCAGTCGTTCTACTACCATAAGAAATTAATACATTTGAATTAAACATATTTCAATTTTTTTTATAAATTAATCAATACTTACGTCCTCCATCAAACCTCATCCCCCATCGTCGGGGTCACCAAGTGATGGATAAAAGTTGGTATTGAAGGATAAAAGTTGCTATTTCATCCTTTTCCTAAATGTTGTTAATATAAATCTGACTCCTCTAAATAATTACCTCAAATCTCTGCGCATTCTTTTGATGGGATGAGAGGAATGACTGGAGGCGTCTCTTTCAGGTAAACAGAGTTTATTAACCCGATGAATCAAGAATAGAAGTTACAGAGTCTCTGGGTTCAACACTACGCGTCCCTGACAACAGACAGATGCTGGATCAGTTCACGAAGTCTGAGCCCCGACTATCTTTCCCTGAACCCTTTTATCCACTAGACAGAGAATATCTAACCAAATAATGCACTCAAGAATGTGCAGTTTTCTTCCTCCGATTGGGGCAACTTCCAAATTATGCGTCTTCGGATGAGTGGTTCCCCTTCTCTCATTGGTGCATCAACTCCCGAATCCTTTCACCATCTGTAGGGGAAGACACATCCTGCCTGGCCTGTTTCTTATCACAAGAAAGACATCTAGTCTAGTAACCAATTCCTTTTAAGGAGAAGACAATTTAGGTAATTAAGAATCAAGACTCACTCGACCTATATAAAAGTGGATGAGTAATTAACTGTTCAGGGCCTTAAACTAAACCTATGTTTGAGTTGGTGAGTGATTCAGTTTAAAGGGCCACATCAAACACATGATGGAATGTGCACTCACTCCTGCAAGCCCTCTTCACACAAACACCTTACTGAAAAGTATGGCAATTTTATTAACACACACAAACCTGGAATAAAACATGATAAAATAACTGGTATAATATAAATGTAAGCGAACATCATTCAAACTGTAAATATCAAACCTTTCCTTTGGATCGGGTGATGAAACTTTATTGCAGTAAACACTTTGATTATAAGCAGAAAAAGGCCTAATATTCTATCACACGGCAGGATAATTACGCCGATTTTGGCCCCAATTCTCCCCTTCCGATAATCTTAAAGACGTCCTGATCATCATAAAATAATCTTAGAAAATCCTCCTGCTGTGTGCGGTGTGTTAAGACTGCTCTTGTTGGGACCGCTCCGATCTCAAATCGGGGATATTAGGATAGGATATAACTTTATTGATGCCCAATGGGGATATTCAGGTGTTACAGCAGCAGCAGTGCATAATCAAAACAAAGAGTCAAAAGTCGAATAAAATAATAACATAAACGTGAATACAATCCAGGTAGAAAGGGGGGATATATACAGAGGACTATAGTGTGGTGGACTCAGCAGGACAATAAAAGAGATAGTATACTGTGCAGTAAATGGCATGTTAAAGTGACCAGTGATGAATTTAAAGTGGCATTTGTGATCAGAAGGTTATGTCAACAGTATTGACCCTTATAAGTAATTAGTTATAAGTATAATAAATGTAGTGCAGTTTTGACTAGAACATAGATATATAGTTATAAGAATATTGTTAGATTTTCGTTTGGCGGACCCCGAAATGCAGAGACAGAAAAAAAAACCAAATAGTTTTCACAAAAATATATTTAATGTTTCAACGGGGAAAAAACAAAAAGAGCAGGCAGTGAGGGCAGGCTGGTACTGGTGGCCTACCTGGCGGCCTACCAGGCTTGTCAGGATAACGAGTATAAAAGTCATTAATAAGCGGCGGGTCCAAAATCAGGGAGCGAGAAATCCATGAACGTTCCTCTGGCCCATAACCCTCCCAATCCACCAAATACTGGAAGCCGCGGCCTCGCCGCCGCACATCCAAAAGTTGCCAGACTGAAAAGGCAGGGGGGATTGTCAATGATCCGGGGGGTTGAGGGGGTTCGGCCGGAGGACAGAGAGTGCTGGAGTTTACAGGTTTAAGGAGTGAAACATGGAAAGAAGTATGAACCTTCAACGACGGGGGAAGTCTGACGTGGACCACTGGGGGTAGTACCCGGAGGACAGGCTGACTGACGCCCCCCAACGCCTGACAAAAGGCCTTCCAAACCTGCGCTGAGAATTGTGGACCTCCGTCCGAAACAGTGTCCTGAGGAATGCCATGGAGTCTAAAAACATGCAGGGTGAGCAGAGAGGCCGTCTCCAGGGCAGAAGGCAACTTAGGCAGGGGAATAAAGTGCAACATCTTAGAGAATCTCTCAACAATAGTCAGAATGGTGGTAGTACCTTCAGACGGAGGTAGGCCTGTGACGAAATCTAAGGCTATGTGGGACCAAGGTCTGTGATGAGTAGGGAGGGGATGAAGTAGACCAGCTAGAGCACGGTGTGACGCCTTACTGCAGGCGCAAACTGAGCAGGCTGAAACATATTCCTTAGTGTCCGCTGACATGGACGACCACCAGAAGCGTTGTCGTAGGAGACTTAGGGTCCGATGAAAACCCGGATGGCAGGCGATCTTGGACCCATGTCCCCACTGAAGAACCTCCGACCTAGCAGCCGGAGGAACGAACAGCTGACCAGGCGGACAATCCACAGGAGTCCGGTGAGTTCCTTGGGCCTCCTGGACCAACCTTTCAACCTCCCAACGAGCTGCCCCCACCCCACAAGAGGACTGCAGGATGGTTTCCTCCGAGACATCCTCAACAGGTGGAGAAAACTGCCGAGACAGATCGTCAGGCTTAAGGTTCCTAGAGCCTGGGCGGTAGTGAGGGTAAAGTTGAAGCGTCCCAGGAACAGAGCCCAGCGAGCCTGCCGTGGATTGAGCCTGCGGGCAGAATGAAGGTAAGAGAGTTTTCTTGTGGTCTGCCCATACCACAAAGGGATGAGTTGAACCCTCCAACCAGTGCCGCCACTCCTGCAAAGCCAACACGACAGCCAGCAGCTCATGGTTCCCCACATCATAATTCTTCTCAGCGGGAGTGAGACGTCGGGAGAAGAAGGCACAGGGATGCAATTTTGCTGATCAGCGGCAGAGCGTTGGGAGAGAACAGCCCCAACACCAGAGTCCGAGACATCAACCTCAACAACAAGCTGACCAGAGGGGTCAGGGTGAGACAAAACAGGAGCTGAAGAAAATAAACTCTTTCATTTAACAAAAGCCCCTTCTGCTGCAGAAGACCAAATGACAGGAACCTTCACTGAGGTTAGCTTGGTCAGTGGTGTAGCAACTCTACTATAATCGCGGATAAATCTTTGATAGAAATTAGCAAACCCTAGGAATCTTTGAAGTTGCTTTCTTGTTGTAGGAGTGGGCCATTCAGCCACTGCCTGAACCTTGGCAGGGTCGGTCTTGATTTGCCCCTTCTCCACAATAAAACCAAGAAAACTGACTGAGGACACATGAAACTCGCACTTTTAAGCCTTTACATAAAGTCTATTCTCATACGCCTCGCCCTCGTGATTTCCGGCTCTTTGAGTCACTACCGCCCCTAGCGGTGAGGAGTAGTAGTTGATCATTCCCTTGATACGAGTTTGAGCAAGAAGCTCCATCCTGTGGTTGTTTTGAGTAACTGCGGTTATTAAAAAGTGACTGAAGACTCTAATGAATGTATGACTCTGACTAAACAGACTTGTAAACTCCTTTCCCTCAATGCATGATCTCTTGTTTAATTAAGTTTGAAATTTTAATGATTTATTCTTCCCGCAAAGGCAAGCATAACTTTAATTAAATATTTCTGACAGAACAGACAAATAGAGCATTAAGCTAAATCAAATTAACTTTCTCTTTTTGATTAAAATCGATTTATGTTAGTTTGAATAAAAGCTAATTAACATCAATCCTCAATTTCTCCAAACTTTAGTCTAACATAAATAATTAGGGCTACAGCCTTGTGTTAGATTCAAAACGTCCTAGTCTCAATCTCACATTTAAGTAACAATCTAATTTGCTAGGTGATGATGCTCATTGTTTTATTCTGAGAATAACTTAATTCCCATTTATTCAGTGACCATCAACACCCCAGGGAACTTAGACTTTTATTTTATTCCCATAAAATCCTTAAATCCATGTTTTTCCTTTCTTATTAAAGGTGCCTGCTAATCAGTCAACAATAACTAGCTGTCGTTTAGAACTATTAGCTCAAACTAATTAACTAAACCAGGACTATTAGTGTACCTTTAAATTGTCAACCAATTTTTGATTCTTTCTATTCAATTTAATTCGATCAATACTAGGCTTAGACCCTAAATTTAGTTTAATTCGATCTAAATCTTTAATTTTCCAACTTTAATCCAATTAGATTTAGATTTGATTTAGGATTTAAAAATTTTTTTAAACCAAACTATTCAAATTGATTTCCAATTTTAATTAATTTCATAATTAAACTTTTTTGACTTTTTTTTAGATATTTTTATTTCTAAACTTTATTTTATTTTAACATTTTATTTTTCATTAATTTTAATTTTAATTTTTGAAAAAAAAAAAAATAATCTCCTAGTTCTCTTTTCTTTTCCTTTCAATCCTTTCCTTAATCTGGTTGACAGTTAATAAGACCCAAACATGGAGGCCACCGACAGCACGCCACCCGCGAGCTTCGGCGACCCACTAGATCACTTTGAGTCGGTTCTGACAGACCTAATTGGACCACCTCTGGCTGAGTTCGTGACTGAGATTGAAAAGACTGACCCCTCTCGACTTCAAGAAAAGCTTTCAGACTTGGTTGCCAAGGCTATGTTTGAGCGGGTTAAAGAAAAAGACAGACATAAGATTCTTTCACAAATGACTGTAATCATGGCAGCCCAAGAGAGACATACCCAGAAGCTACTAAACCAGCAGGAGAAGAGCAACAAAGCCCTTCTGCTTATGATCAGACAGAAAGACGAAATCCTCGTCCAGGCCGATGAGAACATCGCAAAGCTTGAGGAAGCCAAAGCCCTCCTACAAGCAGAAAAGGAGAATGAGGAAGGTAATAGGGAAGAGGAAGATGAGTTGAGAGCAACTCTTCACGAGAAAGAAAACGAGTTGCAGTCAGTTCATGAACAGCTCGACAAGTCTGATGTCCTCCTGACCAAGGCTAAAGGTAGGATCCATGACTTAAACGTTACGGTCAAGGACCTAACCACACAACTAGAAAGTCAGGAACAACACGAATGTGACCTCCAAGCCAAGTTGGACGACGCTTCACAGCGGGTAAGTCTGTTTAAACAGTAGCACGCAATGAAAGAGGACGAATTAGCAAGGGTCCAAAGACAACTTCAATTCGCTCTGGACCTAGATCAAGGTCGACAACGACATGGTGATGAATCACCCCTCGAAAGAAAGGATATTCGTTGTCCAAAAGAGAATCCTCCTCAATCTGGTCTCTTGACTACCACCGATGATTCTTTGTGGTCTCGAAATCTCGAGCGCAGCACCTACAGAAGACCGGAGCCTGTCCCTTCACTCAGATCTCCTATCTCTGAGGAGCGCCAATCTCTGCCAAGCCCCTCATACAGAGATTTGGACAAAATAGCTTGTAACATCACCCGTTTCGAGCCAGGTAACAAGGGTGGTTTTGAGATTGGCCTATATCTCAAAGACCTTGAGTACCACCTGCGAAAGTTTCCAGGTGCTACCACCGACGACAGGATTTATTTGATCAGGATGACGTCCAACAGGACTATCGGCAGTTTTATCGAACGCCAGCCTGGCAGTGTCAGGAGTGACTACAAGTTACTATGCCAAACGTTGATAGACGAATATTCTGATTACATCCACCCAACAGGGCTGGCTGCTGCTCTTGTGATCAAACAAGAAAGAGATGAGTCTCCCCAGGTGTACTACAACCGCTTACTTCAAGCTTACTTCGGTCCTAAAAATGAACCCGAGATGGAGGAAGATGTGAACTTTAAAGTCCTTTTCATCCAAAACCTCCATCCCACGACAAACCATCATCTCGGTGTTGCGGCTTGTCCACGCACCCTCACCAGTCGACAACTGCGCGATCTTGCCTTAAGAGGCTTCGCCAAACACAAGCAGGTCTCTGTCAAAAAGCCTGACGCCAACGTCATATTAAGCATTGACACAAAAGACATGCCCATTTAGTTTAGATCACCGCCACATGGTGGCCCTGGATCCATGAGTACCTCAGACCCTTAGGCTCATGGCGTATTATTAATTTTTCTTCTTTCAACTTATTAGGCATTGTACGGCCATTCCTAGACACATTAGATTAGTGATAGAATTATTTAGACTCCCATATACTTAGATGGTTTTTTTTTGTTTGTTTTTTGTTTATTCATGACACGATTTCTCTGTGACACCTGCTGTTGATGCTGTTTTACTGTTTGCTGTCATCACCTTAATTGGCCTGCTGATTCTCTCTCCAAGGATTCACATGCCAAAAGGGGGGACTGTTGAGGAATATTCCTTATCTGATTAGAGTCAAGAGGGTCTCTGCTGGAGTTCTCCCCCTCTTCACACCCCACCATCTGTTCCTACTCAATTCAACGTTTACGACTCCCCCCCCCCCCCTTTGGATTCTGACATGGCAATCTGTTCCCAGACTCTTACCAATTTAAATCTTAAAAGCCATCACCTTGTGGAATTTAAAGAAAACATCTTCAAAGACTTCAATACGCAAATCCCTATCTGGAACCGGTTTCCCCCC
This sequence comes from Symphodus melops, assembly GCF_947650265.1. Classification (NCBI taxonomy): domain Eukaryota; kingdom Metazoa; phylum Chordata; class Actinopteri; order Labriformes; family Labridae; genus Symphodus; species Symphodus melops. Next base: position 2,736,080 of record NC_136704.1, on the reverse strand, counting down.
CCCCTTTGTATAAATCTTCTCCCCCCTGAGAGAGCTCTCCTTGACGTTAGAATAACACCTTTTGGCCATGGACCCCTGATTTACATGACAACTGTAATCAGCCAGGAATGTCCTGACTTCTGCGTGAACTTCCAGAAAATGACTGGACCAGATGCCTCCATGTTCAGATGCATATTAAATAACGAGTATTTTTAATTTTCAGGTGGATAATCTTTCTAAGAACATTGAAACTAACGTTTTCATCCAAACAGGACTCAAATCGGACCATCTACCGCGAAGATAGTAGTAATTACTGTGTCATTTACTATCTCATTGTTCTGGCTCAAAGACTTGCATGGAGCGCTACTGCCATCTAGTGGTTCTTTTAAATCAATGTTTAATCCGTTAGATCCTGGTATCACTTTTATGTTTAATAAATCCATTCATGGTTTGATGTTATGTTCCTTTCCAATTTTAATGTCTGTATATGTTATTTCATTGTTGACTTAAACTATCAACTAAGAATTGACAAACTCAATGTAGGTTACAAGTCAATAATGACTCATGTTTGGTTTCATTTCAAAGGTTCGAACTGTGCATTTTTACTTTTATATAAAATAGAAGTAAAAACTTGAGCATGGTGCAGTGTCGTACGTTTAATTCAGATTTTGTCTTAAACTTTAGAGAGTTCATTTTTCGGCTCCGCCTGAAAGCACGCGTCATCAAAGTGGGCGTGTGTCATCCTCAGTGCTCTCTTAAAGCCCAGTGCGCGCTCTCTGCCGCAGGCTGGTCCCCAACTTTTTTTCTCTTGTAACTCTTTTGTAACTCGTATACTTTTTCTTGTTTATACTCTGTTTTTGGACTTGTCTTCAGGACGGAACTTTGACTCCAGAGCGTTTTTCTTCTGTTTTCTAACTTTGATTTTTTATTCGATTTATAATTTTTCTTTTAAGGACGTTATTGCTTCTTGTTTAACTCAATATTCACCAGTCAAAGACATTCTGTTAAAAGCTCGTGAACGCGCAGTTGTTAATTGAATTGTTTTTTTTCAATTCTGGACAATTTTTTTTGATTTTTCTTTTCAACAAGTGACTTTGAAACGACTCGTTACCTGAAACAACTGAACTGGCCAATTCAGTTAGCAGAAGTTGATGATCGTTTATCATCAAACCTTTTTGGACAAATAGCTGAGTCCCGGGAGAAGACGTGAACGCGCCGACACATCTCTGAGTGACCCGCTAACCCGACTCTGACCTGTTTCACGAAGGTGATTCCGGGCTGTAAGGATTGAGAACGGACTCCCCAAGACCTGTTCTTCAGACTCCAGCACCATTTGGCGGACTCGTTGGTTCAGTGAGTAAGACACATAGCAGCTTGGTGTCAACTTAGAACTCCGTGTCATGAAGTGTTCACTGTTAAATCTCCACCGAGCTCATATCAGCCCGTAATTCAGCCTTCAACTCCCTTCTTTTTATTTTTTGCCGTTCGGTATTTTTGTCCGAATCTAATCAATAATTTTGTTAGACAGACGTTAAACACCGTACCATACTCAATTAGTTAAGATAGTATCTGTCATTTCTGGTTTCTCTTCCATAACATACCTCAGTCATCGTGTTTTTCTTTCTCATATATCTGATGCATTTTTGGATCGTTCCGTTATTCTGTCATTGTTTATTTTTAGTCATTAAATATCACGCATAAAATTCAGAAGTGTGTTCGTATTGATTCATAGTGGTCGAACGTTCTGGGAACTCATAACTTAGATTTGAGATTGATTAAAAATAATAAATCCATAAATCTATTGATTTTCAGAATTAATATTTTTTATTAATTCCCATAATTAGTACAATGGTTCCTGGTAAGCCAGGTGGTGCCCCTTTTTCTTACGAGGTGTGTTAATCAATTTAACACATAATAATTTCCCGCAACAGATCACTGAAAACAACATCAACATGAATCAGAACGTTTGTGTCGGCTAAATATTTGATTGCAAACACACATTTAGAAAGCCATTAATCAGCTTTTTTTGTGTGCATTTCGTACTTATTCATCACTCTGTGTTGAAAAACTTTTGTTTTCATGTTCTAAAGACGAATAAATGAACTGCAAATAGTTATCACTGAGCAGCAAGGTTTTGACTCACTGTCTCCATCTAGTGGCACGATGAATCCATTACAGCTACACAACTTTTAACAGAGATGACTGGCTTGGGGCTGCACAGTTGTATTGCTGTTGCCTCACAGCGAGAAAGTTCCTGGTTGGGATCCCCAATGGGCCATTGTTCTCTCCGGGTACTCCAGCTTCCTCCCGCAGTTCAAACACATGCTCGCTAGCGTTAACTGGTGAGTCTAATCGTCAGCTCCCTGTCCCAAACTTACGTCCTGATGTGTGCTTATATTTCTGAGGAAGGAATCACAAATTAACTAACCCTAACCCTTACCCAAATTCTAAATTTACAATGTGATTACATTTAATTTTATGCGTAACATTAATATTATGATTTAATCTTTGTGAGGATTTAAAGTTTGTATTAACAAGGACACTGTTTCTTTTTTTCCTTTTTTTTTCTTTTTGAACAAACAGAACAAATTAACACACACATGAAAGCAAGGACTCGTATGAGCAAGTTACAGATCACCTGGGATAAGACAATTGACACAAAACAAAATGCTTCCAAAACAGTCCCATACATGAACAGATCCATATCACAGGTATCGCACATTCAGCATGGAACAAGGAATACAGGGAATATAAAACATAGACAGGCTTGTGGAAAGCAACACACATAGAGTCTTAAGTATCTGCAGGGGTATAGGAAGGGCGCCAGTCAACTCCACGGCATCCCCTGTGTAACAGGTCTGCTGTGCCTTGAGGGAGATGATTCAAGAATGGTTCCCATAACCTACCGAAAAACCTCTCGTTTCCCTTCAGTACAAAACTTAAGCGTTCCATATGCAAGACTTTAAACATTTCCCCAAACCACTGATTAATAGTTGGAGGTCTGGGCTTGATCCACTGGAATAAAATGCATTTTCTCGCTAAAAGAAGAAGCTTGTTTAGAAGTTTTTGCTGGGCACTTGTTAGAGGGGGCCTCTCTTCTGAAAGATCTCATACAAATAAACCAGGATTTATTGGTATATTCTTATCGAGAATTAAGATAATTCCCTGTGAAACCTTTCCCCAGAATGTTGATATCAGAGGACAACTCCAAAGGCAGTGAAAATATGACCCAACATCTTTCTTGCACTTGATGCAAATTGGAGAAATATTGGAATTAAAATTTTGAGGGACTGGGGCATACGTTGCAGCCGATGAAGGATCCTGAACTGGCTCTCTGTTAGTCTGTTACACAGAAAGGTTTTCCCTATTGACTCCACAGCATTGGGCCATGCCTCCTCACCAAATTCAGTTCCAAGGTCCCTCTCCCATGTTCTTTTAATTTTATTAATGTTAAATGTATTGAGGGACTGCAATTTCCCGTAAAAGTGGGATATATGTTTTTTATTTTGGCGGGACTGTAACAGTAGTGAGTCCAAGGCAGAGAACACTGGCTCAGCTTCAGGAAAGTCAAGACTGGTAATAAAGTGTCTGACCTGTAAATAACCATATAGATGTTTAGAAGGAGAACACTGTGTTTCAATCAGAGCTTCTCAAAATGATCTTCTTCACCTACTGAAACATCTCTGCCAGTAGCTACATCCAGATTACTGAACTTGTACCGCAGCGCTGCTGTGGATCCCTTCACTCGACTCTTCATCTCCTCCAGTTTCTGGACCTTCTCTGCGTCTCCGTTCTCCTTCATCTTTTTAATCAGGAAGTCCAAGTGGACAGGAGTGGACAGAGAATCAACATTCAGAGCGATCTGTTCCAGTCTGAGAACATGCTCGTAGGACTCTTCCAACAATCGATCTTTGTCTTCTTTAAGTTTGTCCATTGTCTTCTGAAGTGTTTCCAGAAGACTTGTTTTCTCTTCACAGTCTGCTTTACTTTGGTCATACTTCTCTTTCACTTGTTGATGAGTTATCTGACGTTTCCTTGTCTTCTGAACATATCTCCAGTCTTCCTTCACATGATCAGACGCAGGGCATTTCCCTGTACAGACAGTGCAGCGACCCTCACTCATCACCTCACAGTGTTTGGGATACCAGGCCATCCAGCATCCAGGGTAGTGACAGTTCTCCTCACAGACTGTACAGCACACAGCTCCGCTATAGAACCACAGCCTCATTCCACCACTGATATCTTCTTTAACTTTGTAAGGCTCATCAACTTCTACAGTGAAGTTCTCGTTGCTCTTCATCTCTTGTTCACGTGTCTTTAGGGCTTTCTGAGTCTGTTGGATTTCACTCTGTTTTAATTCAATCAGCTGAACTTGTTTTTGCAGGTTTTGGATTGAGGCTTTCAGTCTGATGCGTTCGTTCAGAACGTCCACAGTTGTTTTCAGCTGCTGTGGAGGCGTTTTTAACAGAAACTCTCCAAACTCTGTCATTCCTTCCATTGATACATCATATGCATGTTTAAGGATTTGTTTGCTCTCTTCTGTTCTTTCTTCATTTTGAAGGTTATCAAACAGGAAGTGAACAGGCTGCTTCCCTTCATCTCTGGCACACTTGATGTTTGCTTCATCAAGGGATTTAAGAAGATGTTTCGGTGTTCTTCCATCTGACTGTGTGATGAGACAGACAATGTTGTTCTCCATGTTTTTTCCAAACAGAGACGTCACTGAATCAAGGATGTACCTGAAACGGTCACTCAGACGATTGTCGCTCGCTTTCAGCACCAGACCCACGACATTCATCTCAGAAACTCCGTCCTCTGAGCGGAACAAGTCAACTAATCTATTCGTGATGTCGTCATCATGTTCAATCCATCTGGTGTCACCGTATCCAGGAGTATCAATGATGGTCAGAGAGCAGGACAGAGTTTTATCTTCAAAACCAAAGAGATCGTACACGATCACATCTGATGTCTGACTGTCTAACTGACCTTTCTCCTCCTCCTTCTCAACGATCTCAAACCAGACATTGTCGTTCCACGTCACTCCCATGGCGTAGTTGACCAGAGCGTTGATCAGAGTAGATTTTCCTGTTCCTGTTTCTCCCACAAGCAGGATGGTTTTGTGTACTTTGGTTGGATCTCTTTCACCAAGAGTCATTCTTGTTATGGTCCCAATCTTCTCGTTCTTTGGTGTCAGCTGGTAGACATTAGGAGATCCTGGATGGATCAGGTGTTTGCAGGTGATGTTGTCATACCTGGTTGTTGTGTTTCTGTTGAGAGGTGAAGACATCCGATCAAAAACCAGAAAACATGGACAAAGAGATCCAAATGGGATCTTTTAAGTTCAATTCATGCATTTTCACACCACATGGTAACCTTTCACAACAATAAGTCTGAATGTGACGCCATCTCAACATTGAATGAATATTATAAGAAGACCTAGTCACCTTTCAGTTCCCCTTATGGAGGCTACAGACTGAACGGTAAAGTGATTTTCAGGGACTCAAAGACCCCGTTCATTGGATTTTTAATGCTGATTCCCGCCCTGTGCACAGTGGCGTTCAGCTGCACCCGTCTGGACGGAGGTGTTTAGTCCCACGCTGCAGCACAAAGTGGTACAAAAACAGCTTTTTTCTTGCTGCGACCACTGAACTGACTTCATCTTTATGTATGTATGTATGTATGTATGTATGTATGTGCAAACGATCAGCTTTAAGTCCGAGTGGACACACAAGTGCTGACAGGAAGTGACCAGAAGTAAAGCACAACAGCTGTTCTTAAGAGTAAAGTCACCTGAACCGACTAACAAATATCCCACACAGATCAGATGAAAACATGATAACCACACATCAAGCACTCATTGAACAGCTGAATCTTAAATGATTATTATACAGTTGGGCCGGTCAGTGTTGAATGTGCGTGGAGAGTTCCTGAGGAAGGGAGCTCTGGAGAAGCCCCAGCAGGTTCAGTGCTCACTTCTGTGTCGCTGATAGAAGAGGTTGGCGTCTGTAGATAGGGGTCGACTCCTCCCTCTAAGCGTCTGAGGCTCAGAGAAGGAGTGTGATGGTGAAGGATATCAGTGAGGTAGGAGGAGGTCAAGGGCTTTATGTGTGAGGAGCAGGATTTTGAAGGTAATCAAATAATAATGTTGGAATCTTTGACTTTGTGGTCAGAATAGAATGAAGCCGTCTGATTGACCAAAAAAATCTTTTATTGAAGAATAAAAACAGAAAGTTGCAGATGAGATGAAGACGAGCTGAGCAAACTGATTCCTAAAAACACATTATTACAGATTCAATAAATGTAGATTAGATTACATATAAAATATAAATCACTGAAAATAAAATCAACATGAATCAGAACGTTTGTGTTGGCTAAATATTTGATTTCAAACACACATTTAGAAACTTCTCCAAAAATCAAAACACAGAAAACTTGATTTCAAAAGTGAAAGTTTGATTCACTGTCAAAAGATATTTTACTTTCTAAAAGCTGCTAACCTTCAAACTGACGACAACGAGCTGCATCGCAAACGACTGCTGTGTTGTGTTCTGTCCGCTGCTGCCGTCATCACGCTCTTCAAACTGATCTCAGCCTACTGCAAACCAGTAATACCACTCCTTACCAGCAGGTGGCAGCAGTATTATATTTTTTACACAAAGCAGAAAACTTGAAGCTGAGGAAACACAAATGGGATGTTTACACTCTTTCATCATTATGTTCTGAACGCATTCGTAATGACCACGACTTGATGGAAACATGGTACAGGCGTAACATGAGAAGAGACTTCTGTAAACGCCCTCTTCATGCCTTGTTGACTGACTGTATGTCTCCGACTGGTCACCACCAGTTCAACATGTTAAATCTGACAACAAAACCTTCAACAAGCTCCGAGCAGTACCGACCAGAACGACAGACTTTACCTGGAAGCCCTGTGTACCTGCCTTAAAAGTTCTGCTCTCTCTTAATTCAAAGCTCTTTATTGGCTTGAATATGTAAATATATTACCAAAGCATCAAAGAACAAATAATGCAAAAATCATAATGATGAAAAATAATAATGAACAAATCAAAAGAAACAATAATAACTAATAATAACAGTATTTTAACAGGAGTACTCGTAATAATAATAATGATAATGTTTTGTTTTATAGCATGTGTGTATAACATTAACACAAGTGTGTGTAAATGGGTTTTTATAATAATAATAATAATAATAATAATAATAATAATACATTTTATTTGAGGGCGCCTTTCAAAAAACCCAAGGACACCTTACATGCAAGATTTTAAAAAGACAATAAAACATAAACATAAAAAGGTAAAAAAAAAAAAGATATATACATAACAACAATAAAAAAAGGAGTACAATTGATGGAAATCAGAGTGAGTAGGCTTTTTGAACAGACGGGTTTTGAGACGTGATTTAAAGCTTGTCAGAGTCAATGTTATGGATGTCAGGTGGGAGGGAGTTTCAGAGGTGGGGGGCTGAGCGACTGAAGGATCTGGACCCCATGGTGGTCATGCAGGCAGGAGGGATGAGAAGGCTGAGGGAGGAAGATGATCTGAGGGTCCGACTGGGTGTGTTTATGTGGAGGAGTTCAGCGAGGTAAGAAGGGGCGAGGTCATAGAGGGCCTTGGAGGTTTTGGAGGGCCTTGAAGGTTAGGAGGAGAGATTTGTATATAATGCGGTCTGTGATAGGGAGCCAGTGGAGCTGTTGGAGAACAGGGATGATGTGGTGGGTGAAATGTGTTCTGGTGATGATCCGGGCTGCAGCGTTATGTACCAGTTGGATTTAATGAAGGGACTTTTGGGGGAGACCAGAGAGAAGGGAGTTACAGTAATCCAGATGGGAGGTGACCAGAGAGTGGACCAGGATGGCGGTGCTGGGAGGGGTGAGGGAGGGACGGAGGCGGTTGATGTTTCGAAGATAGAAGTATGAAGACCGAGTGATGTTATTGATGTGGGTTTGGAATGACAGAGTGCCATCGAGGACGACACCCAGACTCTTGACCTGAAGGGAGGGGGAGACAGAAGAGTTGTCGATGGTGATGGTGAATCCGTTTGTTTTTGTGAGAGTGGATTTGAACTCATGAGGAGAATCTCAATTTTGTCATTGTTAAATTTGAGAGAGAGAAGAGAACCAGGATTTGATTTCCTGTAAACAATCACAGAGGGAGGGTGGAGTTGGCTTTGGTGGAGAGGTAGAACTGGGTGTCGTCCGCATAACAGTGGAAGTGGATGTTGTGTTTCTGGAATATATGGCAGAGGGGAAGAAGGTGCAGAGGATTGGACCAAGGACAGAGCCTTGGGGAACACCAGAGAAGAGTGGGGAAAGCTGGGATGTGAATGTTTTTAACTGAATGGACTAAGGGCGGCCGGAGAGATATGAAGAAAACCAGTCCAGGGGTGTGCCTGATAAACCAATGGATGCCAGTCTATGGAGGAGGATGGAATGGGAGACGGTATCAAAAGCCGCAGTCAGGTCGAGGAGGATGAGGATGGATAGGAGTCCGGAGTCTGCTGACATCAGGAGGTTGTTGGTTATTTTGAGTAGGGCAGTTTCAGTGCTGTGGTGGGGACGGACACCGGACTGGAACTTCTCATAAAGGTTGTTATTGGAGAGGTGGGAGTGGACTTGTGATGCAACTTTTTTCAAGGATTTTTGAAATGAATGGTAAGTTTGAAATGGGACGAAGGTTATTGAAGTTGCTGGGGTCTGAACCAGGCTTTTTGAGAAGTTTTTGCAGCAGATTTCAGAAGTGAGGGGACAGAACCAGATATGAGGGAGGAGTGGATGATTGTGGTAACCAGAGGTGCCAGGGAGTGGAGACAGACTTTGACCAGGGGTGTCGGGAGGGGGTCTAGTTGGCAGGTGGATGGTTTAGGTTTCCTGACGAGATCAGATATGTCAGCAGGGGAGGGAAGGTGGAAACATGAGAGTGGTTGACCAAAGGGAGCTGGGGGAACAGGAGGGAGTGGACTGCAGGAGGTGTGACAGGTCAGTTTCTGATGGATGTTTTCCATTTTTGTGCTAGAAATGTTCACGAGTGAATTACAGTGGGCAATGGAGTGGAAGTGTGAGGGAAGAGAGTCAGGTGGGTGGAGGGAGTTGCTAATTAAAGAGAACAGAGTCCGGGTGTTCCCATCACCAGCACTGATGAGAGTTGTGTAGTAGTGGTCCTTGGCTGTGTTTATTGAGTCCTTACAGAGAAGAGTGTGGTGGTGGTACATTTCCTTGTGAACAGTTAAGGTGGGTTTTATTGTCCAGTCGCTGTAGTTGTCGCACTTTAGCTTTGAGAAGGCAGAGTAGGGGTGTGAACCAGGGAGCAGAGTGGGTGAATGATACGGTCCGGGTTTTCAGGAGAGCCAGTGAGTTCAGCAGAGTATGGAGACTGTTGTTGTAGAGGGAAACCAGTTCATCTGTGGTAGTGGGGGCTTGATGGTTGGGAAGGCTCCAATGCTCGTGGTGAGAGTTGACATATTGTTGTAACACCCAAATTTCCCCCATTCGGGGATCAATGAAGTTTATCCTTATCCTTATTGATGTTCTTGAAGTTACGAAATAACATAAATTAAAATGCTACAAACATCGGAAGAAATGGGGAGATCAGTTGAGGAGCTGTTAAAAGGGGAGACACCGGAGAAGCAGACCAGGTCAAGGATATGACGCTTTGAGTAGGTGGGGAAATTAATGTATTGTTGGAAGCCAAAACTGTTAAGGCAGGATGTGAGGCGATACACAGTGGTTACTATGATTGGTGCTGGTCCTGTTATTTGCAGAGAAAGTGATTCAAATGATGTGAATGAAGGGGTTGAGAGAGGCAAGACCTTCCATGTTTCCTGGTAGATTATCACGAGACCACCCCCTCGGCCGATGAGGCGGGGCTGACAGGTAAACAAACCCAGGTGGTGGAGCCTCGTTCACCTGGGAAACGTCATTCTGTTGCTGCAAAGTTTCTGTCAAGAATAGGAAATCCAGTTTACGGTCGAGGAGGAGGTCCCGGGGGAGAAGTCCTTTGATCGTGAGAGAGCGGATGTGGAATAGTCCAATGTGGATACGGCTGCGGTCAGGGGCGGTGCTAAGGTTAGCCGACCTGGCTAGGTTGGCTAACACACCACAGTCCGCTGTATGCGTGTTTCTGTGTTGCTCATTCCCTGTCCCTCAGATTGTGTCCTGTGCTGGTTTCTTGTGTCTTCCTGTTTGCTAGTTTGTGGTCACTGAGCCTGTACCTGGTGAGGATCTGTCTTGTTCCAGTTATGTTTCTTCACATCGTGTTATAATTAGTTTTACTCTGATTGGTTTTTGGAGAGTAACACGCCCGGACACAACATGTTCTCAACTGTTCTCTGGGAGCAGAATGAACAATATGGGGCAAGTACCAATCACATTCGATGTCTGATTGTCAGTGTGAGATATGCTCTCAGACATCATTTCAAATGAATATACTGATGATTTAAGTTTTTAGAAGCACCAGTAACATTTACCCAAACTGCATCCCAGTCTAATTCTTGTCCCATTCTGGATATATCCCTGTCCCAAGCTTTCATTCCTGATGTGGGCAAATGTTTCAAGGGAAGAAATCACAACTTAAGTAACCCATACCCCTTACGCAAATTTTAAATTTACAATGTGATTACATTTAATTTTTATGTGTAACATTAATATTATGATTTAAAGTTTGTATCAACAAGAACACCATGTTTCAATCAGAGCTTCTCAAAATGATTTTCCTCATCTACTCAAACATCTCTGCCAGCAGCTACATCCAGATTACTGAACTTATACCGCAGCGCTGTTGTGGATCCCTTCACTCGACTCTTCATCTCCTCCAGTTTCTTGACTTTCTCTGTGTCTCCGTTCTCCTTCATCTTTTTAATCAGGAAGTCCAAGTGGACAAGAGTGGACAGAGAATCAACATTCAGAGCGATCTGCTCCAGTCTGAGAACATGCTCGTAGGACTCTTCCAACCATCGATCTTTGTCCTCTTTAAGTTTGTCCATTGTCTTCTGAAGTGTTTCCAGAAGGCTTGTTTTCTCTTTGCGGTCTGCTTTACTTTGGTCATACTTCACTTTCACGTCTTGATGAGTTATCTGACGTTTCCTTGTCTTCTGAACATATCTCCACTCTTCCTTCACATGATCAGACGCAGGGCATTTCCCTGTACAGACAGTGCAGCGACCCTTACTCATCACCTGACAGTGTTTGGGATACCAGGCCATCGAGCATCCAGGGTAGTGACAGTTCTCCTCACAGACTGTACAGCACATCGCTCCGCTATAGAACAACAGCCTCATTCCACCACTGATTGGTTCTTTGTCTTTGTAGACCTCATCAACTTCTGCAGTGAAGTTGCTCTTCATCTCTTGTTCATGTATCTTCAGGGCTTCCTGAGTCTGTTTGATTTCTCTCTGTTTTAATTCAATCAGCTCAACTCGCTCTTGCAGGTTTTGGATCGAGGCGTTCAGTCTGACGCGTTCGATCAGAACGTCCACAGTTGTTTTCAGCTGCTGTGGAGGCGTTTTTAGCAGAAACTTTCCAAACTCTGACATTCCTTTCATTGATATATCATATGCATGTTTAAGGATTTGTTTGCTCTCTTCTGTTCTTTCTTCATTCTGAAGGTTCTCAAACAGGAAGTGAACAGGCTGCTTCTTTGCATCTTTGGCACACTTGATGTTTGCTACTTCAAAGGCTATAAGAAGATGTTTAGGTGTCATTCCATTTGAGTGAGTGATGAGACAGACAATGTTGTTCTCCATGTTTTTTCCAAACAGAGACGTCACTGAATCAAGGACGTACCTGAAACGATCACTCAGGCGATTCTCGCTCGATTTCAGCACCAGACACACAACATTTATCTCATAAACTCCGTCCCCTGAGCCGAACAAGTCAATTAATCTATTTGTGATGGCGTCATCATGTTCAATCCCTCTGGTGTCTCCGTATCCAGGAGTATCAATGATGGTCAGAGAGCAGGACAGAGTTTTATCTTCAAAACCAAAGAGATCGTACACGATCACATCTGATGTCTGACTTTCAGTTTGAGCTTTCTTCTCCTTCTCCTCTACGATCTCAAACCAGACATCGTCGTCCCACGTCACTCCCATGGCGTAGTTGACCAGAACGTTGATCAGAGTAGATTTTCCTGTTCCTGTTTCTCCCACAAGCAGGATGGTTTTGTGTACTTTAGTTGGATCTCTTTCACCAAGAGTCATTCTTGTTATGGTCCCAATCTTCTCTTTCTTTGGTAAAAGCTGGTAGACATCAGGAGATCCTGGACGGATCAGGTGTTTGCAGGTGATGTTGTCATACCTGGTTGTTGTGCTTCTGTTGAGAGTTGAAGACATCTGATCAAAGACCAGAAAACATGGACAAAGAGATCCAAATGGGATCTTTTACTAAAAGCAGTTCATGCACTTTCACACTACATGGATTTTTAATGTTGATTCCCGCCCTGTGCACAGTGGCGTTTAGCTTCTCCTGTCTGGACGGAGGTGTTAAGTCCCACGCTGCAGATCAAAGCCGTAAATAAAACAGCTTTTTTTACTGCTGCTACAACTGAACTGAACAAGCTATAGCCATATTTGCACACTTGTATTTACTTGAGTCCAAAACTTATTCGTACCCTGTCTGAAGAGATTCTTTATTTGTATTTTTTGTTGATCTTATCAGTTCAGACTTCTCTCCTTTATTCCTACAATTCACTTAGCAGACGCTTTAATCCAAAGCAACAAACATCAGAGACGAAGTACAACACAAGCAAAGATCGAAAAAAAAGCAAAACATGTCAGTATGTGCAAACAATCAGCTTTAAATCCGAGTGGACACATAAGTACTGACAGGAAGTGACCAAAGCAAAGCACAACAGCTGTTCGTAAGATTGTTAACTAGTATAGAAACCATCTTAAAACCCTCATCATTACCATCATCATCATCATCATCATCAATAATATTGAGACCTGATTGGTGGAACCTTAACACTTCAATTACTTTTTATGGGGGGGTTTTTGTCTGGTTTTAGTAGGTTTGATAGCTCTCCTTCACTATATGTTGTTGGATGTTGTCCTTGCTAACTAATCATAATCTTGAATTTCCCTCCGGATCAATAAAGTACCATCCGTCCGTCCTTGCTTCCTTCGAGTAAAGTCACATGTACCAACTAAAAAACATCCTCCACAGGTCAGATAACAACGTGCATGAAGAGTTCCTGAGGGAGGGAGGGAGCTATGGATGGATGGATGGATGGATGGATGGATGGATGGATGGATGGATGGATGGATGGATGGATGGATGGATGGATGGAACAGAGCCAAAACAAACTAATAACATATCAAGACGAGTACGAAAGGGACGGAGCTACTGAACGTGCAGCCAATCGCGTCAGCACACAGGTGAGAAGAGAGGAGGAGTATGATGGTGAAGGATATCAGTGAGGTAGGAGGGGTCAAGGGCTTTATGTTTGAAGAGAACGATTTTGAAGGTAATCAAGTAATAATGTTGGAACGACAAACGTGCACAGAGCGATGAGCTACGTAGTGCATCACAGGCTGCAAGTCAGCACGCAGCGTCATTCACAACATCAGTGTGCATCAACCAGATCAAGGTGAGGTGCCATGTGTGCCAACATAAAGCGAGCTCTTGCAATAGTGGTGTTCATATGCACAGATAAAAAGAAGGATAGAAAAATGTGGTAAAACAGATTTAATTTCCAACTTTATTATTATCTCCAAATTAATCTGATCTGCAGCAGGCAACACGACACAATCCAGTGATCGACTCGACGGTACACAAAGACAACACCACAGGTACAGATAGATTATCCACAGCTGAAGTGAAAACAGGAACTTTAACCACACCGAGCCAGACGCAGGAACAAGTTCAGACACGGCACAGAAAAGTACCTTCAGATCAGTCATGACCAACACGCGGTCAAATGTGACAAAGCAGGATTTGTATTCCAACAATCCACTATAAAAACTGAAACAACTCATCTGTGTTAAGGAAATATATTACTCACGTTGCCATGGTTACGTCTTCAGATGAGCTGGAGGAGGGGGCAGCTGATTGGTTCTCTGTAATGAAAAAAAAACAAGCAAGTGACCTCGGCGTCCTGTCAGCTGCCATCTTGATATTATCAGCTCTTAACGAGTGAACAAACTCGCTCAGCTCCTCCCCCTTCATGCAAACATTTATTAAACAATTACACTGAATGTTGCTTCATATCGATCTTACCGTCAGTTTGTCTTTGTTTCCGTGTATTTCAGTCTGCTGTTATCTCTTCTCTTTGTTTGTAAGTCTGTGTTTTAAAGTGTTCTAACCTGTCGCTCAGAGTCAGCGGTCTGATGTCGAGGAGAGAGAGCAGAGTTTATATCAGCAGTGGGAGGGCACCTGAGGTCACATGATGTCACAGAAACAGACCACAGAAATGTTTATTTCATCAAAGCAAGAACATTACCTTTTAAAGTCAACTCTCCTCCCTCTCATCCTTTCTGTTTCACTGAACCTCACCGTTTCTCTGAAATCACGTGACATGCTGAGGATCTTATCAGAGACCTGCTTTCTTACATTCAAAAAGTTGGAGCAAGGAACTCAAATGTCATTGATATTTCTGTTTGTTGAAAAAAAAGGTCTCAAGTTAATTATTCGTCTTTCTGTATTTTATTACAGAGAATAAATGTTCTTTTGCAAAAGGAGGAAGTGAAATGCACAAGTGATAGAAATCACCAGGGCAGTGCAGAAAACCCACGCTGACATGTTCTATCATTCTGCTCTAAGAAGTCAACATTTCTCAAAATGGGGAAACTGAGAGCGCTTTTCAGAAAGGAGGAGCTGAATGCAGCCAATAGTACAGACATAAAAAATACAATATCTCCATATAAAATACATTAAAAAGGTCATACTTCAAAATCACAAGAATCAGAGAAAGAGTCCATCAACCCTCTGTGTCCTCACACATGGTAGGTTTAAGAGAACACATCATAAAATAGACAGTGTGAAGCTGAAGTCTGTAACTGAAACATTTACGAAGGAGATGAAACGAGAGAGGTTTTGGGTTTGTAGAGATTTGAGGGAACGTTCAGGGATAGCACTGTTCTTCTGACTGGCGACGATGCGATGACAGCACAGGTAGGGAGGCTTTATTTGTCAAATATGCTTCATGTTAAACATACAGCACAGATGAAATTTCAATCCCCTCAACCCACAGTGCAAACCTGCAGTGCATTAAAAAAAAAAAAAAAAGCACTGGGCTTAATAAACATGACAATTAAATAAAAAATGGCAATAAAAAAATAGCAGTACTTTAAAAAAAAACAAATTCTTAGCAGCAAAACTTAACTGAAGACATTCGAGACAAACAAAAAAGGAACGACAGACAATCAGTAGCCAATCAACAGACAAGGGCACTTGTGAATATTCAGCGGGATAATCTTTACAGATGAACATCATTTATATGAAGTTTGAAGAGTTAATGCAGGCCAGAGAAGTAAAAAGCTAACGTTATGCGCTAGCGAACTACACCGCGGTCGGTTTATAATGACGTCACGACCGTTATGCTTCATCGATCTAATCAGCGGATTTGACAAGCTAGCTAAACGTTAGCTTAATAAGTTGTTTATTAACCTAATATTTACAAGAACACTGAAAAACGTGACTAGAGGCTGTAAGGAGGATTGGGGAGAGAGTTCCCGGCGTGATGACGTTTAATGTCTGCAACAACCACTGTAGTTTCAGTTAGCTACTCGTTAGCTACCGCCGTTTAAAGTTTGCGCAAAAGACCTTATTTCAGGCGTCCAAACACAAACATTCAAAATCCCCATTGACTTTTAGAGGTTAAAACCACGGCGCTAAAATGCTAACTCACTTCCTGGTTTTAGGACTCAAAACTACACCAGTCTGTGAAGGAGTGATGTCTGCTGGGAAAACTCAGGGGGCGGGGTCATCTCATTTAAAGAGACACACACACCAAAACGGATCTGCACATAACAGCAAAATGTTTTATTACCCTGAAATGAAATCTCTCCACACTTAAAGGTGCATTCAGTCAGCTGTGTAGTGAATGAAGTAGTAAAATGATCCTCTGTTATCAGACATGAAGGAAACACGCTATGTTGAGATAGCTCTCTGTAATGTTTAGAATTTAGACTGTAGTACCCGTTTTAAACACTAGGGGTCTGATTTACTAAGACCTCAATTAAAGAGTAATAAATTGCGTGTTCATTGCAAAAGTTTGCACGTTTGGCTTGTGGACGTTTTGCGGGGGATTTTCTAAGAACATTTGCATGAATGACGTCAGGTGCAAACCTTGTGGAGGCGGTAGTATTTCTGTCAGGTTTTTGTGTGTTCTACGGGTTTACGCCACAGAGAGTTTGGACGGAAAGCTGGACGACTGCAACCGCAAAATAGATATTAGTTAGAGGCAAATGAACGTCCAGTATTTTCAAGTAATAGCAGATAAATATGAATTTAACAAAAGGAAAAAGTGGCTAATAAGAAAACCTGGGTATTAAACACGGCCTCTCTTTTCTTCCCTCCCTCTTTTGAATGAATTGTAATACATTGCGCAGGAGGTGCGAGTCCTCTGTGGCAGTGGTGCTCAGTGTGTGTGTGCCACTCGTGCACCAGAAGCTGGTCAGCGCTGTGTCTGATCGGACATGAATGCCATGGCAACAGGTACTGAAGTTGGGGGGAACAAGCATGGTGAGCCCCCCGTTCAAGCGTCCCACAGCGCAGCAGCAGGGGGGGGGGGCTGTAGAGTGAAGAGACGAGCGCGCTCTGGAGCGAACCAGAGACACGCAACCCGAGAAAATGAAATGTCCAGTTTAAAATGTAATGTTGGTGAGAAGAGGGAAACAGGACGACATAATGTCAATGTTGAAATTCTTTAGAATGCAGACGCTGTGAATGTTCACAGTTTAATCATGGCGTTTCTTTTAAACTATTATTGAAGCAAGATACAAAATAAATGCATACCATTTATGTTTCTGTCATTGAAACATGTTAACACGTCTTTTATTGAGCCTATGTCTCCTCCTACCTGCAGCCTGCAGTGCGTCACACTGGGGCTCTTGGATTAGCACGTTCTTTTCAAAGGTGTTAAATTTAGACACCGTCACAACCACCGCAATTTTTGCCTGTGTTGGTAAATCACATTGTGTGTACTAACTTAACTTCTTTGCATTTTCTCCTCCCAGTATTTTGCACGCTGAGGCAGAAACGCCTTGTTTTGCATATTCATTACTAAATGAACAGCACGTGTTGTTTTGCTCATATGAAAGACGCAATCCTCACTGCACGCTGTTAGTAAATCAGATAGCACATTTTTTGCTGGTGGTATCAAGTTTGCACATGTTTAGTAAATCAGGCCCTAGGTGTCAGAGTTACATATTACTCCTTTAAATCAACACAAACAGAACAAGTCTGTAACTGAGAACACTTATAAATGTTATGCTAAAAGATCCTTCATCACACATTTTCACTAAAACGTGTTTCCACACTTAAAATTCAACATGAATAGTAAAAATAAAAACCTGGATTCTTTCATTTTTAGTTATTTTTCTGACATTTTAATCTTTGGCGTGAGGCAGTAACAACGGGCCCAGAGCAGGTGTCAGTGCTTGGGCTCCGGAGTTAGAAGGTACACACACACACACACACACACACACACACACACACACACACACACACACACACACACACACACACACACAAACGAGTGTGTTCAAACTGAAAAGTCCTTGATGAAAACAGAACACTGTGTCTGATCGACTTCATGTGTGTTTAGGTTTCTGCAGGTTAACCGTTAAAAGCTGAAGTTGGAGGTCTGGTTGATGGCGGCCGGTTTAGCGAGTAGATTTCTGAGGTGGAGGTCGAAAGTGCAGCTTTCTTCCACTTCCTGCAGGTGTAGGCGACGGTGATGGTAAATTAATGGTTGAAGAGGAGGAGGGGATGAAGATTCATCAAGGCGAGCACACTGGAAATAAATGTGATCATATAAATGTTAAAGTTCTGCCAAGCTCGTGAGTTTCTAAAATGTTGAAGAAAGTTGGTTACTTTCTTGTTTTTATTAAGATTTGTGACTTACTTTAGTTTTTGATTGTATTGACAAAGTTCGATGTTTCTGGCTGAAGATGCTCCTCATGGTGAACACGCTGTTTGTGACGCCGGCCTCAGAAACCACAGAGCTGATCCTGTCCTCTCTGAACGTGACGTGTTGAGGATGTGGTCTGTAAAAAAACATCCAACATGACATTAAAGAGTGAGAAACTTTGCTGCAGGAGGCATAAAGTGACCACAACAGGAAGTGATATCTAAAATAACAGCAGTCACATTTCAGTAATAATCAAGCTAATGCTAATCTTCCCTGAATATTAAAGTAGGAGATGAGGCTGCATCTTACTTGAGGCAGCGGCTGTTGCTTTCTCCTTGATGTTTGGGATTCCCTCTCTTGCAGAACCTTGCTGTCTGAAATCCTGACGGTACTTGACTCCTCTAAATAGTGTGGCATAAGTGTATAATGTATGTAATAAGGCATAAATGTGTGACATAAGTTCTTTAAACATGTTGGAAACACAATGCAGGAACTGGCAGAGTTAAAAAGTTCAGCTTCAGGGTGCAGCTTTCTATTTTGCAGACAGGAAGCTGCAGGTTGGGTTTTACATTGTGTCTTAGTCTTTGATGTGGTTAGAGTATAAAGCTCCTCTCAGTCTGTCTGCAGACGGAGGAAGCTGCAGGTTGCTGACAAAAGCTTCAAGGTGGAAGTCTTAGTGGCATATTTCTGCCTGATGCAACCAGTAGAGACGACATTACAGGTTGCTTGCAGGAGTTAGAGGACACAGCTGGTGTCAAAGTTGGCTTCAAGGGTCATGTGCAGTTATACACCTGTGCAGGTTGAGGTGATATTTGCTTGCAAAGGCCCTCAGTGGAGGTTTGATATGAGTCTGTCTGCCAGGATGCAGGTGGAGGAAGCTGCATGTTTCTGACAGAGGTTGAAGGTAAAGCTTGGTTGAGGAATCAGAGACTGGTGTTGTAGTTTGAGGCCTCAGATCCTCAGGTGGAGGCAGACTGGTTTCTAGATGTTGTCATGGTAGCTCTTAGCAAGCAGTATCTGCAGGTGGAGGAAACTGCAGGCTGCTCGCAAAGGCTTCAAGATGGAGGATTAATATAGATGATTCTGTCAGATGCAACGAGCTAAGATGACTTTGCAGGTTGCAGACAAGAGTTAGAGGACATAGTTGGTGTAGAAGTTGGCTTTTAGAGTCATTTGTTTGAATCTACAGGTGGAGTTTGTAGTGATATTTTAATGCAGATTCCTTAGCTGGAGGTTTGATATCCACTTATCTGTAAGAGCCTGCAGGTGGAGGAAGCTGCAGGATTCTTGCAGAGGTATCAAGTTGACCAATAAGGTGAATATTGTTGTTCTAGCTTCGAGCTTGGAGGTGGAGCTAAGCTAAAGCTAATGGTTGTAGGTAGAGAATTTGTATTTGGCTGTGTGCAGGTGGAGGTGTTAGCAGCAGAGGACTGATGGCAGTGTTTAGATTTTAAGAGGGATGGAAGATCCTCCTGCTGCTTGCTGTCAAATGTATTTATCCCAGGAGGTGCTTAAGGTGGAGTCTTGATTTAAGAGCTTTAATCTAAGTCACTAAAAGTCTATTAATCTATTCTAATATTTACAGCTGCATTTTGGTCTTTGTATGCAGCATCTTCTTTCGTTTTAGTTTGACTTCTTGGCTCTTTTACTGGGCGAGTGTTCAGGACTCGGCTCTCCAATCGTGTCGATATCAAACAGTGGAGGATAGACGCCGCGTCCGTATGACACGTCGACACTCACCTGTCCGTCTTCGTCCTCTGACTCTGTGAAAGAGGGACGGTCCAGTGATTCCCACAGCTTCTGTTTGAGCCGACGTCCCAGGTCTAAACTGTAGGGACGAACCCGGCCACTCTTGTATCTGTGAGCACAGGAGGGAACACCAATACAGTTAATATTAATAATTAAATATAAATCAAAAATTCAGATTTCTAGCAATGAGTGATTCATTATTTTATGGAAACATACCGAAGGAGATCATCTGCCACTTCATGGTAGATGATCTGGAACTCGTCCACTGAGCGGTTGTGAACAGTCAGAGGACCCGTGTCAGGAGGGCTCGGCTGGTCCTCGGTGGAGGCCGGGAGGCTTCGGGGAAACTTTGATGCCACCGGCAGGTCAGCAGGTGGGATGGTGGCAGAAAGAGGCCTGGAGAGGAAGTCCGTCTCCACTGGAGGTTGAGCAGGAGGACGGGGCTCAGAGCTCCTCTTCCTCTTCTGACGGAGGTTTTCAGCAGAGGGCTGCGGCCTCGTGCTGCTGGCTTCAGGCTTCTCCGCACGGCGTGCAGAGATTCTTCGCCTCCAGTAGTTATGGTCTCTCAGGTGGACAGGACACTGCAACAACAACACAGACACCGTACATGAAACCTCTATGATGTAAATGTTACAATGACACGAGGCAGAGAGTTTGGATCTCTGTCTTTTAGCTTTACATAAAAGAGCAGCAAAATTCAGTTTGTTCACCTTCAATACAAAAAGTGCTGGATGTCATATTTGTGAGTGGGAACTGAAATCACAGTGTAATGGTGTTTTTTCTCATGCTCTAAACTCCTCTGTTTGTTATTCTGCACACTCGAGTTGATGCTGTGAATATGTCCAACGTGTTCGTACGTAGCATTGATATAAAAGCCAAACACTGTCATTATATAGAAGCTCTCAATAAAGAAACCTCGGGCCAGAGGAACTTCTCATATCTATAAACTCTGGGAGGAATGTGTGTGTCTGATCACACTCAGTCACATTTTACAACCTGTTGTACACAAAATAAAAACAACCGCTTCAATATGAGCCCTAAATTCAGCTAATGAAGCTCCACTTACACTGATAAAAATATTCTGCTAGATCTACTTTACAAAAAAAAAATTACTTTTTGCATAATTTATTTATATTGATCAAGCAAGATCACTCTTTGTTTTTTTTTTGTTTTTCGGCCTTTTTGCCTTTATTGATAGAGGGAGGACAGTGGATAGAGTCGGAAAGGGGAGAGAGAGAGTGGGGAGAGACATGCGGGGGACATGCGACAGGCTGGACGCGAACCCGGGCCGCCCGCGCGCGAGGACTGAGCCTCAATACGTGGGGTCGCGCGCACTGCCGCTGCGCCAACGGCGACCCCAAGATCACTCTTTGTTAAAACTACTTTTTTTTTTTTTACATGAAACAGAAAGTCCAAGTAAAGTGTACGTAATTTTGTCAAGTAGATTAAGCAAAACTAAACTTTGTATAAACTACACCATTTTTTCAATGTTGTCAATGACATTTGCAAGTATAACCAACTTGATTATATCATGTAGATCAAACAAAACTAGTCTTTGTATACATTACTTATAATCAGGGGCCTTTATAAAGGAAATAATCGACTTCATGCAAAATAAAATCCTCCTTAACGATTTAATTTTAGTCGACGTAAAGTCCCTGCAAATCTGCTGAGATAAGAATTATAATAATATATTTACGTATTCTTAAATGCTTAATTTTGTTGATGTGTTTACTTTATAACACAATATTACATCTGGAGGACGTAGCTTAGCATCACTGACAGCGTGTGGAGTTAGATTATTTACTAACCTGCCCAGAAGGCCTAAAACACGTGTGTTGGTGCATCTTTAGCGTGTACACGTGTAGTAAATATTCTAGCATTAATGACTGAGCGTCCACACACATTTAAAAGTAAAACAAATAAAAGTTCTAAAATGTTTATAATCTCACATTTTCCATGACGGTGGCTCGTTTATTTTCTGTCCTCTGGGAGTCTTTCGTTCTTCTCGGGATGAAGAAATTTTCAGTCAAATCGGAAACTTTTTGGGACAAATCGTCGAGATAAAAGTTGTGTGACCTTTCTCTTGGCTGTTTGGATGATGAGTGAGTCCAAATGTTGTTTTGATTTAAAGGATGCACCAGGAGACGCTGCCTAGCAACCGAGCATTCTCACCTGCACGTCTGTTCTAGAATGTCATGAAGTTTCATCCAATCAGAGTGCAGAATGACCCAGACTGTGTCCTTGTATGGATATTAATTATTATTAATAATCAAGAATATAGATACAGGCAACATGGCAGTGAGATATCTACTGAATTAATTCATAGCATGACCTCACTGTATCATCAGATATTAAAGGGGACAAATCCACCTCAGTGTTTTTGAACATTTATCTGGGTAAAGCCTGGTTCACACGGCAGGATAATTACGCCGATTTTGGCCCCGATTCTCCCTTTCCGATAATCTTAAGGACGCCCTGATCATCATAAGATAATCTTAGAAGATCATCCTGCTGTGTGCGGTGTGTTAAGACTGCTCTCGTCGGGACCGCTCCGATCTCAAATCGGGGATATTAGAACAGGATATAACTTTATTGATCCCCAATGGGGAATTTCAGGCGTTACAGCAGCAGCAGTGCAGAATCAAAACAAAGAGTCAAAAATCGAATAAAATAACAACATAAACATGAATACAATCCAGGTAGAAAGGCGGGGATATATACAGTGGACTCAGCGGACAATGAAAAAGATCTTATTTATACTGTGCAGTAAATGGCATGTTAAAGTGACCAGTGATGAATTTAAAGTGGCATTTGTGATCAGAAGGTTATGTAAACAGTATTGACCGTTAAAAGTAATACGTTATAAGTACAAGTATAATAGATGTTGTGCAGTTTTGACGAGAGTATAGATATATAGTTATAAGAATATTGTTAGGTTTACGTTTGGCGGACCCCAAAATGTAGAGACAGACAAAAAACCCAAATAGTTTTCACAAAAATATATTTAATGTTCCAACGGGGA
Source organism: Symphodus melops (assembly GCF_947650265.1). Lineage (NCBI taxonomy): Eukaryota > Metazoa > Chordata > Actinopteri > Labriformes > Labridae > Symphodus > Symphodus melops. The sequence continues at coordinate 2,713,238 of NC_136704.1, read as the reverse complement.
AAAACAAAAAGAGCAGGCAGGTGAGGGCAGGCTGGTACTGGCGGCCTACCTGGCGGCCTACTAGGCTTGTCAGGATAACGAGTATAAAAGTCATTAATAAGCGACAGGTCCAAAATCAGGGAGCGAGAAATCCATGAACGCTCCTCTGGCCCATAACCCTCCCAATCCACCAAATACTGGAAGCCCCGGCCTCGCCTCAACACATCCAAAAGTTGCCGGACTGAAAAGGCAGGGGGATTGTCAATGATCCGGGGGGTGGAGGGGGTTCAGCCGGAGGACAGAGAGTGCTTGAGTTTACAGGTTTAAGGAGTGAAACATGGAAAGAAGGATGAACCTTCAACGAGGGGGGAAGTCTTAGGCGGACCACGCAAGGAATAATAACCCGCTCAATCTCATACGGGCCAATGTACCTGGGTGCCAGTTTCCGGGACTCCACTTGGAGGGGGAGATCCCGAGCGGATAGCCATACCTTTTGACCTGGCTGGTAATTGCAGGAGTGCGGTGACGATCTGCCAGTCACTGGTTCCCCAAAGCAGTACGGGTGAGCACAGCTCTGGCTTTGCGCCAGATCTGTCGTGCCCGTCGTAGATGCCCCTGAACAGAAGGAACTGCCACTTCTGCCTCCTGAGCTGGAAAAAGTGGATGCTGGAAACCGTTAGCTGCCATAAAAGGGGACATACCTGTGGCTGATGACACCAGGGAATTGTGGGCGTATTCGATCCAGGGGAGATGGGTGGACCAGGAAGCAGGAAACCGAGCAGTGACACAACAAAGTGCCGATTCTAAGTCCTGGTTAGTCCGCTCTGTCTGGCCGTTGGTCTGGGGGTAGTACCTGGAGGACAGGCTGACCAACGCCCCCAACCTGACATAATGCCTTCCAAACCTGCGCTAAGAATTGCGGACCTCTGTCCGAAACAATGTCCTGAGGAATACCATGGAGTCTAAAAACATGCAGGGTGAGCAGAGAGGCCGTCTCCAGGGCAGAAGGCAACTTAGACAGGGGAACAAAGTGCGAGATCTTAGAGAATCTGTCAACAATAGTCAGAATGGTGGTATTACCTTCAGACGGAGGTAGGCCTGTGACGAAATCTACGGCAATGTGGGACCAAGGTCTGTGAGGAGTAGGGAAGGGACGAAGCAGACCAGATACAGCATGGTGTGACACCTGCAGGCGCAAACTGAGCAGGCTGAAACATATTCCTTAGTGTCCGCTGACATGGACGGCCACCAGAAGCGTTGTCGTAGGAGACACAGGGTCCGATGAAAACCCGGATGGCAGGCGATCTTGGACCCATGTCCCCACTGAAGAACCTCCGACCTAGCAGCCGGAGGAACGAACAGCTGACCAGGCGGACAATCCACAGGAGTCCGGTGATTCCCTTGGGCCTCCTGGACCAACCTTTCAACCTCCCAATGAGCTGCCCCCACCCCACAAGAGGACTGCGAGACATCCTCAACAGGTGGAGAAAACTGCCGAAACAGATCGTCAGGCTTAACGTTCCTAGAGCCTGGGCGGTAAGTGAGGGTAAAGTTGAAGCATCCCAGGAACAGAACCCAGCGAGCCTGGCGTAGATTGAGCCTGTGGGCAGAATGAAGGTAGGAGAGTTTTCTTGTGGTCTGCCCATACCACAAAGGGATGAGTTGAACCCTCCAGCAAGTGCCGCCACTCCTGCAAAGCCAACACGACAGCCAGCAGCTCACGGTTCCCCACATCATAATTCTTCTCAGCGGGAGTGGGACGTCGGGAGAAGAAGGCACAGGGATGCAAGTTTGCTGATCAGCGGCAGAGCTTTGGGAGAGAACAGCCCCAACATCAGAGTCCGAGGCATCAACGTCAACAACAAACTGACCAGAGGGGTCAAGGTGAGACAAAACAGGAGCTGAAGAAAATAAACTCTTTTATTTAACAAAAGCCCCTTCTGCTGCAGAAGACCAAATGAAGGGAACCTTCACCGAGGTTAGCTTGGTCAGTGGTGTAGCAACTCTACTATAATCGCGGATAAACCTTCGATAGAAATTGGCAAATCCTAGGAATCTTTGAAGTTGCTTTCTTGTTGTAGGAGTGGGCCATTCGGCCACTGCCTGAACCTTGGTAGGGTCGGTCTTGATTTTCCCCTTCTCCACAATAAAACCAAGAAAACTGACTGAGGACACATGAAACTCGCACTTTTCAGCCTTTACATAGAGTCTGTTCTCTAATAGTCTTTGCAACACAAGTTTAACGTGCTGGACATGCTCCTGAAGTGACTGGGAAAAAATCAAGATGTCATCTAAGTACACAAATACAAACCTGTTGAGCATGTTGCGGAGAACATCATTAATGAGTGCCTGGAAGACGGCAGGGGCATTAGTCAACCCAAAAGGCATTACAAGGTTCTCGAAATGCCCCAAAGGTGTATTAAATGCAGTCTTCCACTCGTCTCCCTTCTTAATTCTCATCAAGTGGTAGGCGTTTCGGAGGTCCAACTTGGTTAAGATGGTGGCTTTGTGGAGGGGGCCGAAGGCAGAGTCCATGAGAGGAAGAGGGTACTTATTCTTTACGGTGATGTCATTAAGTCCCCTATAATCAATACAGGGCCGCAAAGTCTTGTCTTTCTTTTCTACAAAGAAAAATACCACCCCTACTGGAGAGGAAGAAGGGCGGATGAGTCCAGTAGCTAAAGAGTCAGAAATGTACTTCTCCATGGCCTCCCTTTCAGGCCTGGAGAGGTTGTAAAGTCTGCTGGACGGTAGAGACGCACCGGAGAGAAGGTCTATACCACAATCGTATAGTCTGTGAGGCGGCTGTGATAAAGCACGGTCCTTACTAAAAACCTCCTGGAGGTCATGATGTTCAGATGGAATGGACAACAGATCAACCGGTTTTGGAGGGCTAGGTGTGGTAGTGGCAGTGGTGGGTATCGCAAAGTGTAAGCAGTGGGAATGACAGAACAGACTCCAATTAGTAATGGTTAGCGTAGACCAGTCTATGGGTGGGCAGTGGAGCTGAAGCCAGGGGAGGCCTAACACGAGTGGTGATGTGGAAGACCAAATAACGAAATGGTCTCATGATGGTTACCGGACATAACCAAGATGATAGGGCCAGTGTGGTGAGTGATACGGGCGAGGAGTCTACTGTTGAGAGCGAACATGTCCTTAGGTCTGGGAAGAGGCTCAGATGGTAAGTAGTGCTGGGAAACAAAACAGGAGTCAATAAAATTGTCATCTGCTCCAGAATCCACCAGAACTTGGAGCGAAACAGAGGTCTGACCCCAGGAGACAGTACCTTTTAGGGTTCAGCCAGACGTTCCCAGCAGACCCTCACTACACGTTTGGGCCTGCCGAGTCTGACCGGCTTCCTCCCCTGCCAGCGCATCCAACTCACCACCAGGTTGTGATCAGTTGACAGCTCAGCCCCTCTCTTCACCCGAGTGTCCGAGACACACGGCCGGAGGTCAGATGACACGACCACAAAGTCTATCATCGACCTCCGGCCTAGAGTGTCCTGGTGCCACGTGCACTTATGGACATCCCTGTGCTTGAACATGGTGTTTGTTTTGGACAAACTGTGACTGGCACAGAAGTCCAATAACAGAACACTGCTCTGGTTCCGATCAGAGAGGCCGTTCATCCCAATCACCCCCCTCCAGGTCTCACTGTTGTTGCCCACATGAGCGTTGAAGTCCCCCAGTAGAACAATGGAGTCCCCAGTCGGAGCACACCGTCCAGCACCCCTTCCAGGGACTACAAGAAGGCCAACAACAGTCAGAGACCCTTTTCTTTGACATGTAATTGATTTAAATGTTTCATAAATGGATTCTTTTCACATGAATCTTTTGGCTCCTTTTTTGAAAAGTGAAAGTTGAAGTTTGGGTCATTGAAAGCGGTGATGAGCTGTCGGCCTGGGTTTGAATCCATCCTGTCGTTCCTTTTCAGCAGGTCATTCCCCTCTCTCTCTCTCTCTCTCTCTCTCTCTCTCTCTCTCTCTCTCTCTCTCTCTCTCTCTCAAAAGCAACAAAATATTTTGTTGCTGATCTTGTTAAATTTTCAACAAGCTTGTGTAACTGTTTATCTATGAAAAGCCATTAATCAGCTTTTTTGTGTGCATTTCTTACTTATTCATCACTCCGTGTCTAAAAACGTTTGTTTAATGTTGTTCTAAAGACGAATAAATGTACAGCAAATAATTCTTTGAAATGGTGGTCTGATCACCAAGCAGCAAGGTTTTGAATCACTGTCTCCATCTAGTGGCCTGATGAACACATCACAGTAACAAAACTTCCTTTAACACAGATGACTGTCTTGGGGCTGCATGGTTGAGCAGTGCTGTGACCTAACAGCAAGAAGGTTCCTGGTTGGGTTAGGGTCAGCGTATGTTCTCTTCTCGTACTCCAGCTTCCTCCCACAGTTCAAACACATGCTTGTTATTTTAATTCCTGACTCTAAATTCGCCCTCGGTGTGAATGTAAGTGTGACTGGTTTTCTGTCTCCATATGTCCCATGCCTCCTCCCTGCCCTCCACTCCTCTTAATACCTCTCCTCTCTCAAAATGTTCTCCCATCTCCCAAGCTGATCTGTCAAAAATCATCTCAACCAGGAAATCCTCCGAATGCATTTTAGACACCATCCCATCCTCCCTCATTAAACTGTTATCACTAGAATTATAAACTCCTCTCTCAGCTCCTCCACTGTCCCTCTGTCTCTCAATCTGGCTGCCATCACCCCCCCTAAAGAAACCTGGACTCCTCTCTGAGATCCTTGGACATGCTGTAGCCACCCAAATCAAATTAATTCCCCATTTCACATTTCACTAACAACACCCTCAACGAACAATTTCAATCTGGATTGTGTATCCAGCATAGCACTGAAACAGTCCTCCTTAAAGTCACACATGACCTCCTCCTCTCCTCTGTCTACTCTCCATCCTCATAGATTGTATCTGTTGTGGTGGTCTGACAGATGTGTAGATTGTGGTTGCTGTGGTGGTCTGACAGATGTGTAGATTGTGGTTGTTGTGGTGGTCTGACCGTCACTCATTGGGCAAAGATCACATTAATGTCTTAATGATGATGACATCATTGACTGCAAAATCTGAAGCTCAGGTTTGACTGTCAATGAGTTATGATAATTTCTTTAAATGAAGCTGTTGAACCATCGAATCCTTATCAGCAGAGCTTTAAACAGTCTATTAGTTATCAAATATTTTTTCAAAAACAGTTAAAATGGTCGTGTTGGTTTACTCTTTGAATCTTTGACTTTGTGGTCAGAATAGAACGAAGCCGTCTGATTGATAAAAATATATTTTATTGAAGAATAAAAACAGAAAGTTGCAGATGAGATGAAGACATGCTGAGCAAACTGATTCCTCAAAAACACATTATTACAGATTCAATAAATGTAGATTAGATTACATATAAAACATAGATCACTGAAAATATCATCAACATGAATCAGAACGTTTATGTCGGCTAAATATTTGATTTCAAACACACATTTAGAAACTTCTCCAAAAATCAAAACAAAGAAAACTTGATTTTAAAAGTTAAAGTTTGATTCACCGTCAAAAGATATTTTACTTTCTAAAAGCTGCTAACCTTCAAACTGACAACGAGCTGCATCGCAAACCACTGCTGTGTTGTGTTCTGTCCGCCGTCATCACGCTGTTCAAACTGATCTCAGCCTACTGCAAACAAGCAATACCACTCCTTACCAGCAGGTGGCAGCAGTATTATATTTTTTACACAAAGCAGAAAACTTGAAGCTGAGGAAACACAAATGGGATGTTTACATTCTTTCATCATTATGTTCTGAACGCATTCATAATGACCACGACTTGATGGAAACATGGTACAGGCGTAACATGAGAAGAGACTTCTATAAACGCCCTCTTCATGCCTTGTTGACTGACTGTCTGTCTCCAACTGGTCACCACCAGTTCAACATGTTAAATCTGACAACAAAACCTTCAACAAGCTCCGAGCAGTACCGACCAGAACCACAGACTTTACCTGGAAGCCCTGTGTACCTGCCTTAAAAGTTCTGCTCTCTCTTAATTCAAAGCTCTTTATTGGCTTGGATATGTAAATATATTACCAAAGCATGAAAGAACAAATAATGCAATAATAATAACCATGAATAATAACAAATCAAAAGTAACAATAATAACTAATAATAACAGTATTTTAACAGGAGTACTAATAATAATGTTTTGTTTTAAAGCATATGTATAAGATTAACACAAGTGTGTTTGCATGTGTGTGTGTGCGTGCGTGTGTGTGTGTGTGTGTGTGTGTGTGTGTGTGTTCAGCTCTTTGTAGTCTGTGATAACAGAGTTCAAGTTGATCAAATAAAAGTTCCTCCTTTCATCAGTTCGTTTACAATGTAGGAGAACGTGCATCTCTGTGTCCACCTCACCTGACCACATGGTCTGTTTTCTTTTGGTTGTCATGGTTTCTTGTGTCTTCCTGTTTGCTAGTTTGTGGTCACTGAGCCTGTACCTGGTGAGGATCTGTCTTGTTCCAGTTATGTTTCTTTACATCGTGTTATAATTAGTTTTACTCTGATTGGTTTTTGGAGAGTAACACGCCCGGATACAACATGTATAAAAGAGTCAACTGTTCTCTGGGAGCAGAATGAACAATACAGGTCAGGTACCAATCACATTCAATGTCTGATTCTCAGTGTGAGATATGCTCTCAGACATCATTTCAAATGAATATACTGATGATTTAGGTTTTTAGAAGCACCAGGAACATTTACCCAAACTGCATCCCAGTCTAATTCTTGTCCCATTCTGGATATATCTCTGTCCCAAGCTTTCATTCCTGATGTGGGCAAATATTTCTGGGGAAGGAATTTTAGATTTACAATGTGATTACATTTAATTTCATGTCTAACATTAATATTATGATTAAATCTTTCTGAGGATTTAAAGTTTCTATCAACAAGAAAACGATGTTCAAATCAGAGTTTCTCAAAATGATCTTCTTCACTTACTGAAACATTTTGCCAGCAGCTACAGCCAGTTTACCGAACTTGTACCGCAGCGCTGTTGTGGATCCCTTCACTCGACTCTTCATCTCCTCCAGTTTCTTGACCTTCTCTGTGTCTCCGTTCTCCTTCATCTTTTCAATCAGGAAGGCCAAGTGGACAAGAGTGGACAGAGAATCAACATTCAGAGCGATCTGCTCCAGTCTGAGAACATGCTCATAGGACTCTTCCAACCATCGAGCTTTGTCCTCTTTAAGTTTGTCCATTGTCTTCTGAAGTGTTTCCAGAAGACTTGTTTTCTCTTCACAGTCTGTTTTACTTTGATCATACTTCTCTTTCACGTCTTGAAGAGTTATCTGACGTTTACTTGTCTTCTGAACATATCTCCACCTTTCCTTCACATGATCAGACGCAGGGCATTTCCCTGTACAGACAGTGCAGCGACCCTTACTCATCACCTGACAGTGTTCGGGATACCAGGCCATCGAGCATCCAGGGTAGTGACAGTTCTCCTTACAGACTGTACAGCACACAGCTCCGCTATAGAACAACAGCCTCATTCCACCCCTGCTGATATCTTCTTTAACTTTGTAAGGCTCATCAACTTCTGCAGTGAAGTTCTTGTTGCTCTTCATCTCTTGTTCATGTGTCTTCAGGGCTTTCTGAGTCTGTTGGATTTCTCTCTGTTTTAATTCAATCAGCTCAACTCTCTCTTGCAGGTTTTGGATCGAGGCGTTCAGTCTGATGCGTTCGTTCAGAACGTCCACAGTTGTCCTCAGCTGTTGTGGAGCCGTTTTTAACAGAAAATTTCCAAACTCTGACATTTCTTCCATTGATACATCATATGCATGTTTTAGGGCTCTTTTGTTCTTTGTGTTCGTCCTTTCTTTATTTTGAAGGTTATCAAACAGGAAGTGAACAGGCTGATTCTCTTCATCTTTGGCACACTTGATGTTTGCTACTTCAAGGGCTTTAAGAACATTTTCAGGTGTTATTCCATTTGAGTGTGTGATGAGACAGACAATGTTGTTCTCCATGTTTTTTCCAAACAGAGACGTCACTGAATCAAGGACGTACCTGAAACGATCACTCAGGCGATTCTCGCTCGCTTTCATCACCAGACCCACGACATTCATCTCAGAAACTCCGTCCCCTGAGCCGAACAAGTCAGATAATCTATTTGTGATGTCGTCATCATGTTCAATCCCTTTTGTGTCTCCGTATCCAGGAGTATCAATGATGGTCAGAGAGTAGGACAGAGTTTTATCTTCAAATCCAAAGAGCTCGTACACGATCACATCTGATGTCTGACTATCAAACTGATCTTTCTTCTTTTCCTTCTCCTCCTTCTCTACGATCTCAAACCAGACATTGTCGTTCCACGTCACTCCCATGGCGTAGTTGACCAGAGCGTTGATCAGAGTAGATTTTCCTGATCCTGTTTCTCCCACAAGCAGGATGTTTTTGTGTACTTTAGTTGGATCTCTTTCACCAAGAGTCATTCTTGTTATGGTCCCAATCTTCTCTTTCTTTGGTGTCAGCTGGTAGACATCAGGAGATCCTGGACGGATCAGGTGTTTGCAGGTGATGTTGTCATACCTGTTTGTTGTGTTTCTGTTGAGAGGTGAAGACATCCAATCAAAAACCAGAAAACATGGACAATGAGATCCAAATGGGATCTTTTAATAAAAGCAGTTCCTGACCTAGCTAAAGTCAACATGGACCCCCTGCTAGACCAACTCAAAGCAGATATTGTAAGATGGGTCCCTTTATTCCTATCATTATGGGGGAAAGCTAATGTACTGAAAATGACTTGTGCACACAAGATTTATTACCTTCTCCAGGCACTTCCAATCAGAATCCCCCTAAAATATTTCAAGCAGCTAGATGTGCTTTTTAATAGATTCCTCTGGAATAGTAAGCGTCCAAGGCTTCATTTATCGAAATTACAAAAAACGGTTGTAGAGGGAGGTTTGGGCATCCCGAATTTACTATTGTACTATCATGCCTTTGGCCCTGGACACCTTGCACACTGGTGCCTTCCCCCTGAACGTGCCCCTCCCTGGTTTCACTTTGTAAAGGACCTTTGTCATCCACTGCCACCCATCCACCTCATCACAGCTGCACTGCCTGGGGAGGTTCGAGCCCACACAATTCTTACGAATATACAATGGATCTGGAAAAGGGTTTCTATTAAACTTAATTAGAATCCCCACCTGAATTTATCTGCAAGTCTCTGGTTGAATCCCAAGCTAAAAATAGAAAATAAGCCATTCTTATGGAAGCAATGGGTGGAAAAAGGTATTCTGGTGCTCGGAGATCTACATGAGGGAGGCATACTGAAATCTTTTACAGTACTAGCACAGCAGTTCGGCCTGCATCAGCAGCAGTTCTAATTACAACATCTTCTTTCTCAAACCTTTGGTTCCACCTCAAGAGCCCCCCTAGCTTCAACATTCTATCTTGTATAATAAAAATATTTGGTACAGGCCGTGAGGCCTCCAAATACTACTCTTTATTACTTAAAAGCACTACTAGCAAGAGTGCTAACCTAAAGTCGGCTTGGGACTCTGATGTTAGACGGTCATTTACAGAGGACGAATGCAGCAGTATTTTAAAGAATTGTAAGAAAACATTGCGAGAACTTAGAACTAGACTGGTACAATTCAAAATACTAAACAGGATGTACTGGTCGCCCTCTAGGCTTCATAGGGTGAAATTGAGGGATAGCCCGGATTGTTGGAGGTGTGGGAGGAGTATTGGTACACTCCTCCATATGTTGTGGTCCTGTCCACTGGTACAAACATTTTGGTCAGCTATTCATGAAAACATTAAACTGATCCTCAAAGTAAATATTCCCTTCTGCCCGAGCCTGTTCATCCTAGGCGATCCTTTCCCTCTAAAAGCCCTCCCTTCAGCACAAGCAGAGTGGGTACAAACAGCCCTCATGCTGGGAAGGAAACCTATAGTCACAGAATGGAAGACGACAACATTAGCACCGGTCAGGGTGTAGTTCTCACAGTTGGGCATTGTGGCAGTTTATGAGCGTCTCTCTTTTAGATTACTGAACCAGGTTGAGAGATTTGGAGCCAAGTGGGGGGATTACATTTCATTTATCAAGGGACCCTGACATTAATGTAGACTTGATATCGTTTTTTCTTTCTTTTTTATTAATTCTCATATTATCTGCCATTTGTGTTGTGTTTTATGTAGTTTGGCTTTCTTGATGTGCGTGTATAGGCGCAGGTACATCAGTATGCATATGTGTGAGCACTTGTATGTATTGTACATGCGCAGGCGTTTATGTATTTGAAAACGTTGTCATTTTATTTTGAGGTATGTTTGTCTTGTTGTATTGTTCATTGTTGGAAAAAATTGGAAAATGAATAAAAACTTTTAATCACAAAAAAATAAAAAATAAAAAATAAAAATAAAAGCAGTTCCTGCATGGTAACCTTTTAACAACAATAAGTGTGAATGTGACTCCATCTCAACATTGATTGAATTGAAGAAAATGACCTCGTCACCTTTCCGTTCCCCTTATGGAGGCTACAGACTGAACGGTAAAGTGATTTTCAGGGACTCAAAGACCCCGTTCATTGGATTTTTAATGCTGATTCCCGCCCTGTGCACAGTGGTGTTCAGCTTCTCCTGTCTGGACGGAGGTGGAAAGTCCCACGCTGTGAAACAAAGTGGTACAAAAACAGCTTTTTTACTGCTGCTACCACTGAACGGAACAAGCTGTAACCAAATTTGCACACTTGTATTTATTTACGTCCAAAACATATTTGTATTTTTCTTCTCTTTGTTTGTAAGTCTGTGTTTTAAAGTGTTCTAACCTGTCGCTCAGCTCTCAGAGTCAGGCAGAGGTCTGATGTCGAGGAGAGAGAGCACAGTTTATGTCAGCAGTGGAAGGGCGCTCTGAGGTCACATGATTTCACAGAAACAGACCGCAGGAATGTTTGATTTATCATAGCAAAAAAACACTACTTTTGAAGAGTTAACTCTCCGCCGTCTCTTATTTCTGGTAAGAGAAAGTGGTGGTCTGATAGATGTGCAGATTGCATCGGCTTTGGTGGAGTGACCATGACACATTGGGCTAAAATCACATGAATGTTTTTAAATGCATTAAACTGATCTCAGCCTACTGCAAAGAGGCAATACCACTCCTTACCAGCAGGTGGCAGCAGTCTGATATTTTTCACACAAAGCAGAAAACTTAATGTTGAGGAAACACAAATGGGATGTTTACACTCTTTCACCATGATGTTCTGAACGCGTTCATAACGACCACGACTTGATAGAAACATGGTACAACTGGTCTCCAACTGGTCACCACCAGTTCAACATGTTAAATCTGACAACAAAACCTTCAACAAGCTCCGAGCAGTACCGACCAGAACCACAGACTTTACCTGGAAGCCCTGTGTACCTGCCTTAAAAGTTCTGCTCTCTCTTAATTCAAAGCTGTTTATTGGCTTGAACATGTAAATATATTACCAAAGCATCAAAGAACAAATAATGTTCCGTTACAGCTGTAACTTTGTGTGTTATCTGCCCCCGAGTGGTTGACTTTAAGTTAGGTTTCAGGTGTCATGTGACAGGAAGTAGTTACATTGCTCATCACGATCACCTGCTGCTGACACTTTCCACAATCCTTCGCCATGTGCCTTCATCCTTTGACTTTCGAGGCATTGTCTGTATGTATATTGTTTATATGATATTTATCTTTAAGTACATGCAGATATTTGTTAAGTTTACTGTATTTTATGCTGTTTTTAAAATGTTGTAACTTTGCACTGTTTAGGCTTGCTTTAAGTTATTTGGTACTGCTGTGAACAGCGTATGCATGTCAAGGACTCTGTATGAGTACATTTAAGTCATCTATTGTTTTATGTTTTATTTATAGTTTCACAACTTCGATCATTATTAAACCTGTGGACAACAACTACTACGGTCTTCAGAGTCGTAATGTGAAAAAGATGTTGACACTTGCTGCCAGTGCTCTTGTTCAATCACAAGACAAGAGAGACGGTACAAATTGTGACATGGCCACTAATGTGAGGGAGGTCCCTGTGGGTGTGAGGGTGTGTGTGTGTTGTCTCCCTGCCTGTGTGCCTGGAGTGGCGACCTACCGTAAATTCCGTACTATTGAGCGCACCTGGATATAAGCCGCACCGGCTAAAAATAAGTAAATAAATGTATTTGTACATATATAAGCCGCACTTGATTATAAGCCGCAGGTGTCCACGCTATAACAAGAGCTATTTACACAGACGTAGGCTACCGGTAACATCCGCAAATACTGTAGCGTCCGTACGGACGTTAAAGGACGACGAGAGCGTTCAAATAATAACTTTTAATAACCCGATCACTGTCGGCCGTGACCACGCCGTTTACAGCAGAGAGCAAAACCATAACTTGCCGTAACAATCCAACTGTCTCCCCCAGCGTTCTCTCATACAGCCACTCAACACGTTCTCGCTGGTGCATTCACTGACTCTCCACATAATCGGAATTATGAACACATTATCAACTACTGACTTTACAACATGAACCGTTACAATACGAAGCCTAGCCGACGGTGTCTGTAACACGGCTGATGAAAAAGATGACCGTAATATATTTCACAAGAAAAAGTCCATCCATTCACTGCCTCAGAATGACTTCATTACTCACTTCCTCAGTCTCTGTTGTTTCTGTCAGTGTCATCTTAACGTGCAGCAGCTCTGTTAGCTTCTTTGACAGCCAGGTCGATCGCCTTTAACTTGAAAGCTACATCATATGTATTTCTCCGTGTGTTTTCCATGATGAGGGTGCGTGCATGAAGCGCAAAATGACTGATATTAAGATCCGACGTGACGAAGTCAAATGTTTTTGCGGCAGAAGCTCATTGTCCCCCATAAAAAATCCATGCATTAGCCGCACCGGAGTAGAAGCCGCAGTGCTCGAAGTGTGAGAAAAAAGTAGCGGCTTATAGTCCGGAATTTACGGTAATTAGCTAGGGAGACACAGGTGTGTGAGGGGGGCGGAGCAGAGGTGAACAAAGGGAGAGGGGGAAATGTTTGCAGGGGATTTTTTTTTTGGTTTGGTTAGGAGTGAGCAGTGGGACGGTGTGGCTGAAGAGAGATGGTTTTTTACTGGATGAAGATGAGGGAATAAGTGTTTTTGGAAGTCGCGGTGTTTCCTCCTGGACAGGGTTTTTTTTGTTGGAGTTGGGAGGACCGGACGTCGCAAAAAGAGACCTGATTTTCCCTGGACAATCTCAAAAAAGGAAGTAGGCTGCCAGACCGGTGAGTGCCAAACGAATAGGGTTTTTTTTGTTTCCTTTTTTTGTGGAGTATACTTTTTTCCCCTTCCGGATCCCTTTCAGTGGACTTGGAAATGTTTTTCTTGACTGTTAAAGGAGGACATTATTGTTTTTCTGTGGCAATGACATTTGGTTTGGTTTTTTTTTGTTAAAAACGGAGTAAAGTCTGTATTTAATTTCATCCAGTGCTCTTTTGATTTATTTTGGGGAAATTAAGGTCCTAACCCAGTGACACTATTGAGTTTACAGTAGGTTTTGATTGAATTATGTAACGGTGACAGGACAATATTAAGGTGATTGTTAAAAAATAATGTAATTATTATAATAACCATGAATAATAATAACGAACAAATTAAAAGTAACAACAATAACTAATAATAACAACAGTATTTTGACAGGAGTAATAATAATAATAATAATAATAATAATGTTTTGTTTTATAGCGTGTGTGTATTAGATTAACACAAGTGTGTATAGGTGGGTTTTGTGTGTTTAATTTGATTTTTGTGTTTGTTTTTAATTTGTCTAAGTATCTGTGGTTGTGTGTGTACATGTTAAATTTGTTTGTGTGTGGGAATGTGTGTTGCTCATTCTCTCAGGTTGTGTCCTGTATAAAGATATGGAGGCAGCAGGATGTGTCCTGTCTCCTTCTCTCAGGAGTCTTTGTATCTTGGAGAGCTCATTCAGCTCTTTGTAATCTGTGATGACAGAGTTCAAGTTGATCAAATAAAAGTTCCTCCTTTCATCAGTTCGTTTACAATGTAGGAGAACGTGCATCTCTGTCTCCACCTCACCTGACCACATGGTCTGTTTTCTTTTGGTTGTCATGGTTTCTTGTGTCTTCCTGTTTGCTAGTTTGTGGTCACTGAGCCTGTACCTGGTGAGGATCTGTCTTGTTCCAGGTATGTTTCTTCACATTGTGTTATAATTAGTTTTACTCTGATTGGTTTTTGGAGAGTAACACGCCCGGACACAACATGTATAAAAGAGTCAACTGTTCTCTGGGAGCAGAATGATCAATACAGGTCAGGTACCAATCCCATTCAATGTCTGATTCTCAGTGTGAGATATGCTCTCAGACATCATTTCAAATGAATATACTGATGATTTAGGTTTTTAGAAGCACCAGAAACATTTACCCAAACTGCATCCCAGTCTAATTCTTGTCCCATTCTGGATATATCCCTGTCCCAAGCTTTACTTCCTGATGTGGGCAAAAATTTCTGGGGAAGGAATCACAAATGAAGTAACCCTAACCCTTACCCCAATTTTAGATTTACAATGTGATAACGTTTAATTTTGTGTCTAACATTAATATTATGATTTAATCTTTGTGAGGATTTAAAGTCTGTATCAACAAGAACACCATGTTTCAATCAGAGCTTCTCAAAATGATATTCTTCACTTACTGAAACATTTTGCCAGCAGCTACAGCCAGTTTACCGAACTTGTACCACAGCGCTGTTGTGGATCCCTTCACTCGACTCTTCATCTCCTCCAGTTTCTGGACCTTCTCTGCGTCTCTGGTCTCCTTCATCTTTTCAATCAGGAAGTCCAAGTGGACAAGAGTGGACAGAGAATCAACATTCAGAGCGATCTGCTCCAGTCTGAGAACATGCTCGTAGGACTGTTCCAACCATCGATCTTTGTCCTCTAGCAGTGTGTCCATTGTCTTCTGAAGTGTTTCCAGAAGGCTTGTTTTCTCTTCACGGTCTGCTTTACCTTGGTCATACTTCTGTTTCACGTGTTGAAGAGTTATCTGACGTTTCCTTGTCTTCTGAACATATCTCCACTTTTCCTTCACATGATCAGACGCAGGGCATTTCCCTGTACAGACAGTGCAGAGACCCTTACTCATCACCTCACAGTCTTTGGGATACCAGGCCATCGAGCATCCAGGGTAGTGACAGTTCTCCTCACAGACTGTACAGCACAAAGCTGCTTCATAGAACACCAACCACCTCATTCCACCACTGATTGGTTCTTTATCTTTGTAGACCTCATCAACTTCTACAGTGAAGTTCTTGTTGCGCTTCATCTCTTGTTCATGTGTCTTTAGGGCTTTCTGAGTCTGTTGGATTTCTCTCTGTTGTGATTCAATCAGCTCAACTCGCTCTTTCAGGTTTTGGATCGAGGCGTTCAGTCTGATGCGTTCGTTCAGAACGGCCACAGTTGTCTCCAGCTGCTGTGGAGGCGTTTTTAACAGAAACTTTCCAAACTCTGACATTCCTTTCATTGATACATCATTTGCATGTTTATGGGCTTTTTTGTTCTTTGTTCTTTTGTTCTTTGTTCTTTTGTTCTTTGTGTTCGTCCTTTCTTTATTTCGAAGGTTATCAAACAGGAAGTGAACAGGGTCATTCTCTTCATCTTTGGCACACTTGATGTTTGCTTCTTCAAGGGCTTTAAGAAGATTGTCAGGTGTTATTCCATTTGAGTGTGTGATGAGACAGACAATGTTGTTCTCCATGTTGTTTCCAAACAGAGACGTCACTGAATCAAGGACGTACCTGAAACGATCACTCAGGCGATTGTCGCTCGCTTTCATCACCAGACCCACGACATTTATCTCAGAAACTCCGTCCTCTGAGCGGAACAAGTCAACTAATCTATTTGTGATGGCGTCATCATATTCAGTCCCTCTGGTGTCTCCGTATCCAGGAGTATCAATGATGGTCAGAGAGTAGGACAGAGTTTTATCTTCAAATCCAAAGAGATCGTACACGATCACATCTGATGTCTGACTTTCAGTCTGACCTCTCTCCTCCTTCTCTACGATCTCAAACCAGACATTGTCGTACCACTTCACTCCCATGGCGTAGTTGACCAGAGCGTTGATCAGAGTAGATTTTCCTGTTCCTGTTTCTCCCACAAGCAGGATGGTTTTGTGTGTTTTAGTTGGATCTCTTTCACCAAGAGTCATTCTTGTTATGGTCCCAATCTTCTCTTTCTTTGGTGTCAGCTGGTAGACATCAGGAGATCCTGGTCGGATCAGGTGTTTGCAGGTGATGTTGTCATACCTGGTTGTTGTGTTTCTGTTGAGAGGTGAAGACATCCAATCAAAAACCAGAATACATGAATAAAGAGATCCAAATGGGATCTTTTAATAAAAGCAGTTCATGCATTTTCACACCACATGGTAAGCTTTCACAACAATAAGTCTGAATGTGACTCCATCTCAACATTGAATGATTATTATAAGAAGACCTAGTCACCTTTCAGTTCCCCTTATGGAGGCTACAGACTGAACGGTAAAGTGATTTTCAGGGACTCAAAGACCCCGTTCATTGGATTTTTAATGCTGATTCCCGCCCTGTGCACAGTGGTGTTCAGCTTCTCCTGTCTGGACGGAGGTGTGAAGTCCCACAATGCATAAAAAAGTGGTACAAAGTCTTTTTTTTTCCTGCTGCTACAACTGAACAAGCTGTCGCCATATTTATTTATTTTATTTATGTCCAAAACATATTCGTACCCTGCCTGAAGAGATTCTTCATTTGTATTTTTTCAATGATCTTATCAGTTCAGATTTCTCTCTCCTTTATTCCTACAGTTCTACAATTCGCTTTAATCCAAAGCTACGTACATAAGACAGAAAGTACAACACAAGCAAACCATGTCAGTAAGTGCAAACAATCAGCTTTAAGTCCAACTGGACACACAAGTACTGACAGGAAGTGAACAGAGGTAAAGTCACCTGAACCAATTCACAAACATCCCACACAGGTCATATAACAACAACACAATTACTAAACTTTAAGTACTATTTTTAACAGGTGAGTCTTGAATGATTGGAATGTAGTTGGGCCGGTCAGTGTTGAATGTGTGTGAAGAGTTCCTGGGGGAGGGAGGGAGCTGTGTAGGAGACTCTGACCCAGCAGGTTCAGTGCTCAGTTCTGTAAGGCAGATAAAAGATGTTGGCATCTGAAGATAGGGGTCGGCTCCTTCCCTGAGGCAAGAGTCTGAGGCAAGGGGGAAGTGTGATGGTGAAGGATATCAGTGAGGTAGGAGGGGTCTGGTGTTCATGGGCTTTATGTGTGAGGAGCAGGATTTTGAAGGTAATCAAATATTAATGTTGGAACAACAAGTATGTACACAGAGCGATGAGCTACGTAGTGCATCACAGTCAAAACTTTCTGACAACACGCGGTCAAATGTGACAAAGCAGGATTTGTATTCCAACAATCCAATAATAAACACTAAAACACCTCTGTGTTAACGAAATATATCACTTACGTTGCCATGGTTACGTCTTCAGATGAGCTGGAGGAGGGGGCAGCTGATTGGTTCTCTGTAATGAAAAAAAACAAGCAAGTGACCTCGACGTCCTGTCAGCTGCCATCTTGATATTATCAGCTCTTAACGAGTGAACAAACTCGCTCAGCTCCTCCCCCTTCATGTAAACATTTATTAAACAATTTCACTGAATGTTGCTTCATATCGATCTTAACGTCAGTTTGTCTTTGTTCCCGTGTATTTCAATCTGCTGTTATCTCTTCTCTTTGTTTGTAAGTCTGTGTTTTAAAGTGTTCTAACCTGTCGCTCAGCTCTCAGAGTCAGCGGTCTGATGTTGAGGAGAGAGAGCAGAGTTTATATCAGCAGTGGGAGGGCACCTGAGGTCACATGATTTCACAGAAACAGACCACAAAAATGTTTCAATTATCATAACAATAACATTACCTTTTAAAGTCAACTCTCCTCCCTCTCTTCCTTTCCATTTCACTGAACCTCACCGTTTCTCTGAAATCATGTGACAACAAAAGATTTTTATTACATAATGAAGAATAATACCTGATCCGTCTTCACAAACATTGACACGAATCTTATCAGATACCAGCTAACATACATTCAAGAAGTTGGAGCAAGTTATGGCTCAAACCAGTGAGCACAGGGGTCCTCCCAGCCCACAAAGGCCACCCTTGAGTTGGTCCAATCTCAGTGTAAATCTGACTCTTGTGGGAGGTGCTCCTGCAGAGCTGAGGACTTAACCTGTACTGACATGTGCCAGCGCAGCAGCCTGTGCCAGAATGATGACGAATTCAAGGCGTGATGCATGAGAGCGACAATGACTATGATTATGTATTTTGTATTTTTTTGCATAGGATTAAGTCCCTAGAGATGTACCATCTCTTTTTAAGGGGGTCCTAACATTAGACTATTTACAACATGACTTAAAAATTGAAAACAATTCAAAAGAACAAAAGAAATTAATAAAAAATTATTACAATACACAAACAAACAACAAACTGCTCAGGCAACCCAGTAATAACTGTTACAGTTGTGTACTCACCCACCAAGGTTGCACCATCTGAGGAAGTGGAGCGGATCTATGAGGACCTCACAACATTGGTTCATCATGTCCCAGGACACAACTTCCTTGCAATTCTGGGCGACTTCAACGCAAGGATTGGACCAGAGGACGTTCCCTTTCCCTACCACGACTCTACCAACCGCAATAGGGCATACCTCACTGCCCTTCTCATGGAACATCAGCTTCTGGCAGTGATCACCATCTTCCAGAAAAGAAAAGGCAAGAGGTGGACCTTCCAAGACCGAGCATCAGGTGTACTGCACCAGCTGGACTACATCCTAGTGAGGCGAAAGTGGAGGAACTCAATGCTGAGCCATACAGCACGTTCAGCACTGTGGGTTCTGATCACCGTGATGTCTCCATGAGGGTACGACTGAGCCTCAGGGCCCCCAAGCCGAGCCCCAGGTTCTGGTAAGACTGGAAGACACTCTCGACCGACCCAGGCTTGCAAACCAGGTATAAGGAGGAGGTAATGAGCCGCTTTCAGCAGTTGGACGAAGCAGCAGAGCCCGGCAATGAGTACAGGCGTTTTGTTGTTGCCAACGAAGAAACAATAAGGGCATGCGTACCTGTGCTGGACAAGACCAGAATCTCCCTGCGGTCCAAACACCCGGAGGTTGTAGTGGCACGGAGCAAGGTGGAAGAAGCACTGCTTGACTTTGCACAAGAGCCTAGTGTGGAGAAACGTAAGATACTGAATGAGGCCAAATAATCTGTCTTCGGTACCTACAACAAGAGGGTGCAGAGAGCTCAGGGCGTGCATTGTGAGAGCCAGTATGGAGAAGCATGGAGGGTCCTCAACGAGATAACAGGACGAAAGAGGAAAAAGGAGGGACACGTTGAAGGATGCAGCGCTGAGGAGAGAGTGGTGACATGGTACAACCATTTCAGAAAGCTGCTAGGAACAACATCAGATGAAAGGGAGGAGGAAATACCATCATTCCTCCATGACCTCAACATCAAGGATGGTCCCTTCACAGTTACTGAGTTTGCCAAGGTTAAAAGTACACTGAGAGAGGGTAAAAGTGCTGGGCCGGACGCCATTCCCTCAGAGGTCGGAAAGAAGTGTGGTCTCGACAACATCCTTCTTGAGTTCTGCAACCTTGCTCTCCTCAACAACAAGCTGCCTGACATGTGGTCTCTCTCCAGCATCATCCCGGTGCCCAAATCTGGAGACCTCTCAAAACCAGACAACTACCAAGGCATCAGCCTGGCCTGTATCGCTGCAAAGGTCGACAACCACATGATACTAAACCGGCCATTGACCCTCACCTGAGGGAAAACCAAAACGGCTTTCCACACTATCCCAGATCCTGAATCTTAGGAGATTAATCGAGGAGGTGAAGAACAACCTGACGGCTGTACTGTGCTTCATTGATTTCAAAAAGGCTTTTGACTCAGTGCACAGAGGCAGCATATGGCCTATGGTGTCCCTCCTAACTTGCTCTGGGCAATAGAGACCACATACTGTATGTAGGTACATGGGCCAAGGTTGTGACCCCAGATGGCGACAGTTTGGAGTTTGACATCCTGGCTGAGGTAATGCAAAGAGATACCCTCGCCCCATTCCTCTTTGTCATTGTCCTGGACTACTCGCTCAGGAAGGCGATCAACGGGCGAGAGCAGGATCTTGGCCTCACTATCACACCAAGGAGGTCAAGTAGGCACCCTGCAGTAGTCCTGACTAGTCTGGACTATGCGGACGGTCGGCCTCCAGCTGAACGCCAAGAAAACTGAGGTGATCATCTATAACATCCACGCGGAACACCAACCCCTTACAACAACAGGAGGCACTGCTCTGAAGGAACTCCACGACCTCAAGTAACTGGACTCATGGGTCAACTCAGAGCAAGATCTGAAAGTGAGAAAGGCACTTACATGGAGAGCCCTGAATGGTATGGCCAGTGTCTGGAACTCCAATCTCCCCCAACAAATCAAACTCAGCTTCTTCTATGCGACAGTGGAGTCTGTTCTCCTTTAAGGCAGTGAATGCTGGACCATGAAGCCAACTTTGCAGAAGGCTTTAGACGGTTGCTAAACTAGAATGCTACGTGTAGTTCTGAACATCAGCAAGAGCGCACATGTCACCAATGAGGCTCTGTATACTGGAGTATCCAGGGTGAGCGACAAAATAGCTGCCAGGGGAATGAGACTTGCAGGACACTGCCAAAGACACCAAGAGCTGCCAGCCAGCAAACTGGTGCTGTGGGAACCAGCATATAGGCACCAGTCACAAGGAGGTCCCACAAACACACGTCTGGATGTTATCAAGAAGGACGCAGGAGCGCAAAGCACCAACGAGCTGCCGGAAGTATGAAAAACTGGGATGACTGGAAGTGACGATGGAAGGCTCATCTGAGGACGACCTGGAGAGAGCAACTCACTAGAAACGTCAAAGTCAAAGAAAAAACTGTTTAACAAAAGGAACTCTGAGTTATCTGACGACATGCTTATGTGTAGTTTTTTATATCGTGCATGTATTTCTACGGAAAGACAAAAAAAAGGACATTGAGGAACATGGAATATTTAGTCTGTGTTTTTCTTACCCTCTGGTCGGTTCATAGTCTTTGCCACGAGTTAGATGTTTCCCCATGTTCTCTGCTCCCTGGATTTACTTTGTTTTTCTTCTTGTGGATTTTGGATTATTGTTTGAGTGAGTTTGTTTTTGGCTTTTGTTTAAATAAATTAGCATTTTTGTTCATTCTGCAATTGGGTCCTCCTTCCTCTTTTTTTGCCCGTAACAACGTGACTTAAGCCCCGTTTCCACCAAGCGGTCCGGCTCAGTTCGTCTCGGTACAGCTTGGGGCGCTTTCATAGACTAATCCTGGGAAAGATTCCCAAATAACCGATTCGTACCGTCCCACTTTTTGGGACCCTTCCGTTGGGATGCCATGAATGACGAGTCGACCCATAAAGGTGGAGCTAAACACTGCAATCCGTTGATTGGTTGAAAGAATCGTCACTTCCTGTGTTACGTCAGTAAACAAAACTCCCCCGTGTTTAAACCACTGACTGAAACACAGCTGATTGTTTACATCTGAATTTCATCTCGCGGCACACAGCCTTCTCAAAGCTTGATTGAGTTCTTGTAATGAAGAGTCACATGTCAGTGACAGAGGAGACTGCTTGATGTCTTCCAGCGTTGGTTTTGTTTGTGTAGCGTTTTCTCCTTTGTTGAATTTATTATTTAGCAGTTAGCTGTTAGCAGTTAGCTGCTATCATATGATGCTATTTACATAGCGGCTATCTTCATCCAGCTTACACGCTGCCTACCAAATAGGGCACAGGGCCAAACTGTTTTGATCTGTACCGGACTGCTGTGTGGAAACGGGGCTAAAGAACAAAGTAAAGTTTTACAATGGCCGTTTTTAAAAATGCAACATGGCCGCCACATAGACAACTAGGAAAATGCACACATTGTTTTTCTGACTCCTTATCCGATTACCTTTCCAAAAAAGTTTAGTTTAGCAAATCCTGCAGAAAGATATCGTGAACCTGACTATTTGTGTCGATGTATCTCAGACTTGAGTGTGAGAATAATAATACATGATTTTTACATCATGACAAATGCATAATCACTAAGTGTAATCTATTAGTGTCTGCATTGTTACTGTAAAAATCAGTTACTGTTCTCATTGTCTTAACAGAGCTGCTTGACTGCCTCTTAAGCCTGTGCATCTTTTTTATCTCTCTCTGTGGAGTGGGGATTGCTTGCTGTATCAGTTTGTAAGTCTGTAAAAACTTCTACCAATGTCTGCCCCGAGGTACCAATCTGATGAACCAATCACAGCCTCCCTTTCCCCCTGCTCTCTGATGAACCAATCACAGCCTCCCTGTCTCCCTGCTCGTGCTCTAGCTCACATTCAAAGCTCGACCCTGATTACAGAGTTTATACTGAGAGTTTACTGACCGCTGAATGAGACATGAAACGACGTCGTTTCTACACGAAGAGATGAGCTGAGGTCACCTTCTGGAGCAACGGCACTAGGCTATGTAAGTGAGGGGGCGAGGCTTCAGAGGAAGCACAGAGGGGAGAGTGTAGACGTAGCGCTGAGGGAATGCGACTTTTTACATTTCAGTTATTTAAATTCACCAACCCTGCCTTTAAGTGAAACATGGACATTTTAAGTTTTCAATTCAACCATCAGCTCTTACAGCGTGAGAAACGGCGATATTATCGGTCACATCAAGATTCAAACGGCCCAGAAATCTGAACTGACGAGCAGTTTGCCGTCAGTTCAGACAGTTCTGTGTTGCTTCACACAGTATACCTGCACGGTAAATATACTGTGTGTGTGTGTTTGTGCGTGTGTTTTAAGAGCGGCCTCTGTGTCTGCATGTCGGTTACACTCTGTTCGCTTCATCCTTGGAGTCTGTAATAGAAATGATCCTGAATGGATGAATAAACTGCTGCACTGAAGGGAAATGAACGTGTTCATGTCTGAAGGTCTGGTGCTCGGCGAGAGATTTAATGGTGTGTTGAGAGACTACAAGCCACAAAGAGTGCAAATGTGGCGTGTGGGTTGAAGTGTTGGCCTGCAGGTACAGTCTCCCAGGCACGAGGTTTTATAAAAAGGCTGCACTTTAAAAAGTCAGTTTGAACTACTGCAGTGACCTCTGGAGAGACCGGTGAGTCGGAAAGGTACCTGAGAAAGAACAGACAGTGAAATAGTCATTCTCCTGATTCTATGATTATCTGATTTCTTCTCAAGCTGTCACAAGAAACTGAGGTCACGTTTGATGGACGACAGACAGAAATCTAAAAAATGCAGTCAAAGAAAAAACAAAGACTTTTTGCAAACCGGCTTCTTCTTTTTTTTTAGGTGAATTTTTTGTGTTGATGATCCAAATAAATCCTAAACACAGAAACCATGCCGAGTCTGACGCATTTATTTTTCTATTAATTGCGAAGAGCCGAAAAAGTAAAAAAAACAAAAAAAAGACAAAATGGAGTCAGTAACCATGTTTCCACTCACATGTACCTCCACAGGCAAATCAACTGTAAATCCATTAAATCTTATGGGAATCTCCTTGATATCTGATGTGGCTGAGAAAATCCCCCCTTCGTAATATTTTGGTCCAATGGACAAAAAAAAACTGAACTTCAGGATTTCAGAGACGAAAGAGATGAAAATTTTGTACGAAAAAAACCGTACACGATGTGCATGGTTTCTGCACATTACAGTTTTTATCGTTTTGCGGTAAAATAAAAATGGATACAATAAAAACAGACTGTGAAATGACCTTCATATATGATCATGCTTGAATGGAAACCATGGAGGTTTTCTCCCAGCAGAGGTCACTCATGACACCGTTTCGTCTCCCTCCATCAAATTACATCTCCTGCTTGTAATTTTACTCCAAAGCTTCCTCCCTTATTGCCTCGCCGGCTGTGTCCCCGGGGGAATCAGGTCCCAATTTGAGCAGGTTTGTGCAATATAGGCTCCTGTGGATTGTTTGTTTATTGGCTGCAGGCTGTCTGTCAGGTTGGTCGTTTCTGTTCAGATGAGGTTTTGTGAGAAACTTTGTGTCCTAAAGGGGAAGAAGCTCAATCTGTGTCACTCTCAGGAGAACATCTGCTGCCTGACAGATGAACTACAGCAAGAAAGTTTATGCCGAGGAAAGTTTTTAAAGACGCATCTGCACATAATGAAATCCTCTTTTTGTTTTATTCTTCTGTTTACATGTTTGGCCTTGTAGTCAAAGATGCAGTCTCTACACCAGGGGTCGGGAACCTTTTTTGATGAGAGAGCCAAAAAAGTCACATATTTTAAAGTATGTTTCTGTGAGAGCCATCCTATGTTTTGACCGTTTCATCAATGAAATGTTATCATTGCATATTAGACACACCGCGGTCCCTGCTCTCTCCACAAATGAGAATTCCTCTGTCCATTCATGCTGAAGTGTACGGTACTCCTCATCTCTTTTTCTTTTCCCCATCTTCTTCGGGTTTGCTCTGCATCAAGCAGCGAGCTGATTTACTGATTAAAGCGGCAGGTATAGTTATATAGTTAGGCTAGTATAGCTATTTATCATCCCATAAAAATAGAGGTGTCTGACCCTCCCGTACGTGAAGTCGAAGGACAGCTGCGATTGGCTACAGACCAGCGTAACTGAACAAGTGCGGTAAAAAACGATAATAATGTATGGTGGTTTGTTTTTTTCCAAGATTATTTTAACACTATGATTTCTGTAACATTTTACTTGAATATCAGTGGAATTATTTACTACTTTTTGTGTAAAGAAATGCCAGCTAAGATTTATCTGAGAGCCAGATGCCAGACTCGGTGTCAGAGTTACATATTACTCCTTTAAATCAACACAAACAGAACAAGTCTGTAACTAAGAACACTTATAAATGTTATGCTAAAAGATCCTTCATTACACATTTTCACTAAAACGTGTTTCCACACTTAAAATTCAACATGAATAGTAAAAAATAAAAACCTGGATTCTTTCATTTTTAGTTATTTTTCTGACATTTTATTGACATCATATTCTTTGGCGTGAGGCAGTAACAACGGGCCCAGAGCAGGCTGTCAGTGCTTGGGCTCCGGAGTTAGAAGGTACACACACACACACACAAATGAGTGTGTTGAAACTGAAAAGTCCTGATGAAAACAGAACACTGTGTCTGATCGACTTCATGTGTGTTTAAGTTTCTGCAGGTTAACCGTTAAAAGCTGAAGTTGGAGGTCTGGTTGATGGCGGCCGGTTTAGTGAGTAGATTTCTGAGGTGAAGGTCGACGGTGCAGCTTTCTTCCACTTCCTGCAGGTGTAGGCGACGGTGATGGTAAATTAATGGTTGAAGAGGAGGAGGTGATGAAGATTCATCAAGGCGGGCACACTGGAAATAAATGTGATCATATAAATGTTAAAGTTCTGCCAAGCTCGTGAGTTTCTAAAATGTTGAAGAAAGTTGGTTACTTTCTTGTTTTTATGAAGATATGTGACTTACTTTAGTTTTTGATTGTATTGACAAAGTTCGATGTTTCTGGCTGAAGATGCTCCTCATGGTGAACACGCTGTTTGTGACACCGGCCTCAGAAACCACAAAGCTGATCCTGTCCTCTCTGAACGTGACGTGTTGAGGATGTGGTCTGTAAAAAAACATCCAACATGACACTAAAGAGTGAGAAACTTTGCTGCAGGAGACATAAAGTGACCACAACAGGAAGTGATATCTAAAATAACAGCAGTCACATTTCAGTAATAATCAAGCTAATGCTAATCTTCCCTGAATATTAAAGTAGGAGATGAGGCTGCAGCTTACTTGAGGCAGCGGCTGTTGCTTTCTCCTTGATGTTTGGGATTCCCTCTCTTGCAGAACCTTGCTGTCTGAAATCCTGACGGTACTTGACTCCTCTAAATAGTGTGGCATAAGTGTATAATGTATGTAATAAGGCATAAATGTGTGACATAAGTTCTTTAAACATGTTGGAAACACAATGCAGGAACTGGCAGAGTTAAAAAGTTCAGCTTCAGGGTGCAGCTTTCTATTTTGCAGACAGGAAGCTGCAGGTTGGGTTTTACATTGTGTCTTAGTCTTTGATGTGGTTGGAGTATAAAGCTCCTCTCAGTCTGTCTGCAGACGGAGGAAGCTGCAGGTTGCTGACAAAAGCTTCCAGGTGGAAGTCTTAGTGGCATATTTCTGCCTGATGCAACCAGTAGAGACGACATGACAGGTTGCATGCAGGAGTTAGAGGACACAGCTGGTGTAGAAGTTGGCTTCAAGGGTCATGTGCACTAATACACCTGTGCAGGTTGAGGTGATATTTGCTTGCAAAGGCCCTCAGTGGAGGTTTGATATGAGTCTGTCTGCCAGGATGCAGGTGGAGGAAGCTGCATTCTGGCAGAGGTTGAAGGCAAAGCTTGGTTGAGGAATCAGAGACTGGTGTTGTAGTTTGAGGCCTCAGATCCTCAGGTGGAGGCAGACTGGTTTCTAGATGTTGTCATGGTAGCTCTTAGCAAGCAGTATCTGCATGTGGAGGAAACTGCAGGCTGCTCACAAAGGCTTCAAGATGGAGGATTAATATAGACGATTCTGTCAGATGCAACGAGCTAAGATGACTTTGCAGGTTGCAGACAAGAGTTAGAGGACATAGTTGGTGTAGAAGTTGGCTTTTAGAGTCATTTGTTTGAATCTACAGTTGGAGTTTGTAGTGATATTTTAATGCAGATTCCTTAGCTGGAGGTTTGATATCCACTTATCTGTAAGAGCCTGCAGGTGGAGGAAGCTGCAGGATCCTTGCAGAGGTATCAAGTTGACCAATAAGGTGAATATTGTAGTTCTAGCTTCGAGCTTGGAGGTGGAGCTAAGCTAAAGCTAATGGTTGTAGGTAGAGAATTTGTATTTGGCTGTGTGCAGGTGGAGGTGTTAGCAGCAGAGGACTGATGGCTATGTGTTTCGATTTTAAGAGTGATGGAAGATCCTCCTGCTGCTTGCTGTCAAATGTATATATCCCAGGAGGTGCTTAAGGTGGAGTCTTGATTTAAGAGCTTTAATCTAAGTCACTAAAAGTCTATTAATCTATTCTAATATTTACAGCTGCATTTTGGTCTTTGTATGCAGCATCTTCTTTCCTTTTAGTTTGACTTCTTGGCTCTTTTACTGGGCGAGTGTTCAGGACTCGGCTCTCCAATCGTGTCGATATCAAACAGTGGAGGATAGACGCCGCGTCCGTATGACACGTCGACACTCACCTGTCCGTCTTCGTCCTCTGACTCTGTGAAAGAGGGACGGTCCAGTGATTCCCACAGCTTCTGTTTGAGCCGACGTCCCAGGTCTAAACTGTAGGGACGAACCCGGCCACTCTTGTATCTGTGAGCACAGGAGGGAACACAAATATAGTTAATATTAATAATTACATATAAATCAAAAATTCTGATTTTTAGCAATGAGTGATTCATTATTTTATGGAAACATACCGAAGGAGATCATCTGCCACTTCATGGTAGATGATCTGGAACTCGTCCACTGAGTGGTTGTGAACAGTCAGAGGACCCGTGTCAGGAGGGCTCGGCTGGTCCTCGGTAGAGGCCGGGAGGCTTCGGGGAAACTTTGATGCCAGCGGCAGGTCAGCAGGTGGGATGGTGGCAGAAAGAGGCCTGGAGAGGAAGTCTGTCTCCACTGGAGGTTGAGCAGGAGGACGGGGCTCAGAGCTCCTCTTCCTCTTCTGACGGAGGTTTTCAGCAGAGGGCTGCGGCCTCGTGCTGCTGGCTTCAGGCTTCTCCGCACGGCGTGCAGAGATTCTTCGCCTCCAGTAGTTATGGTCTTTCAGGTGGACAGGACACTGCAACAACAACACAGACACCGTACATGAAACCTCATAAAAATTTACTTTTTGCATAATTTCTTTATGTTGATCAAGCAAGATCGCTCTTTGTTTAAACTACTCATTTATTTTTACATGAAACAGAAAGTCCAAGTAAAGTGTACTTAATTTTGTCAAGTAGAAAACTAAACTTTGTATAAACTACACAATTTTGTCAATGACATTTGCAAGTATAACCAACTTGATTATATCATGTAGATAAAACAAAACTAGTCTTTGTATACATTACTTATAATCAGGGGCCTTTATAAAGGAAATAATCGACTTTATGCAAATAAAATCCACCTTTGTGATTTAATTTTAGTCGACGTAAAGTCCCTGCAAATCTGCTGAGATAAGAATTATAATAATATATTTAAGTATTCTTAAATGATTCATTTTGTTGATGTGTTTACTTTAAAACACAATATTACATCTGGAGGACGTAGCTTAGCATCACTGACAGCGTGTGGAGTTAGATTATTTACTAACCTGCCCAGAAGGCCTAAAACACGCGTGTTGGTGCATCTTTAGCGTGTACACGTGTAGTAAATATTCTCGCATTAATGACTGAGCGTCCACAGACATTTAAAAGTAAAACAAATAAAAGTTCTAAAATGTTTATAATCTCACATTTTCCATGACGGTGGCTCGTTTATTTTCTGTCCTCTGGGAGTCTTTCGTTCTTCTCGGGATGAAGAAATTTTCAGTCGAATCAGAAACTTTTTGGGACAAATCGTCGAGATAAAAGTTGTGTGACCTTTCTCTTGGCTGTTTGGATGATGAGTGAGTCCAAATGTTGTTTTGATTCAAAGGATGCACCAGGAGACGCTGCCTAGCAACCGAGCATTCTCACCTGCACGTCTGTTCTAGAATGTCATGAAGTTTCATCCAATCAGAGCGCAGAATGACCCAGACTGTTTCCGTGTATGGAAATTAATTATTATTAATAATCAAGAATATAGATACAGGCAACATGGCAGTGAGATATCTACTGAATTAATTCATAGCATGACCTCACTGTATCATCAGATATTAAAGGGGACAAATCCACCTCAACAGTGTTTTTGAACATTTATCTGGGTAAAGCCTGGTTCACACGGCAGGATAATTACGTCGATTTTGGCCCCGATTCTCCCCTTCCGATAATCTTAAGGACGCCCTGATCATCATAAGATAATCTGAGAAGATCATCCTGCTGTGTGCGGTGTGTTAAGACTGCTCTCGTCGGGACCGCTCCGATCTCAAATCGGGGATATTAGGATAGGATATAACTTTATTGATCCCCAATGGGGAAATTCAGGCGTTACAGCAGCAGCAGTGCAGAATCAAAACAAAGAGTCAAAAGTCGAATAAAATAATAACATAAACATAAATACAGTCCAGGTAGAAAGGGGGGGATATATACAGAGGACTATAGTGTGGTGGACTCAGCAGGACAATGAAAAAGATATGAATTATACTGTGCAGTAAATGGCATGTTAAAGTGACCCATGAAGAATTTAAAGTGACATTTGTGATCAGAAGGTTATGTAAAAAGTATTGACCGTTATAAGTAATAAGTTATAAGTATAAGTATAATAAATATAGTGCAGTTTTGACTAGAATATAGATATATAGTTATAAGAATATTGTTAGGTTTACGTTTGGCGGACCCCAAAATGCAGAGACAGACAAAAAACCTAAATAGTTTTAACAAAAATATATGTTCCAACAGGGAAAAACAAAAAGAGCAAACAGTGAGGGCAGGCTGGTTCTGGCGGCCTACCTGGCGGCCTACCAGGCTTGTCAGGATAACGAGTATAAAAGTCATTAATAAGCGACGGGTCCAAAATCAGGGAGCGAGAAATCCATTAACGCTCCTCTGGCCCATAACCCTCCCAATCCACCAAATACTGGAAGCCCCGGCCTCGACTCCACACATCCAAAAGTTGCCAATGATCCGGGGGGTGGAGGGGGTTCGGCCGGAGGACAGAGAGTGCTGGAGTTGACAGGCTTAAGGAGTGAAACATGGAAAGAAGGATGAACCTTCAACGAGGGGGGAAGTCTTAGGCGGATCACGCAAGGATTAATGACCCGCTCAATCTCATACGGGCCAATGTACCTGGGTGCCAGTTTCCGGGACTCCACTTGGAGTGGGAGATCCAGAGCGGATAGCCATACCTTTTGACCTGGCTGGTAATCTGGGACAGGAGCGCGGTGGTGATCTGCCAGTCTCTGGTTCCGCAAAGCAGTACGGGTGATTGCAGCTCTAGCTTTGCGCCAGATCTGTCGTGCCCGTCGTAGATGCCACTGAACAGAAGGAACTGCCATTTCCGCCTCCTGAGCTGGAAAAAGTGGAGGCTGGAAACCGTTAGCTGCCATCAAAGGGGACATACCTGTGGCTGATGACACCAGGGAATTGTGGGCGTATTCGATCCAGGGGAGATGGGTGGACCAGGAAGCAGGAAACCGAGCAGTGACACAACGAAGTGCCGATTCTAAGTCCTGGTTAGTCCGCTCCGTCTGGCCGTTGGTCTGGGGGTAGTACCCGGAGGACAGGCTGACCAACGCCCCCAACGCCTGACATAATGCCTCCAAACCTGCGCTAAGAATTGTGGACCTCTGTCCGAAACAATGTCCTGAGGAATGCCTTGGAGTCTAAAAACATGCAGGGTGAGCAGAGAGGCCGTCTCCAGGGCAGAAGGCAACTTAGGCAGGGGAACAAAGTCCGACATCTTAGAGAATCTGTCAATAGTCAGAATGGTGGTATTACCTTCAGATGGAGGCAGGCCTGTGACGAAATCCAAGGCAATGTGGGACCAAGGTCTGTGAGGAATAGGGAGGGGACGAAGCAGACCAGCTGGAGCACGGTGTGACGCCTGCAGGCGCAAACTGAGCAGGCTGAAACATATTCCTTAGTGTCCGCTGACATGGACGGCCACCAGAAGCGTTGTCGTAGGAGACTCAGGGTCCGATGAAAACCCGGATGGCAGGCGATCTTGGACCCATGTCCCCACTGAAGAACCTCCGACCTAGCAGCCGGAGGAACGAACAGCTGACCAGGCGGATAATCCACAGGAGTCCGGTGATTCCCTTGGGCCTCCTGGACCAACCTTTCAACCTCCCAACGAGCTGCCCCCACCCCACAAGAGGACTGCAGGATGGTTTCCTCCAAGACATCCTCAACAGGTGGAGAAAACTGCCGAGACAGATCGTCAGGCTCAACGTTCCAAGAGCCTGGGCGGTAAGTGAGGGTAAAGTTGAAGCGTCCCAGCAACAGAGCCCAGCGAGCCTGGCGTGAATTGAGCCTGCGGGCAGAACGAAGGTAAGAGAGGTTCTTGTGGTCTGTCCATACCACAAAGGGATGAGTTGAACCCTCCAACCAGTGCCGCCACTCCTGCAAAGCCAACACGACAGCCAGCAGCTCACGGTTCCCCACATCATAATTCTTTTCAGCGGGAGTGAGACATCGGGAGGAGAAGGCACAGGGATGCAATTTCTGATCAGCGGCAGAGCGTTGGGAGAGAACAGCCCCAACACCAGAATCCGAGGCATCAACCTCAACAACAAACTGACCAGAGGGGTCAGGGTGAGATAAAACAAGATCTGAAGAAAATAAACTCTTTCATTTAACAAAAGCCCCTTCTGCTGCAGAAGACCAAATGAAGGGAACCTTCACCGAGGTTAGCTTGGTCAGTGGTGTAGCAACTCTACTATAATCGTGGATAAACCTTTGATAGAAAGTGGCAAACCCTGGGAATTTTTGAAGTTGCTTTCTTGTTGTAGGAGTGGGCCATTCGGCCACTGCCTGAACCTTGGCAGGGTCGGTCTTGATTTGCCCCTTCTCCACAATAAAACCAAGAAAACTGACTGAGGACACATGAAACTCACACTTTTAAGCCTTTACAGAGTCTGTTCTCTAATAGTCTTTGCAGCACAAGTTTAACGTGTTGGACATGCTCCTGAAGTGACTGGGGAAAAATCAAAATGTCATCTAAGTACACAAATACAAACCTGTTGAGCATGTCGCGGAGAACATCATTAATGAGTGCCTGGAAGACGGCAGGTGCATGAGTCAACCCAAAAGGCATTACAAGGTACTCGAAATGCCCCAAAGGTGTATTAAATGCAGTCTTCCACTCGTTTCCCTTCTTAATTCTCACCAAGTGGTAGGCGTTTCGGAGGTCCAACTTGGTGAAGATGGTGGCTTTGTGGAGGGGGCGGAAGGCAGAGTCCATGAGAGGAAGAGGGTACTTATTCTTTACAGTGATGTCATCAAGTCTCCTATTATCAATACAGGGCCGCAAAGTCTTCTCTTTCTTTTCTACAAAGAACAATCCCGCCCCTACTGGAGAGGAAGAAGGGCGGATGAGTCCAGTAGCTAAAGAGTCAGAAATATACTTCTCCATGGCCTCCCTTTCAGCCCTGGAGAGGTTGTAAAGTCTGCTGGAGGGTAGAGACGCGCCAGAGAGAAGGTCTATACCACAATCGTATGGTCTGTGAGGCGACAGTGATAAAGCACGGTCCTTACTAAAAACCTCCTGGAGGTCACGATATTCAGATGGAATGGACGACAGATCAGCCAGTTTTGGAGGGCTAGGTGTGGTAGTGGCAGTGGTGGGTATCGCAAAGTGTAAGCAGTGGGAATGACAGAACAGACTCCAATTAGTAATGGTTAGCGTAGACCAGTCTATGTGTAGGCAGTGGAGCTGAAGCCAGGGGAGGCCTAACACGAGTGGTGATGTGGAAGACCAAATGATATATAACGAAATGGTCTCATGATGGTTACCGGACATAACCAAGGTTATAGGGCCAGTGTGGTGAGTGATACGGGCGAGGAGTCTACTGTTGAGAGCAAACATGTCCTTAGGTCTGGGAAGAGGCTCAGATGGTAAGTGGTGCCGGGGAAACAAAACAAGAGTCAATAAAATTGTCATCTGCTCCAGAATCCACCAGAACTTGGAGCGAAACAGAGGTCTGACCCCAGGAGACAGTACCTTTTAGGGTTCAGCCAGACGTTCCCAGCAGACCCTCACTACACGTTTGGGCCTGCCGAGTCTGACCGGCTTCCTCCCCTGCCAGCGCATCCAACTCACCACCAGGTGGTGATCAGTTGACAGCTCAGCCCCTCTCTTCACCCGAGTGTCCGAGACACACAGAGGTCAGATGACACGACCACAAAGTCTATCATCGACCTCCGGCCTAGAGTGTCCTGGTGCCACGTGCACTTATGGACATCCCTGTGCTTGAACATGGTGTTTGTTATGATATTATTAATATGATTGATTTTAATGTTTCATAAATGGATTCTTTTAACGTGAATCTTTTGGCTCCTTTTTGGAAAAGTGAAAGTTGAAGTTTGGGTCATTGAAAGCGGTGATAAGCTGGCGGCCTGGGTGTGAATCCATCCTGTAGTTCCTTTTCAGCAGGTCATTCCCCTCTCTCTCTCTCTCTTTCCCTCTCTCTTTCTCTCTCTCTCTCTCTCAAAAGCAACAAAATATTTTGTTGCTGATCTTGTTAAATTTTCAACAAGCTTGTGTAACTGTTTATCTATGAAAAGCCATTAATCAGTTTTTTTGTGTGCATTTCTTACTTATTCATCACTGCTTGTCTAAAAACGTTTGTTTAATGTTGTTCTAAAGACGAATAAATGTACAGCAAATAATTCTTTGAAATGGTGGTCTGATCACCAAGCAGCAAGGTGTTGACTCACTGTCTCCATCTAGTGGCATGATGAACACATCACAGTAACAAAACTTCCTTTAACACAGATGACTGTCTTGGGGCTGCATGGTTGAGCAGTGCTGCTACCTCACAGCGAGAAGGTTCCTGGTTGGGTTAGGGTCAGCGTATGTTCTCTTCTTGTACTCCAGCTTCCTCCCACAGTTCAAACACATGCTCATTATTTTAATTCCTGACTCTAAATTCGCCCTCGGTGTGAATGTAAGTGTGACTGGTTTTCTGGTTCATGACCTCCTCCTCTCCTCTGACTACTCTCCATCCTCATAGATTGTATCTGATGTGGTGGTCTGACAGATGTGTAGATTGTGGTTGTTGTGGTGGTCTGACCGTCACACATTGGGAGAAGATCACATTAATGTCTTAATGATGATGACATCATTGACTGTAAAATCTGAAGCTCAGGTTTGACTGTTAATGAGTTATGATAATTTCTTTAAATGAAGCTGTTGAACCATCTAATTCTTATCAGCAGAGCTTTACACAGTCTATTAGTTATCATATATTTTTTTCAAAAACAGTTAAAATGGTCGTGTTAGTTTACTCTTTGAATCTTTGACTTTGTGGTCAGAATAAAATGAAGCCGTCTGATTGATAAAAATATCTTTTATTGAAGAATAAAAACAGAAAGTTGCAGATGAGATGAAGACACGCTGAGCAAACTGATTCCTAAAAACACATTATTACTCAATAATGATTCAATAAATGTAGATTAGATTACATATAAAACATTAATCACTGAAAATAACATCAACATGAATCAGAACATTTGTGTCAGCTAAATATTTGATTTCAAACAAACATTTAGAAACTTCTCCAAAAATCAAAACAAAGAAAACTTGATTTTAAAAGTGAAAGTTTGATTCACCGTCAAAAGATATTTTACTTTCTAAAAGCTGCTAACCTTCAAACTGACGACAACGAGCTGCATCGCAAACGACTGCTGTGTTGTGTTCTGTCCGTCATCACGCTCTTCAAACTGATCTCAGCCTACTGCAAACAAGCAATACCACTCCTTACCAGCAGGTGGCAGCAGTATTATATTTTTTCACACAAAGCAGAAAACTTAAAGTTGAGGAAACACAAATGGGATGTTTACACTCTTTCATCATTATGTTCTGGACGCATTCGTAATGACCACGACTTGATGGAAACATGGTACAGGCGAAACATGAGAAGAGACTTCTGTAAACACCCTCTTCATGCCTTGTTGACTGACTGTCTGTCTCCAACTGGTCAACACCAGTTCAACATGTTAAATCTGACAACAAAACCTTCAACAAGCTCCGAGCAGTACTGACCAGAACCACAGACTTTACCTGGAAGCCCTGTGTACCTGCCTTAAAAGTTCTGCTCTCTCTTAATTCAAAGCTCTTTATTGGCTTGAATATGTAAATATATTACCAAAGCATCAAAGAACAAATAATGCAATAATAATAACCATGAATAATAATAACAAATCAAAAGTAACAGTAACTGTTGAACCAACTATTCTCTGGGAGCAGAATGATCAATACAGATCAGGTACCAATCCCATTCAATGTCTGATTCTCAGTGTGAGATATGCTCTCAGACATCATTTCAAATGAATATACTGATGATTTAGGTTTTTAGAAGCACCAGGAACATTTACCCAAACTGCATCCCAGTCTAATTCATGTCCCATTTCGGATATATCTCTGTCCCAAGCTTTCATTCCTGATGTGGGCAAATATTTCTGGGAAAGGAATCAAAACTTAACTAACTCTAACCCCAATTTTAAATTTACAATGTGATTACATTTAATTTTATGTGTAACATTAATATTATGATTTGATCTTTGTGAGGATTTAAAGTTTATATCAACAAGAACGCCATGTTTCAATCAGAGCTTCTCAAAATGATTTTCTTCATCTACTCAAACGTTCATTTAACATCTCTGCCAGCAGCTTCAGCCAGATTACCGAACTTGTACCGCAGCGCTGTTGTGGATCCCTTCACTCGACTCTTCATCTCCTCCAGTTTCTCGACCTTCTCTTCGTCTCCGTTCTCCTTCATCTTTTCAATCAGGAAGTCCAAGTGGACAAGAGTGGACAGAGAATCAACATTCAGAGCGATCTGCTCCAGTCTGAGAACATGCTCGTAGGACTCTTCCAACCATCGATCTTTGTCCTCTTTAAGTTTGTCCATTATCTTCTGAAGTGTTTCCAGAAGGCTTGTTTTCTCTTCACAGTCTGCTTTACTTTGGTCATACTTCTCTTTCACGTCTTGATGAGTTTTCTGACGTTTCCTTGTATTCTGATCATATATCCACTTTTCCTTCACATGATCAGACGCAGGGCATTTCCCTGTACAGACAGTGCAGCGACCATTACTCATCACCTGACAGTGTTCGGGATACCAGGCCATCGAGCATCCAGGGTAGTGACAGTTCTCCTCACAGACTGTACAGCACACAGCTGCTTCATAAAAAACCAACCACCACATTCCACCACTGATTGGTTCTTTGTCTTTGTAGACCTCATCCTCTTCTACAGTGAAGTTCTTGTTGCTCTTCATCTCTTGTTCATGTGTCTTCAGGGCTTCCTGAGTCTGTTGGATTTCTCTCTGTTTTAATTCAATCAGCTCAACTCGCTCTTGCAGGTTTTGGATCGAGGCTTTCAGTTTGATGCGTTTATTCAGAACGGCCACAGTTGTTTTCAGCTGCTGTGGAGGCGTTTTTAACAGAAACTCTCCAAACTGGGACATTCCTTTCATTGATCCATCATATGCATGTTTAAGGATTTGTTTGCTCTCTTCTGTTCTTTCTTCATTTTGAAGGTTATTAAACAGGAAGTGAACAGGCTGCTTCTCTTCATCTTTGGCACACTTGATGTTTACTACTTCAAGGGCTTTAAGCAGATGTTCAGGTGTTATTCCATTTGAGTGTGTGAAGAGACAGACAATGTTGTTCTCCATGTTTTTTCCAAACAGAGACGTCACTGAATCAAGGATGTACCTGAAACGATCACTCAGGCGATTCTCGCTCGCTTTCAGCACCAGACCCACGACATTTATCTCAGAAACTCTGTCTTCTGAGCGGAACAAGTCAGATAAACTATTTGTGATGTCGTCATCATGTTCAATTCCTCTGGTGTCTCCGTATCCAGGAGTATCAATGATGGTCAGAGAGCAGGACAGAGTTTTATCTTCAAAACCAAAGAGATCGTACACGATCACATCTGATGTCTGACTTTCAGTCTGACCTCTCTCCTCCTTCTCTATGATCTCAAACCAGACATCGTCGTCCCACGTCATTCCCATGGCGTAGTTGACCAGAACGTTGATCAGAGTAGATTTTCCTGTTCCTATTTCTCCCACAAGCAGGATGGTTTTGTGTACTTCGGTTGGATCTCTTTCACCAAGAGTCATTCTTGTTATGGTCCCAATCTTCTCTTTCTTTGGTGTCAGCTGGTAGACATCAGGAGATCCTGGACGGATCAGGTGTTTGCAGGTGATGTTGTCATACCTGTTTGTTGTGTTTCTGTTGAGAGGTGAAGACATCCGATCAAAAACCAGAAAACATGGACAAAGAGATCCAAATGGGATCTTTTAATAAAAGAAGTTCCTGCATTTTCACACCACATGGTAACCTTTCACAACAATAAGTCTGAATGTGAGTCCATCTCAACATTGAGCGATTATAAGAAGAAGACCTGGTCACCTTTCAGTTCCCCTTATGGAGGCTACAGACTGAACGGTAAAGTGATTTTCAGGGACTCAAAGACCCCGTTCATTGGATTTTTAATGCTGATTCCCGCCCTGTGCACAGTGGTGTTCAGCTTCTCCTGTCTGGACGGAGGTGTTAAGTCCCACACTGAAGAACAAAGCTGTAAAAAAAATGCTTTTTTCATTCTGAGACCACTGAACTGAACAAGCTGTAACCATATTTCCACACATGTTTTCATTTATGTACATATTTGTACCCTGCATGAAGAGATTCTTTATTTGTTTTTTTCATTGATCTTATCAGTTCAGACTTCTCTCTCCTGTATGTATGTATGTGCAAACAATCAGCTTTAAGTCTGAGTGGACACACAAGTGTTGACAGGAAGTGACCAGAAGTGCTGACAGGAAGTGACCAGAAGTAAAGCACAACAGCTGTTTTTCACAGTGAAGTCACCTGAACCAACAAACATCCCACACAGATCAGATAAAAACATGATAACCACACATTAAGCACTCATTGAACAGCTGAATCTTAAATGATTATTATATAGTTGGACCGGTCAGTGTTGAATGTGCGTGGAGAGTTCCTGAGGGAGGGAGGGAGTTGTGTAGGAGACTCTGACCCAGCAGGTTCAGTGCTCAGTTCTGTAATGCGGCTAAAAGATGTTGCCGTCTATAGATAGGGCTCGGCTCCTTCCTCTAAGCGTCTGAGGCTCAGAGAAGGAGTGTGATGGTGAAGGATATCAGTGAGGTAGGAGGGGGTCAAGGGTTGTATGTGTGAGGAGCAGAATTTTGAAGGTAATCAAATAATAATGTTGGAATCTTTGACTTTGTGGTCAGAATAGAATGAAGCCGTCTGATTGATAAAAACATCTTTTATTGAAGAATAAAAACAGAAAGTTGCAGATGAGATGAAGACATGCTGAGCAAACTGATTCCTAAAAACACATTATTACAGATTCAATGAATGTAGATTAGATTACATATAAAATACAAATCACTGAAAATCATCAACATGAATCAGAACGTTTGTGTCGGCTAAATATTTGATTTCAAACACACATTTAGAAACTTCTGCAAAAATTAAAACACAGAAAACTTGATTCACCGTCAAAAGATATTTTACTGTCTAAAAGCTGCTAACCTTCAAACTGACGACAACGAGCTGCATCGCAAACGACTGCTGTGTTGTGTTCTGTCCGCTGTTTAAACTGATCTCAGCCTACTGCAAACAAGCAATACCACTCCTTACCAGCAGGTGGCAGCAGTATTATATTTTTCTCACAAAGCAGAAAACTTGAAGCTGAGGAAACACAAATGGGATGTTTACACTCTTTCATCATTATGTTCTGAACACATTCGTAATGACCACGACTTGATGGAAACATGGTACAGGCGTAACATGAGAAGAGACTTCTGTAAACGCCCTCTTCATGCCTTGTTGACTGACTGTATGTCTCCAACTGGTCACCACCAGTTCAACATGTTAAATCTGACAACAAAACCTTCAACAAGCTCCGAGCAGTACCGACCAGAACCACAGACTTTACCTGGAAGCCCTGTGTACCTGCCTTAAAAGTTCTGCTCTCTCTTAATTCAAAGCTCTTTATTGGCTTGAACATGTAAATATATTACCAAAGCATCAAAGAACAAATAATGCAATAATAATAACCATGTAAAATAATAACAAATCAAAAGTAACAATAATAACTAATAATAACAGTATTTTAACAGGAGTACTCATAATAATAATAATAATAATTAAAAATAATGTTTTGTTTTTTAGCATGTGTGTATAAGATTAACACAAGTGTGTGTAAATGGGTTTTAATAATAATAATAATAATAATATATTTTATTTGAGGGCGCCTTTCAAAAAACCCAAGGACACCTTACATGCAAGGTTTTAAAAAGACAATAAAACATAAACATAAAAAGGTACAAAAAAAGAGATTCACATAACAACAATAAAAAAGGGAGTGGAATGGATGGAAATTAGAGGGAGTAGGCTTTTTTGAACAGACGGGTTTTGAGACGTGATTTAAAGATTGTCAGAGAGTCAATGTTACGGATGTCAGGTGGGAGGGAGTTCCAGAGGTGGGGGGCTGAGCGACTGAAGGATCTGGACCCCATGGTGGTCATGCAGGCAGGAGGGATGAGAAGGCTGAGGGAGGAAGATGATCTGAGGGTCCGACTGGGTGTGTTTATGTGGAGGAGTTCAGTGAGGTAAGAAGGTGCGAGGTTATGGAGGGCCTTGAAGGTTATGGAGGGCCTTGAAGGTTAGGAGGAGAGATTTGTATATAATGCGGTCTGTGACAGGGAGCCAGTGGAGCTGTTGGAGAACAGGGGGGATGAGGTTTGTGAAAGGTGTTGGACCAAGGACCGAGCCTTGGGGAACACCAGAGAAGAGTGGGGAAAGCTGGGAAGTGAATGTTTTTAACTGAATGGACTGAGTGCGGCCGGAGAGATATGAAGAAAACCAGTCCAGGGGTGTGCCTGATAAACCAATGGATGCCAGTCTGTGGAGGAGGATGGAATGGGAGATGGTATCAAAAGCCGCAGTCAGGTCGAGGAGGATGAGGATGGATAGGAGTCCGGAGTCTGCTGACATCAGGAGGTCGTTGGTTATTTTGAGTAGGGCAGTTTCAGTGCTGTGGTGGGGGCGGCCACCGGACTGGAACTTCTCATAGAGGTTGTTATTGGAGAGGTGGGAGTAGATTTGTGGCAACTGTTTTTCCCAGGATTTTTTAAATGAATGGTAAGTTTGAAATGGGACGAAGGTTATTGAAGTTGCTGGGGTCTGAACCAGGCTTTTTGAGAAGTTATTGCAGCAGATTTCAGAGGTGGGGGGACAGAACCAGATATGAGGGAGGAGTGGATGATAGAGGTAAGCAGAGGTGCCAGGCAGTGGAGACAGGCTTTGACCAGGGGTGTCGGGAAGGGGTCTAGTTGGCAGGTGGATGGTTTAGATTTTCTAATAAGATCAGGTATGTCAGCAGGGGAGGGAAGGTGGAAACATGAGAGTGGTTGACACAAGGGAGCTGGGGGAACAGGAGGGAGTGGACTACAGGAGGTGTGACAGGTCAGTTTCTGATGGATGTTTTCAATTTTTGTGCTGAAAAAGTTCATGAGTGAATTACAGTGGGCAGTGGAGTGGAAGTGTGGGGGAAGAGAGTCAGGTGGGTGGAGGGAGTTGCTAATTAAAGAGAACAGAGTCTGGGTGTTCCCATCACCAGCACTGATGAGAGTTGTGTAGTAGTGGTCCTTGGCTGTGTTGATTGAGTCCTTATAGAGAAGATGGTAAATGGTAAATGGACTTGAGCTTGTATAGCGCTTTTCTAGTCTTCCGACTACTCAAAACGCTTTTACACCTACCCATCACACCTATCCAGTATCTATCCATTCACGCACATTCATACGCCCCAGACGCAGCAGGGGGAGCAATTTGGGGTTAAGTGTCTTGCCCAAGGACACATCAGACATGTTGCTCGCAGGAGCAAGGAGCTGGGGATCGAACCCTCAACCTTCCGATTGAGGGGCAACGACTCTACCAACTGAGCCACAGAAAAGTGTGGTGGTGGTACATTTCCATGTGAACAGTTAAGGTGGGTTTTATTGTACAGTCGCTGTAGTTGTCGTCCTTTAGCTTTGAGGAGGCGGAGTTGGGGTGTGAACCAGGGAGCAGAGTGGGTGAATGATACGGTCCGGGTTTTCAGGGGAGCCAGTGAGTTCAGCAGAGTATGGAGACTGTTGTTGTAGAGGGAAACCAGTTCATCTGTGGTAGTGGGGGCTTGATGGTTGGGAGGGCTTCAATGCTCGTGGTGAGAGTTGTCATATTGTTGTAACACCCAAATTTCCCCCATTCGGGAATCAATAAAGTTTATCTTTATTCTTATTGATGTTCTTGATACTTTTCGTAACAAGAACATCAATAAGGATAAGGATAAACTTTATTGATTGACCAATGATTGACCATTTTTACTACTCCTTATTGATGTTCTTGATACTTTTCTTATCAAGAACATCAATAAGGAGTAGTAAAAATGGTGCGTGTAAGTTTAATTTTGGAAATAGTGAGATTTAAATTAATAGATACAAACATGTGGTCAGAAATGGGGAGATCAGTTGAGGAGCAGTAAAAAGGGGAGACACCGGAGCAGCAGACCAGGTCAAGAATATGACGCTTTGAGTGGGTGTCAAAATTAATAAACTGATGAAAATCAAAACTGTCAAGGCAGGATGTGAAGTCCATCGTGAGGTTCAGGTTCAGATTGTCCATGTGGATATCATAATCACCAAGCACAATGACATTGGGAGAGAGGGTGCAGAGGTGGGTGAGAAGTGAGGAGAATTTGTTGATAAAATCCTTATTATTTTTGGGTGGGCGATGCACAGTGGTTACTATGATTGGTGCTGGTCCTGTTATTTGCAGAGAAACTGATTCAAATGATGTGAATGAAGGGGTTGAGAGAGGCAAGACCTTCCATGTTTCCTGGTAGATTATCACAAGACCTCCCCCTCGGCCGATGAGGTGGGG
The DNA here is from genome assembly GCF_947650265.1 of Symphodus melops. Taxonomy (NCBI): domain Eukaryota; kingdom Metazoa; phylum Chordata; class Actinopteri; order Labriformes; family Labridae; genus Symphodus; species Symphodus melops. The sequence goes on along the minus strand of NC_136704.1, from coordinate 2,671,392 downwards.
CTGACAGAGGTAAACAAACCCAGGTGGTGTAGCCTCGTTCACCTGGGAAAAGTCATTCTGTCGCTGCCAGGTTTCTGTCAAGCATAGGAATTCCAGTTTACGGTCGAAGAGGAGGTCCCGGGGGAGAAGTCCTTTGATCGTGAGAGAGCAGATGTTGAATAGTCCGACGTGGACACGGCTGCGGTCAGGGGCAGTGCTAAGGTTAGCCGACCTGGCTAGGTTGGCTAACACACCACAGTCCGCTGTATGCGGATTTGTATGTCGCTCATTCCCTGTCCCTCAGATTGTGTCCTGTGCTGGTTTCTTGTGTCTTCCTGGTTGCTAGTTTGTGGTCACTGAGCCTGTACCTGGTGAGAATCTGTCTTGTTCCAGTTATGTTTCTTCACATTGTGTTATAATTAATTTTACTCTGATTGGTTTTTGGAGAGTAACACGCCCGGACACAACATGTATAAAAGAGTCAACTGTTCTCTGGGAGCAGAATGAACAATACAGGTCAGGTACCAATCCCATTCGATGTCTGATTCTCAGGGTGAGATATGCTCTCAGACATCATTTCAAATCAATATACTGATGATTTAAGTTTTTAGAAGCACCAGTAACATTTACCCAAACTGCATCCCAGTCTAATTCATGTCCCATTTCGGATATATCTCTGTCCCAAGCTTTCATTCCTGATGTGGGCAAATATTTCTGTGGAAGGAATCACAACTTAAGTAACCCTTACCCCAATTTTAATGTGATTGCATTTAATTTTTATGTGTAACATTTATATTGTGATTTAATCTTATGGAGGATTTAAAGTTTGTATCAACAAGAACGCCATGTTTCAATCAGAGCTTCTCATGATGATCTTCTTCATCTACTCAAACATTCATTTAACGTCTCTGCCAGCAGCTACAGCCAGTGTACCGAACTTGTACCGCAGCGCTGTTGTGGATCCCTTCACTCGACTCTTCATCTCCTCCAGTTTCTGGACCTTCTCTGCGTCTCCGTTCTCCTTCATCTTTTCAATCAGGAAGTCCAAGTGGACAAGAGTGGACAGAGAATCAACATTCAGAGTGATCTGCTCCAGTCTGAGAACATGCTCGTAGGCCTCTTCCAACCATCGATCTTTGTCCTCTTTAAGTTTGTCCATTGTCTTCTGAAGTGTTTCCAGAAGACTTGTTTTCTCTTTGCGGTCTGCTTTACTTTGGTCATACTTCTCTTTCACGTCTTGATGAGTTATCAGACGTTTCCTTGTCTTCTGAACATATTTCCACTCTACCTTCACATGATCAGACGCAGGGCATTTCCCTGTACATACAGTGCAGCGACCCTTACTCATCACCTGACAGTCTTTGGGATACAAGGCCATCGAGCATCCAGGGTAGTGACAGTTCTCCTCACAGACTGTACAGCACACAGCTCCTTTATAAAAAAGACACCTCATTCCACCACTGATATCTTCTTTATCTTTGTAGACCTCATCAACTTCTACAGTGAAGTTCTTGTTGCTCTTCATCTCTTGTTCATGTGTCTTCAGGGCTTCCTGAGTCTGTTGGATTTCTCTCTGTTGTGATTCAATCTGCTGAACTTGGTCTTGCAGGTTTTGGATCGAGGCTTTCAGTGTGATGCGTTCGTTCACAACGGCCACAGTTGTCCCCAGCTGCTGTGGAGGCATTTTTAACAGAAACTCTCCAAACTCTGACATTTCTTCCATTGATACATCATATGCATGTTTAAGGTGTTTTGTGTTCTTTGTGTTCGTCCTTTCTTTATTTTGAAGGTTATTAAACAGGAAGTGAACAGGCTGCCTCTCTTCATCTCTGGCACACTTGATGTTTGTTTCATCAAGGGCTTTAAGCAGATGTTCAGGTGTTATTCCATTTGAGTGAGTGATGAGACAGACAATGTTGTTCTCCATGTTTTTTCCAAACAGAGACGTCACTGAATCAAGGATGTACCTGAAACGGTCACTCAGGCGTTTCTCGCTTGCTTTCATCACCAGACCCACGACATTTATCTCATAAACTCCGTCCTCTGAGCGGAAAAAGTCAGATAATCTATTTGTGATGTCGTCATCATATTCAATCCCTCTGGTGTCTCCGTATCCGGGATTGTTAATGATGGTCAGAGAGTAGGACAGAGTTTTATCTTCAAAACCAAAGAGCTCGTACACAATCACATCTGATGTCCGACTGTCAAACTGACCTTTCTTCTTTTCCTTCTCTACGATCTCAAACCAGACATCGTCGTCCCACGTCACTCCCATGGCGTAGTTGACCAGAGCGTTGATCAGAGTAGATTTTCCTGATCCTGTTTCTCCCACAAGCAGGATGGTTTTGTGTAGTTTAGTTGGATCTCTTTCACCAAGAGTCATTCTTGTTATGGTCCCAATCTTCTCTTTCTTTGGTGTCAGCTGGTAGACATTAGGAGATCCTGGACGGATCAGGTGTTTGCAGGTGATGTTGTCATGCCTGGTTGTGTTTCTGTTGAGAGGTGAAGACATCCAATCAAAAACCAGAAAACATGGACAAAAAGATCCAAGTGGGATCATTTAATAAAAGTAGTTCATGCACATTCACAGCACATGGTAACCTTTCACAACAATACATCTGAATGTGACTCCATCTCAACATTGAGCGATTATAAGACCTTGTCACCTTTCAGTTCCCCTTATGGAGGCTACAGACTGAACAATAAAGTGATTTTCTGAGACTCAAAGACCCCGTTCATTGGATTTTTGATGCCGATTCCCGCCCTGTAAACAGTGGTGTTCAGCTTCTCCCGTCTGGATGGAGGTGTTAAGTCCCACAATGCAGAACAAAGTGGTAAAAAACAGCTTTTTTCTTGCTGCGACCACTGAACTGAACAAGCTGTAACCATATTTGCACACTTTGGATTTATTTAAGTCCAAAACTTATTTGTACCATGCATGAAGAGATTCTTTACTTGTATTTTTCATTGGTCTCATCAGTTCAATTCAGACTTCTTCAAAGTACTTCAAAGTACAACACAAGCAAAGATCTAGAGAAGAGCAAACCATGTCTTGAATTTCCCTCGGGATCAAGTATGCATGTATGGATGTGCAAACGATCAGCTTTAAGTCCGAGTGGACACACAAGTGCTGACAGGAAGTGACCAGAAGTAAAGCACAACAGCTGTTCTTAAGAGTAAAGTCACCTGAACCGACAAATATCCCACACAGATCAGATGAAAACATGACAACCACACATTAAGCACTCATTGAACAGCTGAATCTTAAATGATTATTATATAGTTGGCCCGGTCAGTGTTGAATGTGCGTGGAGAGTTCCTGAGGGAGGGAGAGAGCTCTGGAGAAGCCCCCAGCAGGTTCAGTGCTCAGTTCTATAAGGCAGATAGAAGAGGTTGGCGTCTGAAGATAGGGGTCGGCTCCTCCCCCTAAGCGTCTGAGGCTCAGAGAAGGAGTGTGATGGTGAAGGATATCAGTGAGGTAGGAGGGGGTCAAGGGCTGTATGTGTGAGGAGCAGGATATTGAAGGTAATCAAATAATAATGTTGGAATCTTTGACTTTGTGGTCAGAATAAAATGAAGCCGTCTGATTGACAAAAAATATCTTTAATTGAAGAATAAAAACAGAAAGTTGCAGATGAGATGAAGACACGCTGAGCAAAGTGATTCCTAAAAACACATTATTACAGATTCAATAAATGTAGATAAGATTACATATAAAACATCGATCATAGTTTATAATATCAACATGAATCAGAACATTTGTGTTGTTGTGTTTTGTAAATGTTTGATTTCAAACACATGTTTAGAAAATTCTCCAAAAATCAAAACACAGAAAACTTGATTTCAAAAGTGAAAGTTTGATTCACCGTCAAAAGATATTTTACTTTCTAAAAGCTGCTAACCTTCAAACTGACGACAACGAGCTGCATCGCAAACAACTGCTGTGTTGTGCTCTGTCCGTCATCACGCTGTTCAAACTGATCTCAGCCTACTGCAAACAAGCAATGCCACTCCTTACCAGCAAGTGGCAGCAGTCTGATATTTTTCACACAAAGCAGAAAACTTAATGTTGAGGAAACACAAATGGGATGTTTACACTCTTTCATCATTATGTTCTGAACACATTCGTAATGACCACGACTTGATGGAAACATGGTACAGGCGTAACATGAGAAGAGACTTCTGTAAACGCCCTCTTCATGCCTTGTTGACTGACTGTTTGTCTCCAACTGGTCACCACCAGTTCCACATGTTAAATCTGACAACAAAACCTTCAACAAGCTCCGAGCAGTACCGACCAGAACCACAGACTTTACCTGGAAGCCCTGTGTACCTGCCTTAAAAGTTCTGCTCTCTCTTAATTCAAAGCTCTTTATTGGCTTGAATATGTAAATATATTACCAAAGCATAAAAGAACAAATAATGCAATAATAATAATGATGAAAAAGTCTCAAAAGTAACAGTAATAACTAATAATAACAATATTTTAACAGGAGTGCTTCTGCTACTACTAATAATGAAAAAGCTTTTTGTTTTTTAGCATGTGTGTATAAGATTGTGTGTGTAAATGGGTTTTAATAATAATAATAATAATAATACATTTTATTTTAGGGCACCTTTCAAAAAACCCAAGGACACCTTGCATGCAAGGTTTTAAAAAGACAATAAAACATAAAAAGGTAAAAAAAAAAAGGACAGATTTACATAACAACAATAAAAATGGGAGTGTAATGGATGAAAATCAGAGTGAGTAGGCTTCTTTGAACAGACGGGTTTTGAGACGTGATTTAAAGATTGTCAGAGAGTCAATGTTACGGATGTCAGGTGGGAGGGAGTTCCAGAGGTGGGGGGCTGAGTGGCTGAAGGATCTGGACCCCATGGTGGTCATGCAGGCAGGAGGGGTGAGGAGGCTGAGGGAGGAAGATGATCTGAGGGTCCGACTGGGTGTGTTTATGTGGAGGAGTTCAGCGAGGTCATTGAGGGCCTTGAAGGTTATGGAGGGCTTTGAAGGTTAGGAGGAGAGATTTGTATATAATGCGGTCTGTGATAGGGAGCCAGTGGAGCTGTTGGAGAACGTAGGGTTACGTTGTAACCTTGGTTCTCTGAGTGAAGAGACTATCTCTCCACCCCGTTACATTCTGTGTACGGGATATGATCCCTTGCTCGTCAGAGTCCGTGGATATTTCTTTAAGACACACCGGCTTAACCGGGCACGCCCCACAGCTCACCTATAAAGCACCTGTGCTGGCGTGCAATCATTGAGCGTTTGATCGGAACGTGTCTCCCAGCGGCCTAGAGGCTGGAGAGATAGTCTCTTCACTCAGAGAACCAAGGTTACAACGTAACCCTACGTTCTCTTTCGTCTCGAGACTATCTCTCCACCCCGTTACGTTCTATGTACAGGGTAACTCTTTAAGACACTCCGCTGGGAGACAGTGCAACCCAATCCCATACACCAGTGTGTAACAAATGAACTTTTTACAAATATACACTATTTACATGCCAACCAGGACAAGGCGCCGCAAGACGCAAAGGCCAAGCCTAGGAGGCAGAGGGGCTGAATGAGCCAGTCTGCAAGACGCGGGACTGACTTAGAACGCGGGCAAGGCCCCACCAAGCCCGTGAATCGAGGCCACTCCGGTCAGCCTACAGCCGCTAGGCTGACCGAGGGACCCAATTGTCTACCGAGAGGTTACACCCAGCACCCGCTCCCCAGGGACTGGCTGCCACATTGAGCTGGTAGAATCTGGAAAATGTGGATTTTGATGACCATGTGGCCGCAGCACATATGTCAGCAAGTGAGGCACCGCGCCACAAGGCCCATGAGGTAGCCACACTGCGAGTCGAGTGTGCCCGAATCCCAGATGGAGCAGGCACACCCGAGAGGGCATCTGCATGCTGGATAGTCTCCACAACCCAGTGAGACAGTCGAGGTTTTGACAAGGGCCGGCCCAAGTGTCCATGGTCAAAGCAAATGAAGAGCTGGTCAGACCTCCTGAAAGCCTGTGTACGTCGGATGTACTGAGCCAGGGTCCTGACCGGACACAAGACAGACTGGTTCTGCTCTCCCTCCTGACCATCCGTGCCAGAGGAGAGTGACCGCAACTCGACCACCTGAGACAGATGGAATTTAGATAAGACCTTAGGCAGAAATGCCGGGTTGGGTCGGAGGACTACACCAGAGCCATCTGGAGAGAATCTGCAGCAGTCTGCCTGAACAGACAGTGTGTGGAGCTCACTTATTCTTCTGGCAGAAGTTACAGCCAGCAGAAATGCTGCCTTAAAGGAGAGCCATTTCAGATTCACCTCCTCAAGAGGTTCAAAAGGCGGGTTCCGCAAGGCACTGAAGACTAGATCAAGGTCCCAAGGTGGAACTGGGGGTCCCCTCCTGCGGATTGTAAGCCTCTGTGCACCCCTGAGGAACCGTGAAATTAAGGAACAGCCTTCTTTGGTAAGTGCGTATTCACCAAGTCGAACTGCCTTAATTGCTGCCACCATGCCCCGCAGCGTAACAGTTGATTTTCGAGCCTCTAGCTGAGACTGCAAGAATTGCAGGACCTCCTGATGCTTGGCCAGGTAGGGGTCCACGTTGTGGGCCCCACACCAAGATGTAAACAGACCCCAACGGTAAGCATAAGCAGCCCTAGTAGATGGTGCCCGTGCTTCTTGCATTGTTCTCACTACAGGCTCTGGTAATCCTAAAGCAAGGAGCCCGTCCTTTTTAGGGGCCAGGCCACCAACCTGAGCCCTGCTGGAAATGGATGGAAGAGGGTCCCGCTGGCTTGAGACAGCAGGCTCCCATGGCACGCCGTCTAACAGGGGCGGGAAAACGGTGCCACCAGTATCAGCCTGACTCCCTCCAACTGCATCCTTTGGAGAAGGGGCTGAAGGAGAGTGAATGGGGGAAGGCATAGAGCAGAAGCCGTGGCCAAGGATGAGCCAAGGCATCCCACCCCAGAGGAGGATTGTCGTTCTTCAGAGAGAAAAAGAGCGGACAATGAGCCGACTCTCTTGAAGCGAACAGGTCAACTTCCGCTCTGCCCAGGCGACGCCAGATTTCCCTGACCACCTGTGGATGAAGCCTCCACTCCCCAGGGTGTGGGCCCCCTCTCAACATTATGTCCGCTGCTGAGTTTAACAGACCCGGCACATGCACAGCTCTCAAGGAGCAAAAGAGGGGCTGAGCCCATTGCCACAGAGTGGTTGCCAGTCTGCCTGTTTATATAAGCAGCTGTCACTGTGCTGTCTGTCCGAACGATGACATGATGTCCTCTCAGTCTCGGCAGTAGTGCTCTGAGGGCGAGGATAACAGCCCTCAGCTCCAGGACATTTATATGCTGGTTCAACCAGCAGCCGGACCAGTGTCCACTGATCCTGCAGCCCTCGTGAACGGCACCCCAACCTAGTAGGGAGGCATCTGTGAAGACCAGATGGCGAAAAATCACCGGCCCCAGAGCATGGCCTAACTTGATGTTGGCTGGGTCTCTCCACCACTGGACAGCACTGTACAGCCTCCGAGAGACAACCACCCTTGTTTGGTGACATCTTTGTGGATGCAAGCCCTGACCCAACAGACACCTCTGTACAGGTCGCATGTTTAAGAGGGCAAGAGGAACCACCTGCACCATGGCCGCCATAAGACCCATTAGTCGGAGGCAGAGCCCCCAAGTGACCTTGGAATGAAGCCGGAAGTGACTGAGGCACCGTCTGAAGCATTGCACTCTCTCCGGTGTTAGCGAGATGGTCGCCCTCCTGGAGTCCAGAACCATACCCAAAAATGTGGTAACCTGGGAAGGCTGCAGAGTGCTTTTCTCGGTGTTCACTCGGAGACCCAGCTCTTGAATGTGTTTCAGGAGAAGGGCCACATGGCGACGGCACTGTTCCTCCGATGACGCACAAATGAGCCAATCGTCCAGATAATTCAGGACCCTGAGCCCTTGCTTCCTCATGGGGGCCAGTACAGCATCCATGCATCTTGTAAACGTTCGAGGAGCGAGAGATATCCTGAAAGGCAGGACACAAAACTCGTACACTCTGCCTTCGAAGCCGAACCTCAGGAAGCGCCAATGGCCCTTCCAGATGGGAATCTGGAAGTACGCATCCTTGAGGTCTATGGTGGAAAACCAATCTCCCGCAGTAATGGCCTGCCTCACCCTGGGAACCATGAGCATCCTGCACCTCAGGGGCCGAAGAAACTGGTTGAGCCTCCGGAGTTGCAGAATTGGCCGAAGACCCCCATCTCGCTTCGGAACTAAAAAGTAACGGGAGAAAAACCCGGCTTGTTGGTCTTCTCGCTCCACCTCTCTTATGGCCCTCTTCTCCAAAAGAGTGGACAGTTCCTCCTGCAGTATCTGCACCTGCTGAGGATTGGTTACAGTGGTGAAGGTTGGCAATCTTGTCACGGAAGGTTTGCGATACAATTGAAGGCGGTAGCTACGGGTCATGGTAGACACCACCCACTGATCCGCCCCCAAGGTTAACCAGGCTCCCCCGTTGACGGCTGGTAGGGGAGGCTGGCATGCCATTACTCTGGAACCGTCAGGAAGGAGGGGGGCGCCGGGATGGTCCCTGAGCCTTCGCATATGGCTTTCCAGTTTTCCCACGTTGGCGACGACTACGCTGACGGAAGGCGTCCAACTGGGGCCTAAGATCCCCTGGCCCCCATGTCCGGACCTCTGGTGTGGGCCACGACTGAGGCGTTGGAGTCCTTCTCCGTCTAGAGCCCCTGAAGCGCCTAGCCAGGTCCCCCTGAAACCTCCTGTGCACAGCAGCGACCATCTCGTGCCTGCTGGAGCAATGTAGCTGCCTGAGGTCCAAACATGGCCGAGGGATCCACCAGCACTTTAAGTAAAGTATCCCGATCTCCCTGTCCGAGCTGAGATTGGGACAGCCAAAGATGGCGTCGCACAACCCTGAAGGAAGCCATAGAGCAGCCTGCTGCTTCTGCCTGCTCTCTCATTACAGAGGAGAGACACTGAGAGGCTAATTGAATCTCCCCGGCAATACTAGGGTCTCCCGAACCGTCTCGTAGTTGAGTTGACAACTGACGGAGATAAAGAGACATAATGGACCCAGTGTTAGCCAGACGGGTCTGTGTAGCCATGGCCCTGTGGAGTTTAGCCAGCAGACTATCCATTACTCTGCAGTTCCTGCTGGAGCATGTAGCTCTGCCAAGAAGCGAGGTGGAAGGGGAAATTAACGGGGAGATAGCCTGATCCACCTGGGGGAGGGTTCCACAGACGACCTGATCCTTGTCCTGCATGTCTGAGAGCCTTCTACATGCTGATGACCATTTATGTGTTGCTGCCAGAGAAGAACATTTCTGGCACAACAAGTCCTTAAAATCAGGAAGAACGGGCATCTGCATTCGGGACAGACGTGATGCCACATCAACCTCGAAACTGGAAGCAGTGGGTACAGGGTCCTGAGGTAGGGCGATATCCAGAGCCCTGGCTGCCCTGCCAATGACCTCATCATAACGGCGAGCTAGCTCACCTCTAGAGGTGCTAGCTGGCGGTTTCTGCCCACTCGACAAGCCATCATCCTCAGAAGAAAAAATTGTCTTGATATCAATCTCTTCTTCACCCTCTTCCTCCTCTACTCCGAAGCCCAGAGCGGGAGAAGAGTTGGGACCAGAAGTGGAGTGAAGCACAGAAGGTCTCACAACAGGGGCGGGTAGGGGTACCTGCCAGGCACCTGAACACTCCCCTTTTTCCCTTGTGAGGGCAGTTACCCCTCTCCGCTTTCCCTGCAAAGGAGCGGAAAGGGGAGGGGCAGCCCGTTTTGCGGCAAAGAAGCGGCAACGGGCCTCTCTAGTACGTGCAGGCATTATAAAACAATCCATGCACATCTGAGGATTTTCTCTTGAGGACAATGCATGCTGATGCCCCAAACATAGCACACATCTATCATGCCCATCTTCCAAAGGCATACTGACTCCACAGCCCACACAGGAATGTCCCTCCCGGGAAGCCATAGTAGCCAGGGGCGGCACTGTCACTACACGGGGGCGGAGCTACAGGTAATTATGCGGAAGCACGGCAAAAGGTAGCCACCAGCTAACACACTATCCAGCTAACTCTTAGTTCCTTTCCTCTTTTTTCTTTTTATACGCCTCCCTTCTTATGGCTTGAGAAGAGGGAAACGTTCATTGGGGGATTATGGGTGTCTGCTGCAGCCGACACAGTCTGCGCCCAACACAGACACTTTAGCGTCTCAGCTAGCGCGTTAGCCCGCGAGCCGCGAGCAATACACTGGCTGGACCTCCCCGATGTTGACAAGCCCTCTTTGACTCTCTTGGGGGATTATGGATGTCTGCTGCAGCCGACACAGTCTGCGCCCAACACAGACATGTTATCGTCTCAGCTAGCGCGTTAGCCCACGAGCCGCGAGCAATACACTGGCTGGACACCCCCAATGTTGACAAGACAGCCTGCATTCGGCACGTATCCTTTGAACGCGTGAGCTCACGAACCGTGCCACTGCAGTTAACTGAGAACCGTAATTGGCTTGGCTGACACAGTCACCCAGCTGTTAGCCGACTTCCGTCTGCGCTCAGCACGGGTACCCACCAGACGCGATAGCTCACGGCACCACAAGGAAACGCCGGTGGGGACACAGCCGCCAGTCAGGCTCCCCCAGACCGGGAGGTCACCAGACACGATGCCCCAGGGAATAGCACAGAGGTTACCAGCAATCCAGGGAGGCTGCCATAGACAGACGCCCAACTTTGGTAAGTGGATAACTGCTGGAAACCCTTTTCCTCCTGTTCTTACTTTTTTTGTTTAGTTTTTAGTTTAGTTTTTCTTCGAAATCACACAGATCTTGAACACTCTGACTTGAGTGGAGATCAAACAATCAATGATTGCACGCCAGCACAGGTGCTTTATAGGTGAGCTGTGGGGCGTGCCCGGTTAAGCCGGTGTGTCTTAAAGAAATATCCACGGACTCTGACGAGCAAGGGATCATATCCCCGTACATAGAATGTAACGGGGTGGAGAGATAGTTTCGAGACGAAAGAGAACAGGGGGTTCGTGTGGTTTGTGAAAGGTGTTCTGGTGATGATCTGGGCTGCAGCATTCTGTACCAGTTGGAGTTTATGAAGGGACTTTTGGGGGAGACCAGAGAGAAGGGAGTTACAGTAATCCAGACGGGAGGTGACCAGAGAGTGGACCAGGATGGCGGTGCTGGGAGGGGTGAGGGAGGGACGGAGGCGGTTGATGTTTCGAAGATGGAAGTATGCAGACCGAGTGATTTTATTGATGTGGGTTTGGAATGACAGAGTGCCATCGAGGACGACACCCAATCTCTTGACCTGAAGGGAGGGGACAGAAGAATTGTCGATGGTGATGGTAAAGCCATTTGTTTTTGTGAGAGTGGATTTGAACTCATGAGGAAAATCTCAGATTTGTCTCTATTGAATTTGAGAAAGTTGGAAGAGAACCAGGATTTGATTTCCTATAAACAATCACAGAGGGAGGGTGGAGTTGGGTCTGGCAGAGAGATACAGCTGGGTGTCGTCCGCATAACAGTGGAACTGGATGCTGTGTTTCTGGAATATATGGCAGAGGGGAAGAAGGTGAAGAGGATTGGACCAAGGACAGAGCCTTGGGGAACACCAGAGGAGAGTGGGGAAAGCTGGGATGTGAATGTTTTTAACTGAATGGACTGAGGGCGGCCAGAGAGATATGAAGAAAACCAGTCCAGGGGTGTGCCTGATAAACCAATGGATGCCAGTCTATGGAGGAGGATGGAATGGGAGATGGTATCAAAAGCCGCAGTCAGGTCGAGGAGGATGAGGATGGATAGGAGTCCGGAGTCAACTGACATCAGGAGGTCGTTGGTTATTTTGAGTAGGGCAGTTTCAGTGCTGTGGTGGGGGCGGACACCGGACTGGAACTTCTCATAGAGGTTGTTATTGGAGAGGTGGGAGTGAATTTGTGGCAACTGTTTTTCCCAGGATTTTTTAAATGAATGGTAAGTTTGAAATGGGACGAAGGTTATTGAAGTTGCTGGGGTCTGAACCAGGCTTTTTGAGAAGTTATTGCATCAGATTTCAGAGGTGGGGGGACAGAACCAGATATGAGGGAGGAGTGGATGATAGAGGTAAGCAGAGGTGCCAGGCAGTGGAGACAGGCTTTGACCAGGGGTGTCGGGAAGGGGTCTAGTTGGCAGGTGGATGGTTTAGATTTTCTAATAAGATCAGGTATGTCAGCAGGGGAGGGAAGGTGGAAACATGAGAGTGGTTGACACACAGGAGCTGGGGGAACAGGGGGGAGTGGACTGCAGGAGGTGTGACAGGTCAGTTTCTGATGGATGTTTTCAATTTTTGTGCTGAAAAAGTTCATGAGTGAATTACAGTGGGCAGTGGAGTGGAAGTGTGAGGGAAGAGAGTCAGGTTGGCGGAGGGAGTTTCCCTCACCAGCACTGATGAGAGTTGTGTAGTAGTGGTCCTTGGCTGTGTTTATTGAGTCCTTATAGAGAAGAGTGTGGTGGTGGTACATTTCCATGTGAACAGTTAAGGTGGGTTTTATTGTACATTCGCTGTAGCTTTGAGGAGGCGGAGTTGGGGTGTGAACCAGTTAGCAGAGTAGGTGAATGATACGATCCGGGTTTTCAGACTGTTGTTGTAGAGGGAAACCAGTTCATCTGTGGTAGTGGGGGCTTGATGGTTGGGAGGGCTTCAATGCTCGTAGTGTGATGTTACGAAAGGAGATGGCGTGTGAAGGTTTAATTTTGGAAACAGTGAGATTTAAATTAAACGATACAAACCTGTGGTCAGAAATGGGGAGATCAGTTCAGGAGCTGTTAAAAGGGGAGACACCGGAGCAGCAGACCAGGTCAAGAATATGACGCTTTGAGTGGGTGTCGAAATTAATATACTGATGAAAATCAAAACTGTCAAGGCAGGATGTGAAGTCCATAGTGAGGTTGAGGTTCAGATTGTCCATGTGGATATCATAATCACCAAGCACAATGACATTGGGAGAGAGGGTGCAGAGGTGGGTGAGAAGTGAGGAGAATTTGTTGATAATATCCTTATTATTTTTGGGTGGGCAATACACAGTGGTTACTATGATTGGTGCTGGTCCGGTTATTTGCAGAGAAACTGATTCAAATGATGAATGAAGGGGTTGAGAGAGGCGAGACCTTCCATGTTTCCTGGTAGATTATCACAAGACCTCCCCCTCGGCCGATGAGGTGGGGCTGACAGAGGTAAACAAACCCAGGTGGTGTAGCCTCGTTCACCTGGGAAAAGTCATTCTGTTGCTGCAAGGTTTCTGTCAAGCATAGGAAATCCAGTTTACGGTCGAGGAGGAGGTCCTAGGGGAGAAGTCCTTTGATCGTGAGAGAGCAGATGTTGAATAGTCCAATGTGGACACGGCTGCGGTCAGGGGCGGTGCTAAGGTTAGCTGACCTGACTAGGTTGGCTAACACACCACAGTCCGCTGTATGCGGATTTGTGTGTTGCTCATTCCCTGTCCCTCAGATTGTGTCCTGTGCTGGTTTCTTGTGTCTTCCTATTTGCTAGTTTGTGGTCACTGAGCCTGTACCTGGTGAGGATCTGTCTTGTTCCAGGTATGTTTCTTCACATTGTGTTATAATTTAGTTTTACTCTGATTGGTTTTTTGGAGAGTAATACGCCCGGACACAACATGTATAAAAGAGTCAACTGTTCTCTGGGAGCAGAATGATCAATACAGGTCAGGTACCAATCCCATTCAATGTCTGATTCTCAGTGGGAGATATGCACTCAGACATCATTTCAAATGAATATACTGATGATTTAAGTTTTTAGAAGCACCAGGAACATTTACCCAAACTGCATCCCGGTACAATTCTTGTCCCATTTCGGATGTGTCTCTGTCCCAAGCAACCAACTTAAGTAACCCTTACCCCAATTTTAAATTTACACTGTGATTGCATTTAATTTTTATGTTTAACATTTATATTATGATTTAATCTTATGGAGGATTTAAAGTTTGTATCAACAAGAACGCCATGTTTCAATCGGAGCTTCTGAAAATGATCTTGTTCATCTACTCAAACATTCATTTAACATCTCTGCCAGCAGCTACAGCCAGTGTACCGAACTTGTACCGCAGTGCTGTTGTGGATCCCTTCACTCGACTCTTCATCTCTTCCAGTTTCTTGACCTTCTCTGCGTCTCCGTTCTCCTTCATCTTTTCAATCAGGAAGTCCAAGTGGACAAGAGTGGACAGAGAATCAACATTAAGAGCCATCTGTTCCAGTCTGAGAACATGCTCGTAGGACTCTTCCAACCATCGATCTTTGTCCTCTTTAAGTTTGTCCATTGTCTTCTGAAGTGTTTCCAGAAGGCTTGTTTTCTCTTTGCGGTCTGCTTTACTTTGGTCATACTTCTCTTTCACGTCTTGAAGAGTTTTCTGACGTTTCCTTGTCTTCTGAACATATCTCCACTTTTCCTTCACATGATCAGACACAGGGCATTTCCTTGTACAGACAGTGCAGCGACCCTTACTCATCACCTCACAGTGTTTGGGATACCAGGCCATCCAGCATCCAGGGTAGTGACAGTTCTCCTCACAGACTGTACAGCACACAGCTCCTCTATACAACAACAGCCTCATTCCACCATTGATAGGTTCTTTGTCTTTGTAGACCTCATCAACGTCTACAGTGAAGTTCTTGTTGCTCTTCATCTCTTGTTCATGTGTCTTCAGGGCTTCTTGAGTCTGTTGGATTTCTCTCTGTTTTAATTCAATCAGCTGAACTCGCTCTTGCAGGTTTTGGATCGAGGCTTTCAGTGTGATGCGTTCGTTCAGAACGTCCACAGTTGTCCTCAGCTGTTGTGGAGGCGTTTTTAACAGAAACTTTCCAAACTCTGACATTCCTTCCATTGATACATCATATGCATGTTTAAGGGCATTTTTGTTCTTTGTGTTCGTCCTTTCTTTATTTTGAAGGTTATCAAACAGGAAGTGAACAGGCTGCTTCTCTTCATCTTTGGCACACTTGATGTTTGCTACTTCAAGGGCTTTAAGAACATTTTCAGGTGTACATCCATCTGAGTGTGTGATGAGACAGACAATGTTGTTCTCCATGTTTCTTCCAAACAGAGACGCCACTGAATCAAGGATGTACCTGAAACGATCACTCAGGTGATTCTCGCTCGCTTTCATCACCAGACCCACAACATTTATGTCATAAACTCCGTCCTCTGAGCGGAACAAGTCAACTATTTTTTTTGTGATGTCATCATCATATTCAATCCCTCTGGTGTCTCCGTATCCAGGAGTATCAATGATGGTCAGAGAGCAGGACAGAGTTTTATCTTCAAAACCAAAGAGCTCGTACACGATCACATCTGATGTCTGACTTTCAAACTGATCTCTCTTCTCCTCCTTCTCTACGATCTCAAACCAGACATCGTCGTTCCATGTCACTCCCATGGCGTAGTTGACCAGAGCGTTGATCAGAGTAGATTTTCCTGTTCCTGTTTCTCCCACAAGCAGGATGGTTTTGTGTACTTTAGTTGGATCTCTTTCACCAAGAGTCATTCTTGTTATGATCCCAATCTTCTCTTTCTTTGGTATCAGCTTGTAGACATTAGGAGATCCTGGACGGATCAGGTGTTTGCAGGTGATGTTGTCATACCTGTTTGTTGTGCTTCTGTTGAGAGGTGAAGACATCCAATCAAAACCAGAAAACATGGACAAAAAGATTCAAATGGGATCTTTTACTAAAAGTAGTTCATGCACATTCACACCACATGGATTTTCAATGCTGAGTCCCGCCCTGTGCACAGTGGCGTTTAGCTTCTCCTGTCTGGACGGAGGTGTTAAGTCCCACGCTGCAGATCAAAGCCGTAAATAAAACAGCTTTTTTTTTTTTACTGCTGCTACAACTGAACTGAGCAAGCTGAAACCATATTTGCACACTTGTATTTATTTATGTCCAAAACTTATTTGTACCCTGTCTGAAGAGATTCTTTTGATATTTTTCATTGACCTTATCAGTTCAGACTTCTATACTTTATTTCTACAATTCACTTAGCAGACGCTTTAATCCAAAGCGACGTACATCAGAGACGAAGTACAACAGAAACAAGGATTGAAAAAAGAGCAAACCATGTTAGCATGTGCAAACAATCAGCTTTAAATCCGAGTGGACACACAAGTGCTGACAGGAAGTGACCAGAAGTGCCGACAGGAAGTGACCAAAGCAAAGCACAACAGCTGTTCTTAAGAGTTCTAACCAGTATAGAAACCATCTTAAAAGTTGTTGTTATAAAACAAAATCCTCATCATTACTATCATCATCATCATCATCAACAACATCGAGACCTGATTGGTGGAACCTTGACACTTTAATTACTTTTTATGGGGGTTTTGTGTCTGGTTTTAGTAGGTTTAATAGCTCTTCTTCACTATGATGCGCTTTTGACACAATCCATCCCCTCCTACTGAGAGACAAGCTGACCGAGATGAGGGTGGACTCGTACCTGGTGAGGTGGATCACTGACTACCTCACAGAGAGACCACAGTACGTCAGACTGAAGGACTGCACATCTGACACTGTGGTCAGCAGCCCCGGAGCACCACAGGGGACTGTGCTCTCCCCTGTCCTGTTCACCCTGTATACCTCTGACTTCGAGTATAACTCTGAGCTCTGCCACATGCAGAAATACTCGGACGACACTGCGATAGTTGGTTGTGTCAGGGATGGACAGGAGGAGGAGTACAGGACCCTGATCGAAGACTTTGTGACGTGGTGCAGTGCCAACCATCTGCAGCTAAACACCTCCAAGACCAAGGAGATGTTGGTGGACTTCCGAAGAAACAAACCACATCTAGAACCTGTTTCCCTTGGGGGGGTCGACGTGGAGGTGGTCAGGACCTATGGGTACCTGGGGCTGCAGCTGGATGACAAGCTGGACTGGTTGCCTAACATGGACACTACGTGCAGGAAGGGACAGAGTAGTCTGTACTTCCTGAGAAGGCTGGGGTCCTTCAACATCTGCAAAAAGCTGCTGCAGATGTTCTACCAGTCTGTGGTGTCCAGCGTCCTCTTCTACGCAGTGGTGTGCTGAGGAGGAAGCTGCAAGAAGAGGGACGCAGCACGCCTGGACAGACTGATCAGGAGGGCCGGCTCTGTGGTGGGTACAGAGCTGGACTCACTGGTGACAGTAGTAGAGAGGAGGACTCTGGACAAAATGCTCTCCATCATGGACAACACACACCACCCTCTGCACAGCACCTTCACTGGGTAGAGGAGCATGTTCAGTGACAGACTGCTGTCACAGTCGTGCTCCACGGACAGACTCAAGAACTCTTTTGTCCCCCTATAGGCCATAAGACTGTACAACACTTCACTGTCACAGGGAAGAAGCCCACGGTGAACCCTGGACTCATTTTTCACTTTTTTTCTCATTCCTCATCTGCACTGCTGACCTCAGAGTCAGCCTCCAGTTGGACACTTAAATGCATATTGATAGTCACCTTACTGAGCACAGGTCACTTTAAAGATAATCACCCTAATCATGTCTGGTTTCATCCTACTGTTGTGTTATGCTACATCTGTAATGGTTGACATGATCACCCTAACTAGGTCAAGTTTCACTCTATTGTCTTTGACACTTCATGCTAATCTGCTCCTCAATAGTTGGGTACTTTAATGGCAATCACCCTAATCACTCCTGGTTTCACCATATTGTTTTGGACACTTAATGCTAATCACTGCTCCTTTATGTTGCTGAGCACTTTAATGGCCCAGTCTGCATCCCTAACTGTCTGCATTGACTGTTTAATGACTGTACTCACTCCTCTGGCACTACCTCAAACACCACTGTACATGCACATGTAACTAGTTTCTAGAAGGCCAGCACTTTGTTTCTAAGGTTCCTTAACTGTTTACAGGTCTCTTTTAATCAGCACATGTTTTTCTCTCCTCACAGGTTATGTACATTATGCTATATAAGTTTTAAGTCTAATGCTAATGCTAACTGCACAGGTTTAACCTGTAATTATATTTACTCTTAGTCACATAGGGGCTGCTAAATCTTGTTTGGGGGATTATTGTATACAGAGGGGAGGGGGGACAGCAGGTGTGTATCGTAACTAATGTCTTGTGTCCTGCCTGTCTGTATACTGCTACTGGATGCCTTGAATTTCCCTCGGGATCAATAAAGTATCTGTCTGTCTGTCTGTCTGTCTTTCTTTTGGCACAGAGCCAAAACAAACTAATAACATGTCAAGACGAGTACGAAAGGGACGGAGTTACTGAACGTGCAGCCACTCGTGTCAGTGCACAGGTGAGAAGAGAGGAGGAGTATGATGGTGAAGGATATCAGTGAGGGAGGAGGGGGTCAAGGGCTTTTTGTTTGAAGAGAACGATTTTGAAGGTAATCAAATAATAATGTTGGAACGACAAACGTACACAGTGATGAGCTACGTAGTGCATCACAGACTGCAAGTCAGCACGCAGCGTCATTCACAACATCAGTGTGCATCAACCAGATCGAGGTGAGGTGCCATGTGTGCCAACAGAAAGTGAGCTCTTGCAATAGTGGTGTTCATATGCACAGATAAAAAGAAGGATAGAAAAATGTGGCAAAACATATTTAATTTCCACCTTTATTATTATCTCCAAATTAATCTGATCTGCAGCAGGCAACACGACACAATCCACTGATCGACTCGACGGTACACAAAGACAACACCACAGATACAGATAGATAATCCACAGCTGAAGTGAAAACAGGAACTTTAACCACACTGAGCCAGACGCAGGAACAAGTTCAGACACGGCACAGAAAAGAGCCTTCAGATCAGTCATGACCAACACGCGGTCAGATGTGACAAAGCAGGATTTTTATTCCAACAATCAAATAATAAAAATTGAAACAACTCATCTGTGTTAAGGAAATATATTACTCACGTTGCCATGGTTACGTCTTCAGATGAGCTGGAGGAGGGGGCAGCTGATTGGTTCTCTAATGAAAAAAAAAACAAGCAAGTGACCTCGGCGTCCTGTCAGCTGCCATCTTGATATTATCAGCTCTTACCGAGTGAACAAACTCGCTCAGCTCCTCCCCCTTCATGCAAACATTTATTAAACAATTACACTGAATGTCGCTTCATATCAGTCTTACCGTCAGTTTGTCTTTGTTCCCGTGTATTTCAATCTGCTGTTATCGCTTCTCTTTGTTTGTAAATCTGTGTTTTAAAGTGTTCTAACCTGTTGTTCAGCTCTCAGAGTCAGCGGTCTGATGTCGAGGAGAGAGAGCAGAGTTTATATCAGCAGTGGGAGGGCACCTGAGGTCACATGATGTCACAGAAACAGACCACAGAAATGTTTATTTCATCAAAGCAAAAACATTACCTTTTAAAGTCAACTCTCCTCCCTCTCATTCTTTGTTTCACTGAACCTCGCCGTTTCTCTGAAATCACGTGACAACAAAAGATTGTTTTTACTTCATGGAGAGTAATACCTGCCCCTCTTCATAAACATGCTGAGAATCTTATCAGAGACCTGCTTACTTGCATTCAAAAAGTTGGAGCAAGGAACTCAAATGTCATTGATATTTCTGTTTGTTGAAAAAAAAGGTCTCAAGTTAATTATTCGTCTTTGTGTATTTTATTACAGAGAATAAATGTTCTTTTGCAAAAGGAGGAAGTGAAAGGCACAAGTGATAGAAATCACCAGGGCAGTGCAGAAAACCCACGCTGACATGTTCTATCATTCTGCTCTAAGAAGTCAACATTTCTCAAAATGGGGAAACTGAGAGCGCTTTTCAGAAAGGAGGAGCTGAATGCAGCCAATAGTACAGACATAAAAAATACAATATCTCCATATAAAATACATTAAAAAGGTCATACTTCAAAATCACAAGAATCAGAGAACGAGTCCATCAACCATCTGTGTGCTCACACCTGGTAGGTTTAGGAGAACACATCATAAAATAGTGTGCTACAAAAAACGCCACTCAGTGGGTTGGCCTGCTGGGTGCAGCATTTGGAGCATCATAAGTGTGGATTGTGGGTGGTGGTGACTGTCTTTGCTGCTGTTCTAAAGCAGCAGCTGCCTCCCGCAGCAGCTCCACAACGGTTTTCGCCATGTTAGTATCAAACCATAGTAACGTGTCTCAAACTGACCGGTCTTCTCGTTCTATGGATTTAGTGGCTAACAACTTGCAGTTGCACCAGCGTGAAAGATGCACACCACAGCGCCACCTATTGTACTGGATGCGCAGTCAGCCTGTGAGCTGACGTCTGATGTCACTTTCCTGCGCCGTCCACTTTGTCAATTCCTTTTCGAGTTGGTTTGAATTATGATCAGTTTTTAGCACAGCAAGTTTGAAAAGGAAAATCCAAAGACATTTTCGTCTTCATTTGGATTATTTCATACAATGTGCATGCATAGAGAGCAAAAGTATGATGCAAACTAGATATTCATTTTAAATATAGGTCAAATAATGCCCCTACATTCTAAAAGTTAAAACGTATTTCTGTTCATGCATTTTCATTATAAAATTTGCATTTTCATATAAATTATGATACAAATTTAGCAGGGCATTTATTGAAGATGAAAAGCATATGCCATTTTTTTCCTTAATTTTAATTTAGTCAAAGAATGTGCATTTTTGAAGTTGAAAAATAAAATTGAAATTAGATAAATTAATCATAATTTTATTTTAGAATCAAATAATACACTGATATTCTGAAAATTAAAATGCATTTCTGTGAATACATTTGAATTTTAAACTTATTGTTATCATTTGAATTGTGATCACTAATCACTTCCATACTGATTCCATACCAAGTTGAGCTGATTTGAGAGTGATCGGAACAGGTTTGTAATTTTTTTCTCTATATATTACACATCTATACTTATTTCTACATTTCTACATATTGCTCTCCCTTGAACTGCTACCTTATCGTGGTGGGGGGGTTTAAGTACCCAAATGATTCCAGGAGCTATGTTGTCGGGGACTTTATGCCCCCAGAAGGGTCTCCAAAGGCAAACAGGTCCTCTGTGATGGGTCAGACTAAAAGCAGTTCAATATACCCCTATGAACAGAAAACCAGCAAGAGGTGAGACGTCGCCCAGTACGGCGCAGCAGGGACCCCACCCTGGAGCCAGGCTTGGGGTTGGGGCTCGTAAGAGAGTGTCTGGTGGCCGGGCCTTTGCCCGCGGGGCTTGATTGGGCTCAGCCTGAATGGACGATGCGGGCCTGTGATCTCTGTTAGCAGTGCTTTCGCTACTACTACAGCGGTTGCATGCTTGGCTGGAAAGTCTTCCACCCATTTTTAGAACATGTCCACCATGACTAGGAAGTATCTTTTACCCTCGCTGGGGTCAGTTTGATGAAATCCATCATAACATGTTGAAATGGTCTGTCCATTGCAGGGTGTGCAGCTTGATGTGTCAAAGGTTTGGGCCTGCCTGGATTTTTTTCAGCACAAATCAGTTTTTACAAAAATAAGCTGCAAAAGTTGAAAACCCCTTTGTAAACTGTTCATTAAACCAGAAGGTTTAATAAAGCAAGGAAATACAATGCCACCGATTCTGATTAGCAGATGCGAATTGAAACTCTTTGAAGGTGATGTAGGGACCTCCCACGGCGGCAACATTATGTTGGGTTTTATGATGTAAAATTTAGTTCAATCAGGAGAGACAAGTGATATTAAGAATGAATTTATTACAGTGAAAAAGTGATTGACAGAATGAGATTTGACAGAATGTTTTGGCGCTTGGACTCTATGGGATGGAAGATGCGATTTAGTGATGAAGTCCTGCTCGTCATTAGGATAGATCCCCCCATGGAGTCCAGACCCTGGTGGTGGAGGACTGATGATTTGATGAGACCGAGTTGGAGAAGAATTGATGGGAGTCGACTCTGCTTCTGAAGATGGCGGTGATGGGGAGGTGGAGGGGCGCACAAAGCCAGCTTGAAAGAACTAGGGAAGAAAAAGGATCATATTTAAAAGGAGAGCTGAACGATGATTGGCCGAAAATGAAGGAGGAACGCTGCGCCATTGGTTAGATGAGGTCCGGTGACAGAACAGCTGATTAACCCACGGACGGCCCAAACTGACAGCTCGAAAAGGACAGTGTGAAAAGGGTGACTGAGAAACCTGATTGTGGATCACTTAAAGTCTTCCTTACTGAACTTTTGCTAAGCTTCATTTGTCGAATTAAATGTAATAATTAAGTTTACTTAATTATTAATATAAATCAATAATTATTATTAAACTGAGTTTAATAAACCTCTGAGCACCACCCTGTAAACAGGGAACAACCAAAATATTACAAATATCAGTCTCAAATTACTTACTTAAATACCAATATCATCAATAATTAAAAATCTGTATTTAATTGAAGGTGTGAAATCCAAACACAAAGCCCTTTCAGCCAGCCTAAGTCACAATGAAAATACACAGTAATCACAAACAACTGCTCTTTAAATTATAACAGAATTTATTTAACAAAGAAAAATCAACTTAATCAATGAAACTCAATCAAACAAACAACTATTACAAACTAAACTACAGGTAACAAACAAAAACAAACAAGCATGGCACGTGTGTGCGTGTGTGTGTATGTGTATATGTGCGCGTGTTTCTGTGAGAGTCAGAGAGAGAGAGAGATCAAAATGGCAGCGTGACCACGCGATGGCGGACTCTGAACTCAGGTCTCCTAACCTGGTCTATTGTCTAGAGACGGAGTCAAACTCTGTCTCTACCTGATCTATGTTTCTGTAGCGTCTGGAAAGCCACAGATATCTATGTGTGTGGGTCTGCCAAAAGGTGCGTGTGTGAGTGCGTAAAAGGTGGGAAGAGAGAGAGAAAAGAGCACACCTTGAAAGCTCAATCTCAGCCTGGAACTCACGCACAACTCAGAGCATAGTTAACTTCACTACCAGAAGCCAGTGGCCGGATTTGTATCAGATGGCGCTCACACTAGTCTTTCTGATAATGAGTCTATTACCTGGTTATGACGCGAGAGTTCACAGAGAAACACACGGGACGCAGCGGTCCAAATAAAGAAAACAAAAGAGGTTTTACTCTCATAAAACCTAAGACACGGTGGTCAAACACCAAGCAAAGTTTCCCAATAATAACTCAGTTATTAAACACACTCTCTATATCTAACTGCCCAGACCTAGCTAAGCCTCACTGGTAACCATTTGTCCGCGGCTGATGAAGGAAGGAAAGGGGTCCTTGGAGCGGTCTTTATCCGTCTCCCTGCAGTTGTATGTTGATGGCGGCGCGTCCAAGGGGTTGAGCAGGGCCGTGGTGTCCTCCGTCGAGCGAGGTGATCTCAGTGGATGTCCTTTCTTTAAAGGACGGAACGAGACGTAATCCTTACGATCTCTCTCAATACCGTTTTAATACGGGAGACACAAGACGCTCTTCTTAGAGATGCGTTCAAATGGATGATCTAAGCTCGGAATTCAGGATGTCGGTGTGCTTCAAGGCCTTTGATTAGCTGCGCGCCAAAACTTTTAAACAAAGAAAATCGTGCTGTCAAACAGGAAGCAGAGTTGTATCCTCGGACGTCACCAGACGACGTATGAAAGAGACAATGGGGCACGACCGGTTTTATCCCTCCCAAACTTCACACCTATGTGTTAGATGTGGCAAAGCCTTCTGGGAGTACCTGCAAGGCATGCTGGGATAAAGAGTCTTTTGTCATGGTTCTCCAAAGGGACACAGCCTGAACTTTGTCATCCTGGCTGGACCCAACAGTGATTTTCTGTCTGCGAACCCCCCAAGGAGTTCAGTTTGGCGTCAGAGTCGTTTACTTTGGAATGTGTTGAAAGGGAGTGTGAATCCAGAGAAGGGGGGGGGGGGGGGGCAAGAGACCCTCTGAGGAATCAGTAGATAGACATATTCCACAACAGTGTCAACAGCTACTATATGTGTGTGGTGTGTAAAAGCACCCTACAAATCAATCTAATACGGAAAATCAAAAAAGTCTAACCTTAACTCAACCACCCAAAACAGCACTACAACTGGCAGAGTGAAAACTTCAAGGCACTAAGTAGGAAGGAGCCTGGTGACAATGAATTGACACTTGTACACCTGACACTAGCTTTTTGGAAGGAAAAGCCTCTGCCAACACCCTCCAACATTATTTCATCATAGATGCAGGAAATGGAGTAAGCTTAAACATAGCTGAAGTAATGCGACTATGGGTTGTGAGTGTTGGTGTTCACAGACACATTAGAGCTGATAATCTGTTTAAATGTCCGACGCTCCGTTTAGCATCTTTTTAATGTCCGTCTTTTCTCCAGTATTAAACTCTGCTCATGTTGAGAAGTTTCATTGAAGTCTGATCCCGTGCAGCGTCCAATCAATGAGTGATATACGAGAAGGGGGCGTTAAGTCAGCTCTCGTGTCTCCTCAGTCATCGCTCCTCGGATCTGCCTCCTCTCTCCTTCGTTCGCTATAAGAGCTTTGGAACGATCCTCAACATGGCGGCTCTGGAACTACTTCTAGTTTGGCCGAGGACCGAGGACTGAGGAGACTGCAAATAAGGGACTTGGGATCCAGCCCCTGTTGCTGGGATCATCTCCCTCTAAACCTGTGGAGGCAAGTGTGGGTCTGGCAGAGGAACAGAAAACACAATCCTTCCATCTAGTTAACTTTAACAGTGAATTCAGCCCATTTGAGCCACAAATTTTGGTCCCCATAACCTGTCCCCAGTGAGAGTGCGTCTTGTACAGTCGGGTGGTGGTCATGGTGGCAGTGTAGTCAAGTCCGTGAGTACTCACGTTAACCTTTCCGGTGGGACCTTACCGCTAAATAGAAACGCCCTATAGACTGGTGTAGTTATGAGTCCTAAAACCAGGAAGTGAGTTAGAATTTTAGCGCCATGGGTTCCTAACTCTAAAAGTCAATGGGGATTTTGAATGTGTTTGTGTTTAGACGCCTGAAATAAGGTCTGTGGTTAACACAAGCTGAAGAGATGTTGATGTTTTGTTAGACGAGATAAACTACGTTAGCTAAAACCCCACTTGTGAATTTTAAAGTTTTTATGCGAACTTTAAACGCTGGTTGCTAACGAGTAGCTAACTGAAACTACAGTGGTTGTCATGGAGACGTTACACGTCATCACGCCGGGAACTCTCTCTAATCCTCCTTACAGTCTCTAGTCATGTTTTTCAGTGTTCTTGCAAATATTAGGTTAATAAACAATTTATTAAGCTGGCGTTTCAATGCAAAAATCCCATAGGCAAATTTTCGAAGGAACCACTGGCGCCATTTTTTCGGGTTGGCCGACAAAAATACGTCATTACTACACCAGTCTATTGAGTCAGTTTTATTGGCTTATTGTTTAACAAAAAGGGAATTTATTTTTTGTAGAGTGTGCTCTCTGTGTACAATGCAAACATAATAACAACAATAACAATTAGCTAATTAAAGACTTATGTAAGAGACTGGATGAAGATAGACTGGATTATTCTCACTGAAGTGAATGAATGAAAAACAATCAACGTTATTGTTTGGACTTGTTACAAGGTTTTGTTTGTAAAGATAACAAAGTCAAAAATAAATTGCACAACATTTCACTTTTTTTGTTTATTGCTTCTATAGTAGTACTTTCCAAACACAATTTAACAAAGCCTATTTCTACAAATATTTACATTTTATTCTTCTGATTGCCAGTACCAACTATTCAAAATATATTATTTTGTATTTTACAGTGAGAGAACGTTGAGCAGAGTTCAAGTTATCGTTGGTGCGGCCCTCTGACAAAATGTGGGTTTCTCATGTGGCCCCTTGTAAAAAATATTCTCCCACCCCTGCTCTATAGGCTACATTTGTTTTTCCAAAAGATCCCTGTGTGTTAAATGCTGATTATTAAAGGTCGAGTGTTAGGTTACTCAACTTTAGATTAGTATGTCTGCAGTTAGCCTACCTTGTGTTGTGGATCGGGGGGGTCCCTCAGCAGAAGGATGTGTAGTTTCCTTCAGTGAATGCAGGGAGGCTTGTTTAAAAGAAAGGTTGCTCCATTGCCGTCTGTGTCAACTCCCGCTGAGTCTAATTCCTCCTGTGTGTCATCTTTGAAATCTGTTGACAGGAATACCCTATTTTTTAATGCAGTTAACGTTTAGAATCTGTTAAATTTGTCATGACAAATACTGATCATATTGGCTTAAGTTACGAACTATTCGAATGTAGCTGAACACCTTATCTATATTCTGTGTGTTCTTGTGACGGTTCACCATTCGTTGCACCAGAGAAGCCGACATCAACTCCACCATCTGCTGTAGTAGCCAGAGGACGGTGACCAAGCATCTCGTTCAATAAGTTGTGAAATTTAAATGTTGATGGATTAGAGCCACTTCTATTGTTCTGGTGTTTGGCAATATATAACTGTTTCTTCAAAATCTTCCATCGTGACCTAACCTGCTTAAATAGGTCAGCATTTCTATGCTTTCTCCCTTCAGAACATCCAATTATGTTCAAGTCATTCATTACGGGAAGACAAAACTTGGTTTCTTCGTTGCTCCAGAAGTAAGAAGTTGTCGTCATCGCCATCACGTTTGTTTTGGATTCGCTCGTCAGTTACAAACTATGCACAAAGCATGATGTGTTCTGTACACATCAGTGTGAAACGGACACTTTTGTGGTGCCACTTGTTCTTTAAACGTGGGCACAAAAGGTGTGAGGGCCAGGCATAGACAGACAGGCAGAAAATGCATATTTGTCGGTGCACTCAGTCTTAAATTCATGATATTCAGAATCCACGTATTTGTTAAGTTTGGAGCATGCCATGTTTGCAAATCTGACTGTGTTGTTGTAGCTAATGATCACCTGTGTGACCGCGGGGAAGTCAGTTTTATGTTGGAGGTTTGATGTTCAGTTTACCTGGAGCAAAGCCGAGCGAACGTCTGCCAAATATCCAACTTAAAACTAACTTCCTGCAGAGGAAAGGAGCACTCGGTGGAAGAAAAATTAAAAAGCACTCACGGCCACAATGAGTTGCCATAGTGACGTTAAATAACAGCTGATAGGACATTTGAAATGGGCACGGGATAGATACGTGATTGGACACAAAAGTCTCCTTGTCTCCGTCCTCCATCATCTTTTCAATCTGGGAGGCCAAGTGAACAAGAGTGGACAGAGAATCAACTTCTACAGTGAAGTTCTTGTTGCTCTTCATCTCTTGTTCATGTGTCTTCAGGGCTTCCTGAGTCTGTTTGATTTCTCTCTGTTTTAATTCAATCAGCTCAACTCGCTCTTGCAGGTTTTGGATCGAGGCTTTCAGTATGATGCGTTCGTTCACAACGGCCACAGTTGTTTTCAGCTGTTGTGGAGGCGATTTTAGCAAAAGCTTTCCAAACTCTGACATTCCTTTCATTGATACATCATATGCATGTTTAAGGATTTGTTTGTTCTCTTCTGTTCTTTCTTTATTTTGAATGTTATTAAACAGGAAGTGAACAGGCTGCTTCTCTGCATCTTTGGCACACTTGATGTTTGTTTCATCAAGGGCTTTAAGCAGATGTTCAGGTGTTATTCCATCTGAGTGTGTGATGAGACAGACAATGTTGTTCTCCATGTTTTTTCCAAACAGAGACGTCACTGAATCAAGGACGTACCTGAAACGATCAATCAGGCGTTTCTAGGTCGCTTTCAGCACCAGACCCACGACATTTATCTCAGAAACTCCGTCCTCTGAGCCGAACAAGTCAGATAAACTATTTGTGATGGCGTCATCATGTTCAATCCCTCTGGTGTCTCCGTATCCAGGAGTATCAATGATGGTCAGAGAGCAGGACAGAGTTTTATCTTCAAAACCAAAGAGATCGTACACGATCACATCTGATGTCTGACTGTCAAACTGATCTCTCTCCTCCTTCTCTACGGTCTCAAACCAGACATTGTCGTACCATGTCACTCCCATGGCGTAGTTGACCAGAGCGTTGATCAGAGTAGATTTTCCTGTTCCTGTTTCTCCCACAAGCAGGATGGTTTTGTGTTCTTTAGTTGGATCTCTTTCACCAAGAGTCATTCTTGTTATGGTCCCAATCTTCTCTTTCTTTGGTGTCAGCTGGTAGACATTAGGAGATCCTGGACGGATCAGGTGTTTGCAGGTGATGTTGTCATACCTGGTTGTTGTGTTTCTGTTGAGAGGTGAAGACATCCGATCAAAAACCACAAAACCTGAACAAAGAGATCCAAATGGGATCTTTTAATAAAAGCAGTTCATGCACTTTCACACCACATGGAAACCTTTCACAAAAATACGTCTGAATGTGACTCCATCTCAACATTGAATGTAAGAAGAAGCCCTCGTCACCCTTCAGTTCCCCTTATGGAGGCTACAGACTGAACGGTAAAGTTATTTTCAGGGACTCAAAGACCCCGTTCATTGGATTTTTAATGCTGATTCCCGCCCTGTGCACAGTGGTGTTCAGCTTCTCCTGTCTGGACGGAGGTGTTAAGTCCCACAACGCAGAACAAAGTGGTAAAAAACAGCTTTTTTCATGCTGAACCATTGAACTGAACAAGCTGTAACCATATTTGCACACTTGCATTTATTTATGTCCAAAACATATTCGTACCCTGCATGAAGAGATTCTTTATTTGTATTTTTCACTGATCTTATCAGTTCAGACTTCTCTCCTTTGTTCCTACAATTCACTTAACAGACGCTAAGTCTGCTCAGTGAATTCAGTGACGTCAGCGACGTACATCAGAGACGAAGTACAACACAAGCAAGGATCTAACAAAGAGCAAACCATGTCAGTATGTGCAAACAATCAGCTTTAAGTTCACTGGACACACACGCACTGACATGAAGTGACCGAGGTGACCGAAGTGCTGACAGGAAGTGACCAAAGCAAAGCACAACAGCTGTTCTTAAGATTTTTAACCAGTATAGAAACCATCTTAAAAGTTGTTATCAAACAAAACCCTCATCAATGACTTTTTTATGGGGGTTTTTGTCTGGTTTTAGTAGGTTTGATAGCTCTCCTTCACTATTTGTTGTTGGATGTTGTTCTTGCTAGCTAATCACTAATCACAATCTTGATTTTCCCTCGGAATCAATAAAGTATCATCCGTCCGTCCTTGCTTCCTTCATTCCTTCCTTACTTCGAGTAAAGTCACATGTACCAACTAAAAAACATCCCCCACAGGTCAGATAACAACGTGCATGGGGAGTTCCTGAGGGAGGGAGGGAGCTGTGGAGAAGTTCTGTACAGCAGATAAAAGATGTTGGCGTCTGAAGATAGGGGTCGGCTTTTTCCCCGAAGTGTCTGAGGCTAGGAGAAGGAGTATGATGGTGAAGGATATCAGTGAGGGAGGAGGGGGTAAGGGCTTTATGTTTGAAGAGAACGATTTTGAAGGTAATGAAAAATGATAAAAAATAATGTTGGAACAACAAACGTACACAGGGCGATGAGCTACGTAGTGCATCACAGGCTGCCAGTCAGCACGCAGCGTCATTCACAACATCAGTGTGCATCAACCAGATCGAGGTGAGGTGCCATGTGTGCCAACAGAAAGCGAGCTCTTGCAATAGTGGTGTTCATATGCACAGATAAAAAGAAGGATAGAAAAATGTGGTAAAACAGATTTAATTTCCAACTTTATTATTATCTCCAAATTAATCTGATCTGCAGCAGGCAACACGACACAATCCACTGATCGACTCGACGGTACACAAAGACAACACCACAGATACAGATAGATAATCCACAGCTGAAGTGAAAACAGGAACTTTAACCACACAGAGCCAGACGCGAGAACAAGTTCAGACACGGCACAGAAAAGTGTCTTCAGATCAGTCATGACCAACACACGGTCAAATGTGACAAATCAGGATTTGTATTCCAACAATCCAATATAAAAACTAAAACAACTCATCTGTGTTATGGAAATATATCACTCACGTTGCCATGGTTACGTCTTCAGATGAGCTTGTTCTCTGTAATCAAAAAAAAAAACAAGCAAGTGAACTCGACGTCCTCTCAGCTGCCATCTTGATATTATCAGCTCTTAACGAGTGAACGAACTCGCTCAGCTGATCTGTTGGGAGACACTGTGTGCAATATTACTAATCTGCTGTGTTCTGGAGCAAAGCCGAGCGTGTGTGTTTTGTATACTCATGTTGTCCTAACATGTTTTGTCCTATCTCTATTTTGTCATGTTTTGAGCTATGATACATGAGGATGTTCCTGACTCCTACCTCCCCCTTTTGAAATAGCACGTGCTGTGCTTTTTAGAAACATCCAAGTGAAAAGGTTTTGAGTAATCAGGGGAGTGGAGAGTGGACGCAGAAGATAGAGATTTCTTGAGAGAAATAAAGGCCTGTTCAGCGTCAGTAGTCCAGTCAAGAGTAGCCTGTAAGTTAGTCTGTCCAGCAGCAGTCATGAGGGCCAGAGAGGTGCTACATCCTCTGTGTAGTCAGTGATAAAAGAGGAACTGTAACCAGTCAGACCAAGAAAAGACATCATATCACCAACTGTTTGAGGTTTGATATGATTCAAAATGCATGCCAGTCTTGAGAAGTCAGCATTTCTCAAAAAGGTGAAACTAAGAGTCAGCGCTTTTAAGAAAGGAGGAACTGAAATACAAAAAACATAGAAAAAAAATACAATATCTCCATATAAAATACGTTAAAAAGGTCATACTTCAAAATCACAAGAATCAGAGAAAGAGTCCATCAACCATCTGTGTGCTCACACCTGGTAGGTTTAAGAGAACACATCATAAAATAGACAGTGTGAAGCTGAAGTCTGTAACTGAAACATTTAAGAAGGAGATGAAAAGAGAGAGGTTTTGGGTTTGTAGAGATTTGAGGGAACATTCAGGGATAGCACTGTTCTTCTGACTGGCGACTGTGTGTGTTAAAGTCAAAGCGGTGGCGGCACAGAGGGTGTCAGCAGGAGACGGGGTAAGTTTGAAAGGGGGCCGAGGAGGACATTGAATGTGGCAGTAGTGCACATAACAAGATTAACAGGAGTATGAGATGTTAAGGCGGCGTACTGCGAGCACCACGGCCCGGTACCAAGAGTTCGTGTGATAAGCTGCATAACTTCTCTTGGACAAATTCAAGAGTGTCCTGTCAGCTGCCATCTTGATATTATCAGCTCTTAACAAGTGAACAAACTCGCTCAGCTCCTCCCCCTTCATGCAAACATCTTCATTAAAGACGTTCACTGAATGTCGCTTTACATCAGTCTTACCATCACAGTTTGTCTCCGACATCCCGTGTATTTCAATCTGCTGTTATCTCTTCTCTTTGTTTGTAAGTCGGTGTTTTAAAGTGTTCTAACCTGTCGCTCAGCTCTCAGAGTCACTAAAATGTTTCATCTATCATAACAATAACATTACCTTTTAAAGTCAACTCTCCTCCCTCTCTTCCTTTCTGTTTCACTGAACCTCGCCGTTTCTCTGAAATCATGTGACAACAAAAGATTTTAGTCGACAGGGAACAAAGGCCGTGGAGAGCCTTGGTGACAGAACCATCAGGGGCTGCTGTTGGGGATGAATGTGTAACAGGAAGCTCCAAACATGCTGCAAACGGCCCCCTCTTTGGCCAACAGCATGTTGAGCGCCATTCTATTCTGTAAGGTCATAAGAGAAGTGGCTGCCAGTTGCTCTGAAAGACCAGCAACAGCATCACAGGTGAGATTAGTGTTGGGGTTTTCAGGAGCAAATACCAAATTAATTAATTACATACCAATATCATCAATAATTAATAACCTGTATTTAATTGAAGGTGTGAAATCTGAACACAAAGCCCTTTCACCCAGCCTAAGTCACAATGCAAATCCACAGTAATCACAAACAACTGCTCTTTAAATTATAACAGAATTTATTTAACAAAGACAAAATCAAGTTAATCAATGAAACTCAATGAAACAAACAACCGTTATAAACTAAACTACAGAGACAAACAAGCGTGATGTGTGTGTGTGTGTGTGTGTTTCAGTGAGAGAGAGAGAGATCAAAATGGCAGCGTGACACAGAACACAGGTCTCCTAACCAGGTCTATTGTCTAGAGACGGAGTCAAACTCTGTCTCTACCTGATCTATGTTTCTGCAGCATTTGAAAAGCCACAGATATCTATGTGTGTGGGTCTGCCGAAAGGTGCGTGTGTGCGTACAAGGTGGAGAGAGAGAGAGAGAACAGAGCGCACCTCGAAAGCTCAATCTCAGCCTGGAACTCACCACAACTCAGAGCATAGTTAACTTCACTACCAGAAGCCAGTGGCCGGATTTGTATCAGACGGCGTTCACACTCGTTTTTCAGATAATGAGTCTATTACCCGGTTATGACGCAAGAGTTCACAGAGAAACACACGGGACGCAGCGGCACAAATTAAGGATACAAAAGAGGTTTTACTCTCATAAAATCTAAGACACAGTGGTCAAACACCAAGCAAATATTATCACAGTTTCACAATAATAACTCAGTTATTAAACACTCTCTAAATCTAACTGCCCAGACCTAGCTCAGCCTCACTTGTAACCGTTTGTCCGCTGTTGATGAAGGAAGCAAAAGGGGTCTTCGGAACAGTCTTTAGCCGTCTCCCTGCAGCTGTATGGTGATGGCGGCGCTTCCAAGGGGTTGAGCAGGGCCATGGTGTCCTCCGTCGAGCGAGGTGATCTCCGTGGATGTCCTTTCTTTAAAGGACGGAACGAGACATAATCTTTACGATCTCTCTCAATACAGTGAGAGATTTAATACGGGAGAAATAAGACGCTCTTCTTGGCGATGCGTTCAAATGGATGATCTCAGCTTCGAATTCAGGATGTCGGTATGCTTCAAGGCCTTGGCTTAGCTGCGCGCCAAAACTTTTGAACAAAGAGAAGCGTGCTGTGAAACAAGATGCAGATGGGTATCCCCGGACGTCGCCAGACGACGTGTGAAAGAGAGTGAACAAGGGAAGACAACCGGTTTTATCCCTCCTAAACTTCACACCTATGTGTTAGGTGTGGCAAAGTATTCTGGGAGTACCTGCAAGGCATGCTGGGATTAAGAGTATTTTGTCATTGTTTTCCAAAGGGACACAGCCTGAACTTTGTCATCCTGGCTGGACCCAACATTAGTCAGTAGTTGCAAATTATAATGAACATAATTATTTCTGTCCACATTTTCATTAGATAGATAGATAGATAGATAGATAGATAGATAGATAGATAGATAGATAGATAGATAGATAGATAGATAGATAGATAGATAGATAGATAGATAGATAGATAGATAGATAGATAGATAGATAGATAGATAGATAGATAGATAGATAGATACTTTATTGATCCCGAGGGAAATTCAAGGCATCCAGTAGATTAGATGTTATCCAAACAGAAAGAAAAATTCAAAGCCACTGGCATTTTGATCAGAAAGTTTATACTTGTCAGGCACTCCACGAGGGACCCCAATAGCATCCATATATGTGGGGCCCTTGGACTGGTCAAAATAGTAGATGTAGTCCGTGGAGACGCCAACTGCTGATCTCCTCAACCGGAGGATTTGTGAGAGATAGAAACATTATAATGGGTTCTCATCATGGTCACAGGCAGGATCAGGGTCTCCAGGGAACAAACACCAGTCCAATCGGTAGGGAGGGTTTGCCAAAGGGAATAAAAATAACAATGCCCGAATAAAACTGCACAGGCTTCCAACAGTCCATTAAATTCATTGTTAACATTAATTGTATCTGAGCATAAATGGGATGGCTGAAAACATACATGAAGTGTTCCATAAACATGTTCCAGAAACATCCAAGTGAAAGTGTTTTGAGTAATCAGGAGAGAGGACGCAGAAGATAGAGATTTCTTGAGAGTTATAAAGGCCTGTTCAGTGTCAGTAGTCCAGTCAAGAGTAGCCTGTAAGTTAGTCTGTCCAGCAGCAGTCATGAGGGCCAGAGAGGTGCTACATCCTCTGTGTAGTCAGTGATAAAAGAGGAACTGTAACCAGTCAGACCAAGAAAAGACATCATATCACCAACTGTTTGAGGTTTGATATGATTCAAAATGCATGCCAGTCTTGAGAAGTCAGCATTTCTCAAAAAGAGTAAACTAAGAGTCAGCGCTTTTCAGAAAGGAGGAACTGAAACACAAAAAACATAGAAAAAAATACAATATCTCCATATAAAATATGTTAAAAAGGTCATACTTCAAAATCACAAGAATCAGAGAAAGAGTCCATCAACCATCTGTGTGCTCACACCTGGTAGGTTAAAGAGAACACATCATAAAATAGACAGTGTGAAGCTGAAGTCTGTAACTGAAACATTTAAGAAGGAGATGAAACGAGAGAGGTTTTGGGTGTGTAGAGATTTGAGGGAACGTTCAGGGATAGCACTGTTCTTCTGACTGGCGACTGTGTGTGTTACAGTCAAAGCGGTGGCGGCACAGAGGGTGTCAGCAGGAGACGGGGTAAGTTTGAAAGGGGGCCGAGGAGGACATTGAATGTGGCAGTAGTGCACATAACAAGATTAACAGGAGTATGAGATGTTAAGGCGGCGTACTGCGAGCACCACGGCCCGGTACCAAGAGTTCGTGTGATAAGCTGCATAACTTCTCTTGGACAAATTCAAGAGTGTCCTGTCAGCTGCCATCTTGATATTATCAGCTCTTAACAAGTGAACAAACTCGCTCAGCTCCTCCCCCTTCATGCAAACATCTTCATTAAAGACGTTCACTGAATGTCGCTTTACATCAGTCTTACCATCACAGTTGGTCTCCGACATCCCGTGTATTTCAATCCGCTGTTATCTCTTCTCTTTGTTTGTAAGTCGGTGTTTTAAAGTGTTCTAACCTGTCGCTCAGCTCTCAGAGTCACAAAAATGTTTCAATTATCATAACAATAACATTACCTTTTAAAGTCAACTCTCCTCCCTCTCTTCCTTTCTGTTTCACTGAACCTCACCGTTTCTCTGAAATCATGTGACAACAAAAGATTTTTATTTCATAATGAAGAATAATACCTGATCCGTCTTCACAAACATGACAACAATCTTCTACCAGCTAACTTACATTCAAGAAGTTGGAGCAAGGTGCGGCACAAACCAGTGAGCACAGGGGTCCTTCCAGCCCACAAAGCCCACCCTTGAGTTGGTCCAATCTCAGTGTAAATCTGACTCTTGTGGGAGGTGCTCCTGCAGAACTGAGGACTTAACCTGTACTGACATGTGTCAGCGCAGCAGCTGTGCTAGAATGATGACAAATTCCAAGACGTGATGCATGAGAGCGATGAGTTTTTAAGTCGTTTGTGTCGGACCCACCACAGCCAATCATTAAAGGGATTATCAACACCTGAATGTTCTGCAAGTGTAGTCGACAGGGAACGAAGGCCGTGGAGAGCCTTGGTGACAGAACCATCAGGGGCTGCTGTTGGGGATGAATGTGTAACAGGAAGCTCCAAACATGCTGCAAACGGCCCCCTCTTTGGCCAACAGCATGTTGAGCGCCATTCTATTCTGTGAGGTCATAAGAGAAGTTGCTGCCAGTTGCTCTGAAAGACCAGCAACAGCATCACAGGTGAGATTAGTGTTGGGGTTTTCAGGAGCAAATACCAAATTAATTAATTACATACCAATATCATTAATAATTAATAATCTGTATTTAATTGAAGGTGTGAAATCCGAACACAAAGCCCTTTCACCCAGCCTAAGTCACAAAGCAAATACACAGTAATCACAAACAACGACTTTTTAAATTATAATAGAATTTATTTAACAAAGAAACATCAAGTTAATCAATGAAACTCAATGAAACAAACAACTATTATAAACTAAACTACAGAGACAAACAAGCGTGATGTGTGTGTGTGTGTGTGTGTGTGTGTGTGTGTGTGTGTGTGTGTGTGTGTGTGTGTGCCCGTGTGTGTTTCAGTGAGAGAGAGAGAGAGAGAGAAAAGAGTGCACCTCGAAAGCTCAATCTCAGCCTGGAACTCACGCACAACTAAGAGAAAAAACTAAGAGTCAGCGCTTTTCAGAAAGGAGGAACTGAAACACACAAAACATAGAAAAAAATACAATATCTCCATATAAAATACATTAAAAAGGTCATACTTCAAAATCACAAGAATCAGAGAAAGAGTCCATCAACCCTCTGTGTCCTCACACCTGGTAGGTTTAAGAGAACACATCATAAAATAGACAGTGTGAAGCTGAAGTCTGTAACTGAAACATTTAAGAAGGAGATGAAACGAGACAGGTTTTGGGTTTGTAGAGATATGAGGGAACGTTCAGGGATAATACTGTTCTTCTGACTGGCGACTGTGTGTGTTACAGTGGGGGGGAAGGAGCCTGAGCTTGTGTGGGAGGTCGAGAGTTACTGGCTTAGATATAGTCAGGTCACGTGCATGCACAGCTTGGGCTCTGGAACCCAGCTCCTTGAGAGAGGCTGGACTCTTCATGTCTCTGGAGTTTCCTGCGGTGAGAGGTGGCGGGCTGGTGTGGGCTTGCTCATAGCCCCACAGCTCAGCCGCCAGGTGTTGAAGTTCACCCCGGTAAACGAGAGGGTCGCGTCCCTACGCCTTCGGGTTGGGGACAGGTATCTGACTGTTGTCTCAGCCTACAACTGAACAGCAGTGCGGAGTACCCGGCCTTCTTGTAGTCCCTAAGAAGGGGTGCTCAATGGCGCTCCGACTGGGGACTCCATTATTCTTGAAGGATAAAAGTTGCTATTTCATCCTTTTCCTAAATGTTGTTAATATAAATCTGACTCCTCTAAATAATTACCTCAAATCTCTGCGCATTCTTGTGATGGGATGAGAGGAATGACTGGAGGCGTCTCTTTCAGGTTAACAGAGTTTATTAACCCGATGAATCAAGAATAGAAGTTACAGAGTCTCTGGGTTCAACACTACGCGTCCCTGACAACAGACAGATGCTGGATCAGTTCACGAAGTCTGAGCCCCGACTATCTTTCCCTGAACCCTTTTATACATTAGACAGAGAATATCTAACCAAATTATGCATTCAAGAATGTGCGGTGTCCTTCCTCCGATTGGGGCAACTTCCAAATTATGCGTCTTCGGATGAGTGGTTCCCCTTCTCTCATTGGTGCATCTACTCCCGAATCCTTTCACCTTCTGTAGGGGAAGACACTTCCTACCTGTTTCTTATCACAACCTGACATCTAGTCTAGTAACTAATTCTTTTTAAGCAACAAACCATTTGAGTGATTAGCTATCAAGGCTAAAGTGGGTGAGTGATTAACTGTTCAGGGCCTTAAACTAAACCCATGTTTGAGTTGGTGAGTGATTCAGTTTAAAGGGCCACATCAAACACATGTTGGAATGTGCACTCACTCCGACAAGCCCTCTTCACACAAACACCTTACTGAAAAGTATGACAATTTTATTAACACACACAAACCTGGAATAAAACATGATAAAATAACTGGTATAATATAAACGTAAGCGAACATCATTCAAACTGTAAATATCAAACCTTTCCTTTGGACCGGGTGATGAAACTTTATTGCAGTAAACACATTGATTATAAGCAGAAAGAGGCCTAATATTCTATCAACTCCCCCTTTTGACCTCATTAAACATGAGGTCAATATAAAAGACTCTTCTTCATAAGCATCAATGTTAAGTTCCTGAATAACAAGGCCTGAGCATTAACATGCAATCAAGGGCAATAAGCCCTGAACTGAATAAGGTAAGATAAGATAATCCTTTATTCATCTGCAAACTGAGAATTTTACAATGGTGGGCTTCATTTTATTACCACTCACATCCTGGGGTTGTGTAGTCCAGTCATCTGGTCTGGTAGTGGTGAAATCTACCTGCATTAAAGGAATTAATCATTTACGTCTGTTAAACACATGTTGCCATTGAAGTCTAGGAATTTCAATGGTGTTGGGGAGGCGAAGATATTGAGAACTTGCGAGATCACTGCGCTTGCCTCTGAATCCTAAGAGAAAGATAGCACAAGAGAAAAGGAGAACAAAAAGAGAAAAAATACAACGCAAAACTGTCCTGATCCATTCTTGAACATGTCAATAATAATCATTAAACAAAAAATGTGTATTAATTTATTATTTTTATCATTATTTTACACATATAGAAAGAGAAGCTACTAGTACAATTAGAGCCCCATAATAAAATCCATATTCAAGTCTGGTGAGATCCAGGGGCGTCCCCCTTAGACCCACTGTCACTGAATATGAATATATTACAGAAATGATGAATGAAAATACTCACCAAAAAAAATGTGAAGTTTCATGTGGCTTAAAGTTAAAAACACAAAAAACATCTTGAGAGAAGTAATCAGAGCAGCAGATCTTAGTGTGCTACCATAAGTCTTTCACACCATCTCCACAGGCCATTTAAATGTCAAATGACCCTCAGTCAGAGGTATAAAGAGAACTAAAATATTCTTACAAGTAAAGGTACTATTATTTACTAATATTTTACTAAAATACTCAAAGTCAGTCTAAACATGCACTCAAAAGAAAATAAAAACTAGCTCATTGAAAATCTACTGTAAGTAAAAGTTACTTATTACTGTCTCTTTTTTTGTTATTCATTGAAAGAAAATATTTACAAAGATGTATCCTGCAAACATATTGTTTTGTACCCCTTTAACAAAAACAAAATATAAGTAGACATTAAATCTCCTCTCAATCTCTCTGTCTCAAACTCTCTCACCTTCATCTGTCTCATCACTTCCTGAACTCTTTCTAATCACTTACTTAATTCCTTCTTTCTGCACTTTCTCTTCCTCACATCCACCAACAGGTTCATCTGAACCACTTTTACTTTCTTTCACCTTCTTTCACTCACTACTACCTTTAAATTCTTCCTTCAGGATCATTAAAGTGTCTATGTCACCTTTTGCTGCCTTCAATGCTATATCTTGTACTTTCACTTTTTGTGATGAAGGGAATCTTCTACTTTTCCAGTTTACTCAGTGATAAGTGGAACAGTTTCTCTGGATGTCTAAAACAACAGACATCTGTAAAAAACGTTCTCACCTCTAAATGAGCAATATACACATTTGACAAATTAGCCCTTAGTTTGACATATTTCTGGACTTGTTCTTCACAGATGTGAGAAGTAAAGGTTCATTTAGTCAGCTATGTTTATGCCTTCTGCAGTGTAAATAATGTGTGAATGGAACAAAAGTATTTACAACTTTGTTTGTTTGAGATTTGTCACGGTAAATGCTTTAGATAAGGATGAAGGAAGTCACACTATGTGTTGTCTTTACAAGAGCTTTTACAACAGCCACTGCATATATTATGCATCAGTGCCCGTCTATATCCCCCTTTTTTTCTGAAAAAGGGCCGCATTAACAACACCCCCTTTTTCAGAAACATCGAAGAAGAATGGAGTAAAATAATCTGAGAATTAAAACCATTCCATCTATTAGAGATCAAATGAACAGCAGCTACAACACGCTCTGGGCCCATAAGAATACAGAGAGAGGTAATACACCAGTGAGAGTTAACAACATGCTTCAAAAGCATCATGATACACAAAGTTGGGAGTACAAATGTAATTTAAAGTGACATGGTACAGGTCTTTTGGAGGGACTAAAGGCTGGATGGACTGCAACCAAGGTTTCCAAAAGTTGTAAAAAGCAAGAATGTCCCCTTTTTCAAGTGTCTCTGGGAATGGTCGTTGGCGTACCCACGAACTCCACTACTGGAACACATTGCGATGAAGATTGAAGGTTGTGAAACATCACCAGTGAGAGTGGAGTAACATAGTCTTGTGTCAACCATAGAGCTGCATGAATTCAACAGTCATTGTGAGGAGGGGCTCTGCCAAACCCTCTCCCTTGATGCACTCTGGATGACCCTTGACATTTAACCAGGCTGCTGTCACACCTGGTTGGCTCCTTGTCCATTAGGAGGCCGGTACTGGTAAGAACCATGCTGCTTGCTGCTTCAGAGGGCCCTGTGAGGGAGGGCCAGAGTAGCCCACTGTCCTGGGCGGTGTCTGGCCCAGTGGTCGAGTGTCCCACAATAAAAACATCCTTGATTCTGTGGACCTGGAGCAAACCCACATCAGCCAAGTCCACCATATCCCCTGTAACCACGCCTGTACGGATTGAAATTGTGCCCTGTACTCCTCCCATAAGAGTGATATGGCTGCTGTACATATGGTTGCTCTAGATGAAACACCGGAGCGTATTTGGTTGCATCATAAAGTAGCCTCTGTCTCTTTAAGCTGCATCTTTAGGAGGTGCAGCTCTAAGTCTTATTAACTCTATCATCTGCTGTTTGCTGTTGTTTATGTGAGCGTAAGTGAGGTAAGACGTGTATCTCCCATCTGGGGAGCGATACGCTATTAAAACCAGGCATTTCAACTAGTTCTGCTTTTACTCATTCTGCTAGGCCTGCTACTAGGACTGCTTGTTTGAACTAAAGCTATTCCCCCCTAGTACAACCTTATATTTAGAACATGCCAACAAGTGTAGCACCATCTAAGTTGACTTTATTTTTGTGTACAGTTTGTCATTGATGTCAGTAAAATTTACAGTCTAATTCTTTAAACATCACTCGTAAACAGTCTAGAAATAGTTGAAAAGTCAGCAAGGTGAACATATTACAAAGTTTAAATTATTTTCTCAGCTATGGGGCCAAAATAAAGTAATTTTTGGTTTTCTATTTTAAGAATGTAAAAACAAAGTCAGAATGGGTTGTTTGCATAATCAATGCATGCAAATAAGTACTAGTGATCTACGACAGCTACCTCATTTCCTACGCTCCTTTAATTAATCAATGCTCAAATTTAGCTATATAATATGTCTATATAACAACAAGAAAAACACTGTAAAACATGAACACATTTGACTACATAAAAACAAAGTAACAGCAGTGAGGACTGTGGGGTGATACTGAATGAGCTAAGAAAGGGTGGGGCCGTCTTCTCTCCTGTAAAACACCCTATCTAATCTCTCCTTTAAAGATACTGATCAACCCAGTGCACAGAGTCAACAAGCACACAGACCAGAGCCCCACTCTTCCAATCAACAGCCAAAACCCAAAATAAATATTCTAACTGTTAGAAAGGAACTCCTCCTCTTAACTATGCAAATGTATGTTCATCTATTTTAAACCTTTAGAAGAATTTTAAAATATTTTCTCCTCTCCTTCAGTAAATGTTCCACTCTTAATGCCTATTTAATAACACAAAAATTCTATTATCAATCACACTCAAACAAAATAATTACACAGGCCTTCACACACATGATTTACCACGCAGCACACAAACACACACATCAACAGACATCAACAGCACACACACACACATGTACTCAGCACAGCACTCACACATCCAAAGACTCCACCAGCACATTCACATCTACTCACAGGTTTACTAGGTAGAGCTAAAGGTGTTGCTCAAAATACCGGTAACAGGGTAGAAGAAAAAACCCCTACCTTTCCCCTTTCCACTCTCTGAACCAGTAAGAGAAAAGGGGGTGCGATGAACGAAAAAAATATATATTTCTAAATATTTGTACCCAAGGAGCAGAACTTAAGTTCAAATTAACACACAACAGAAAACACTATATACACGTGAACAGCAGAAAATGTATAGACGCAATGCCCTATTTGGAGTCCTAACTGGCAAGCTTCTACAGCAGTCCTAATGACAACTGCGGCCAGTCACCGGGGGTTCTATCCCAGACTCACAAACAGTTTTAATACACTTCTGCTGGTTCACCGCCTCCCCAATGATCCCACACACAGTTCTCTGTCAATTGAAATGACCAGCGCTCAACCTGTTGCCTTCTTTACATTGTCATTCAGCGTCAAAAGAAAAGACCCAGCCCAACATTTATCCCAGCCAGTCTCTCGCCCCTGGCTTTCTAACCAGTCTCTCGCCCCTGGTTTCATAGCCAGTCTCTCGCTCCTGACTTCTCTTCATACGGCCTTCTGTTCGATCGCTTACTTGTATTCTTGATTCAATTTTCTAAATTTAGACATTAGCACCGTCTATTCCCAAACCAGACAACGATAATTTAGATTTTCCAATGTGCACAATTTTATGGAAAAGGTTTGTGTCCACCTTTGTTTTTAGTGAGGCCTCTCGATGTCTGGATAAGTCTGGACGTTGTACCATAGACTTCAATGCAGTCATTCTACTACCTTAAGAAATTAATACATTTGAATGAAACATATTTAAAAAAAAAATCATAAATTAATCAATACTTACGTCCTCCGTCAAACCTCATCCCCCATCGTCGGGGTCACCAAGTGAAGGATAAAGGTTGGTATTTGAAGGATAAAAGTTGCTATTTCATCCTATTCCTAAATGTTGTAAATAGAAATCTGACTCCTCTAAATAATTACCTCAAATCTCTCTGCGCATTCTTTTAGATGGGATGAGAGGAATGACTGGAGGCGTCTCTTTCAGGTTAACAGAGTTTATTAACCCGATGAATCAAGAATAGAAGTTACAGAGTCTCTGGGTTCAACACTACGTGTCCCTGACAACAGACAAATACCTGATCAGTTCGCAAAGTCTGAGCCCCGACTATCTTTCCCTGAACCCTTTTATACATTAGACAGAGATTATCTAACCAAATTATGCATTCAAGAATGTGCGGTTTCCTTCCTCCGATTGGGGCAACTTCTAAATTATGCGTCTTCGGATGAGTGGTTCCCCTTCTCTCATTGGTGCATCTACTCCCGAATCCTTTCACCATCTGTAGGGGAAGACACTTCCTACCTGTTTCTTATCACAACCTGACATCTTGTCTAGTAACTAATTCTTTTTAAGCAACAAACCATTTGAGTGATTAGCTATCAAGGCTAAAGTGGGTGAGTGATTAACTGTTCAGGGCCTTAAACTAAACCCATGTTTGAGTTGATGAGTGATTCAGTTTAAAGGGCCACATCAAACACATGTTGGAATGTGCATTCACTTCTGCACACCCTCTTCACACAAACACCTTACTGAAAAGTATGACAATTTTATTAACACACAAACCTGGAATAAAACATGATAAAATAACTGGTATAATATAAATGTAAGCGAACATCATTCAAACTGTAAATATCAAACCTTTCCTTTGGACCGGGTGATGAAACTTTATTGCAGTAAACACATTGATTATAAGCAGAAAGAGGCCTAATATTCTATCATTCTACTGGGGGACTTCAACGCTCACGTGGGCAACGACAGTGAGACCTGGAGGGGGATGATTGGGATGAACGGCCTCCCTGATCTGAACCAGATTGGTGTTCTGTTATTGGACTTCCGTGCCAGTCACAGTTTGTCCATAACAAACACCATGTTCGAGCACAGGGATGTCCATAAGTGCACGTGGCACCAGGACGCACCAGGTCGTAGACTTTGTGGTCGTGTCATCTGACCTCCGGCTGTGTGTCTCGGACACTCGGGTGAAGAGAGGGGCGGAGCTGTCAACTGATCACCACCTGGTGGTAATCACATG
Source organism: Symphodus melops (assembly GCF_947650265.1). NCBI lineage: Eukaryota > Metazoa > Chordata > Actinopteri > Labriformes > Labridae > Symphodus > Symphodus melops. The sequence continues at coordinate 2,628,029 of NC_136704.1, read as the reverse complement.
GCTTCACTCCATGGTGCTGCTGACGAGACGAGGAGCTCTGCTTGAGATTGCAGAGACAAAGCTGCCAGCTGGAAACCCCAGGAGCGCCTCTTTATACTTGATATGATCTGCACTTACTTCACATGAAAGCTCAGCTGAGTTATGTCACCTAAGTTTGTGTTTTAAGTTTTTATCATGCAGCAGTAACACAATGCACACAGGATCAACAATGGATCAAATAATTATAGCGACTGTAATTAGCATTAAAGTCAGGGTCGGTCATTTCCTCCAGATCCACTTTTTAAGATTCTCGTTGAAACTGTCTTTAGGTCCTGAGAGAAATTAATAATTCAGGTTCTCTGAAAAAGGAACAAAGTAAATCCATCATCTGTATCGGTTTGTAAGTCTGTAAAAACTTCAACCAATGTCTGCCACGAGGTACCAATCTGATGAACCAATCACAGCCTCCCTGTCTCCCTGCTCTCTGATGAACCAATCACAGCCTCCCTGTCTCCCTGCTCTCTGATGAACCAATCACAGCCTCCCTGTCTCCCTGCTCGTTCTCTACCTCTTGCGTGCTCTAGCTCACATTCAAAGCTCGTCCCTGATGACGGAGTTTATACTGAAAGTTTACTGACCGCTGAATGAGACATGAGACGACGTCGTTTCTACACGATGAAGAGATGAGCTGAGGTCACCTTCTGGAGCAACGGCACTAGGCCATGTAAGTGAGGGGGCGTGGCTTCAGAGGGGAGCACAGAGGGGAGGGTGTAGACAGAGCACTGAGGGAATGCGACCTTTTACATTTCAGTTATTTAAATTCACCAAACCTGCCTTTAAGTGAAACATGGACATTTTAAGTTTTCAATTCAACCATCAGCTCTTACAGCGTGAGAAACGGCGATATTATCGGTCACATCAAGATTCAAACGGCCCAGAAATCTGAACTGACGAGCAGGTTGCCGTCAGTGTTGCTTCACACAGTATACCTGCACAGTAAATATACTGTGTGTGTGTGTGTGTGTGTGTGTGTTTGTGCGTGTGTGTGTGTGTGTGTGTGTTTTAAGAGCGGCCTCTGTGTCTGCATGTCGGTTACACTCTGTTAGCTTCATCCTTGGAGTCTGTAATAGAAATGATCCTGAATGGATGAATAAACTGCTGCACTGAAGGGAAATGAACGTGTTCATGTCTGAAGGTCTGGTGCTCGGCGAGAGATTTAATGGTGTGTTGAGAGACTACAAGCCACAAAGAGTGCAAATGTGGCGTGTGGGTTGAAGTGTTGGCCTGCAGGTACAGTCTCCCAGGCACGAGGTTTTATAAAAAGGCTGCACTTTAAAAAGTCAGTTTGAACTACTGCAGTGACCTCTGGAGAGACCGGTGAGCCGGAAAGGTACCTCAGAAAGAACAGACAGTGAAATAGTCCTTCTCCTGATTCTCCTGACATCTGATTTCTTCTCAAGCTGTCACAAGAAACTGAGGTCACGTTTGATGGACGACAGACAGACATCTAAAAAATGCAGTCAAAGAAAAAACAGAAAAAAGACTTTTTGAAAACCGGCTTCTTTTTTTTTCCAGGTGAATTTTTTGGATTGGTTATCCAAATAAATCCTAAACACAGAAACCATGCCGAGTCTGACACATTTATTTTTCTATTAATTGCGAAGAGCCGAAAAAGTAAAAAAAAAGACAAAAAAAAGACAAAATAGACTTACCATGTTTCCACTCACATGTACCTCCACAGGCAAATCAACTGTAAATCCATTAAATCTTATGGGAATCTCCTTGATATCTGATGTGGCTGAGAAAATCCCCCCTTCGTAATATTTTGGTCCAATGGACAAAAAAAAACTGAACTTCAGGATTTCAGAGACAGATGAAAATTTCGTACGAAAAAAACCGTACACAATGTGCATGGTTTCTGCACATTAGAGTTTTTATCGGTTTGTGGTAAAATAAAAATGGATACAATAAAAACAGACTGAAATGACCTTAATATATTATCATGCTTGAATGGAAACCATGGAGGTTTTCTCCCAGCAGAGGTCACTCATGACACCGTTTCGTCTCCCTCCATCAAATTACATCTCCTGCTTGTAATTTTACTCCAAAGCTTCCTCCCTTATTGCCTCGCCGGCTGTGTCCCGGGGGAATCAGGTCCCAATTTGAGCAGGTTTGTGCAATATAGGCTCCTGTGGATTGTTTGTTTATTGGCTGCAGGCTGTCTGTCAGGTTGGTCGTTTCTGTTCAGATGAGGTTTTGTGAGAAACTTTGTGTCCTAAAGGGGAAGAAGCTCAATCTGTGTCACTCTCAGGAGAAGATCTGCTGCCTGACAGATGAACTACAGCAAGAAAGTTTATGCCGAGGAAAGTTTTTAAAGACGCATCTGCACATAATGAAATCCTCTTTTTGTTTTATTCTTCTGTTTACATGTTTGGCCTTGCAGTCAAAGATGCAGTCTCTACACCAGAGGTCAGGAACCTTTTTTGCTGAGAGAGCCAAAAAAGTCACATATTTTAAATTTTATTTCTGTGAGAGCCATACTGTGTTTTGACCGTTTCGTCAATGAAATTATATCATTGCATATTAGACACACCGCGGTCCCTGCTCTATCCACAAATGTGAATTCCTCTGTCCATTCATGCTGAAGTGTACGGTACTCCTCATCTCTTTTTCTTTACCCCATCTTCTTCGGGTTTGCTCTGCATCAAGTAGCTGATTTACTGATTAAAACGGCAGGAAGTGTAGGCTAGTATAGCTATTTACCGCTATAATCCAATAAAAATAGAATCGTCTGACCCTCCCGTACGTGAAGTCGAAGGACAGCTGTGATTGGCTACAGACCAGCGCAACTCTGAACAAGTGCGGTAAAAAACGATATTGATGTGTGGTGGGGGGGTTTTTTGTGTTTTTTTAAGATTATTTGAACACTATGATTTCTGTAACGTTTTACTTGAATATCAGTGGAATTATTTACTACTTTTTGTGTAAAGAAATTCCAGCTAAGATTTATCTGAGAGCCAGATGCAGTCATCAAAAGAGCCACATCTGGCTCGTGAGCCAAAGGTTCCCGACCCCTGCCCGACACACTTAAAGGTGCATTCAGTCAGCCGTGTAGTGAATGAAGTAGTAAAATGATCCTCTGTGATCAGACATGAAGGAAACATGCTATGTTGAGATAGCTCTCTGCAATGATTAGAATTTAGACTGTAGCACCCATTTTAAACACTAGGTGTCAGAGTTACATATTACTCCTTTAAATCAACACAAACAGAACAAGTCTGTAACTGAGAACACTTATAAATGTTATACTAAAAGATCCTTGATTACACATTTTCAGTGAAACGTGTTTCCACACTTAAAATTCAACATGAATAGTAAAAAAATAAAAACCTGGATTTTTTAGTTATTTTTCTGACATTTTAATCTTTGGCGTGAGGCAGTAACAACGGGCCCAGAGCAGGCTGTCAGTGCTTGGGCTCCGGAGTTAGAAGGTACACACACACAGACACAGACACACACACACACACACACACACAGACACAAACGAGTGTGTTCAAACTGAAAAATCCTTGATGAAAACAGAACACTGTGTCTGATCGACTTCATGTGTGTTTAAGTTTCTGCAGGTTAACCGTTAAAAGCTGAAGTTGGAGGTCTGGTTGATGGCGGCCGGTTTAGCGAGTAGATTTCTGAGGTGGAGGTCGACGGTGCAGCTTTCTTCCACTTCCTGCAGGTGTAGGCGACGGTGATGGTAAATGAATGGTTGAAGAGGAGGAGGTGATGAAGATTCATCAAGGCGAGCACACTGGAAATAAATGTGATCATATAAATGTTAAAGTTCTGCCAAGCTCGTGAGTTTCTAAAATGTTGAAGAAAGCTGGTTACTTTGAGGCTGCAGCTTACTTCACTTTCAGTAGAAGAAGAGTGCAGACAGGAGCTGAAGCTTCATCCTGTATTTCAGGAAGTCTGAAGGCAGAAGCTGGAGCTTTCACAGGTAGAGGTCAATGCTGCAGGATGAGTGCAGAACCTTCAGCTGGATTTGGACAGCAGGTGGAGGCTTCTGACCCAGGAAGAGGCAGAGAGGGAAGTTTCTGCTTTCTTTTGTACCTGTCTACACCGGTGGAGGAAACAGAGCAGGTTATTTAAAGAAGCAAGAAGAATCTGAGGATGGAGGCAGCGGCTGTTGCTTTCTCCTTGAGGTTTGGGATTCCCTCTCTTGCAGAACCTTGCTGACTGAAATCCTAACAGTTGATTCCTCCAAATAGCCATGATACAAGTGGGGGATACAAGTTTTTTTTTTTTTTGCCAGGAAAAATTCCCCACGCGATCTCCTCTCAGTCTGTCTGCAGACGGAGGAAGCTGCAGGCTGCTTACAAAAGCTTCCAGGTGGAAGTCTTAGTGGCATATTTCTGCCTGATGCAACCAGTAGAAATGACATTACAAGTTGCTTGCAGGAGTTAGAGGACACAGCTGGTGTAGAAGTTGGCTTCAAGGGTCATGTGCAGTAATACACCTGTGCAGGTTGAGGTGATATGTGCTTGCAAAGGCCCTCAGTGGAGGTTTGATATGAGTCTGTCTGCCAGGATGCAGGTGGAGGAAGCTGCATTCTGGCAGAGGTTGAAGGCAAAGCTTGGTTGAGGAATCAGAGACTGGTGTTGTAGTTTGAGGAATCAGATCCTCAGGTGGAGGCAGACTGGTTTCTAGATGTTGTCATGGTAGCTCTTAGCGAGCAGTATCTGCAGGTGGAGGAAACTGCAGGCTGCTCGCAAAGGCTTCAAGATGGAGGATTAATACAGACGTTTCTTTCAGATGCAACGAGCTAAGATGACTTTGCAGGTTGCAGACAAGAGTTAGAGGACATAGTTGGTGTAGAAGTTGGCTTTTAGAGTCATTTGTTTGAATCTACAGGTGGACTTTGTAGTGATATTTTAATGCAGATTCCTTAGCTGGATGTTTGATATCCACTTATCTGTAAGAGCCTGCAGGTGGAGGAAGCTGCAGGATTCTTGCAGAGATATCAAGTTGACCAATAAGGTGAATATTGTAGCTTTGAGCTTCGAGCTTGGAGGTGGAGCTAAGCTAAAGCTAATGGTTGTAGGTAGAGAATTTGTATTTGGCTGTGTGCAGGTGGAGGTGTTAGCAGCAGAGGACTGATGGCAGTGTTTAGATTTTAAGAGTGATGGAAGATCCTCCTGCTGCTTGCTGTCAAATGTATATATCCCAGGAGGTGCTTAAGGTGGAGTCTTGCTTTAAGAGCTTTAATCTAAGTCACTAAAAGTCTATTAATCTATTCTCATATTTACAGCTGCATTTTGGTCTTTGTATGCAGCATCTTCTTTCGTTTTAGTTTGACTTCTTGGCTCTTTTACGGGGCGAGTGTTCAGGACTCGGCTCTCCAATCGTGTCGATATCAAACAGTGGAGGATAGACGCCGCGTCCGTATGACACGTCGACACTCACCTGTCCGTCTTCGTCCTCTGACTCTGTGAAAGAGGGACGGTCCAGTGATTCCCACAGCTTCTGTTTGAGCCGACGTCCCAGGTCTAAACTGTAGGGACGAACCCGGCCACTCTTGTATCTGTGAGCACAGGAGGGAACACAAATATAGTTAATATTAAAAATTAAATATGAATCAAAAATTCAGATTTTTAGCAATGAGTGATTCATTATTTTAGGGAAACATACCGAAGGAGATCATCTGCCACTTCATGGTAGATGATCTGGAACTCGTCCACTGAGCGGTTGTGAATAGTCAGAGGACCCGTGTCAGGAGGGCTCGGCTGGTCCTCGGTGGAGGCCGGGAGGCTTCGGGGAAACTTTGATGCCAGCGGCAGGTCAGCAGGTGGGATGGTGGCAGAAAGAGGCCTGGAGAGGAAGTCCGTCTCCACTGGAGGTTGAGTAGGAGGACGGGGCTCAGAGCTCCTCTTCCTCTTCTGACGGAGGTTTTCAGCAGAGGGCTGCGGCCTCGTGCTGCTGGCTTCAGGCTTCTCCGCACGCCGTGCAGAGATTCTTCGCCTCCAGTAGTTATGGTCTCTCAGGTGGACAGGACACTGCAACAACAACACAGACACCTTACATTAATCCTCTATGATGTAAATGTTAAAATGACACGAGGCAGAGAGTTTGGATCTCTGTCTTTTAGCTTTACATAAAAGAGCAGCAAAATTCAGTTTGTTCACCTTCAAAACAAAAAGTCCTGGATGTCATATTTGTGAGTGGGAACTGAAATCACAGTGTAATGGTGTTTTTTCTCGTGCTCTAAACTCCTCTGTTTGTTATTCTGCACACTCGAGTTGATACTGTGAATATGTCCAACGTGTTCGTACGTAGCATTGATATAAAGGCCAAACACTGTCATTATATAGAAGCTCTCAATAAAGAAACCTCGGGCCAGAGGAACTTCTCATATCTATAAACTCTGGGAGTAATGTGTGTGTCTGATCACACTCAGTCACATTTTACAACCTGTACTTGGACACAGAATAAAAATAACCACTTCAATATGAGCCCTGAATTCAGCTAATGAAGCTCCACTTACACTGATAAAAATATTCTGCGAGACCTACTTCAAAAGATTAAGGCAACTTTTTGCATAATTTCTTTATGTTGATCAAGCAAGATCGCTCTTTGTTTAAACTACTTTTTCTTTTTTTACATGAAAAAGAAAGTCCAAGTAAAGTGTACGTAATTTTGTCAAGTAGATTAAGCAAAACTAAACTTTGTATAAACTACACATTGTTTTTCAATGTTGTCAATGACATTTGCAAGTATAACCAACTTGATTATATCATGTAGATCAAACAAAACTAGTCTTTGTATACATTACTTATAATCAGGGGCCTTTATGAAGGAAATAATCGACTTCATGCAAAAAAAATCGTCCTTAGCGATTTAATTTTAGTCGACGTAAAGTCCCTGCAAATCTGCTAAAATAAGAATTATAATAATATATTTACGTATTCTTAAATGATTCATTTTGTTGATGTGTTTACTTTAAAACTTAATATTACATCTGGAGGACGTAGCTTAGCATCACTGACAGCGTGTGGAGTTAGATAATTTACTAACCTGCCCAGAAGGCCTAAAACACGCGTGTTGGTGCATCTTTAGCGTGTACACGTGTAGTAAATATTCTCGCATTAATGACTGAGCGTCCACACACATTTAAAAGTAAAACAAATAAAAGTTCTAAAATGTTTATAATCTCACATTTTCCATGACGGTGGCTCGTTTATTTTCTGTCCTCTGGGAGTCTTTCGTTCTTCTCGGGATGAAGAAATTTTCAGTCAAATCGGAAACTTTTTGGGACAAATCGTCGAGATAAAAGTTGTGTGACCTTTCTCTTGGCTGTTTGGATGATGAGTGAGTCCAAATGTTGTTTTGATTCAAAGGATGCACCAGGAGACGCTGCCTAGCAACCGAGCATTCTCACCTGCACGTCTGTTCTAGAATGTCATGAAGTTTCATCCAATCAGAGCGCAGAATGACCCAGACTGTTTCCGTGTATGGAAATGAATTATTATTAATAATCAAGAATATAGATACAGGCAACATGGCAGTGAGATATCTACTGAATTAGTTCATAGCATGACCTCACTGTATCATCAGATATTAAAGGGGACAAATCCACCTCAACAGTGTTTTTGAACATTTATCTGGGTAAAGCCTGGTTCACACGGCAGGATAATTACGCCGATTTTGGCCCCAATTCTCCCCTTCCGATAATCTTAAGGACGCCCTGATCATCATAAAATAATCTTAGAAGATCATCCTGCTGTGTGCGGTGTGTTAAGACTGCTCTCGTCGGGACCGCTCCGATCTCAAATCGGGGATATTAGGATAGGATATAACTTTATTGATCCCCAATGGGGAAATTCAGGCGTTACAGCAGCAGCAGTGCAGAATCAAAACAAAGAGTCAAAAATAAAATAAAATAATAACATAAACATGAATACAGTCCAGGTAGAAAGGGGGGTATATACAGAGGACTATAGTGTGGTGGACTCAGCAGGACAATAAAAGAGATATTAATTATACTGTGCAGTAAATGGCATGTTAAAGTGACCAGTGATGAATTTAAAGTGGCATTTGTGATCAGAAGGTTATGTAAACAGTATTGACCGTTATAAGTAATAAGTTATAAGTATAATTTATATAGTGCAGTTTTGACTAGAGTATAGATATATAGTTATAAGAATATAAGAGTCTAATGTAATATATAATATAGATAGTATAGACATATAGGGAGTTGAAGACCTCGCTAACAGAGGGTTCAGCCAGACGTTCCCAGCAGACCCTCACTACACGTTTGGGCCTGCCGAGTCTGACCGGCTTCCTCCCCTGCCAGCGCATCCAACTCACCACCAGGTGATGATCAGTTGACAGCTCAGCCCCTCTCTTCACCCGAGTGTCCGAGACACACGGCCGGAGGTCAGATGACACGACCACAAAGTCTATCATCGCCCTCCGGCCGAGAGTGTCCTGGTGCCACGTGCACTTACAGTATGGACATCCCTGTGCTCGAACATGGTGTTTGTTATCTGGTTCAGATCAGAGAGGCCGTTCATCTCAATCACCTCCAGGTCTCACTGTTATTGCCCATGTTGTGAAATTATTAGTGTTATTATTAACACACATCGTAATAAAAACAGGGCACCACCTGGCTGACCAAGAACAACTATGTTAATAATTATGGGAATTAATAAGTTATTAATTATGAAATTTTGATGAAGTTATTAATTATGAATTCCATCAACCTCATATCTGAAATTATGAATTCCGGATCAATCAGCAACCGGAAATCACACGAACAATCTTCTGAGTTTTATGTGCAGAATTTAATGAAAGAAGAAGTGAACAATATCAGAATAATGGCATGAATGAAATTGCGTCACAGTGACTGATATATTTGATGTAGGTGAACACCAGAAATGATAAATGTTATTATGCCGACTTGAGTATGGTATTGTGGTCTAACGTTCATCTGATAAACGTGTTAATTTAGTTCGGGACAAAAAGGATGGATGAACGGTGAAAAAGTTTTCTTCTAGATTAAAGAAGAGTATAACCTGAACTCTGGGGAGTTGAAAAGGACACGATATGACAGACCTCTTGCATATATATGACACCAGCTGTTAAATGCGTCTTACTTTGTTGTAGACTCAACGAATCCACCCTGGGGGTACCGAAGATTAGAGGACGTGTTCTGAAGATCCGTCCTCAGCTTCCACGGTCCAGAACTGCTGTGACAATTCGAGTCGGGTCTACTGGTGCAGTTGGGTCGCGTCTTGAGCGTCCAACGGCTTCCCGGAGAGCTCAGAGATTTATCCAAAACAAATATTTCTCTTGATGAACGATAGTTAACTTCCTGTTAACTGAAATGGCCAATTCAGTTAGTTCAGATAACTAAAACGTTTAAGAGTCAATGGTGGAAAAAGGAATAATTCCAAAAAATTTCCAAAAATGATGAAAAACTATTTCATTGAAAATGCGCACGCCTGGACTGGGTTTTTTCATTCAGACATACAGCTTTAAGTTACTGGCTCTTTTTAACTATTTTTTATGCTTTTTTTTTTTTTTTTTACATTTTTATCGAATTAATTTTGCACAGTGTGATTTTCTTCTGCTATCTTGCTTTTCTGCTGTACCTGTAAATTTCTCCTTTTGCGAGATGAATAAAGGATTATCTTATCTTATCTTTTAGAGATGTAAAAATACCACAAGAATAGAAAGAATATACTTAGACTTGTTTTAATATGACTTTATTTTATTCATCGACCAAACAAACTAAATAAATAAAACCATATAATCTCAAAATCTTGAATGAAAAAAGAAGAAATGAGAAAAATAATCCCACAACTAGCCCCTAAATTACATGTCATTTTATAGTAATCAAAGATCATGTATCCAGCATAGCACTGAAACAGCCCTCCTTATAGTCACACATGACCTCCTCCTCTCCTCTGATTACTCTCCATCCTCATAGATTGTATCTGATGTGGTGGTCTGACAGATATGTAGATTGTGGTTGTTGTGGTGGTCTGACCGTCACACATTGGGCAAAGATCACATTAATGTCTTAATGATGATGACATCATTGACTGCAAAATCTGAAGCTCAGGTTTGACTGTTAATGAGTTATGATAATTTCTTTAAATGAAGCTGTTGAACCATCTAATTCTTATCAGCAGAGCTTCAAACAGTCTATTAGTTATCATATATTTTTTCAAAAACAGTTAAAATGGTTGTGTTGGTTTACTCTTTGAATCTTTGACTTTGTGGTCAGAATAGAATGAAGCCGTCTGATTGATAAAAACATCTTTAATTGAAGAATAAAAACAGAAAGTTGCAGATGAGATGAAGACGAGCTGAGCAAACGGATTCCTAAAAACTCATTATTACAGATTCAATAAATGTAGATTAGATTACATATAAAACATAGATCACTGAAAATAACATCAAGATGAATCAGAACGTTTGTGTCGGCTAATTATTTGATTTCAAACACACATTTAGAAAGCCATTAATCAGCTTTTTTTGTGTGCATTTCGTACTTATTCATCACTCTGTGTTCAAAAACTTTTGTTTTCATGTTCTAAAGACGAATAAATGAACTGCAAATAGTTATCACTGAGCAGCAAGGTTTTGACTCACTGTCTCCATCTAGTGGCAAGATGAAACCATTACAGCTACACAACTTTTAACAGAGATGACTGGCTTGGGGCTGCACAGTTGTATTGCTGTTGCCTCACATCGAGAAAGTTCCTGGTTGGGATCCCCAATGGGCCATTGTTCTCCGGGTACTCAAGCTTCCTACCGCAGTTCAAACACATGCTTGTTAGTGTTAACTGGTGAGTCTAATGGTCAGCTCCCTGTCCCAAATTTACGTCTTGATGTGTGCTTATATTTCTGAGGAAGGAATCACAAATTAACTAACCCTAACCCTAACCCAAATTCTAAATTCATCACGTGATTACATTTAATTTTATGCGAAACATTAATATTATGATTTAATCTTTGTGAGGATTTAAAGTTTGTATCAACAAGAACGCCATATTTCAATCAGAGCTTCTTAAAATTATCTTGTTCATCTACTCAAACATTCATTTAACAACTCTGTCAGTAGCTACAACCAGTTTACGGAACTTGTACCGCAGCACTGTTGTGGATCCCTTCATTCGACTCTTCATCTCCTCCAGTTTCTGGACCTTCTCTGTGTCTCCGTTCTCCTTCATCTTTTTAATCAGTAAGTCCAAGTGGACAAGAGTGGACAGAGAATCAGCATTCAGAGCGATCTGCTCCAGTCTGAGAACATGCTCGTAGGACTCTTCCAACCATCGATCTTTGTCCTCTTTAAGTTTGTCCATTGTCTTCTGAAGTGTTTCCAGAAGACTTGTTTTCTCTTCACGGTCTGCTTTACTTTGGTCATACTTCTCTTTCACGTCTTGAAGAGTTATCTGAGGTTTCCTTGTCTTCTGAACATATCTCCACTTTTCCTTCACATGATCAGACGCAGGGCATTTCCCTGTACATACAGTGCAGCGACCCTTACTGATCACCTCACAGTGTTCGGGATACCAGGTCATCGAGCATCCAGGGTAGTGACAGTTCTCCTCACAGACTGTACAACATACAGCTCCACTATAGAACAACAGCCTCATTCCACCACTGATTGGTTCTTTATCTTTGTAGACCTCATCAACTTCTACAGTGAAGTTCTTGTTCCTCTTCATCTCATGTTCATGTGTCTTCAGGGCTTCCTGAGTCTGTTTGATTTCTCTCTGTTTTAATTCAATCAGCTCAACTCGCTCTTGCAGGTTTTGGATCGAGGCTTTCAGTCTGATGCGTTCGTTCAGAACGTCCACAGTTATCCTCAGCTGTTGTGGAGGCGTTTTAAACAGAAACTTTCCAAACTCTGACATTCCTTTCATTGATACATCATATGCATGTTTAAGTGCTCTTTTGTTCTTTGTGTTCGTCCTTTCTTTATTTTGAATGTTATCAAACAGGAAGTGAACAGGCTGCTTCTCTTCATCTTTGGCACACTTGATGTTTGCTTCCTCAAGGGCTTTAAGAACATTTTCAGGTGTATTTCCATTTGAGTGTGTGATGAGACAGACAATGTTGTTCTCCATGTTTTTTCCAAACAGAGACGCCACTGAATCAAGGATGTACCTGAAACGATCACTCAGGTGATTCTCACTCGTTTTCATCACCAGACCCACGACATTTATCTCAGAAACTCCGTCCTCTGAGCGGAACAAGTCAGATAATCTATTTGTGATGTCGTCATCATATTCAATCCCTCTGGTGTTTCCGTAACCAGGAGTATCAATGATGGTCAGAGAGTAGGACAGAGTTTTATCTTCAAAACCAAAGAGATCGTACACGATCACATCTGATGTCTGACTTTCTGTTTGACCTTTCTCCTCCTCCTTCTCTACGATCTCAAACCAGACATCGTCGTCCCACGTCACTCCCATGGCGTAGTTGACCAGAGCGTTGATCAGAGTAGATTTTCCTGTTCCTGTTTCTCCCACAAGCAGGATGGTTTTGTGTACTTTAGTTGGATCTCTTTCACCAAGAGTCATTCTTGTTATGGTCCCAATCTTCTCTTTCTTTGGTGTCAGCTGGTAGACATTAGGAGATCCTGGTCGGATCAGGTGTTTGCAGGTGATGTTGTCATACCTGGTTGTTGTGTTTCTGTTGAGAGGTGAAGACATCCGATCAAAAACCAGAAAACATGGACAAAGAGATCCAAATGGGATCTTTTAATAAAAGCAGTTCATGCATTTTCACACCACATGGAAACCTTTCACAACAATAAGTCTGAATGTGACTCCATCTCAACATTGAATATAAGAAGAAGACCTAGTCACCTTTCAGTTCCCCTTATGGAGGCTACAGACAGTAGCACAGTGGTGTTCAGCTTCTCCTGTCTGGATGGAGATGTTAAGTCCCACAATGCAGAAGAAAGCTGTAAAAAACAGCTTTTCTCTTGCTGAACAACTGAACTGAACAAGCTGTAACCATATTTGCACACTTCTATTTATTTATGTCCAAAACTTATTCGTACCCTGCCTGAAGAGATTCTTTATTTGTATTTTTCATTGATCTTATCAGTTCAGACTTCTCTCCTTTATTCCAACAATTCACTTAACAGACGCTTTAATCCAAAGCAACAAACATCAGAGATGAAGTACAACACAAGCAAAGATCAATCAAAGAGCAAACCATGTCAGTAAGTGCAAACAATCAGCTTTAAGTCCGACTGAACACACAAGTGCTGACAGGAAGTGACCAGAGGTAAAACACAACAGCTGTTCTTAAGAGTTCTAACCAGCATAGAAACCATCTTAAAAGTCGTTATCAAACAAAACCATCGTCAATATGATACAGAGACCTGATTGGTGGAAATTTGACACTTTAATTAATTTTTTATGGGGTTTGTTGTCTGGTTTAAGTAGGTTTGATAGCTCTCCTTCACTCCTTGCTAGCTAATCATAATCTACCTTCGAGTAAAGTCACCTGAACCAAAAAACAAACATCCCACACAGGTGAGGTAACAAAATGTGTGGGGAGTTCCTGAGGGAGGGAGGGAGCTGCGGAGAAGACTCTGACCCAGCAGGTTCAGTGCTCAGTTCTGTAACGCGGCTAAAAGAGGTTGGCGTCTGAAGATAGGGGTCGGCTCCTTCCCCTAAGCGTCTGAGGCTCGGAGAAGGAGTGTGATGGTGAAAGATATCAGTGAGGTAGGAGGGGGTCAAGGACTTTATGTGTGAGGAGCAGGATGTTGAAAGTAATCAAATAATAATGTTGATAATAACGACGCGCGGTCAGAACGTTTTGCGCATTGTCAGAATTTTATTCCAACAATCAAATAATAACAACTAAAAACAACGTATCTGTGTTAAGGAAATATATCACTCACGTTGCCATGGTTACGTCTTCAGATGAGCTGGAGGAGGGGGCAGCTGATTGGTTCTCTGAAATAAATTTTAAAACAAGCAAGTGACCTCAGCATCCTGTCAGCTGCCATCTTGATATTATCAGCTCTTAACGAGTGAACAAACTCGCTCAGCTCCTCCCCCTTCATGCAAACATTTATCAAACAATTACACTGAATGTCGCTTCATATCAGTCTTACCGTCAGTTTGTCTTTGTTTCCGTGTATTTCAATCTGCTGTTATCTCTTCTCTTTGTTTGTAAGTCTGTGTTTTAAAGTGTTCTAACCTGTCGCTCAGAGTCAGCTGTCTGATGTCGAGGAGAGAGAGCAGAGTTTATATCAGCAGTGGGAGGGACACCTGAGGTCTCATGATGTCACAGAAAAGTTTATTTCATCAAAGCAAGAACATTACCTTAACTCTCCGCCCTGTCTTCCTTTTTCTGTTTCACTGAACCTCGCTGTTTCTCTGAAATCACGTGACAACAGATTTTTATTACTTAAGGAATAGTAGTACCTGACCTGATCTGTTGTACATTTCAACAACAAGGCAATTCAAAGTGATTCACACAATCAATCAATCAAAGTTTATTTGTATAGCACATTTAAAACAACCTTGACCAAAGTGCTGTACAGGCAAAACAGCACACTGTAAAAGACAATAAAGCAATAAAAATACAATAAATAGGAGCATGAAATAAAAAAGATGATGTCAACCTCAGCTTGTTTTAAAGACTAAAGCTAAGAGGAAGGTTTTTATCAGTGATTTGAAGTTTTCAATGGAGCAGTTCTTATATTAACAGGTAGGACGTTCCAAAGAGTGGGAGCAGCCACAGCAAAGGCTCTGTCACCTTCGGTTTTCTACCGGCATCTTGTAACATCTAACAGCATCTGGTTAGATGATCGCATCGCTCTGACAGGAGTAATGGACAGTCAATAACTCAGACACATGTTGAGGCGGCAGCGCATGAGACATGTACTGTAAAGCATCATAACAGGGAAGAAAAGAAACATTAAACTTCAAGAAGTTGCAGCAAGCTACGGCTCAAACCAGTGAGCACAGGGGTCCTTCCAGCCTAAAAGCCCATCCTTGAGTTGGTCCAATCTAAGTGTAAATCTGACTCTTGTGGGAGGTGCTCCTGCAGAGCTGAGGACTTAACCTGTACTGACGTGTCAGCGCAGCAGCCTGTGCTAGAATGATGACGAATTCCAAGACGTGATGCATGAGAGCGATGATGATGATTATGTATAAAAACTGTCTCACTAAAAAGATGAATCAAAGTCAAAGAAAATATGTTCAACAAAGTGCTTGTGATGTGTGTTTTTATCCATATTGTGGATGTAATTCAATGGGATGATAAAAAAAAAAATGCCCGGAACACCTCCCTAAGGAGGCGTCCAGGGAGCATCTGGAACATACGCCTGAGCCACCTCAGCTGACTCCTCTCAATGTGAAGTGGCTCTACTCCAAGCTCCTCCATGATGGTCAAGCTCCTCACCCATCTTGAAGGGTGCGCCCACATACAAAGTACACGCTTCTAATTACACATGCACATGTGCGCACACACACCCCCATACACAAACACAGACGTGTGACCTGAAGGTGACATTACCTAATCACCCACTTAAAGACACACACACACACACACACACACACACACACACACACACACACACACATACAAGCACCCTCACTCAGACAGGTGTTTTTTTCAAAGGTTCAAGACAAAGAGACCAATTGGCTCTAAAAAGGCTTTGAAAATGTTGATCGAGTCTTTTTGAGTCTTTTCTGGCTCTTGCCAACTGACTCCACTTCGCTCTGAACAAAGCGACGTGGTTCAGGTACTTAGTTTTAAACTTTTGAGAACTTATTTTTAACTTTTATTTTTTCCTTTTATACATTTTTAGCAGATTTTTCACTTATTTAAAAAAAATGTTCAATAAAATTTCATAAATCGTCCAAAATCATCTTTCTCTGATTGGGTTTCTTCACAACATCCCGTGAGCCTCGGAGGTCAGCATGGACCCACCACACCATGGCACACAAAAAAGAAACCTCTCACACCACCTAGCATTGACAGTAGAGGGAGGGCCGTTAAGGGGTTGTACTGGTACCTATTATCCTACGGAACTGATGTTTTTGGGCAGTAAATCCTGGTGACGGTCAGATGGACCATTTCTCCTTGGCTGGGTGTTATTTCATTGTGAGCTCCAATAATCTAGGAAATAGTAGACTAGAGGTAGGTAAGATTGCCCTCTGAGTTCGAGGAAATAGTAGATGACTTAACTGCAGTAGGTGACTTCTTCTGTTAGCCACAATAGGATCGTGCCCCTTTATTTTATTGTTTTATATTTACCCATTACAGGCGCGTCGAGTTTGTGCCACACCTTTCCACGGAGGAGCTTTCCAACCACCTTGGTGACTTTGTCATGGGTGATGGACGACTCTCTGCTTCCAAGACACACGGCCGGAGGTCAGATGACACGACGATGATCAACCACAAAGTCGATCATCGACCTCCGGCCTAGAGTGTCCTGGTGCCACGTGCACTTATGGACATCCCTGTGCTTGAACATGGTGTTTGTTATGGACAAACTGTGACTGGCACAGAAGTCCAATAACCGAACACTGCTCTGGTTCAGATCAGAGAGGCCGTTCATCCCAATCACCCCCCTCCAGGTCTCACTGTTGTTGCCCACATGAGCGTTGAAGTCCCCCAGTAGAACAATGGAGTCCCCAGTCGGAGCACCGTCCAGCACCCCTCCGAGGGACTCCAAGAAGGCCAGGTACTCCGCACTGCTGTGCAGTCGTAGGCTGAGACAACAGTCAGAGACCTGTCCCAGGCGTAGGGACGCGACCCTCCCGTTCACTGGCTGAGCTGCGGGGCGATAAGCAAGAATAACACAACAGGGACCCGCTGGAGTATAAAAACACTGTGCTGAAAGGATGAAGGGCACAGCTCTGTCTGTGAATGCCCGCTATGCTCCTCCGTCTGTCTGCTCTTACTGTTCCGCATCTATCTGTCGATTTACATGAAGCGTGATTGACTTCGAGATCAGCCAATCACAGCTCAGTTCAGGGAGTTTGCCTCTGACTTTAAACCAATAGGAAGGCAGGTTGCTGACGCTGTATGTAGAGAGGGCACACAGCGGGAGGATGCCGGTGCAGATCTCCACTTCTCTGTTTCTGTTATTACGAGGAAAGTGTTAAAGATAGAAACATTATCAATGATGCAAGATGTCACCTGATCTTATTTGTATTTTTAAATTGATTTGCATTGCAATAATAATTTATGGGACACATTGTGCAATAACATCCATCCGTATATGCATCGTGTGCATGAGAGTGTTCATACAGTTTATACAGACTTATAACTTTAACTTACTGGCTCTATTGAACTTTTTTTTTTAATGCATTTTTTTTTTTTTTACATTTTCATCAAATTAATTTTGCTCTGTGTGATTTCCTTCTGCTATCCTGCTTTGCTGATGTAACGGTAAATTTCTCCATCTCTCTTTATCTTTTATCTTATCTTTTAGAGATGTAAAAAATACCCCAAGTATAGAAAGAAAATGTACCTTAGTTGTTTTGATATAACGTTATTTTATTCATAAACCTAACAAACCAACTAAACAAAACCATAAAATCTCAAATCCTTAATGAAACAAGGAGCAAAGACACCAACACAGCCACTCACATCCCACAATTAGCCCTTAAGTTACATGTCATTTTATAGTAATCAAAGAAGATCACACAACACCAGAGAACATGACCTTGATTAACACATACTGCTGTTCATTTTTTTTACATGTATTTGATATAAATGTTTTATAAATGGATTCCTTTCATGTGAATCTTTTGGCTCCTTTTTTGAAAAGTGAAAGTTGAAGTTTGGGTTGTCAAAAGCAGTGAGAAGCTGGTGGCCTGGGTTTGAATCCATCCTGTAGTTCCTTTCCTGCAGGTCAGGAAAACTTAAGACGACCAGCCACAGAGAGCCAATATTTATTTGTAATGTTGGTCTGATCAGGTTTTGGCTCACTGTCTCCATCATGTGGCATGATGAACACATTACATTATGTTGGGGCTGCAGTTGCCTCACAGCAAGAAGGTTCCTGGTTGGGATCCCCGTTGGAAAGGGCCAACGTATGTTCTCTCCTGGTACTCCAGCTTCCTCCCACAGTTCAAACACATACTCGTTATTTTTACTAGTGACTCTAATGGTCACAGTTCTCTGTCCCAAGCTTTCATTCCTGATGTGGGCAAATATTTCTGGGGAAGGAATCGCAAATTACCTCACCTTAACCCAAATTTTAAATTTACAATGTGATTGCATTAAATCTTATGTGTAACATTAATATTATGATTTAATCTTCGTGAGGATTTAAAGTTTGTAGTAACAAGAACACCATGTTTCAATCAGAGCTTCTCAAAATGATCTTCTTCACTCACTGAAACGTTCATTTAACATCTCTGCCAGCAGCTTCAGCCAGTTTACCGAACTTGTACCGCAGCACTGTTGTGGATCCCTTCACTCGACTCTTCATCTCCTCCAGTTTCTCGACCTTCTCTGCGTCTCCGTTCTCCATCATCTTTTCAATCAGGAAGTCCAAGTGGACAAGAGTGGACAGAGAATCAACATTCAGAGCGATCTGCTCCAGTCTGAGAACATGCTCGTAGGACTCTTCCAACCATCGATCTTTGTCCTCTTTAAGTTTGTCCATTGTCTTCTGAAGTGTTTCCAGAAGACTTGTTTTCTCTTCACGGTCTGCTTTACTTTGGTCATACTTCTCTTTCACGTGTTGAAGAGTTATCTGACGTTTCCTTGTCTTCTGAACATATCTCCACTTTTCCTTCACATGATCAGACGCAGGGCATTTCCCTGTACAGACAGTGCAGCGACCCTTACTCATCACCTGACAGTGTTCGGGATACCAGGCCATCGAGCATCCAGGGTAGTGACAGTTCTCCTCACAGACTGTACAGCACACAGCTGCTTCATAAAAGACCAACCACCACATTCCACTGCTGATATCTTCTTTGTCTTTGTAGACCTCATCAACTTCTGCAGTGAAGTTCTTGTTGCTCTTCATCTCTTGTTCATGTGTCTTCAGGGCTTCCTGAGTCTGTTGGATTTCTCTCTGTTTAAATTCAATCAGCTCAACTCGCTCTTGCAGGTTTTGGATCGAGGCTTTCAGTATGATGCGTTCATTCACAACGGCCACAGTTGTCCCCAGCTGCTGTGGAGCCGTGTTTTGTAGAAACTCTCCAAACTGGGACATTCCTTCCATTGATACATCATATGCATCTTGAAGGATTTGTTTGTTCTCTTCTGTTCTTTCTTTATTTTGAAGGTTATCAAACAGGAATTGAACAGGCTGCTTTTTTGCATCTTTGGCACACTTGATGTTTGCTACTTCAAAGGCTATAAGAAGATGTTTAGGTGTCATTCCATCTGAGTGTGTGATGAGACAGACAATGTTGTTCTCCATGTTTTTTCCAAACAGAGACGTCACTGAATCAAGGACGTACCTGAAACGATCACTCAGGCGTTTCTCGCTCGCTTTCAGCACCAGACCCACAACATTTATCTCAGAAACTCCGTCCTCTGAGCAAAACAAGTCAGATAATCTAGTCGTGGTGGCGTCATCATGTTCAATCCCTCTGGTGTCTCCGTATCCAGGAGTATCAATGATGGTCAGAGAGCAGGACAGAGTTTTATCTTCAAAACCAAAGAGCTCGTACACGATCACATCTGATGTCTGACTTTCAGTCTGACCTTTCTCCTCCTTCTCTACGATCTCAAACCAGACATCGTCGTCCCACGTCACTCCCATGGCGTAGTTGACCAGAGCGTTGATCAGAGTAGATTTTCCTGTTCCTGTGTCTCCCACAAGCAGGATGGTTTTGTGTACTTTAGTTGGATCTCTTTCACCAAGAGTCATTCTTGTTATGGTCCCAATCTTCTCTTTCTTTGGTGTCAGCTGGTAGACATCAGGAGATCCTGGACGGATCAGGTGTTTGCAGGTGATGTTGTCATACTTGGTTGTTGTGTTTCTGTTGAGAGGTGAAGACATCCAATCAAAAACCAGAAAACATGGACAAAGAGATCCAAATCTTTTAATAAAAGCATGATGTCCATTGTTGTGTTTGTGTAGGTCATTCCAGATGTGTTTGTTCACCACCTTATTTGCCTCTATAAAGGTTTATTCTCTGATGGGCCCACTGCCCAACAGAAATGTGGTTTTGCTTATGTAAATTATGTAATCTGATTTTTTTTTTTTTCACACCACATGGTAAACTTTCATAACAATAAGTCTGAATGTGACTCCATCTCAACATTGAATATAAGAAGAAGACCTAGTCACCTTTCAGTTCCCCTTATGGAGGCTACAGACTGAACGGTGATTTTCAGGGACTCAAAGACCCCGTTGATTGGGTTTTTAATGCTGATTCCAGCCCTGTGCACAGTGGTGTTCAGCTTCTCCTGTCTGGACGGAGATGTTAAGTCCCACAATGCATAAAAAAGTGGTACAAAGTCTTTTTTTTTCTTGCTGCTACAACTGAACTGAACAAGCTGTCGCCATATTTCTTTCTTTATTTTATTTATGTCCAAAACATATTCGTACCCTGCCTGAAGAGATTCTTCATTTGTATTTTTCAATGATCTTATCGGTTCAGACTTCTCTCTCCTTTTTTCCTACAGTTCTACAATTCGCTTTAATCCAAAGCTACGTACATAAGACAGAAAGTACAACACAAGCAAACCATGTCAGTAAGTGCAAACAATCAGCTTTAAGTCCAACTGGACACACAAGTACTGACAGGAAGTGACCAGAGGTAAAGTCACCTGAACCAACTCACAAACATCCCACACAGGTCATATAACAACAACACAATTAATAAACATTAAGTACTATTTTTAACAGGTGAGTCTTGAATGATTGGAATGTAGTTGGGCTGGTCAGTGTTAAATGTGTGTGGGGAGTTCCTGAGGGAGGGAGGGAGCTGTGGAGAAGACTCTGACCCAGCAGGTTCAGTGCTCAGTTCTGTACGGCAGATAAAAGATGTTGGCATCTGAAGATAGGGTTGGCTCCTTCCCCTAAGAGTCTGAGGCAAGGGGGAAGTGTGATGGTGAAGGATATCAGTGAGGTAGGAGGGGTCTGGTGTTCAAGGGCTTTATGTGTGAGGAGCAGGATTTTGAAGGTAATCAAATATTAATGTTGGAACAACAAGTATCTACACAGAGCGATGAGCTACGTAGTGCATCACAGGCTGCAAGTCAGCGGAAAGATAATCCACTGCTGAAGTGAAAATGGGAACTTTAACCACACCGAGCCAGACGCGGGAACAAGTTCAGACACGGCACAGAAAAGTGTCTTTAGATTGGTCATGACCAACACACGGTCAAAACTTTCTGACAACACGCGGTCAAATGTGACAAAGCAAGATTTGTATTCCAACAATCCAATAATAAACACTAAAACACCTCTGTGTTAACGAAATATATCACTTACGTTGCCATGGTTACGTCTTCAGATGAGCTGGAGGAGGGGGCAGCTGATTGGTTCTCTGTAATGAAAAAAAACAAGCAAGTGACCTCGACGTCCTGTCAGCTGCCATCTTGATATTATCAGCTCTTAACGAGTGAACAAACTCGCTCAGCTCCTCCCCCTTCATGCAAACATTTATTAAACAATTTCACTGAATGTTGCTTCATATCGATCTTAACGTCAGTTTGTCTTTGTTCCCGTGTATTTCAATCTGCTGTTATCTCTTCTCTTTGTTTGTAAATCTGTGTTTTAAAGTGTTCTAACCTGTCGCTCAGCTCTCAGAGTCAGCGGTCTGATGTTGAGGAGAGAGAGCAGAGTTTATATCAGCAGTGGGAGGACACCTGAGGTCACATGATTTCACAGAAACAGACCACAAAAATGTTTCAATTATCATAACAATAACATTACCTTTTAAAGTCAACTCTCCTCCCTCTCTTCCTTTCCATTTCACTGAACCTCACCGTTTCTCTGAAATCATGTGACAACAAAAGATTTTTATTACATAATGAAGAATAATACCTGATCCGTCTTCACAAACATTGACACGAATCTTATCAGATACCAGCTAACATACATTCAAGAAGTTGGAGCAAGTTATGGCTCAAACCAGTGAGCACAGGGGTCCTCCCAGCCCACAAAGGCCACCCTTGAGTTGGTCCAATCTCAGTGTAAATCTGACTCTTGTGGGAGGTGCTCCTGCAGAGCTGAGGACTTAACCTGTACTGACATGTGTCAGCGCAGCAGCCTGTGCCAGAATGATGACGAATTCAAGGCGTGATGCATGAGAGCGACAATGACTATGATTATGTATTTTGTATTTTTTTGCATAGGATTAAGTCCCTAGAGATGTACCATCTCTTTTTAAGGGGGTCCTAACATTAGACTATTTACAACATGACTTAAAAATTGAAAACAATTCAAAAGAACAAAAGAAATTAATAAAAAATAATTACAATACACAAACAAACAACAAACTGCTCAGGCAACCCAGTAATAACTGTTACAGTTGTGTACTCACCCACCAAGGTTGCACCATCTGAGGAAGTGGAGCGGATCTATGAGGACCTCACAACATTGGTTCATCATGTCCCAGGACACAACTTCCTTGCAATTCTGGGCGACTTCAACGCAAGGATTGGACCAGAGGACGTTCCCTTTCCCTACCACGACTCTACCAACCGCAATAGGGCATACCTCACTGCCCTTCTCATGGAACATCAGCTTCTGGCAGTGATCACCATCTTCCAGAAAAGAAAAGGCAAGAGGTGGACCCTCCGAGACCGAGAATCAGGTGTACTGCACCAGCTGGACTACATCCTAGTGAGGCGAAAGTGGAGGAACTCAATGCTGAGCCATACAGCACGTTCAGCACTGTGGGTTCTGATCACCGTGATCTCTCCATGAGGGTACGACTGAGCCTCAGGGCCCCCAAGCCGAGCCCCAGGTTCTGGTATGACTGGAAGACACTCTCAACTGACCCAGGCCTGCAAACCAGGTATAAGGAGGAGGTAATGAGCCGCTTTCAGCAGTTGGACGAAGCAGCAGAGCCCAGCAATGAGTACAGGCGTTTTGTTGTTGCCAACGAAGAAACAATAAGGGCATGCGTACCTGTGCTGGACAAGACCAGAAACTCCCTGCGGTCCAAACACCCGGAGGTTGTAGTGGCACGGAGCAAGGTGGAAGAAGCACTGCTTGACTTTGCACAAGAGCCTAGTATGGAGAAACGTAAGATACTGAATGAGGCCAAATAGTCTGTCTTCGGTACCTACGACAAGAGGGTGCAAAGAGCTCAGGGGGCGCATTGTGAGAGCCAGTATGGAGAAGCATGGAGGGTCCTCAACGAGATGACAGGACGAAAGAGGAAAAAGGAGGGACAGGTTGAAGGATGCAGCCCTGAGGAGAGAGTGGTGACATGGTTCAACCATTTCAGAAAGCTGCTAGGAACAACATCAGATGAAAGGGAGGAGGAAATACCATCATTCCTCCATGACCTCAACATCAAGGATGGTCTCTTCACAGTTACTTAGTTTGCCGAGGCTAAAAGTACACTGAGAGAGGGTAAAAGTGCTGGGCCGGACGCCATTCCCTCAGAGGTCGTAAAGAAGTGTGGTCTTGACAACATCCTTCTTGAGTTCTGCAACCTTGCTCTCCTCAACAACAAGCTGCCTGACATGTGGTCTCTCTCCAGCATCATCCCGGTGCCCAAATCTGGAGACCTCTCAAAACCAGACAACTACCAAGGCATCAGCCTGGCCTGTATCGCTGCAAAGGTCGACAACCACATGATACTAAACCGGCCATTGACCCTCACCTGAGGGAAAACCAAAACGGCTTTCCACACTATCCCAGATCCTGAATCTTAGGAGATTAATCGAGGAGGTGAAGAACAACCTGACAGCTGTACTGTGCTTCATTGATTTCAAATAGGCTTTTGACTCAGTGCACAGAGGCAGCATGATGAAGATCCTGAAGGTCTATGGTGTCCCTCCTAACTTGCTCTGGGCAATAGAGACCACATACTTTACGCAGGCCAAGGTTGTGACCCCAGATGGCGACAGTTTGGAGTTTGACATCCTGCCTGGGGTAATGCAAAGAGATACCCTCGCCCCATTCCTCTTTGTCATTGTCCTGGACTACTCGCTCAGGAAGGCCATCAACGGGCGAGAGCAGGATCTTGGCCTCACTATCACACTAAGGAGGTCAAGTAGGCACCCTGCAGTAGTCTTGACTGGTCTGGACTATGTGGATGACATCTGCCTGCTCTCCAACTACATGGAGCAAGCACAGGAGCTCCTCAGCAGAGTGGAGTCAGAGTGTGCCAAGCCTTCAGCTGAACGCCAAGAAAACTGAGGTGATCATCTATAACATCCAAGCAGAACACCCACCTCTTACAACAACAGGAGGCACTGCTCTGAAGGAAGTCCACGACTTCAAGTAACTGTTCTCATGGGTCAACTCAGAGCAAGATCTGAATGTGAGAACTTGCATGGAGAGCCCTGAATGGTATGGCCAGTGTCTGGAACTCCAATCTCCCCCAACAAATCAAACTCAGCTTCTTCTATGCGACAGTGGAGGCTGTTCTCCTTTAAGGCAGTGAATGCTGGACCATGAAGCCAACTTTGCAGAAGGCTTTAGATGGGTGCTAAACTAGAATGCTACGTGTAGTGCTGAACATCAGCAAGAGCGCACGTCACCAACAAGACTCTGTATATTGGAGTATCCAGGGTGAGCGACAAAATAGCTGCTAGGGGAATGAGACTTGCAGGACACTGCCAAAGACACCAAGAGCTACCAGCCAGCAAACTGGTGCTGTGGGAACCAGCACATGGGCACCGGTCACAAGGACATCCCACAAACACACATCTGGATGTTATCAAGAAGGACGCAGGAGCGCAAAGCACCAACGAGCTGGCCGGAAGTATGAAAAACCGGGATGACTGGAAGTGACGATGGAAGGCTCATCTGAGGATGACCTCGAGAGAGCAACTCACGAGGTAGAAACTGTCGAATTAAAAAGGTTGCTTAATCAAAGTCAAAGAAAAAACTGTTTAACAAAAGGAACTCTGAGTTATCTGATGAAATGCTTATGTGTAGTTTTATATATCGTGCATGTATTTCTACGGAAAGACAAAAAAAAGGACATTGAGGAACATGGAATATTTAGTCTGTGTTTTTCTTACCCTCTGGTCGGTTCATTGTCTTTGCCATGAGCAGTTGTTCTCTGCTCCCTGGATTTACTTTGTTTTTCTTCTTGTGGATTTTGGATTATTGTTTGAGTGAATTTGTTTTTGGCTTTTGTTTAAATAAATCAGCATTTTTGTTTATTCTGCAATTGGGTCCTCCTTCCCTGTTTTTTGCCCATAACAACGTGACTTAAGCCCCGTTTCCACCGAGCGGTCCGGCTCAGGTCGTCTCGGTACGGCGTGCATTTTGCGGCGTTTCCATAGACTAATCCCGGGAAAGATTCCCAAATAACCGATTCGTACCGTCCCTTCCGTTGGGGTGCCAAGAATGACGAGCCGACCCAAAAAGGTGGAACTAAACACTGCAGTCCGTTGATTGGTTGAAAGAATCGTCACTTCCTGTGTTACGTCGGCAAACAAAACTCACCCGTGTTTAAACCACTGACTGTAACACAGCTGATTGTTTACGTCTGAATTTCATCTCGCGGCACACAGCCTTCTCAAAGCTTGATTGAGTTCTTGTAATGAAGAGTCACATGTCAGTGACAGAGGAGATGAACTGCTGGATGTCTTCCAGCATTGGATGTGTTTGTGTAGCGTTTTTCTCCTTTGTTGAATCTATTATTTAGCCGTTAGCTGTTAGCTGCTATCATATGATGCTATTTACATAGCGGCTATCTTCATCCAGCTTACACGCCGCCTACCAAATAGGGCACAGGGCCAAACTGTATTGATCCATACCGGACTGCTGTGTGGAAACGGGGCTAAAGAACAAAGTAAAGTTTTACAATGGCCGTTTTTAGAAATGCAACATGGCTGCCACTTAGACAACGAGGAAAATGCACACATTGTTTTTCTGACTCCTTACACGATTACCTTTCCAAAAAAGTTTAGTTTAGCAAATCCTGCAGAAAGATATCGTGAACCTGACTATTTGTGTCGATGTATCTCAGACTTGAGTGTGAGAATAATACATGATTTTTACATCATGACAAATGCATAATCACCAAGTGTAATCTATTAGTGTCTGCATTGTTACTGTAAAAATCAGTTGCTGTTCTCATTGTCTTAACAGAGCTGTTTGACTGCCTCTTGAGCCTGTGCATCTTTTTTATCTCTCTCTGTGGAGTGGGGATTGCTTGCTGTATCAGTTTGTAAGTCTGTAAAAACTTCTACCAATGTCTGCCACGAGGTGCCCATCTGATGAACCAATCACAGCCTCCCTGTCTCCCTGCTCTCTGATGAACCAACCAATCACAGGCCTCCCTGTCTCCCTGCTCGTTCTCTATCGCATGCATGCTCTAGCTCACACTCAAAGCTCGTCACCGATGACGGAGTTTATACTGAGTTTACTGACCGCTGAATGAGACATGAGATGACGTAGTTTCTACACGATGAAGAGATGAGCTGAGGTCACCTTCTGGAGCAACGGCAGTAGGCCATGTAAGTGAGGGGGCGTGGCTTTAGAGGGAGCACAGAGGGGAGGGGGAGGGTGTAGACGGAGCGCTGAGGGAATGCGACTTTTTACATTTCAGTTATTTATATTCACCAAACCTGCCTTTAAGTGTAATGTGGACATTTTAAGTTTTCAATTTAACCAAACGGCGATATTATCGGTCACATCAAGATTCAAACGGCCCAGAAATCTGAACTGACGAGCAGTTTGCCGTCAGTGTTGCTTCACACAGTATACCTGCATGGTAAATATACTGTGTGTGTGTGTGTGTGTGTGTTTTAAGAGCGGCCTCTGTGTCTACATGTCGGTTACACTCTGTTAGCTTCATCCTTGGAGTCTGTAATAGAAATGATCCTGAATGGATGAATAAACTGCTGCACTGAAGGGAAATGAAAGTGTTCATGTCTGAAGGTCTGGTGCTCGGCGAGAGATTTAATGGTGTGTTGAAAGACTACAAGCCACAAAGAGTGTAAATGTGGCGTGTGGGTTGAAGTGTTGGCCTGCAGGTACAGTCTCCTAGGCACGAGGTTTTATGAAAAGGCTGCACTTTAAAAAGTCAGTTTGAACTACTGCAGTGACCTCTGGAGAGACCGGTGAGCCGGAAAGGTACCTCAGAAAGAACAGACAGTAGTCCTTCTCCTGATTCTCCTGACATCTGATTTCTTCTCAAGCTGTCACAAGAAACTGAAGTAACGTTTGATGGACGACAGACAGACATCTAAAAAATGCAGTCAAAGAAATATAGATTTTTTTTTTTCAGGTGAATATTTTGGATTGGTAATCCAAATAAATCCTAAACACAGAAACCATGCCGAGTCTGACGCATTTATTTTTCTATTGATTGCGAAGAGCCGAAAGAGTAAAAAAAAAAGACAAAATGGACTGACCATGTTTCCACTCACATGTACCTCCACAGGCAAATAAACTGTAAATCCATTAAATCTTATGGGAATCTCCTTGATATCTGATGTGGCTGAGAAAATCCCCCTTCGTAATATTTTGGTCCAATGGACAAAAAAAAAACTGAACTTCAGGATTTCAGAGACAGATGAAAATTTCGTACGAAAAAAACCGTACACAATGTGCATGGTTTCTGCACATTAGAGTTTTTATCGGTTTGTGGTAAAATAAAAATGGATACAATAAAAACAGACTGAAATGACCTTAATATATTATCATGCTTGAATGGAAACCATGGAGGTTTTCTCCCAGCAGAGGTCACTCATGACACCGTTTCATCTCCCTCCATCAAATTACATCTCCTGCTTGTAATTTTACTCCAAAGCTTCCTCCCTTATTGCCTCGCCGGCTGTGTCCCCGGGGGAATCAGGTCCCAATTTGAGCAGGTTTGTGCAATATAGGCTCCTGTGGATTGTTTGTTTATTGGCTGCTGTCTGTCAGGTTGGTCGTTTCTGTTCAGATGAGGTTTTGTTAGAAACTTTGTGTCCTAAAGGGGAAGAAGCTCAATCTGTGTCACTCTCAGGAGAAGATCTGCTGCCTGACAGATGAACTACAGCAAGAAAGTTTATGCAGAGGAAAGATTTTAAAAACAACTGCACATAATGAAATCCTCTTTTTGTTTTATTCTGCTGTTTACATGTTTGGCCTTGTAGTCAAAGATGCAGTCTCTACACCAGAGGTCGGGAACCTTTTTTGCTGTGAGAGCCAAAAAAGTCACATATTTTGAATTTTATTTCTTTGAGAGCCATCCTATGTTTTGACCGTTTCATCAATGAAATGTTATCATTGCATAATAGACACACCGCGGTCCCTGCTCTCTGCACAAATGAGAATTCCTCTGTCCATTCATGCTGAAGTGTGCGGTACTCCTCATCTCTTTTTCTTTTCCCCATCTTCTTCTTCAGGTTTGCTCTGCATCAAGCAGCGAGCTGATTTACTGATTAAAACGGCAGGAAGTGTAGGCTAGTATAGCTATTTACCGCTATAATCCAATAAAAATAGAGGCGTCTGACCCTCCCGTACGTGAAGTCGAAGGACAGCTGTGATTGGCTACAGACCAACACAACTCTGAACAAGTGCGGTAAAAAACGATAATAATGTATGGTATTTTGTTTTTTTTTAAAGATTATTTTAACACTATGATTTCTGTAACATTTTACTTGAATATCAGTGGATTTATTTACTACTTTTTGTGTAAAGAAATGCCAGGTAAGATTTATCTGAGAGCCAGATGAAGTCATCAAAAGAGCCACATCTGGCTCGCGAGCCAAAGGTTCCCGACCCCTGCCCGACACACTTAAAGGTGCATTCAGTCAGCCGTGTAGTGAATAAAGTAGTAAAATGATCCTCTGTGATCAGACATGAAGGAAACATGCTATGTTGAGATAGCTCTCTGTAATGATTAGAATTTAGACTGTAGCACCCATTTTAAACACTAGGTGTCAGAGTTACATATTACTCCTTTAAATCAACACAAACAGAACAAGTCTGTAACTGAGAACACTTATAAATGTTATGCTAAAAGATCCTTCGTTACACATTTTCAGTGAAACGTGTTTCCACACTTAAAATTCAACATGAATAGTAAAAAAATAAAAACCTGGATTTTTTAGTTATTTTTCTGACATTTTAATCTTTGGCGTGAGGCAGTAACAACGGGCCCAGAGCAGGCTGTCAGTGCTTGGGCTCCGGAGTTAGAAGGTACACACACACAGACACAGACACACACACACACACACACACACACAAACGAGTGTGTTCAAACTGAAAAGTCCTTGATGAAAACAGAACACTGAGTCTGATCGACTTCATGTGTGTTTAAGTTTCTGCAGGTTAACCGTTAAAAGCTGAAGTTGGAGGTCTGGTTGATGGCGGCCGGTTTAGCGAGTAGATTTCTGAGGTGGAGGTCGACGGTGCAGCTTTCTTCCACTTCCTGCAGGTGTAGGCGACGGTGATGGTAAATGAATGGTTGAAGAGGAGGAGGGGATGAAGATTCATCAAGGCGAGCACACTGGAAATAAATGTGATCATATAAATGTTAAAGTTCTGCCAAGCTCGTGAGTTTCTAAAATGTTGAAGAAAGCTGGTTACTTTGAGGCTGCAGCTTACTTCACTTTCAGTAGAAGAAGAGTGCAGACAGGAGCTGAAGCTTCATCCTGTATTTCAGGAAGTCTGAAGGCAGAAGCTGGAGCTTTCACAGGTAGAGGTCAATGCTGCAGGATGAGTGCAGAACCTTCAGCTGGATTTGGACAGCAGGTGGAGGCTTCTGACCCAGGAAGAGGCAGAGAGGGAAGTTTCTGCTTTCTTTTGTACCTGTCTACACCGGTGGAGGAAACAGAGCAGGTTATTTAAAGAAGCAAGAAGAATCTGAGGATGGAGGCAGCGGCTGTTGCTTTCTCCTTGATGTTTTGGATTCCCTCTCTTGCAGAACCTTGCTGACTGAAATCCTAACAGTTGATTCCTCCAAATAGTCATGATACAAGTGGGGGATACAAGTTTTTTTTTTTTTAGCCAGGAAAAATTCCCCACGCGATCTCCTCTCAGTCTGTCTGCAGACGGAGGAAGCTGCAGGCTGCTTACAAAAGCTTCCAGGTGGAAGTCTTAGTGGCATATTTCTGCCTGATGCAACCAGTAGAAATGACATTACAAGTTGCTTGCAGGAGTTAGAGGACACAGCTGGTGTAGAAGTTGGCTTCAAGGGTCATGTGCAGTAATACACCTGTGCAGGTTGAGGTGATATGTGCTTGCAAAGGCCCTCAGTGGAGGTTTGATATGAGTCTGTCTGCCAGGATGCAGGTGGAGGAAGCTGCATGTTTCTGACAGAGGTTGAAGGTAAAGCTTGGTTGAGGAATCAGAGACTGGTGTTGTAGTTTGAGGTCTCAGATCCTCAGGTGGAGGCAGACTGGTTTCTAGATGTTATCATGGTAGCTCTTAGCGAGCAGTATCTGCAGGTGGAGGAAACTGCAGGCTGCTCGCAAAGGCTTCAAGATGGAGGATTAATACAGACGTTTCTTTCAGATGCAACGAGCTAAGATGACTTTGCAGGTTGCAGACAAGAGTTAGAGGACATAGTTGGTGTAGAAGTTGGCTTTTAGAGTCATTTGTTTGAATCTACAGGTGGAGTTTGTAGTGATATTTTAATGCAGATTCCTTAGCTGGATGTTTGATATCCACTTATCTGTAAGAGCCTGCAGGTGGAGGAAGCTGCAGGATTCTTGCAGAGATATCAAGTTGACCAATAAGGTGAATATTGTAGCTTTGAGCTTCGAGCTTGGAGGTGGAGCTAAGCTAAAGCTAATGGTTGTAGGTAGAGAATTTGTATTTGGCTGTGTGCAGGTGGAGGTGTTAGCAGCAGAGGACTGATGGCAGTGTTTAGATTTTAAGAGTGATGGAAGATCCTCCTGCTGCTTGCTGTCAAATGTATATATCCCAGGAGGTGCTTAAGGTGGAGTCTTGCTTTAAGAGCTTTAATCTAAGTCACTAAAAGTCTATTAATCTATTCTAATATTTACAGCTGCATTTTGGTCTTTGTATGCAGCATCTTCTTTCGTTTTAGTTTGACTTCTTGGCTCTTTTACGGGGCGAGTGTTCAGGACTCGGCTCTCCAATCGTGTCGATATCAAACAGTGGAGGATAGACGCCGCGTCCGTATGACACGTCGACACTCACCTGTCCGTCTTCGTCCTCTGACTCTGTGAAAGAGGGACGGTCCAGTGATTCCCACAGCTTCTGTTTGAGCCGACGTCCCAGGTCTAAACTGTAGGGACGAACCCGGCCACTCTTGTATCTGTGAGGACAGGAGGGAACACAAATATAGTTAATATTAAAAATTAAATATGAATCAAAAATTCAGATTTTTAGCAATGAGTGATTCATTATTTTATGGAAACATACCGAAGGAGATCATCTGCCACTTCATGGTAGATGATCTGGAACTCGTCCACTGAGCGGTTGTGAATAGTCAGAGGACCCGTGTCAGGAGGGCTCGGCTGGTCCTCGGTGGAGGCCGGGAGGCTTCGGGGAAACTTTGATGCCACCGGCAGGTCAGCAGGTGGGATGGTGGCAGAAAGAGGCCTGGAGAGGAAGTCTGTCTCCACTGGAGGTTGAGCAGGAGGACGGGGCTCAGAGCTCCTCTTCCTCTTCTGACCGAGGTTTTCAGCAGAGGGCTGCGGCCTCGTGCTGCTGGCTTCAGGCTTCTCCGCACGGCGTGCAGAGATTCTTCGCCTCCAGTAGTTATGGTCTCTCAGGTGGACAGGACACTGCAACAACAACACAGACACCTTACATTAATCCTCTATGATGTAAATGTTAAAATGACACGAGGCAGAGAGTTTGGATCTCTGTCTTTTAGCTTTACATAAAAGAGCAGCAAAATTCAGTTTGTTCACCTTCAAAACAAAAAGTCCTGGATGTCATATTTGTGAGTGGGAACTGAAATCACAGTGTAATGGTGTTTTTTCTCGTGCTCTAAACTCCTCTGTTTGTTATTCTGCACACTCGAGTTGATACTGTGAATATGTCCAACGTGTTCGTACGTAGCATTGATATAAAGGCCAAACACTGTCATTATATGGAAGCTCTCAATAAAGAAACCTCGGGCCAGAGGAACTTCTCATATCTATAAACTCTGGGAGTAATGTGTGTGTCTGATCACACTCAGTCACATTTTACAACCTGTACTTGGACACAGAATAAAAATAACCACTTCAATATGAGCCCTGAATTCAGCTAATGAAGCTCCACTTACACTGATAAAAATATTCTGCGAGACCTACTTCAAAAGATTAAGGCAACTTTTTGCATAATTTCTTTATGTTGATCAAGCAAGATCGCTCTTTGTTTAAACTACTTTTTCTTTTTTTACATGAAAAAGAAAGTCCAAGTAAAGTGTACGTAATTTTGTCAAGTAGATTAAGCAAAACTAAACTTTGTATAAACTACACATTGTTTTTCAATGTTGTCAATGACATTTGCAAGTATAACCAACTTGATTATATCATGTAGATCAAACAAAACTAGTCTTTGTATACATTACTTATAATCAGGGGCCTTTATGAAGGAAATAATCGACTTTATGCAAAAAAAATCGTCCTTAGCGATTTAATTTTAGTCGACGTAAAGTCCCTGCAAATCTGCTAAAATAAGAATTATAATAATATATTTACGTATTCTTAAATGATTCATTTTGTTGATGTGTTTACTTTAAAACACAATATTACATCTGGAGGACGTAGCTTAGCATCACTGACAGCGTGTGGAGTTAGATAATTTACTAACCTGCCCAGAAGGCCTAAAACACGCGTGTTGGTGCATCTTTAGCGTGTACACGTGTAGTAAATATTCTAGCATTAATGACTGAGCGTCCACACACATTTAAAAGTAAAACAAATAAAAGCTCTAAAATGTTTATAATCTCACATTTTCCATGACGGTGGCTCGTTTATTTTCTGTCCTCTGGGAGTCTTTCGTTCTTCTCGGGATGAAGAAATTTTCAGTCGAATCGGAAACTTTTTGGGACAAATCGTTGAGATAAAAGTTGTGTGACCTTTCTCTTGGCTGTTTGGATGATGAGTGAGTTCAAATGAAGCTTAGCGAAAGTTCAGTAAGGAAGACTTTAAGTGATCCACAATCAGGTTTCTCAGTCACCCTTTTTCACGCTTTTTCACTCTATTTTCCGCTGACATTCTCACGCTGTCAGTTTGGGCTGACAGAGGCTTCGTGCGCCCCTCCACCTTCCCATCACCGCCATCTTCAGAAGAAGAGTTGACTCCCATCAATTCTCCTCCCACTCGGTCTCATCCAATCATCAGTCCTCCACCACCAGGGTCTGGACTCCGCAGGTTAATCAGCTGTTCTGTCACCGGACCTCATCTAACCAATGGCGCAGCGTTCCTCCTTCGTTTTCGGCCTATCATCGTTCAGCTCTCCTTTTAAATATGATCCCTTTTCTTCCCTAGTTCTTTCAAGCTGGCTTCGTGCGCCCCTCCACCTCCCCATCACCGCCATCTTCAGAAGAAGAGTTGACTCCCATCAATTCTCCTCCCACTCGGTCTCATCCAATCATCAGTCCTCCACCACCAGGGTCTGGACTCCATGGGGGGATCTATCCTAATGACGAGCAGGACTTCATCACAGAAATCGCATCTCCACCCCATAGAGTCCAAGCGCCAAAACATTCTGTCAATCTTATTCTGTCAATCACTTTTCATTGTAATAAATTCATTCTTAATATCACTTGTCTCTCCTGATTGAAATGTTGTTTTGATTCAAAGGATGCACCAGGAGACGCTGCCTAGCAACCGAGCATTCTCACCTGCACGTCTGTTCTAGAATGTCATGACGTTTCATCCAATCAGAGCGCAGAATGACCCAGACTGTTTCCTTGTATGGATATTAATTATTATTAATAATCAAGAATATAGATACAGGCAACATGGCAGCGAGATATCTACTGAATTAATTCATAGCATGACCTCACTGTATCATCAGATATTAAAGGGGACAAATCCACCTCAACAGTGTTTTTGAACATTTATCTGGGTAACCTGAGAGTCTATCGACCCGCAATATGTGAAATAAATCCATCCAGTCTGACAACACAGAGAAAAATGCTCAGTTTCAAATGTGCTCCCCTTGTGATGTCACAGTGGGAGTCTGGTCGACAAAATAATGTATGGTGTTTTTTTGTTTTTTTTAATTTTATTTTAACACTATGATTTCTGTAACATTTTACTTGAATATCAATGAAATTATTTACTATTTTTTGTGTAAAGAAATGCCAGCTAAGATTTATCTGACAGCCAGATGCAGTCATCAAAAGAGCCACATCTGGCTCGCGAGCCAAAGGTTCCCGACCCACTTA
This sequence comes from Symphodus melops, assembly GCF_947650265.1. Taxonomy (NCBI): domain Eukaryota; kingdom Metazoa; phylum Chordata; class Actinopteri; order Labriformes; family Labridae; genus Symphodus; species Symphodus melops. The sequence goes on along the minus strand of NC_136704.1, from coordinate 2,593,599 downwards.
AAGGTGCATTCAGTCAGCTGTGTAGGGAATGAAGTAGTAAAGTGATCGTCTGTGATCAGACATGAAGGAAACATGCTATGTTGAGCTCTCTGCAATGATTAGAATTTAGACTGTAGTATCCATTTTAAACACTAGGTGTCAGAGTTACATATTACTCCTTTAAATCAACACAAACAGAACAAGTCTGTAACTGAGAACACTTATCAATGTTATGCTAAAAGATCCTTGATACACATTTTCAGTGAAACGTGTTTCCACACTTTAAATTCAACATGAAAAGTAAAAAAATAAAAACCTGGATTCTTTCATTTTTAGTTATTTTTCTGACATTTTAATCTTTGGCGTGAGGCAGTAACAACGGGCCCAGAGCAGGCTGTCAGTGCTTGGGCTCCGGAGTTAGAAGGTACACACACACACACACACACACACAAACGAGTGTGTTCAAACTGAATAATCCTTATGAAAACAGAACACTGTGTCTGATCGACTTCATGTGTGTTTAAGTTTCTGCAGGTTAACCGTTAAAAGCTGAAGTTGGAGGTCTGGTTGATGGCAGCCAGTTTAGCGAGTAGATTTCTGAGGTGGAGGTCGACGGTGCAGCTTTCTTCCACTTCCTGCAGGTGTAGGCGACGGTGATGGTAAATGAATGGTTGAAGAGGAGGAGGGGATGAAGATTCATCAAGGCGAGCACACTGGAAATAAATGTGATCATATAAATGTTAAAGTTCTGCCAAGCTCGTGAGTTTCTAAAATGTTGAAGAAAGTTGGTTACTTTCTTGTTTTTATGAAGATATGTGACTTACTTTAGTTTTTGATTGTATTGACAAAGTTCGATGTTTCTAGCTGAAGATGCTCCTCATGGTGAACACGCTGTTTGTGACGCCGGCCTCAGAAACCACAAAGCTGATCCTGTCCTCTCTGAACGTGACGTGTTGAGGATGTGGTCTGTAAAAAATCATCCAACATGACATTAAAGAGAGAGAAACTTTGCTGCAGGAGGCATAAAGTGACAACAACAGGAAGTGATATCTAAAATAACAGCAGTCACATTTCAGTAATAATCAAGCTAATGCTAATCTTCCCTGAATATTAAAGTAGGAGATGAGGCTGCAGCTTACTTGACTTTCAGTAGAAGAAGAGTGCAGACAGGAGCTGAAGCTTCATCCTGTATTTCAGGAAGTCTGCAGGCAGAAGCTGGAGCTTTCACAGGTAGAGGTCAATGCTGCAGGATGGGTGCAGAACCTTCAGCTGGATTTGGACAGCAGGTGGAGGCTTCTGACCCAGGAAGAGGCAGAGAGGGAAGTTTCTGCTTTCTTTTGTACCTGTCTACACCGGTGGAGGAAACAGAGCAGGTTATTTAAAGAAGCAAGAAGAATCTGAGGATGGAGGCAGTGGCTGTTGCTTTCTCCTTGATGTTTTGGATTCCCTCTCTTTCAGAACCTTGCTGTCTGAAATCCTGACCGTAGTTGGCTCCTCTAAATAGCCATGATACAAGTGGGGGCGAAAAAAAACAGTTTTCTTTTTGAGCCAGGAAAAATTCCCCACACGACCTCCTGATGGACGGTCACGATTCACGCTTGCATTGGCTCCATACATTATATGCAGGTTGAGGTGATATTTGCTTGTAAAGGCCCTCAGTGGAGGTTTGATATGAGTCTATCTGCCAGGATGCAGGTGGAGGAAGCTGCATGTTTCTGGCAGAGGTTGAAGGTAAAGTTTGGTTGAGGAATCAGAGACTGGTGTTGTAGTTTGAGGCCTCAGATCCTCAGGTGGAGGCAGACTGGTTTCTAGATGTTGTCATGGTAGCTCTTAGCGAGCAGTATCTGCAGGTGGAGGAAACTGCAGGCTGCTCGCAAAGGCTTCAAGATGGAGGATTAATATAGACGATTCTGTCAGATGCAACGAGCTAAGATGGCTTTGCAGGTTGCAGACAAGAGTTAGAGGACATAGTTGGTGTAGAAGTTGGCTTCAAGAGTCACTTGTTTGAATCTACAGGTGGAGTTTCTAGTGATATTTTAATGCAACCTCCTTAGCTGGAGGTTTGATATCCACTTATCTGTAAGAGCCTGCAGGCGGAGGAAGCTGCAGGATCCTTGCAGAGGTATGAAGTTGACCAATAAGGTGAATATTGTAGTTTGAGCTTTGAGCTTGGAGGTGGAGCTAAGCTAAAGCTAATGGTTGTAGGTAGAGAATTTGTATTTGGCTGTGTGCAGGTGGAGGTGTTAGCAGCAGAGGACTGATGGCAGTGTTTCGATTTTAAGAGTGATGGAAGATCCTCCTGCTGCTTGCTGTCAAATGTATATATCCCAGGAGGTGCTTAAGGTGGAGTCTTGATTTAAGAGGTTTAATCTAAGTCACTAAAAGTCTATTAATCTATTCTAATATTTACAGCTGCATTTTGGTCTTTGTATGCAGCATCTTCTTTCGTTTTAGTTTGACTTCTTGGCTCTTTTACGGGGCGAGTGTTCAGGACTCGGCTCTCCAATCGTGTCGATATCAAACAGTGGAGGATAGACGCCGCGTCCGTATGACACGTTGACACTCACCTGACCGTCTTCGTCCTCTGACTCTGTGAAAGAGGGACGGTCCAGTGATTCCCACAGCTTCTGTTTGAGCCGACGTCCCAGGTCTAAACTGTAGGGACGAACCCGGCCACTCTTGTATCTGTGAGCACAGGAGGGAACACAAATATAGTTAATATTAATAATTACATATAAATCAAAAATTCAGATTTTTAGCAATGAGTGATTCATTATTTTATGGAAACATACCGAAGGAGATCATCTGCCACTTCATGGTAGATGATCTGGAACTCGTCCACTGAGCGGTTGTGAACAGTCAGAGGACCCGTGTCAGGAGGGCTCGGCTGGTCCTCGGTAGAGGCCGGGAGGCTTCGGGGAATCTTTGATGCCACCGGCAGGTCAGCAGGTGGGATGGTGGCAGAAAGAGGCCTGGAGAGGAAGTCCGTCTCCACTGGAGGTTGAGCAGGAGGACGGGGCTCAGAGCTCCTCTTCCTCTTCTGACGGAGGTTTTCAGCAGAGGGCTGCGGCCTCGTGCTGCTGGCTTCAGGCTTCTCCGCACGGCGTGCAGAGATTCTTCGCCTCCAGTAGTTATGGTCTCTCAGGTGGACAGGACACTGCAACAACAACACAGACACCGTACATGAAACCTCTATGATGTGAATGTTAAAATGACACGAGGCAGAGAGTTTGGATCTCTGTCTTTTAGCTTTACATAAAAGAGCAGCAAAATTCAGTTTGTTCACCTTCAATACAAAAAGTCCTGGATGTCATATTTGTGAGTGGGAACTGAAATCACAGTGTAATGGTGTTTTTTCTCGTGCTCTAAACTCCTCTGTTTGTTATTCTGCACACTCGAGTAGATACTGTGAATATGTCCAACGTGTTCGTACGTAGCATTGATATAAAGGCCAAACACCGTCATTATATGGAAGCTCTCAATAAAGAAACCTCGGGCCAGAGGAACTTCTCATATCTATAAACTCTGGGAGTAATGTGTGTGTCTGATCACACTCAGTCACATTTTACAACCTGTACTTGTACACAAAATAAAAACAACCGCTTCAATATGAGCCCTAAATTCAGCTAATGAAGCTCCACTTACACTGATAAAAATATTCTGCTAGATCTACTTTACAAAAAAAAATTTACTTTTTGCATAATTTATTTATATTGATCAAGCAAGATCGCTCTTTGTTTTTTGTTTTTTTTTTAAGTTTTGTTTTCGGCCTTCTTGCCTTTATTGATAGAGGGAGGACAGTGGATAGAGTCGGAAAGGGGGAGAGAGAGTGGGGAGAGACATGCGGGAGATGGGCCACAGGCCGGACGCGAACCCGGGCCGCCCGCGCGCGAGGACTGAGCCTCAATACGTGGGGTCGCGCGCACTGCCGCTGCGCCACCGGCGACCCCAAGATCACTCTTTGTTAAAACTACTTTTTTTTTTTACATGAAACAGAAAGTCCAAGTAAAGTTTACGTAATTTTGTCAAGTAGATTAAGCAAAACTAAACTTTGTATAAACTACACCATTTTTTCAATGTTGTCAATGACATTTGCAAGTATAACCAACTTGATTATATCATGTAGATAAAACAAAACTAGTCTTTGTACATTACTTATAATCAGGGGCCTTTATAAAGGAAATAATCAACTTTATGCAAAAAAAATCCTCCTTAACGATTTAATTTTAGTCGACGTAAAGTCCCTGCAAATCTGCTGAGATAACGTAGCTTAGCATCACTGACAGCGTGTGGAGTTAGATTATTTACTAACCTGCCCAGAAGGCTTAAAACACGCGTGTTGGTGCATCTTTAGCATGTACACGTGTAGTAAATATTCTAGCATTAATGACTGAGCGTCCACACACATTTAAAAGTAAAACAAATAAAAGTTCTAAAATGTTTATAATCTCACATTTTCCATGACGGTGGCTCGTTTATTTTCTGTCCTCTGGGAGTCTTTCGTTCTTCTCGGGATGAAGAAATTTTCAGTCGAATCTGAAACTTTTTGGGACAAATCGTCGAGATAAAAGTTGTGTGACCTTTCTCTTGGCTGTTTGGATGATGAGTGAGTTCAAATGTTGTTTTGATTTAAAGGATGCACCAGGAGACGCTGCCTAGCAACCGAGCATTCTCACCTGCACGTCTGTTCTAGAATGTCATGAAGTTTCATCCAATCAGAGCGCAGAATGACCCAGACTGTTTCCTTGTATGGGTATTAATTATTATTAATAATCAAGAATATAGATACAGGCAACATGGCAGTGAGATATCTACTGAATTAGTTCATAGCATGACCTCACTGTATCATCAGATATTAAAGGGGACAAATCCACCTCAACAGTGTTTTTGAACATTTATCTGGGTAAAGCCTGGTTCACACGGCAGGATAATTACGCCGATTTTGGCCCCGATTCTCCCCTTCCGATAATCTTAAAGACGCCCTGATCATCATAAAATAATCTTAGAAGATCATCCTGCTGTGTGCGGTGTGTTAAGACTGCTCTCGTCGGGACCGCTCCGATCTCAAATCGGGGATATTAGGATAGGATATAACTTTATTGATCCCCAATAGGGAAATTCAGGCGTTACAGCAGCAGCAGTGCAGAATCAAAACAAAGAATCAAAAGTCGAATAAAATAATAACATAAACATAAATACAGTCCAGGTAGAAAGGGGGGGATATATACAGAGGACTATAGTGTGGTGGACTCAGCAGGACAATGAAAAAGATATTAATTATACTGTGCAGTAAATGGCATGTTAAAGTAACCCGTGATGAATTTAAAGTGGCATTTGTGATCAGAAGGTTTTGTAAACAGTATTGACCGTTCAGAGTTCTAAGTATAATTAATATAGTGCAGTTTTGACTCGAGTATAGATATATAGTTATAAGAATATTGTTAGATTTACGTTTACAAAATGCAGAGACAGACAAAAAAACCCAAATAGTTTTCACAAAAATATATTTAATGTTCCAACGGGGAAAAAACAAAAAGAGCAGGCAGTGAGGGCAGGCTGGCTTGAAGATCCATAAGACAGGGAACTCCGACGAGTAGAACAAAAGCAGGAGGCACACCAGCGAAAACTAGAAATGAGAAAAAAAAAAACAAGGTCAGTCAATAAACAAAACAAAAGGAACAAAAATCAGCGAGAGGCTACAAACAATTTGCTGTGAGCAAACTTGACACTACCGAACAAGACGGAATTATCTGGCAGAGTAGTGGAGTGCAAGCCAGGCTTTTATAGAGGAGTTGATGAGATTGAAGTCAGGTGTGCCTCGTCTGCTGCATGGAGGAGCCAGTCACACCCCCTGTCACTCACATACCTGCAGAAGGAAGAAACACAGAAGAGGGAGGGGGAGAAAAGACAACACAAAAACTACACCAGAAAACAAAACAGATCTGAAACCTCACCCCCCCTCAAGGGACGCCTCCTGGCGGCCTACCGGGCTTGTCAGGATAACGAGTATAAAAGTCATTAATAAGCGACGGGTCCAAAATCAGGGAGCGAGAAATCCATGAACGCTCCTCTGGCCCATAACCCTCCCAATCCACCAAATACTGGAAGCCCCGGCCTCGACTCCGCACATCCAAAAGTTGCCGGACTGAAAAAGCAGGGGGATTGTCAATGATACGGGGGGTGCAGGGGGTTCGGCTGGAGGACAGAGAGTGCTGGAGTTTACAGGTGAAACATGGAAAGAAGGATGAACCTTCAACGAGGGGGGAAGTCTTACGTGGACCACGCAAGGATTAATAACCCGCTCAATCTCATACGGGCCAATGTACCTGGGTGCCAGTTTCCGGGACTCCACTAGGAGTGGGAGATCCTGAGCGGATAGCCATACCTTTTGACCTGGCTGGTAATCGCAGGAGTGCGGTGGTGATCTGCCAGTCTCTGGTTCCGCAAAGCAGTACGGGTGATCGTAGCTCTAGCTTTGCACCAGATCTGTCGTGCCCGTCGTAGATGCCCCTGAACAGAAGGAACTGCCACTTCCGCCTCCTGAGCTGGAAAAAGTGGAGGCTGGAAACCGTTAGCTGCCATCAAAGGGGACATACCTGTGGCTGATGACACCAGGGAATTGTGGACGTATTCGATCCAGGGGAGATGGGTGGACCAGGAAGCAGGAAACCGAGCAGTGACACAACGAAGTGCCGATTCTAAGTCCTGGTTAGTCCGCTCCGTCTGGCCGTTGGTCTGGGGGTAGTACCCGGAGGACAGGCTGACCAACGCCCCCAACGCCTGACATAATGCCTTCCAAACCTGCGCTAAGAATTGTGGACCTCTGTCCGAAACAATGTCCTGAGGAATGCCTTGGAGTCTAAAAACATGCAGGGTGAGCAGATAGGCCGTCTCCAGGGCAGAAGGCAACTTAGGCAGGGGAACAAAGTTCGACATCTTAGAGAATCTGTCAACAATAGTCAGAATGGTGGTATTACCTTCAGATGGAGGCAGGCCTGTGACGAAATCCAAGGCAATGTGGGACCAAGGTCTGTGAGGAATAGGGAGGGGACGAAGCAGACCAGCTGGAGCACGGTGTGACGCCTGCAGGCGCAAACTGAGCAGGCTGAAACATATTCCTTAGTGTCCGCTGACATGGACGGCCACCAGAAGCGTTGTCGTAGGAGACTCAGGGTCCGATGAAAACCCGGATGGCAGGCGATCTTGGACCCATGTCCCCACTGAAGAACCTCCGACCTAGCAGCCGGAGGAACGAACAGCTGACCAGGCGGACAATCCACAGGAGTCCGGTGATTCCCTTGGGCCTCCTGGACCAACCTTTCAACCTCCCAACGAGCTGCCCCCACCCCACAAGAGGACTGCAGGATGGTTTCCTCAAGACATCCTCAACAGGTGGAGAAAACTGCCGAGACAGATCGTCAGGCTCAACGTTCCAAGAGCCTGGGTGGTAAGTGAGGGTAAAGTTGAAGCGTCCCAGGAACAGAGCCCAGCGAGCCTGGCGTGAATTGAGCCTGCGGGCAGAATGAAGGTAAGAGAGGTTCTTGTGGTCTGTCCATACCACAAAGGGATGAGTTGAACCCTCCAACCAGTGCCGCCACTCCTGCAAAGCCAACACGACAGCCAGCAGCTCACGGTTCCCCACATCATAATTCTTCTCAGCGGGAGTGAGACATCGGGAGGAGAAGGCACAGGGATGCAATTTCTGATCAGCGGCAGAGCGTTGGGAGAGAACAGCCCCAACACCAGAATCCGAGGCATCAACCTCAACAACAAACTGACCAGAGGGGTCAGGGTGAGACAAAACAGGATCTGAAGAAAATAAACTCTTTCATTTAACAAAAGCCCCTTCTGCTGCAGAAGACCAAATGAAGGGAACCTTCACCGAGGTTAGCTTGGTCAGTGGTGTAGCAACTCTACTATAATCGCGGATAAACCTTTGATAGAAATTGGCAAACCCTAGGAATTTTTTAAGTTGCTTTCTTGTTGTAGGAGTGGGCCATTCGGCCACTGCCTGAACCTTGGCAGGGTCGGTCTTGATTTGCCCCTTCTCCACAATAAAACCAAGAAAACTGACTGAAGGACACATGAAACTCGCACTTTTAAGCCTTTACATAGAGTCTGTTCTCTAATAGTCTTTGCAGCACAAGGTTATCGTGCTGGACATGCTCCTGAAGTGACTATGAAAAAATCAAAATGTCATCTAAATACAAACCTGTTGAGCATGTCGCGGAGAACATCATTAATGAGTGCTTGGAAGACGGCAGGGGCATTAGTCAACCCAAAAGGCATTACAAGGTACTCGAAATGCCCCAAAGGTGTATTAAATGCAGTCTTCCACTTATCTCCCTCCTTAATTCTCACCAAGTGGTAGGCGTTTCGGAGGTCCAACTTGGTGAAGATGGTGGCTTTGTGGAGGGGGCCGAAGGCAGAGTCCATGAGAGGAAGAGGGTACTTATTCTTTACAGTGATGTCATCAAGTCTCCTATTATCAATACAGGGCCGCAAAGTCTTGTCTTTCTTTTCTACAAAGAAAAATCCCGCCCCTACTGGAGAGGAAGAAGGGCGGATGAGTCCAGTAGCTAAAGAGTCAGAAATATACTTCTCCATGGCCTCCCTTTCAGGCCTGGAGGGCTTGTAAAGTCTGCTGGAGGATAGAGACGCACCGGAGAGAAGGTCTATACCACAATCGTATAGTCTGTGAGGCGGCTATGATAAAGCACGGTCCTTACTAAAAACCTCTTGGAGGTCATGATATTCAGATGGAATGGACGACAGATCAACCGGTTTTGGAGGGCTAGGTGTGGTAGTGACAGTGGTGGGTATCGCAAAGTGTAAGCAGTGGGAATGACAGAACAGACTCCAATTAGTAATGGTTAGCGTAGACCAGTCTATGTGTGGGCAGTGGAGCTGAAGCCAGGGGAGGCCTAACACGAGTGGTGATGTGGGTGACAAAATTATATATAACGAAATGGTCTCATGATGGTTACCTGACATAACCAAGGTAATAGGGCCAGTGTGGTGAGTGATACGGGCGAGGAGTCTACTGTCGAGAGCAAACACGTCCTTAGGTCTGGGAAGAGGCTCAGATGGTAAGTGGTGCTGGGAAACAAAACAAGAGTCAATAAAATTTTCATCTGCTCCAGAATCCACCAGAACTTGGAGCGAAACAGAGGTCTGACCCCAGGAGACAGTACCTTTGAGGGTTCAGCCAGACATTCCCAGCAGACCCTCACTACACGTTTGGGCCTGCCGAGTCTGACCGGCTTCCTCCCCTGCCAGCGCATCCAACTCACCACCAGGTGGTGATCAGTTGACAGCTCAGCCCCTCTCTTCACCCGAGTGTCCGAGACACACAGAGGTCAGATGACACGACCACAAAGTCGATCATCGACCTCCGGCCTAGAGTGTCCTGGTGCCACGTGCACTTATGGACATCCCTGTGCTTGAACATGGTGTTTGTTATGGACAAACTGTGACTGGCACAGAAGTCCAATAACAGAACACTGCTCTGGTTCCGATCAGAGAGGCCGTTCATCCCAATCACCCCCCTCCAGGTCTCACTGTTAATGCCCACATGAGCGTTGAAGTCCCCCAGTAGAACAATGGAGTCCCCAGTCGGAGAACCTTCCAGCACCCCTCCCAGGGACGACAAGAAGGCCAGGTACTCCGCACTGCAACTTTTTTTTTACATGTAATTGATTTTAATGTTTCATAAATGGATTCTTTTAACGTGAATCTTTTGGCTCCTTTTTTGAAAAGTGAAAGTTGAAGTTCGGGTCATTGAAAGCGGTGAAAAGCTGTCGGCCTGGGTTTGAATCCATCCTGTAGTTTCTTTTCAGCAGGTCATTCCTTTCTCTCTCTCTCTCTCTCTCTCTCTCTCTCTCTCAAAAGCAACAAAATATTTTGATGCTGATCTTGTTAAATTTTCAACCAGCTTGTGTAACTATTTATCAACGAAAAGCCATTAATCAGCTTTTTTGGGTGCATTTCGTACTTATTCATCACTCCGTGTCTGAAAACGTTTGTTTAATGTTGTTCTAAAGAAGAATAAATAATTCTTTGAAATGGTGGTCTGATCACAAGCAGCAAGGTTTTGACTGACTGTCTCCATCTAGTGGCATGATGAACACATCACAGTAACAAAACTTCCTTTAACACAGATGACTGTCTTGGGGCTGCATGGTTGAGCAGTGCTGTTACCTCACAGTGAGAAGGTTCCTGGTTGGGTTAGGGTCAGCGTATGTTCTCTTCTCGTACTCCAGCTTCCTCCCACAGTTCAAACACATGCTCATTGTTTTAATTCCTGACTCTAAATTCGCCCTCGGTGTGAATGTAAGTGTGACTGGTTTTCTGTCTCCATATGTCCCATGCCTCCTCCCTCCCCCTCCTTATTACCTCTCCTCTCTCAAAATGTTCTCCCATCTCCCAAGCTGATCTGTCAAAAATCATCTCAACCAGGAAATCCTCCACCTGCATTTTAGACACCATCCCATCCTCCCTCGTTAAACTGTTATCACTAGAATTATAAACTCCTCTCTCAGCTCCTCCACTGTCCCTCTGTCTCTCAATCTGGCTGCCATCACCCCCCCCCTAAAGAAACCTGGACTCCTCTCTGAGATCCTTGGACATGCTGTAGCCACCCAAATCAAGTTCATTTCCCATTTCACTAACAACACCCTCAACGACCAATTTCAATCTGGATTGTGTATCCAGCATAGCACTGAAACAGCCCTCCTTAAACTCACACATGACCTCCTCCTCTCCTCTGACTACTCTCCATCCTCATAGATTGTATCTGATGTGGTGGTCTGACAGATGAGTAGATTGTGGTTGTTGTGGTGGTCTGACCGTCACACATTGGGCAAAGATCACATTAATGTCTTAATGATGATGACATCATTGACTGTAAAATCTGAAGCTCAGGTTTGACTGTTAATGAGTTTTGATAATTTCTTTAAATGAAGCTGTTAAACCATCAAATTCTTATCAGCAGAGCTTTAAACAATCTATTAGTTATCGTATATTTTTTCAAAAACTGTTTAAATGGTCGTGTTGGTTTACTCTTTGAATCTTTGACTTTGTGGTCAGAATAAAATGAAGCCGTCTGATTGCTAAAAACATCTTTAATTGAAGAATAAAAGCAGAAAGTTGCAGATGAGATGAAGACGAGCTGAGCAAACTGATTCCTAAAAACACATTATTACAGATTCATTAAATGTAGATTAGATTACATATAAAACATACATCACTGAAAATAACATCAACATGAATCAGAACATTTGTGCCGGCTAAATATTTGATTTCAAACACACATTTAGAAACTTATCCAAAAATCAAAACAAAGAAAAATTGATTTCAAAAGTGAAAGTTTGATTCACCGTCAAAAGATATTTTACTTTCTAAAAGCTGCTAACCTTCAAACTGACGACAACGAGCTGCATCGCAAACGACTGCTGTGTTGTGTTCTGTCCGCCGCCGCCGTCATCACGCTCTTCAAACTGATCTCAGCCTACTGCAAACAAGCAATACCACTCCTTACCAGCAGGTGGCAGCAGTCTGATATTTTTCTCACAAAGCAGAAAACTTAAAGCTGAGGAAACACAAATGGGATGTTTACACTCTTTCACCATTATGTTCTGAACGCATTCGTAACGACCACGACTTGATGGAAACATGGTACAGGCGAAACATGAGAAGAGACTTCTGTAAACGCCCTCTTCATGCCTTGTTGACTGACTGTATGTCTCCAACTGGTCACCACCAGTTCCACATGTTAAATCTGACAACAAAACCTTCAACAAGCTCCGAGCAGCACCGACCAGAACCACAGACTTTACCTGGAAGCCCTGTGTACCTGCCTTAAAAGTTCTGCTCTCTCTTAATTCAAAGCTTTTTATTGGCTTGAATATGTAAATATATTACCAAAGCATCAAAGAACAAATAATGCAATAATAATAAACATGAAAAATAATAACAAATCAAAAGTAACGATAATAACTGACAATAACAGTATTTTAACAGGAGTACTAATAATAATGTTTTGTTTTAAAGCATGTGTGTAAGATTAACACAAGTGTGTGTAGATGGGTTTTTTGTTTGCGTGTGTGTGTGTGTGTGTGTGTGTTCAGCTCTTTTTAATCTGTGATGACAGAGTTCAAGTTGTTCAAATAAAAGTTCCTCCTTTCATCAGTTCGTTTACAATGTAGGAGAACGTGCATCTCTGTCTCCACCTCACCTGACCACATGGTCTGTTTTCTTTTGGTTGCCATGGTTTCTTGTGGCTTCCTGTTTGCTAGTTTGTGGTCACTGAGCCTGTACCTGGTGAGGATCTGTCTTGTTCCAGGTATGTTTCTTCACATTGTGTTATAATTAGTTTAACTCTGATTGGTTTTTGGAGAGTAACACGCCCGGACACAACATGTATAAAAGAGTCAACTGTTCTCTGGGAGCAGAATGATCAATACAGGTCAGGTACCAATCACATTCAATGTCTGATTCTCAGTGTGAGATATGCTCTCAGACATCATTTCAAATGAATATACTGATGATTTAGGTTTTTAGAAGCACCAGTAACATTTACCCAAACTGCATCCCAGTCTAATTCTTGTCCCATTCTGGATATATCTCTGTCCCAAGCTTTACTTCCTGATGTGGGCAAATATTTCTGGGGAAGGAATCACAACTTAAGTAACCCTTACCCTAATTTTAGATTTACAATGTAATTACATTTAATTTTTATGTGTTACATTAATATTATGATTTAGTCTTTGTGAGGATTTAAAGTTTATATCAACAAGAACACCATGTTTCAATCAGAGCTTCTCAAAATGATCTTCTTCACTTACTGAAACATTTTGCCAGCAGCAACAGCCAGTTTACCGAACATGTACCGCAGTGCTGTTGTGGATCCCTTCACTCGACTCTTCATCTCCTCCAGTTTCTGGACCTTCTCTTCGTCTTCGTTCTCCTTCATCTTTTCAATCAGGAAGTCCAAGTGGAAAAGAGTGGACAGAGAATCAACATTCAGAGCGATATGCTCCAGTTTGAGAACATGCTCGTAGGACTCTTCCAACCATCGATCTTTGTCGTCTTTAAGTTTGTCCATTGTCTTCTGAAGTGTTTCCAGAAGACTTGTTTTCTCTTCACGGCCTGCTTTACTTTGGTCATACTTCTCTTTCACGTCTTGAAGAGTTATCTCACGTTTCCTTGTCTTCTGAACATATATCCACTTTTCCTTCACATGATCAGACGCAGGGCATTTCCCTGTACAGACAGTGCAGCGACCCTTACTCATCACCTCACAGTGTTTGGGATACCAGACCATTGAGCATCCAGGGTAGTGACAGTTCTCCTCACAGACTGTACAGCACACAGCTCCTTTATAAAACAAACACCTCATTCCACCACTGATTGGTTCTTTATCTTTGTAGACCTCATCAACTTCTACAGTGAAGTTCTTGTTGCTCTTCATCTCTTGTTCATGTGTCTTCAGGGCTTCCTGAGTCTGTTGGATTTTTCTCCGTTTTAATTCAATCTGATGAACTCGCTCTTTCAGGTTTTGGATCGAGGCTTTCAGTCTGATGCGTTCGTTCAGAACGGCCACAGTTGTCCTCAGCTGTTGTGGAGGCGTTTTTAACAGAAACTTTCCAAACTCTGATATTTCTTCCATTGATACATCATATGCATGTTTAAGGTGTTTTGTGTTCTTCGTGTTCGTCCTTTCTTTATTTTGAAGGTTATTAAACAGGAAGTGAACAGGCTGCTTCTCTTCATCTTTGGCACACTTGATGTTTGCTTCATCAAGGGCTTTAAGAAGATGTTCAGGTGTATTTCCATTTGAGTGAGTGATGAGACAGACAATGTTGTTCTCCATGTTTTTTCCAAACAGAGACGTCACTGAATCAAGGATGTACCTGAAACGATCAATCAGGCGTTTCTCGCTCGCTTTCATCACCAGACCCACGACATTTATCTCATAAACTCCGTCCCCTGAGCGGAACAAGTCAGATAATCTTTTTGTGATGTCGTCATCATGTTCAATCCATCTGGTGTCACCGTATCCAGGAGTATCGATGATGGTCAGAGAGCAGGACAGAGTTTTATCTTCAAAACCAAAGAGATTGTAAACGATCACATCTGATGTCTGACTGTCAAAGTGACCTTTCTCCTCCTTCTCTACGATCTCAAACCAGACATCGTCGTTCCACGTCACTCCCATGGCGTAGTTGACCAGAACGTTGATCAGAGTAGATTTTCCTGATCCTGTTTCTCCCACAAGCAGGATGGTTTTGTGTTCTTTAGTTGGATCTCTTTCACCAAGAGTCATTCTTGTTATGGTCCCAATCTTCTCTTTCTTTGGTGTCAGCTGGTAGACATCAGGAGATCCTGGACGGATCAGGTGTTTGCAGGTGATGTTGTCATACCTGGTTGTTGTGTTTCTGTTGAGAGGTGAAGACATCCGATCAAAAACCAGAAAACATGGACAAAGAGATCCAAATGGGATCTTTTAAGTTCAATTCACGCATTTTCACACCTCATGGTAACCTTTCACAACAATACGTCTGAATGTGACTCCATCTCAACATTGAATATAAGAAGAAGACCTAATCACCTTTCAGTTCCCCTTATGGAGGCTACAGACTCAACAGTAAAGTGATTTTCTGAGACTCAAAGACCCCGTTCATTGGATTTTTAATGCTGATTCCCGCCCTGTGCACAGTGGTGTTCAGCTTCTCCTGTCTGGACGGAGGTGTTAAGTCCCACAATGCAGAACAAAGTGGTAAAAAAAACAGCTTTTCTCTTGCTGAACCACTGAAATGAACAAGCTGTAACCATATTTGCACACTTTCATGTATTTATTTATGTCCAAAACTTATTTGTACCCTGCCTGAAGAGATTCTTTAGTTGTATTTTTCATTGATCTTATCAGTTCAGACTTCTCTCTCCTTTATTCCCACAATTCACTTAGCAGACACTTTAACCCAAAGCAACGAACATCAGAGATAAAGTACAACACAAGTAAAGATCTAGCAAAGAGTAAACCATGTCAGTATGTGCAAACAATCAGCTTTAAATCCGACTGGACACACAAGAACTGACAGGAAGTGACCAGAGGTAAAGCACAACAGCTGTTTTAAGAGTTCTAACCAGCATAGAAACCATCTTAGATAGATAGATAGATTCATCCTGCTCACCCCTCTCTGCTCTTGCCATCTCCAACTCGGCCAGCCAACTTGAAAACTGTTGTGAATTGTGAATGTGCTATATTTTAAACCCCAGCGTGAGAGAAGTTGTTTAAAGAGCATATTGCAGGTTAAAGACAAAACGTAACTAATCATAGGAAAATACGTTAACAATGCTGTTTTTAAAGAAATTCTGAAATTAATAACCCACAGGGTCTCCTGGAGACGTTTTAGTACGTGTTCGCACGTCTTTGCTCTTTACTTCCGCACTCGGTTGTGACGTAACATAAGGGAGTCCCGCTGAATCCCCGTCTGGTTAACATGGAAAATCATGGATCCGAGTGTCACTCCCGTCAATAAAGAGGAAGAAAACATGTATTCCTTTACATATAATGGTCCACTGGCTTATTATTCTGAACCTGTTAGATGTGATAGAGAGCAGAAACAGGCAGGATTAGAGGAATAACGGCCTCAGGAGAGAAGCTGTGGTGTGAGGAGAGATCCGGAGCAGGCGTCCTGCTGAGTGACAGGTGTCAGCTCGCCATATATGGGCGAGTGCTGTGTTCACATCAGCATATATAAAGTTTGTAATCACATTCAATCAATTAAAAAACTATTTGTAGAAGGTGCAAGTGCCGATCATTCACCTTTACATTGTATGGGAGCTGCTCGTAAAAACGGCAAATCTGTCGTATTACGGTGCCGCGCTGTGCGCGCGCGCGAGAGAGAGAGACAGACAGACAGAGAGAGAGAGACAGAGAACCCGATTACACGGCCTGTGCAAATGCAGCACCATGTCTTTATTGTTTATTCCTGATGCAGCCCAGTGCTCACATTGTTATAGAAAATACAGGTGCAGGATTCCCCTGACGTGACTTCACAGCGCACGTAATCCACACAAACATGCACAACAGCGCACACACTCCACACTTTAATGCGTGCACATATATCAGGCTACTACAAAAAGTTTAAAGTTTTAATGGGATAAAGGACCGACAGACGTAAAGGTTGTGTTTTGTTTCGTTTCCAAACCGCGCGTTCCGTCTTTCCCCACTGCGCGCGCACACACACACACACGCTCTCTTGCAACAGAGTTGGATTTATAATAAATCGTGTTACTACATATATTAATACAGACTGTCCGGTGACTATTATGCGCAAACTAGAGAATATAACAGAGGATTCCAGCAGATCAAATCATTAAATGCTGCGTATATAATATTTCATGTTAAACACCCAGAGATTTAAATTAATAAGGAAACGCTTTTGTGTCTGATGCCGAAATATTCAACGTGTCTGTTCGATGGTTTCTGAGGTTGTGGGAATAATTCACCAAAAAACACTATGAATAATCAAGCGACACACACTATGCACCTGAATGTGCTGCAGGGAGTCATCCTGTCTGTTCTCACTCACTAACACGTATCATTACACCTCTTTAATCATGTCATGTTTTAGCCTGTTTTTTGTGCTTTAATTCTTTTGTGCTGCCTTCTAAATGTTTGTTTGTAAAGTGTTTGATGCTCTCGGTGCAAGACAAGTTCCCCCAGGGGCAATAAAGGCTTCATTCATTCATTCATACACGGACGCATGAAGCCGATCAAAGCAGAGTCAGAGAACGGGACTCCCTTATGTTACGTCATATGACGCGTTGTTGAAAAAAAAAAGCACGTTCTAAACGGCTATGCTAAAACAGCCAGTTTCTCCTCTAAATTAGAGCACTTATGTGTTGAAGAGCATATTAAAAAAATAACCTACTTATTTTACAGCCATTAACAGACTATATAAAATATTAATTACATTTTTTTTTAACCTGCAATATGCTCTTTAAGAAGAAGTTTAAAGCTTTTTCTCCTGTTTTTGTGTTAGAAATTAGGGGACGTATTGTTTTTTGATTTTCCAATTATTATTTGATAGGTAAGGTTGAGGGTACCTTATGTTTTTTTTGTTTGTTGTTTTAAGGGTATTTTTTCTCTCCTTCGAAAATAAATAAGCTGTGGGTAACTAAAGTGGCCTGGAATGCTGGTTTCTTGTTGGGAGTGGGAAGAGTGGGGGCCACTTTTATGTTGTGTCCAGGTTCCCCTAGACCGGGGAGATAACAACTTTTAAGTTGTTATCAAACAAAACCATCGTCATTATCAATAATATTCAGACCTGATTGGTGGAACCTTAACACTTTAATTACTTTTTATGTTTTTATGATTGTTTGTTAGCTCTCCTTGTTAATGTGTCGTTGGATGTTGTTCTTGCTATCTGATCACAAATCTACTTTCGGGCAAAGTCACCTGAACAACAAACAAGCATTCCACACAGATCAGATAACAACAACACAAAAACCTCATATCAAGATCTCATTGAACAGGTGAGTCTTGAATGATTGAAATGTAGTTGGGCCGGTCAGTGTTGAATGTGTCTGGAGAGTTCCTGAGGGAGGGAGCTGTGGAGAAAACTCTGACCCAGCAGGTTCAGTGCTCAGTTCTGTAACGCGGCTAAAAGATGTTGGCGTCTGAAGATAGGGGTCGGCTCCTTCCCCTAAGCGTCTGAGGCTCGGAGAAGGAGTGTGATGGTGAAGGACATCAGTGAGGTAGGAGGGGGTCAAGGACTTTGTTTAAAGAGAAGGATTTTGAACTTAATCAAATAATAATGTTGGAATGACAAACATGTACACAGAGTGATGAGCTACGTAGTGCATCACAGGCTGCAAGTCAGCACGAAGCGTCATTCACAACATCAGTGTGCATCAACCAGATCGAGGTCGAGGCAACGCAATCCACTGGTCGACTCACAGGTAAACAAAGACAAGACCAGAGATACAGACGGACAGAGAACAAAAAGAACCTTCAGGTCGGTCATGACCAGCATGTGGTCAAAATGTTCTGACAACACGCGGTCAAATGTGACAAAGCAGGATGTGTATTTCAACAATCAAATAATAAAAACTGAAATAACTCATCTGTGTTCAGGAAATATATAAATATATTACTCACGTTGCCATAGCTACCAGATGAGCTGGAGGAGGGGGCAGCTGATTTATTCTCTGAAATAAAAATTAAAAAAATAAGCAAATGACCTTGACGTCCTGTCTGCTGATATCTTGATATTTTCAGCTTTTACCGAGTGAACAAACTTGCTTAGCTCCTCCTCCTTCATGCAATCATGTATTAAAGAATTTCATTTAATTTCATTTAATTTCAGTCTTACCGTCAGTTTGTCTCCAACGTGTCCCACGTACTTCAATCTGCTGTTATCCCTTGTTTGTAAGTCTGTGTTTTAAAGTGTTCTAACCTGTCGCTCAGCTCTTGAGGACAGCGAGCACAGTTTATATCAGCAGTGGGAGGGCACTTTGAGGTCACAAAAAAACAGACCGCAGAAATGTTTCATATATCATAACAATAACATTACCTTTTAAAGTCAACTCTCCTCCCTCTCTTCCGTTCACTCAACCTCACTGTTTCTCTGAAATCACGCGACAACAAAAGATTTTCATTACATAATGAAGAATAATACCTGACCTGTCTTCCCAAACATGACAAGAATCTTATCAGATACCAGCTAACTTAGATTCAAGAATTTGAAGCAAGGTAGTTGAAGCAGATGAAAGGGAGAATATACCATCATTCCTCCATGACCTCAACATCAAGGATGGTCCCTTCACGGTCACTGAGTTTGCCGAGGCTAAAAGTACTCTAAGAGAGGGTAAGAGTGCTGGGCCGGACGCCATACACCCAGAGGTCGCAAAGAAGTGCGGTCTCAACAACATCTTCCTCGAGTTCTGCATCCTTGCTCTCCTCAACAACAAGCTGCCTGACTTGTGGTCTCTCTCCAACATCATCCCGGTGCCCAAATCTGGAGACCTCTCAAAACCAGACAACTACCAAGGCATCAGCCTGGCCTGTATCGCTGCAAAGGTCGACAACCTTCTCACCTGTGCGCCGACTTGAGTGGCTGCATATTCAGTAGCTCCGTCCCTGTCGTACTCGTCGTGATATGTTATTCGTTTGTCTTGGCTCTGTGCCAACTTCTACTTTTATAGTTTTATAGTTTTATAGTACACTTTCAGTGTATAACTTTATGTATCCTTTGGATACTCTTTCGTGCCTTCGTGGAAATAGCAGCGGAAAACTTTCTTATTCAAGGGAGAAGCTGCTCTCACTCCGGTCAGCGGGACAAGCCGGCATCGTTCACCCGAGCTGAGGCGGCAGTAAAGAGGCTGTAGAGCCGGGGCTCTGCTAAAGGCTAAGCTAGCGGCTAAGCGATGGAGGTACAAGCCCTCGGTTCCGGTGATAGTTATGGGGAACGTAAACTGTCTAACCAACAAGACAGACGAGCTGGCTGCTCTCGTGAGGAACAACCGGACATTTAGAGAGTGCAGTTTAATGTGCCTCACAGAAACCTGGCTGACTCAAAACACCCCGGACGCTAACGTGGATCTACCGGGCTTTACTACAGTGAGAGCGGACAGAGACACGAAACGCAGTGGAAAACGGAAAGGAGGAGGACTCGCGCTGTTTATTAACAACAGATGGTGCCACCATGGACATATTACGGTGAAGGAGACAACGTGCAGCAAAGACATCGAGCTGCTGGCGGTGGGTCTCCGTCCTTACTACATGCCCAGGGAGTTCTCTCACGCGATCGTGGTTGCTGTTTACGTCCCACCCCGTGCGCACGCCGAGACTGCGTGTGACGTCATCCACTCTAACATCTCGAGATTACAAACACTGCACCCTGATGCTTTCATTGCCATCTCAGGGGACTTTAACCATGTTACATTGAACTCCACACTACCGGACTTTCACCAGTTTGTAAGCTGTCCCACCAGGAAGAACAGGACAATAGACCTCCTGTATGCAAACGTGAAGGACGCCTACACTGGCCACCCCGTTACCACCTCTGGGTAAGTCCGATCACAACCTGGTCCTACTCAAGCCACAGTACAAGACTAAGATCCAGAGACAACCGATAACCACACGCACCTTCAGAAAGTGGTCTCCTGAGGCAGAGGAGGCGCTCAGAGACTGTTTTGAGACCACTGACTGGAGTGCCCTGCAAGAGACTCATGGTGATGACATTGAGGGGGTTACACACTGCACAACTGACTACATGAACTTCTGTATGGACGTTGTGGTTCCCACTAAAACTGTGCGCTGCTTCCCGAATAACAAGCCCTGGATCACCAGCGATGTCAAGGAGATCCTCAACAGGAAGAAAAGGGCATCCGTACTCAGCCTTCTGTCCATATTACTGATGCTAGTGTGTGTGTAGGTCTGCGCGTGTGTGTTGGAGAGTGGGGTGACTTGTTAGTATGAGTGTGATACTGTTTGTATGCGTGGGGGGTGGGGGGAGGGTGGGAATGATTTTAATGTGATTTTAATGTGATTTTAACGTGTAAAGCACTTTGTGCTGCTTTTGAAGTATGAAAAGCGCTTTATAAATAAAGATTGATTTGATTTGATTTGATTCAAGGAGGGAGACCAGGCAGAGCTGAAGCGTGTGCAGGGGGAACTCAAGGTCAGACTCCGAGAGGCGAAGGAGGAGTACAGTAGGAAGGTAGAGCAGAAGCTGCAGCTGAACAACATGAGGGAGGTCTGGGAGGGCATGAAAACCATCACAGGCTGCAAGAAGAAAAATAACAATGCAGAAGACGGGGACAATGAGAGAGCAAACCAGCTCAACTTGTTTTTTAACAGGTTTGACAGCCCCATCGCTGCAGCCAGTGCCTGTCCCCCCAGCACCCCTCTACACACCCCCTCCCCCTCTCACTCCCCCAACACCTCCACCAGGACAGACACAACCTCCAGTGACAATCCATCCCCCCTCCCCCCCACCATCACCAGAGACCAGGTTAGAAAGGAGCTGAAGAGACTCCGCCCCAGGAAGGCAGCAGGCCCGGACAAGGTGTGTCCCAGGATGCTAAAGGCCTGCTCTGTTGGGCTGGGGGAGCCACTTCAGCACATCTTCAACATGAGCCTGCGGCTTGGGAAGGTTCCTGTACTCTGGAAGACATCGTGCCTCACCCCCGTCCCCAAGAAGAAAAACCCCAGTGAGCCAGGCGACTTCAGACCAATGGCTCTGACATCCCACGTTATGAAGACCTTTGAACGGCTGCTGCTCCAACACTTCAGACCCCAGGTCCAACATGCACAGGATCCCCTGCAGTTTGCATACCAGGCAAAGGTGGCCATGGACGATGCCATCCGCTATCTTCTACACAGGGCTTACTCTCATCTGGACAAAGGGAGCAGCGTGATAAGAATGATGTTCTTTGATTTCTCAAGCGCCTTCGACACCATCCGTCCCCCCCTACTGAGAGACAAGCTGACCGAGATGAGGGTGGACTCGTACCTGGTGAGGTGGATCACGGACTACCTCACAGAGAGACCACAGTACGTCAGACTGAAGGACTGCACATCTGACACTGTGGTCAGCAGCACCGGTGCACCACAGGGGACTGTGCTCTCCCCCGTCCTGTTCACCCTGTACACCTCTGACTTCCAGTATAACTCTGAGCTCTGCCACATGCAGAAATACTCGGACGACACTACGATAGTTGGTTGTGTCAGGGATGGACAGGAGCAGGAGTACAGGAGCCTGATCGAGGACTTTGTGACGTGGTGCAGTGACAACCATCTGCAGCTAAACACCTCCAAGACCAAGGAGATGGTGGTGGACATCCGAAGGAACAAACCACATCTAGAACCTGTTTCCATCGGGGGGGGCAACGTGGAGGTGGTCAGGACCTATGGGCATCTGGGGCTGCAGCTGGATGACAAGCTGGACTGGTCGCCTAACATGGACACTACCTGCAGGAAGGGACAGAGTCGTCTGTACTTCCTGAGAAGGCTGGGGTCCTTCAACATCTGCAAAAAGCTGCTGCAGATGTTCTACCAGTCTGTGGTGTCCAGCGTCCTCTTCTACGCAGTGGTGTGCTGGGGAGGAAGCTGCAAGAAGAGGGACGCAGCACGCCTGGACAGACTGGTGAGGAGGGCCGGCTCTGTGGTGGGTACAGAGCTGTACAAAATACTCTCCATCATGGACAACACCTCCCCCCCCCCGCAGAGCACCTTCACCGGGCAGAGGAGCGTGTTCAGTGACAGACTGCTGTCACAGTCGTGCTCCACGGACAGACTCAAGAAATCTTTTGTCCCCCTATAGGCCACAAGACTGTACAACACTTCACTGTCACGGCAGGGAAGAAGCACACGGTGAACCCTGGACTCTTTTTTCACTTTTTTTCTCACTCCTCATCTGCACTGCTGACCTCAGAGTCAGCCTCCAGTTGGACACTTGCAAATGCATATTGATAGTCACCTTACTGAGCACTGGTCACTTTAATGATAATCACCCTAATCATGTCTGGTTTCATCCTACTGTCGTGTTTAGCTACATCTGTAATGGTTGACATGATCACCCTAACTAGGTCAAGTTTCACTCTATTGTCTTTGACACTTAATGCTAATCTGCTCCTCAATAGTTGGGTACTTTAATGGCAATCACCCTAATCACTCCTGGTTTCACCTTATTGTTATAACCTGTGACAGATGTGTAGATTGCTGTTGCTGTGTTGGTCTGACAGATGTGTAGATTGTGGTTGTTGTGGTGGTCTGACAGATGTGTTGTGTCTCGTGTGGTGGTCTGACCATCACACAATGGGCTAAGATCACATTAATGTCTTAATGATGATGGATCGAGTCTTAAGTCTAGATGAGTAATAGTTTAAAACCAACAACAGACCTTTTGACTTGTCAAAGCTGGCAAATTTTGAAGGTCAGGTTTGAATATTAAAGGGTTAGGATATTTTTTAAATGAAGCTGTTGAACCTTTGAATCCTTATCAGCAGAGCTTTATACAGTCCAATTGTCCTAATTTTCAAAAACAGTTAAAATAGTCGTGTTAGTTTACTCTTTGAATCTTTGACTTTGTGGTCAGAATAAAATGAAGCTGTCTGATTGATAAAAACAACTTTTATTGAAGAATAAAAACAGAAAGTTGCAGATGAGATGAAGACATGCTGAGCAAACTGATTCCTAAAAACACATGATTACAGATTCAATAAATGTAGATTAGATTACATATAAAACATAGATCACTGAAAATAACATCAACATGAATCAGAACGTTTGTGTCGGCTAAATATTTGATTTTAAACACACATTTAGAAAGCCATTAATCAGCTTTTTTGTGTGCATTTCGTACTTATTCATCACTCTGTATTCAAAAACTTTTGTTTTCATGTTCTAAAGACGAATAAATGAACTGCAAATAGTTGTCACTGAGCAGCAAGGTTTTGACTCACTGTCTCCATCTAGTGGAAAGATGAAACCATTACAGCTACACAACTTTGGCTTGGGGCTGCACAGTTGTATTGCTGTTGCCTCACAGCGAGAAAGTTCCTGGTTGGGATCCCCAATGGGCCATTGTTCTCTCCGGGTACTCAAGCTTCCTCCCGCAGTTCAAACACATACTTGTTAGTTTAACTGGTGAGTCTAATGGTCAGCTCCCTGTCCCAAACTTACGTCCTGATGTGTGCTTATTTTTCTGAGGAAGGAATCACAAATTAACTAACCCTAACCCTTAGCCAAATTCTAAATTTATAATGTGATTACATTTAATTTTATGCGTAACATTAATATTATGATTTAGTCTTTGTGAGGATTTAAAGTTTGTATCAACAAGAACACCATGTTTCAATCAGAGCTTCTCAAAATGATCTTGTTCATCTACTCAAACATTCATTTAACATCTCTGCCCGTAGCTACAACCAGTTTACCGAACTTGTACCGCAGTGCTGTTGTGGATCCCTTCACTCGACTCTTCATCTCCTCCAGTTTCTTGACCTTCTCTGTGTCTCCGTTCTCCTTCATCTTTTCAATCAGAAAGTCCAAGTGGACAAGAGTGGACAGAGAATCAACATTCAGAGCGATCTGCTCCAGTCTGAGAACATGCTCATAGGACTCTTCCAACAATCGATCTTTGTCGTCTTTAAGTTTGTCCATTGTCTTCTGAAGTGTTTCCAGAAGACTTGTTTTCTCTTTGCGGTCTGCTTTACCTTGGTCATACTTCTCTTTCACATCTTGAAGAGTTATCTGACGTTTCCTTGTCTTCTGAACATATCTCCACTTTTCCTTCACATGATCAGACGCAGGGCATTTCCCTGTACAGACAGTGCAGCGACCCTTACTCATCACCTCACAGTGTTTGGGATACAAGGCCATCGAGCATCCAGGGTAGTGACAGTTCTCCTCACAGACTGTACAGCACACAGCCGCTTCATAAAACACCAACCACCACATTCCACTGCTGATATCTTCTTTGTCTTTGTAGACCTCATCGACTTCGACAGTTAAGTTCTTGTTGCTCTTCATCTCTTGTTCACGTGTCTTCAGGGCTTCCTGAGTCTGTTGGACTTCTCTCTGTTTTAATTCAATCAGCTCAACTCGCTCTTTCAGGTTTTGGATCGAGGCTTTCAGTCTGACGCGTTCGATCAGAACGGCCACAGTTGTCCTCAGCTGTTGTGGAGGCGTTTTTCGCAGAAACTTTCCAAACTCTGACATTCCTTCTGTTGATACATCATATGCATGTTTAAGTGCTCTTTTGTTCTTTGTGTTCGTCCTTTCTTTATTTTGAAGGTTATCAAACAGGAAGTGAACAGGCTGCTTCTCTTCATTTTTGGCACACTTGATGTTTGCTACTTCAAGGGCTTTAAGAAGATGTTCAGGTGTTATTCCATTTGAGTATGTGATGAGACAGACAATGTTGTTCTTCATGTTTTTTCCAAACAGAGACGTCACTGAATCAAGGATGTACCTGAAACGATCACTCAGGCGATTGTCGCTCGCTTTCAGCACCAGACCCACAACATTTATCTCAGAAACTCCGTCCTCTGAGCGGAACAAGTCAACTAATCTATTGGTGATGTCGTCATCATGTGCAGTCCCTCTGGTGTCTCCGTATCCAGGAGTATCAATGATGGTCAGAGAGCAGGACAGAGTTTTATCTTCAAAACCAAAGAGATCATACACGATCACATCTGATGTCTGACTGTCAAACTGATCTCTCTCCTTCTCCTCCTTCTCTACGATCTCAAACCAGACATTGTCGTTCCACGTCACTCCCATGGCGTAGTTGACCAGAACGTTGATCAGAGTAGATTTTCCTGTTCCTGTTTCCCCCACAAGCAGGATGGTTTTGTGTATTTTAGTTGGATCTCTTTCACCAAGAGTCATTCTTGTTACGGTCCCAATCTTCTCTTTCTTTGGTGTCAGCTGGTAGACATCAGGAGATCCTGGACGGATCAGGTGTTTGCAGGTGATGTTGTCATACCTGGTTGTTGTGCTTCTGTTGAGAGGTGAAGACATCCGATCAAAAACCAGAAAACATGAACAAAGAGATCCAAATGGGATCTTTTAATAAAAGCAGTTCCTGACCTAGCTAAAGTCAACATGGACCCCCTGCTAGACCAACTCAAAGCAGATATTGTAAGATGGGTCCCTTTATTCCTATCATTATGGGGAAAAGCTAATGTACTGAAAATGACTTGTGCACCCAAAATTTATTACCTTCTCCAGGCATTTCCAATCAGAATCCCCCTAAAAATTTCAAGCAGCTAGATGTGCCTTTTAATAGATTCTTCTGGAATAGTAAGCGTCCAAGGCTTCATTTATCGAAATTACAAAAACCGGTTGTAGAGGGAGGTTTGGGCATCCCGAATTTGCTATTGTACTATTATGCCTTTGGCCCTGGACACCTTGCACACTGGTGCCTTCCCCCTGAACGTGCCCCTCCCTGGTTTCACATTGTAAAGGACCTTTGTCATCCACTGTCCCCCATCCACCTCATCATAGCTGCACTGCCTGGGGAGGTTCAAGCCCACCCAAATCTTACGAATATGCAATAGATCTGGAAAAGGGTTTCTATTAAACTTAATATGAATCCCCACCTGAATTTGTCTGCAAATCTCTGGTTGAATCACAAGCTAAAAATAGAAAATAAGCCATTCTTGTGGAAGCATGGGTGGAAAAAGGTATTCTGGTGCAAGGATATCTATATGAGGGAGGCACACTGAAATCTTTTACATTACGAGCGCAGCAGTTCGGCCTGCATCAGCAGCAGTTCTGACATCTCCTTTCTCAAACCTTTAGTTCCACCTCAACAGCCCCCCCTAGCTCCAACATTCTATCTTGTATAATAAAAATATTTGGTACAGGCCGAGAGGCCTCCAAATACTACTCTTTATTACTTAAAAGCACTACTAGCAAGAGTGCTAACCTAAAGTCGGCTTGGAAGTGTGATCTTAGACGGCCATTTACAGAGGAAGAATGGAGCAGTATTTTAAAGAATTGTAAGAAAACATTGCGAGAACTTAGAACTAGACTGGTACAATTCAAAATACTAAACAGGGTGTACTGGTCACCCTCTAGGCTTCATGGGGTGAAATTGAGGGATAGCCCGGATTGTTGGAGGTGTGGGAGGAGTATTGGTACACTCCTCCATATGTTGTGGTCCTGTCCGCTGGTACAAACCTTTTGGTCAGCTATTCATGAAAACATTAAACTGATCCTCAAGGTAAATATTCCCTTCTGCCCGAGCCTGGTCATCCTCGGCGATCCTTTCCCTCTACAAGCCCTCCCTTCGGCACAAGCAGAGTGGGTACAAACAGCCCTCATGCTGGTAAGAGAAAGTGGTGGTCTGACAGATGTGCAGATTGCATCGGCTTTGGTGGAGTGACCATCACACATTGGGCTAAGATCACATGAATGTTTTTAAATGCATTAAATGGATCTCAGCCTACTGCAAAGAGGCAATACCACTCCTTACCAGCAGGTGGTAGGAGTCTGATATTTTTCACTCAAAGCAGAAAACTTAAAGTT
Organism: Symphodus melops; assembly: GCF_947650265.1. NCBI lineage: Eukaryota > Metazoa > Chordata > Actinopteri > Labriformes > Labridae > Symphodus > Symphodus melops. The sequence goes on along the minus strand of NC_136704.1, from coordinate 2,566,568 downwards.
GAGGAAACACAAATGGGATGTTTACACTCTTTCATCATTATGTTCTGAACGCATTCGTAATGAACATGACTTGATGGAAACATGGTACAGGCGTAACATGAGAAGAGACTTCTGTAAACGCCCTCTTCATGCCTTGTTGACTGACTGTATGTCTCCAACTGGTCGCCACCAGTTCAACATGTTAAATCTGACAACAAAACCTTCAACAAGCTCCGAGCAGTACCGACCAGAACCACAGACTTTACCTGGAAGCCCTGTGTACCTGCCTTAAAAGTTCTGCTCTCTCTTAATTCAAAGCTGTTTATTGGCTTGAACATGTAAATATATTACCAAAGCATAAAAGAACAAATAATGTTCCGTTACAGCTGTAACTTTGTGTGTTATCTGCCCCCGAGTGGTTGACTTTAAGTTAGGTTTCAGGTGTCATGTGACAGGAAGTAGTTACATTGCTCATCACGATCACCTGCTGCTGACACTTTCCACAATCCTTCGCCATGTGCCTTCATCCTTTGACTTTCAAGGCATTGTCTGTATGTATATTGTTTATATGATATTGATCTTTAAGTACATGCAGATATTTTTTTAAGTTTACTGTATTTTATGCTGTTTTTAAAATGTTGTATCTTTGCACTGTTTAGGCTTGCTTTAAGTTATGTGGTACTGCTGTGAACAGCGTATGCATGTCAAGGACTCTGTAAGAGTACATTTACTATTTTTTAAGTCTAATGCTAATGCCAACTGCACAGGTTTAACCTTTACTCTTAGTCACATAGGGGCTGCTAAATCTTGTTTGGGGGATTATTGTATACAGAGGGGAGGGGGGAAAGCGGGTGTGTATTGTAACCAATGTCTTGTGTCCTGCCTGTCTGTATACTGCTACTGGATGCCCTGAATTTCCCTCGGGATCAATAAAGTATCTATCTATCTATCTATCCATCTATCCATCTATCCATCCATCCATCCATCTATCTTTAAGTAATCTATTGTTTTATGTTTTATTTATAGTTTCACAACTTCGATCATTATTAAACCTGTGGACAACAACTACTACGGTCTTCAGAGTCGTAATGTGAAAAAGATGTTGACACTTGCTGCCAGTGCTCTTGTTCAATCACAAGACAAGAGAGACGGTACAAATTGTGACATGGCCACTACTGTGAGGGAGGTCCCTGTGGGTGTGAGGGTGTGTGTGTGTTATCTCCCTGCCTGTGTGCCTGGAGTGGCGACCTAATTAGCTAGGGAGACACAGGTGTGTGAGGGGGGGGCGGAGCAGAGGTGAACAAAGGGAGAGGGGGAAATGTTTGCAGGGGATTTTTTTTTGGTTTGGTTAGGAGTGAGCAGTGGGACGGTGTGGCTGAAGAGAGATGGTTTTTTACTGGATGAAGATGAGGGAATAAGTGTTTTTGGAAGTCGCGGTGTTTCCTCCTGGACAGGGTTTTTGTGTTGGAGTTGGGAGGTCCGGACGTCACAAAAAGAGACCTGATTTTCCCTGGACAATCTCAAAAAAGGAAGTAGGCCGCCAGACCGGTGAGTGCCAAACGAATGTTTTTTTTATTTTGTTTCCTTTTTTTCTTTTTTTGTGGAGTATACTTTTTTCCCCTTCCGGATCCCTTTCAGTGGACTTGGAAATTTTTTTCTTGACTGTTAAAGGAGGACATTATTTGTTTTCTGTGGCAATGACATTTGTTTTGTTTTTTTTTGTTAAAAACGGAGTAAAGTCTGTATTTAATTTCATCCAGTGCTCTTTTGATTTATTTTGGGGAAATTAAGGTCCTAACCCAGTGACACTATTGAGTTTACAGTAGGTTTTGATTGAATTATGTAACGGTGACCTTAAAAATATTAAGGGGATTGTTATAAAATAATGTAATTATAATAATAACCATGAATAATAATAAGGAACAAATTAAAAGTAACAATAATAACTAACAACAACATAGGGTTACGTTGTAACCTTGGTTCTCTGAGTGAAGAGACTATCTCTCCACCCCGTTACATTCTATGTACGGGATATGATCCCTTGCTTGTCAGAGTCCGTGGATATTTCTTTAAGACACACCGGCTTAACCGGGCACGCCCCACAGCTCACCTATAAAGCACCTGTGCTGGCGTGCAATCATTGAGCGTTTGATCGGAACGTGTCTCCCAGCGGCCTAGAGGCTGGAGAGATAGTCTCTTCACTCAGAGAACCAAGGTTACAACGTAACCCTACGTTCTCTTTCGTCTCGAGACTATCTCTCCACCCCGTTACATTCTATGTACGGGGTAACTCTTTAAGACACCCCGCTGGGAGACAGTGCAAACCAATCCCATACACCAGTGTGTAACAAATGAACTTTTTACAAATATACACTATTTACATGCCAACCAGGACAAGGCGCCGCAAGACGCAAAGGCCAAGCCTAGGAGGCTGAGGGGCCAAATGAGCCAGTCTGCAAGACGCGGGACTGACTGAGAACGCGGGCAAGGCCCCACCAAGCCAGTGAATCGAGGCCACTCCGGTCAGCCTACAGCCGCTAGGCTGACCGAGGGACCCCATTGTCTACCAAGAGGTTACACCCAGCACCCGCTCCCCAAAGGAGGGACTGGCTGCCACATTGAGCTGGTAGAATCTGGAATATGTGGATTTTGATGACCATGTGGCCGCAGCACATATGTCAGCAAGTGAGGCACCGCGCCACAAGGCCCATGAGGTAGCCACACAGCGAGTCGAGTGTGCCCAAATCCCAGATGGAGCAGGCACACCCGAGAGGGCATATGCATGCTGGATAGTCTCCACAACCCAGTGAGACAGTCGAGGTTTTGACAAGGGCCGGCCCAAGTTTCCATGGTCAAAGCAAATGAAGAGCTGGTCAGACCTCCTGAAAGCCTGCGTACATCGGATGTACTGAGCCAGGGTCCTGACCGGACACAAGACAGACTGGTTCTGCTCTCCCTCCTGACCATCCATGCCAGAGGAGAGTGACCGCAACTCGACCACCTGAGACAGATGGAATTTAGATAAGACCTTAGGCAGAAATGCCGGGTTGGGTCGGAGGACTACACCAGAGCCATCTGGAGAGAATCTGAAGCAGTCTGCATGAACAGACAGTGCGTGGAGCTCACTTATTCTTCTGGCAGAAGTTACAGTCAGCAGAAATGCTGCCTTAAAGGAGAGCCATTTCAGATTCACCTCCTCAAGAGGTTCAAAAGGCAGGTGCCGCAAGGCACTGAGGACTAGATCCAGGTCCCAAGGTGGAACTGGGGGTCCCCTCCTGCGGATTGTAAGCCTCTGTGCACCCCTGAGGAACCGTGAAATTAAGGAACAGCCTTCTTCGGTAAGTGCGTATTCACCAAGTCGAACTGCCTTAATTGCTGCCACCAATTCCTGAATTTCCCTCGGGATCAATAAAGTACCAACCAACCAACCAACCAACCAACCAACCCACCCACCCCCGCAGCGTAACAGCTGATTTTCGAACCTCTAGCTGAGACTGCAAGAATTGCAGGACCTCCTGATGCTTGGCCAGGTAGGGGTCCACGTTGTGGGCCCCACACCAAGATGTCAACAGACCCCAACGGTAAGCATAAGCAGCCCTAGTAGATGGTGCCCGTGCTTCTTGCATTGTTCTCACTACAGGCTCTGGTAATCCTAAAGCAAGGAGCCTGTCCTTTTCAGGGGCCAGGCCACCAACCTGAGCCCTGCTGGAAATGGATGGAAGAGGGTCCCACTGGCTTGAGACAGCAGGTCTCGCCAAGGTGGGAGCTCCCATGGCACACCGTCTAACAGGGGCCGGATTGACGAAAACCACGTCATGTGGGGCCAAAACGGTGCCACCAGTATCAGCCTGACTCCCTCCAACTGCACCCTTCGGAGAAGGGGCTGTAGGAGAGTGAGTGGGGGAAGGCATAGAGCAGAAGCCATGGCCAAGAATGAGCCAAGGCATCCCACCCCAGAGGAGGATTGTCGTTCTTCAAAGAGAAAAAGAGCGGACAATGAGCCGACTCTCTTGAAGCGAACAGGTCGACTTCCGCTCTGCCCAGGCGACGCCAGATTTCCCTGACCACCTGTGGATGAAGCCTCCACTCCCCAGGGTGTGGGCCCCCTCTCGACATTATGTCCGCCACTGAGTTTAACAGACCCGGCACATGCACAGCTCTCAAGGAGCAAAAGAGGGGCTGAGCCCACTGCCACAGAGTGGTTGCCAGTCTGCACAGAAAGGGAGACCGCAGGCCCCCCTGCCTGTTTATATAAGCAGCTGTCACTGTGCTGTCTGTCCGAATGATGACATGGTGTCCTCTCAGTCTCGGCAGTAGTGCTCTGAGGGCGAGGATAACAGCCCTCAGCTCCAGGACATTTATATGCTGGTTCAACCAGCGGCCAGACCAGTGTCCACTGATCCCGCAGCCCTCGTGAACAGCACCCCAACATAGTAGGGAGGCGTCTGTGAAGACCAGCTGGCGATAAATCACCGGCCCCAGAGCATGGCCTAACTTGATGTTGGCTGGGTCTCTCCACCACTGGACCGCACTGTGCAGCCTCCGAGAGACAACCACCCTTGTTTGGTGACATCTTTGTGGATGCAAGCCCTGACGCAACAGACACCTCTGTACAGGTCGCATGTTTAAGAGTACCAATCCCATTCAATGTCTGATTCTCAGTGTGAGATATGCTCTCAGACATCATTTCAAATGAATATACTGATGATTTAGGTTTTTAAAAGCACCAGCAACATTTACCCAAACTGCATCCCAGTCTAATTCTTGTCCCAGTCTGGATATATCCCTGTCCCAAGCTTTCATTTCTGATGTGGGCAAATATTTCTGGGAAAGGAATTTTAGATTTACAATGTGATTACATTTAATTTCATGTCTAACATTAATATTATGATTTCATTGTTTTGAAGATTTAAAGGTCGTATCAACAACAACAACAACGATTTTTCAATCAGAGCTTCTCAAAATGATCTTCTTCACTTACTGAAACATTCTGCCAGCAGCTTCAGCCAGATTACCGAATTTGTACCACAGCGCTGTTGTGGATCCCTTCACTCGACTCTTCATCTCCTCCAGTTTCTTGACCTTCTCTGTGTCTCCGTTCTCCTTCATCTTATCAATCAGGAAGTCCAAGTGGACAATAGTGGACAGAGAATCAACATTCAGAGCGATCTGCTCCAGTCTGAGAACATGCTCGTAGGACTCTTCCAACCATCGATCTTTGTCCTCTTTAAGTTTGTCCATTGTCTTCTGAAGTGTTTCCAGGAGGCCTTTTTTCTCTTCACAGTCTGCTTTACTTTTGTCATACTTCTCTTTCACACCTTGAAGAGTTATCTCACGTTTCCTTGTCTTCTGAACATATCTCCACTTTTCCTTCACATGATCAGACACAGGGCATTTCCCTGTACAGACAGTGCAGTGACCCTTACTCATCACCTCACAGTGTTCGGGATACCAGGCCATCGAGCATCCAGGGTAGTGACAGTTCTCCTCACAGACTGTACAGCACACAGCTCCTTCATAAAACACCAACCACCTCATTCCACCACTGATTGGTTCTTTAACTTTATAGGGCTCATCAACTTCTACAGTGAAGTCCTTGTTGCGCTTCATCTCTTGTTCATGTGTCTTCAGGGCTTCCTGAGTCTGTTGGATTTCTCTCTGTTTTAATTCAATCAGCTCAACTCGCTCTTTCAGGTTTTGGATCGAGGCGTTCAGTCTGATGCGTTCGTTCAGAACGGCCACAGTTGTCTCCAGCTGTTGTGGAGGCGTTTTTCGCAGAAACTTTCCAAACTCTGATATTTCTTTCATTGATACATCATATAAATGTTTAAGGGATCTTTTGTTCTTTGTGTTCGTCCTTTCTTTATTTTGAAGGTTATCAAACAGGAAGTGAACAGACTGATTCTCTTCATCTTTGGCACACTTGATGTTTGCTTCCTCAAGGGCTTTAAGAACATTTTCAGGTGTTATTCCATTTGAGTGTGTGATGAGACAGACAATGTTGTTCTCCATGTTTTTTCCAAACAGAGACGTCACTGAATCAAGGATGTACCTGAAACGATCACTCAGGCGATTGTCGCTCGCTTTCAGCACCAGACCCACGACATTTATCTCAGAAACTCCGTCATCTGAGCGGAACAAGTCAACTAATCTATTTGTGATGGTGTCATCATGTTGAATCCCTCTGGTGTCTCCGTATCCAGGAGTATCAATGATGGTCAGAGAGCAGGACAGAGTTTTATCTTCAAAACCAAAGAGCTCGTACACGATCACATCTGATGTCTGACTTTCAGATTGATCTCTCTCCTCCTTCTCCTTCTCTACGATCTCAAACCAGACATTGTCGTTCCACGTCACTCCCATGGCGTAGTTGACCAGAACGTTGATCAGAGTAGATTTTCCTGATCCTGTTTCTCCCACAAGCAGGATGGTTTTGTGTTCTTTAGTTGGATCTCTTTCACCAAGAGTCATTCTTGTTATGGTCCCAATCTTCCCTTTCTTTGGTGTCAGCTGGTAGACATTAGGAGATCCTGAACGGATCAGGTGTTTGCAGGTGATGTTGTCATACCTGGTTGTTGTGCTTCTGTTGAGAGGTGAAGACATCCGATCAAAAACCAGAAAACATGGACAAAGAGATCCAAATGGGATCTTTTAATAAAAGAAGTTGCATTTTCACACCACATGGTAACCTTTCACAACAATAAGTCTGAATGTGACTCCATCTCAACATTGAATATAAGAAGAAGACGTGCGCACGTGGGTGCGTTCGGATTGTCCCTCCTATCCACTTTCACTTGCGGTCTTTCCTTAACCCTGGAAGCAGTTAAGTGGCGGCCATGATAAGAGCCGTTCGAATTCTTTAAAAGTTAAGGAAAGGTGGCTCAATGCTTCCTTTATAACGTCCTTTAGCACAGGAAACACTGGCCCATCCTTTACCAAAGGAAATAAGAAAGTGCCGCCCCACAATTCATTCACTCGCGCATCCCACCCATATCGGAGCGTTCACGAAAACTAAGGATCTGTCAGAGGAGAAATGTGAGGACAATCTGCTCACTGATTTGACTTATAATTATTTACAGCCTGCCTTTGTATTTATTTCATTTCTTTCTGTGTGTGTGTGTGTGTGTGTGTGTGTGTGTGTGTGTGTGTGTGTGTGTGTGTGTGTGTGTGTGTGTGAGTGAAGAAGGTGAACCTTGCTTTTATAAGGATAAGGATAAACTTTATTGATCCCCTAATGGGGGAAATTTGGGTGTTAGAACAGCTCCAAAAAACAGTAAAACAGGGAATATAAACAGCATCAAATAGCAAAAAAGAAAAAAAGAACAGCTATGAGCCAGTTTACAGTAATTAAATAAAGGGGTTAAAGAAAAATACAATAGACTTAAATAATACCAGGAATAAACACTATGTACACTGTTGCTTGTGGAAAGACAGATCAGGAATTAAAACACACAGTGTGTAACATTAATGATAAAGATGATTATAACAGTCATGTGGTAGTGATGCTGTTAAACAGCAGATGGGATGATCAGTCTTGCAGGGTGGATGTCTCAGTCTGCTGCTGAAGGAGCTGCTCAGAGACCCCACAGTGTGATGCAGGGGGTGAGAGGGATTGTCTATGATGGATGTCAGCTTCACTAACATCCTCCTCTCAGCCACCTCCTCTACAGAGTCCAGAGTCCTGTATGAATTCTCCTAACACCTTTCCTTAACCCTGTGACGTTTTCACAGGGTTATGGAAAAGTGGTTAGTGAAAGTAGATAGGAGGGACAATCCAAATGCATCCCTTGTCACCTTTCAGTTCCCCTTATGGAGGCTACAGACTGAACGGTAAAGGGATTTTCAGGGACTCAAAGACCCCGTTCATTGGATTTTTAATGCTGATTCCCGCCCTGTGCACAGTGGTGTTCAGCTTCTCCCGTCTGGACGGAGGTGTTAAGTCCCACAATGCAGAACAAAGCTGTAAAAAAAATGCTGAGACCACTGAACTGAACAAGGTGTAACTATATTTGTACACTTTCATGTATTTATTTATGTCCAAAAAAATATTCATACCCTTCCTGAAGAGATTTGTATTTTTCATTGATCTTATCAGTTCAGACTTCTCTCTCCTTTATTCCTACAATTCACTTAGCAGATGCTTTAATCCAAAGCAACGTACATCAGAGACGAAGTAAAACACAAGCAAAGAGCAAACCATGTCAGTATGTGCAAACAATCAGCTTTAAGTCCGACTGGACACACAAGTGCTGACAGGAAGTGACCAGAGGTAAAGCACAACAGCTGTTTTTAAGAGTTCTAACCAGCATAGAAACCATCTTAAAAGTTTTTGTTATCAAACAAAACCATCTTCATTATCAATAATATTCAGACCTGATTGGTGGAACCTAAACGCTTTAATTACTTTTTATGTTTTTATGATTGTTTGATAGCTCTCCTTGTTGATGTGTTGTTGGATGTTGTTCTTGCTATCTGATCACAAATCTACTTTCGGGCAAAGTCACCTGAACAACAAACAAGCATTCCACACAGATCAGATAACAACAACACAAAAACCTCATATCAAGATCTCATTGAACCGTTGAGTCTTGAATGATTGGAATGTAGTTGGGCCGGTCAGTGTTGAATGTGTCTGGAGAGTTCCTGAGGGAGGGAGGGAGCTGTGGAGAAAACTCTGACCCAGCAGGTTCAGTGTTCAGTTATGTGTGGTGGATAAAAGATGTTGGTGTCTGAAGATAGGGGTCGGCTCCTTCCCCTAAGCGTCTGAGGCTCGGAGAAGGAGTGTGATGGTGAAGGACATCAGTGAGGTAGGAGGGGGTCAAGGACTTTGTTTAAAGAGAAGGATTTTGAACTTAATCAAATAATAATGTTGGACCAACAAGCATGTACACAGAGTGATGAGCTACGTAGTGCATCACAGGCTGCAAGTCGGCACGAAGCGTCATTCACAACATCAGTGTGCATCAACCAGATCGAGGTCGAGGCAACACGACACAATCCACTGGTCAACTCACCGGTACACAAAGATAACACCAGAGATACAGACGGACAGAGAACAAAAAGAACCTTCAGGTCGGTCATGACCAGCATGTGGTCAAAATGTTCTGACAACACGCGGTCAAATGTGACAAAGCAGGATTTGTATTTCAACAATCAAATAATAAAAACTGAAACAACTCATCTGTGTTCAGGAAATATATAAATATATTACTCACGTTGCCATAGTTACCAGATGAGCTGGAGGAGGGGGCAGCTGATTTATTCTCTGAAATAAAAATTAAAAAAATAAGCAAATGACCTCGACGTCCTGTCCGCTGATTTCTTGATATTTTCAGCTTTTACCGAGTGAACAAACTTGCTTAGCTTCTCCTCCTTCATGCAATCATGTATTAAAGAATTTCACTTAATTTCAGTCTTACCGTCACAGTTTGTCTCCAACGTGTCCCACGTACTTCAATCTGCTGTTATCCCTTGTTTGTAAGTCTGTGTTTTAAAGCATTCTAACCTGTCGCTCAGCTCTTGAGGACAGCGAGCACAGTTTATATCAGCAGTGGGAGGGCGCTTTGAGGTCACAAAAAAAACAGACTGCAGAAATGTTTGAGTTATCATAACAATAACATTACCTTTTAAAGTCAACTCTCCTCCCTCTCTTCCATTCGGTTTCACTCAACCTCACAGTTTCTCTGAAATCACGTGACAAGAAAAGATTTTTATTACATAATGAAGAATAATACCTGACCTGTCTTCCCAAACATGACAAGAATCTTATCAGATACCAGCTAACTTAGATTCAAGAAGTTGAAGCAAGGTAGTTGAAGCAGATGAAAGGGAGAACATACCATCATTCCTCCATGACCTCAACATCAAGGATGGTCCCTTCACGGTCACTGAGTTTGCCGAAGCTAAAAGTACTCTAAGAGAGGGTAAGAGTGCTGGGCCGTACGCCATACATCCAGAGGTTGCAATGAAGTGCGGTCAACTCAGAGCAAGAGCTGAACGTGAGAAAGGCACTTGCATGGAGAGCCCTGAATGGTATGGCCAGTGTCTGGAACTCCAATCTCCAACAACAAATCAAACTCAGCTTCTTCTATGCGACAGTGGAGTCTGTTCTCCTTTATGGCAGTGAATGCTGGACCATTAAGCCAACTTTGCAGAAGGCTTTAGACGGGTGCTAAACTAGAATGCTACGTGTAGTGCTGAACATCAGCAAGAGCGCACATGTCACCAACAAGACTCTGTATATTGGAGTATCCAGGGTGAGCGACAAAATAGCTGCTAGGGGAATGAGACTTGCAGGACACTGCCAAAGACACCAAGAGCTGCCAGCCAGCAAACTGGTGCTGTGGGAACCAGCACATGGGCACCGGTCACAAGGACATCCCACAAACACATGTCTGGATGTTATCAAGAAGGACACAGGAGCACAAAGCTCCAACGAGCTGCCGGAAGTATGAAAAGCTGGGATAACTGGAAGTGACGATGGAAGGCTCATCTGACGATGACCTAGAGAGAGCAACCCACTAGAAACGTCAAAGTCAAAGAAAAAACTGTTTAACAAAAGGAACTCTGAGTTATCTGACAAAATGCTTGTGTGTAGTTTTTTATATTGTGCATGTATTTCTACGGAAAGACAAATAAAAGGACATTGAGGAACATGGAGTATTAAATACAAACAACGTTTCATTAAAATGATAAAATGCAAGAAAACAACAACACTAGGTAATTTTTGACCCACTTATCTATTTATGGGAAAGCTTTGTAACCAGCACCATTGGTACTCTGACCCTTAAAATGTGTGTACAGCAGTTAAATCAACATTCCAGCTTCTTCAGAGGTCAAGTTTTGAGTTCTGTTTTGTTTATTCCATGCTGTTTTTTTTCCGTGTAACTTTGTTTCCTCTTGTCCTTCTATGTTGTCTTCAATATTGTTGCCTGTTTTACTTGTGCATTAATGTTTCTTGGTTCAGTCTTTAATGTTCCCTGTTTTAAGTTGTAGTTCTGGTCTTCAGTGTTCTTGTTTCCTGCTCTGTTTCCCTCCTGTCTTGATTACCCTGATTGTCCTCACCTGTCTCATTGGTCTCAACTGTGTCTGATTTGTCTATTTAGTCTGTGTTTTTCTTTCCCTCTGGTCGGTTCATTGTCTTTGTCAATTCTGCAATTGGGTCCTCCCTCCCTGTTTTTTGCCCGTAACAACATGACTTAAGCCCCGTTTCCACTGAGCGGTCCGGCTCAGTTAATCTCGGTACGGCGTGCATTTTGCGGCATTTCCATCGACCAATTCTGGGGAAGATTCCCAAATAACCGATTCGTACCATCCCACTTTTTGGGACCCTTCCGTTGGGGTGCCAAGAATGATGAGCCGACCCAAAAAGGTGGAACTAAACACTGCAGTCCGTTGATTGGTTGAAAGAATCGTCACTTCCTGTGTTACGTCGGCAAACAAAACCCCACCGTGTTTAAACCATTGACTGTAACACAGCTGATTGTTTACGTCTGTATTTCATCTCGCGGCACACAGCCTTCTCAAAGCTTGATTGAGTTCTTGTAATGAAGAGTCACATGTCAGTGACAGAGGAGATGAACTGCTGGATGTCTTCCAGCGTTGGTTTTGTTTGTGTAGCGTTTTTCTCCTTCGTTGAATTTATTATTTTGCAGTTAGCTGTTAGGTTCAAGGTTCAAGGTTCTTTATTGTCAATTCCAAAATATGTCAGACATACAGTGAAATCGAAATTACGTTTCCCCCTCCCCACGGTGCAATGTAGATAAAAAAAAGGTATGGTAAATAAAATAAAACAAGGTAAAAGATAAATAATATTTACATTAATAAAACCTAAATTTGCAAAAAGTACAATGTTAAATAAAATGGAGTATAAAACAAGATTATAAGAAAAGTGAAACTTGTGCATGCGTGCAATGTGCAATAAGTGACATGGGTTCTGTTTCAATGTTCAAACAGGAGGAGGTTCCAATGTTCAGTGTTCATGGGGGCAGAGGGGAGGGAAGGGAGGGGGGAGAGAGTTGTTTCTCAGTCTGGCAGATGTCTCCCCGATGGCAGGAGGCTGAAGAGGCTGTGTGAGGGGTGGGTGGAGTCACTCACAATGCGGGTTGCTTTGCGGGTGAGGCGGGTGCCGTAGAGGTCCAGAAGAGAGGGGAGCGGGACACCGATGATCCGTTCAGCCGCCTTCACTGTGCGCTGCAGGGTCTTGTGGTTGGCAGCAGTGCAGCTCCCCAGCCACACAGTGATGCCGCTGGTCAGGATGCTCTCGATGGTGCCTGTGTAGAAGGAGCACATGATGGGTCGGGGTGCTCTCCATGGTGCCTCTGTAGAAGGAGCACATGATGGGTCGGGGTGCTCTCCATGGTGCCTCTGTAGAAGGAGCACATGATGGGTGGGGATGCTCGTGCTCTGTTCAGCTTACGGAGGAAGTAGAGGCGCTGCTGGGACTTCTTGACCAGTGATGTGGTGTTGGCTGTCCAGGAGAGATCCTCACTGATGTGGACCCCCAGGAACTTGGTGCTGCTCACTCTCTCCACAGCAGCACCGTCGATGGTCAGGGGGGGTTTGGGAGTGGGTGCCCTCCGGAAGTCGACAACGACCTCCTTGGTCTTGTCGATATTCAGGAAGAGGTTGTTGTCTTTGCACCACGTGGCCAGTTGGCCCACCTCCATCCTGTAGTGCGTCTCATCGTTGTTGGAGATGAGACCGACCACTGTTGTGTCGTCCGCGAACTTCACAATGTGGTTGCTGCTGAAGGATGGAGTGCAGTCATGGGTCAGCAGCGTGAAGAGCAGGGGGCTGAGCACACAGCCTTGGGGGGCCCCAGTGCTCAGGATGGTGGTTTTTGATGCGTTGCCGCCAACCCGCACAGTCTGAGGCCTCTCGCTGAGGAAGTCCAGCAGCCAGTTGCACGGGGAAGTGCTGAGCCCCAGCTGGTCCAGTTTGCCGATCAGCTGCTGAGGGATGACGGTGTTGAATGCTGAACTGAAGTCTATGAACATCATTCTGACGTATGAGTTTTTGGAGTCCAGGTGGGTGAGGGCTGGGTGAAGAGCAGAGTAGATTGCATCCTCGGTTGACCTGTTGCCCCGGTATGCAAACTGGTAGGGGTCCAGGGTGGAGGGAAGGGTGGATTTAATGTGGGCCATGACTAATCTTTCAAAGCACTTCATGGTGATGGGCGTCAGTGCAACGGGTCTATAGTCATTGAGAGTGGATGGTGATGGCTTCTTTGGAATGGGTATGATGGTGGTCGTTTTGAAGCACAACAGAACAACAGTCTGCCTCAGAGAAGTGTTGAAAATGTCTGTGAAGACATCTTTGAGCTCCTCTGCACAGTCCTTCAGAACACGGCCAGGGATGTTGTCTGGGCCTGCAGCCTTGCGGGTGTTCATGTTGGAGAAGGTTCTCTTCACGCTGGCTGCAGTCAGGCACAGGGTCTGGTCGTGGGGAGGAGGGGTTGTCTTCTGTGCGGGCATGCTATTGTTTGCTTCAAACCTGGCAAAGAAGCTGTTTAGGTCGTTCAGCAGAGAGGTGTTGTTGTCACAGGTCTGTAGCTTGGGTTTGTAGTCTGTGATGGTCTGGATACCACGCCACAGGCTCTGAGCGCCTCTGCTGTCCTTGAAGTGTCTGGTTACTTTAAGTGAGTAGCTGTGTTTAGCTTTCCTGATGCCACGGGACAGGTTAGAAGTTAGCTGCTATCATATGATGCTATTTACATAGCGGCTATCTTCATCCGGCATACACGCCACCTACCAAATAGGGCACGGGGCCAAACTGCTGTGTGGAAACGGGGCTAAAGAACAAAGTAAAGTTTTACAATGGCTGTTTTTAAAAATGCAACATGGCCGCCACTTAGACAACTAGGAAAATGCACACATTGTTTTTCTGACTCCTTATCCGATTACCTTTCCAAAAATGTTTAGTTTAGCAAATCCCGCAAAAAGATATTGTGAACCTGACTATTTGTTTAATATTGATCTTTCTCAGACTTGAGTGTGAGAATAATAATACATGATTTTTGCATCATGACAAATGCATAATCACCAAGTGTAATCTATTAGTGTCTGCATTGTTACTGTAAAAATCAGTTACTGTTCTCATTGTCTTAACAGAACTGCTTGACTGCCTCTTGAGCCTGTGCATCTTTTTTATCTCTCTCTCTCTCTCTGTGGAGCGGGGATTGCTTGCTGTATCAGTTTGTAAGTCTGTAAAAACTTCGACCAATGTCTGCCACGAGGTATGAAGGATAAAAGTTGCGATATAATCCTTTTCCTATGTTGTTAATAGAAATCTGACTCCTTTAAATAATTACCTCAAATCTCTGTGCATTCTTTTGATGGGATGAGAGGAATGACTGGAGGCGTCTCTTTCAGGTTAACAGAGTTTATTAACCCGATGAATCAAGAATAGAAGTTTCAGAGTCTCTGGGTTCAAACCACGCGTCCCTGACAACAGACAGATGCTGGATCAGTTCACGAAGTCTGAACCACGACTATCTTTCCCTGAACCCTTTTATACTTTAGACAGAGATTATCTAACAAAATTATGCATTTGAGAATGTGCGGTGTCCTTCCTCCAATTGGGCAGCTTTCCAGATTATGCGCCTCCTGATGTTTGGTTCTGCTTCTCTCATTGGTGCATCATACTCCAGAATCCTTTGTCCTATCTGTAGGGGAAGACACATCCTGCCTGGCCTGTTTCTTATCACAGGAAGATGTCTAGCCTAGTCATCATTTCCTTTTAAGCAACAAACCATTTGAGTGATTATCTATCAAGGCCCACTGAACCTATCAATGTGGATGAGTGATTAACTATTCAGGGCCTTAAACTAAACCTATGTTTGATGTGGTGAGTGATTTATTTTAAAGGGCCACATGAAACACATGTTGGAATGTGTAATCACTTCTGCAAGCCCTCTTCACAGAATACCTTTAACCTCTGAACTGAAATGTCAAACAATTGGATTAAAACACGATATAACAACTGATATAATATAAATGTGAACAACAATCATTCATACTGTAAATATCAAACCTTTCCTTTGGACCGGGTGATGAAACTTTATTGCAGTAAGCACATTGAATATAAGCAGAAAGAGGCCTAATATTCTATCAACTCCCCCTTTTGACCTCTTTAAACATGAGGTCAATATAAAAGAGTCTTCTTCATGAGAATCAATGTTAAGTTCCTGAATAACAACATCAAGGAAAAACAAGGCCTAAGCATTAACATGCAATCAAGGGCAATACGCCCTGATAAACTGAATGGTGGGCTTCATTTTATTACCACTTACATCCTGGGGTTGTGTAGTCCAGTCATCTGGTCTGGTAGTGGTGAAATCTACCTGCATTAAAGGAATTAATCATTTACGTCTGTTAAACACATGTTGCCATTGAAGTCTAAGAATTTCAATGGTATTGGAGAAGTGAAGATATTGAGAACTTGCAAGATCACTGCGCCTGCCTCTGAATCCTAAGAGAAAGATAGCACAAGAGAAAAGGAGAACAAAAAGAGAAAAAAACAAAACAAAACAAAACTGTCCTGATCCATTCTTAAACATGTCAATAATAATCATTAAACAAAAAATTTGTATTAATTTATTATTATTATTATTATTATTATTATTATTTTATACATATAGAAAGAGAAGCTACGAGTACAATTAGAGCCCCATAATAAAATCCATATTCAAGTCTGGTGAGATCCAGGGGCGTCCCCCTTAGACCCACTGTCACTGAATATGAATATATTAGAGGGATAATGACTGAAAGTACTTACCAAAAACAACGTAAAGTTACGTGTGGCTTAAAGTTCAAAAAACACCAAAAAGAAAAAATATATATCTTGAGAGAAGTGACAAGAGCAGCAGATCTTAGTGTGCTACCATCAGTCTTTCACACCATCTCCACAGGTCATTTAAATCTCAAATGACCCTCAGTCAGAGGCATAAAAAGAACTAAAGTATTCTTAAAAATGAAGGTACTATTTTTTATTAATATTTTACTAAAATACTCAAAGTCAGTCTAAACATGCACTCAAATGAAAATAAAAACTAGCTAATTGAAAATCTACTGTAAGTAAAAGTTACTTATTACTGTCTCTTTTTTTGTTATTCATTGAAGGAAAATATTTACAAAGATGTATCCTGCAAACATATTGTTTTGTACCCCTTTAACAAAAACAAATTATAAATAGACATTAAATCTCCAAACCTCCTTCTAACTGCATCCTCACATTTGCTTCCTCACATCCACCAACAGGTTCATCTGAACCACTTTTACTTTCTGTCACCTTCTTTCACTCACTATTACCTTTAAATTCTTCCTTCAGGATCATTAAAGTGTCTATGTCACCTTTTGCTGCTTTCAATGCTATATCTAGTACTTTTACTTTTTGTGATGAAGGGAATCTTCTACATTTCCCGTTTAGTCAGAGGTAAGTGGTACAGTTTCTCTGGATGTCTAACACAACAGACATCTGTAAAAAATATTCTCACCTCTAAATGAGCAATATACACATTTGACAAATTAGCCTTTAGTTTTACATATTTCTGGACTTGTTCTTCACAGATATAAGAAGTTAAGGTTCATTTAGTCAGCTATGTTGATGCTTTCTGCAGTGTAAATAATGTGTGGATGGAACAAAACTATTTACAACTTTGTTTGTCTGAGATTTGTCACGATGAATGCTTTAGATAAGATGAGGGAAGTCACACTATGTGTTGTCTTTACAAGAGCTTTTACTACAGCCACTGCATATATTATTATGCATCAATGCCCGTCTATATCCCCCTTTTTTCGAAAAAGGGCCAAATTAACAACACCCCCTTTTTCAGAAACATCTAAGAAGAATGGAGTAAAATAATCTGAGAATTAAAACTATTCTGTCTGTTAGAGGTCAAATGAACAGCAGCTACAACACGCTCTGAGCCCATAAGAATACAGAGAGAGGTAATACACCAGTGAGAGTTAACAACATGCTTCAAAAGCATCATGATACACAAAGTTGGGAGTACGAATGTAATTTAAAGTGACATGGTACAGGTCTTTTGGAGGGACTAAAGGCTGGATGGACTGCACCCAAGTTTTCCAAAAGTTGTAAAAAGCAAGAATGTCCCCTTTTTTCAAGTGTCTCTGAGAATGGTCGTTGGTGTACCCTTGAACTCCACTACTGGAACCCATTGCGATGAAGATTGAAGGTTGTGAAACATCACCAGTGAGAGTGGAGTAACATAGTCTTGTGTCAACCATAGAGCTGCATGAAGTCAACAGTCATTGTGAGGAGGGGCTCTGCCAAACCCTCTCCCTTAAAGCACTCTGGATGACCCTTGACATGTAACCAGGCTGCTGTCACACCTGGATAGCTCCTTGTCCATTAGGAGTCCGGTACTGATAAGAACCATGCTGCTTGCTGCTACAGAGGGCCCTGTGATGGAGGGCTGGAGCAGCCCACTGTCCTGGGCGGTGTCTGGCCCAGTGGTCGAGTGTCCCATAATAAAAACATCCTTGATTCTGTGGACCTGGAGCAAACCCAACCCAGCCAAGTCCACCATATCCCCTGTAACCACGCCTGTACGGATTGAAATTGTACCCTGTACTCCTCCCATAAGAGTGATATAGCTGCTGTACATATGGTTGCTCTAGATGAAACACCGGAGTGTATTTGGTTGCATCATAAAGTAGCCTCTCCCTCTTGAAGCTGAATCTTTAGGAGGTGCAGCTCTAAGTCTTATTAACTCTATCATCTGCTGTTGTTTATGTGAGCGTAAGTGATGTAAGATGTGTATCTCCCATCTGGGGAGCGATACACTATTACAACCATTACAGTACATTACAGTAAAACCAGGCATTTCAACTAGTTCTGCTTTTACTGATTCTGGGATGCCTGCTACTAGGACTGCTTGTTTGAACTGAAGCTATGCCCCCCTAGTACAACCTTATATTAAGAACATGCCAAAAAGATTAGCACCATCTAATTTGACTTTTACCCCAAATTTTTGTGTACAGTTTGTCAGTCATATCAGTAAAATGTCCAGTCTAATTGTTTAAACATCACTCGTAAACAGTCTAGAAATAGTTGAAATGTCAGCAAGGTGAACATATTATAAAGTTTAAATTATTTACTAAGCTATGGGGCCAAATTAAAGTAATTTTTGGTGTTCTATTTTAACAATGTAAAAAACAAAGTCAGAATGGGTTGTTTGTATAATCAATGCATGCAAATAAGTACTAGTGATCTACGACAGCTACCTCATTTCCTGCGCTCCTTGAATTAATCAATGCTTAAATTTAGCTATATAATATGTCTATATAACAACAAGAAAAAAACACTATAAAACATGAACACATTTAACTACATAAAAACAAAGCAACAACAGTGAGGACTGTGGGGTAATACTGAATGGGCTAAGAAAGGGTGGGGACTTCTTCTCTCCTGTAAAACACCCTATCTAATCTCTCCTTTAAAGATACTGATCAACTCAGTGCACAAAGTCAACAAGCACACAGACCAGAGCCCCACTCTTCCAATCAACAGCCAAAACCCAAAATGTATCTTTTAGCAGTTAAAAAGGAACTATGCAAATGTATAGTTCATTTGTTTAAAACCTTTTAGAAGAGTTTTAAAAGATTTCCCCCTCTCCTTCAGTAAATGTTCCACTATTATTGCCTATTTAATAACACCAAAATTCTATTTATCAATCACACTCAAACAAAATAATCACACAGGCCTTCACACACATGATTTACCACACAGCACACAAACACACATCTACTCAGCACAGCACTCACACACACACATCCAAAAACTCCACCAGCACACACACATCTACTCACAGGTTTACCAGGTAGAGCTAAAGGTGTTGCTCAAAATACCCGTAACAGGGTAGAAGAAATAACCCCTACCTTTCCCCTTTCCACTCTCTGAACCAGTGAGAGAAAAGAGAAAAGGGGGTCCGATGGACGAAAAAAAAAATATATTTCTAAATATTTGTACTTAAGGAGCAGAACTTAAGTTCAAATTAACGCACAACAAAAAACACTATATACACGTGAACAGCAGAAAATGTATAGACGCAATGCTCTATTTGGAGTCCTAACTGGCAAGCTTCTACAGCAGTCCTAATGACAACTGCGGCCAGTCACTGGGGGTTCTATCCCAGACTCACAAACAGTTTTAATACACTTCTGCTGGTTCACCGCCTCCCCAATGATCCCACACACAGTTCTCTGTCAACTGAAATGACTAGCGCTCAACCTGTTGCCTTCTTTACATTGTCATTCAGCGTCAAAAGAAAAGACCCAGCCCAACATTTATCCCAGCCAGTCTCTCGCCCCTGGCTTTCTAACCAGTCTCTCGCCCCTGGTTTCCTAGTCAGTCTCTCGCCCCTGATTTTCTTACCAGTCTCTCGCCACTGGATTCACAGCCAGTCTCTCGCCCCTGACTTCTCTTCGTACGGCCTTCTGTTCGATCGCTTACTTGTATTCTTGATTCATTTTTCTAAATTTAGACATTAACACCGTCTATACCCAAACCAGACACCGATAATTTAGATTTTCCAATGTGCACAATTTTATGGAAAAGGTTTGTGTCCACCTTTGGTATTTGTGAGGCCTCTCAATGTCTGGACAGGTCTGGACGTTGTACCATAGACTGCAATGCAGTCATTCTACTACCTTAAGAAATTAATACATTTGAATGAAAGATATTTAAAAATTTTTTTTAGAAATTAATCAATACTTACGTCCTCCGTCAAACCTCATCCCCCATCGTCGGGGTCACCAAGTGAAGGATAAAAGTTGCTATTTCATCCTTTTCCTATGTTGTTAATAGAAATCTGACTCCTTTAAATAATTACCTCAAATCTCTGCGCATTCTTTTGATGGGATGAGAGGAATGACTGGAGGCGTCTCTTTCAGGTTAACAGAGTTTATTAACCCGATGAATCAAGAATAGAAGTTTCAGAGTCTCTGGGTTCAAACCACGCGTCCCTGACAACAGACAGATGCTGGATCAGTTCACGAAGTCTGAACCACGACTATCTTTCCCTGAACCCTTTTATACTTTAGACAGAGATTATCTAACAAAATTATGCATTTGAGAATGTGCGGTGTCCTTCCTCCAATTGGGCAGCTTTCCAGATTATGCGCCTCCTGATGTTTGGTTCTGCTTCTCTCATTGGTGCATCATACTCCAGAATCCTTTGTCCTATCTGTAGGGGAAGACACATCCTGCCTGGCCTGTTTCTTATCACAGGAAGATGTCTAGCCTAGTCATCATTTCCTTTTAAGCAACAAACCATTTGAGTGATTATCTATCAAGGCCCACTGAACCTATCAATGTGGATGAGTGATTAACTATTCAGGGCCTTAAACTAAACCTATGTTTGATTTGGTGGTGAGTGATTTATTTTAAAGGGCCACATGAAACACATGTTGGAATGTGTAATCACTTCTGCAAGCCCTCTTCACAGAATACCTTTAACCTCTGAACTGAAATGTCAAACAATTGGATTAAAACACTTAGAGTAAAACATGATATAACAACTGATATAATATAAATGTGAACAACAATCATTCATACTGTAAATATCAAACCTTTCCTTTGGACCGGGTGATGAAACTTTATTGCAGTAAGCACATTGAATATAAGCAGAAAGAGGCCTAATATTCTATCAGGTACCAATCTGATGAACCAATCACAGCCTCCCTGTCTCCCTGCTCGTTCTCTACCTCTTGCGTGCTCTAGCTCACATTCAAAGCTCGTCCCTGATGACGGAGTTTATACTGAGAGTTTACTGACCGCTGAATGACACATGAAACGACGTTGTTTCTACATGAAGAGATGAGCTGAGGTCACCTTCTGGAGCAACGGCAGTAGGCCATGTAAGTGAGGGGGCGTGGCTTCAGAGGGAGCACAGAGGGGAGGGGGAGGGTGTAGACAGAGCACTGAGGGAATGCGACTTTTTACATTTCAGTTATTTAAATTCACCAAACCTGCCTTTAAGTGTAATGTGGACATTTTAAGTTTTCAATTTAACCATCAGCTCTTACAGCGTGAGAAACGGCGATATTATCGGTCACATCAAGATTCAAGCGGCCCAGAAATCTGAACTGACGAGCAGGTTGCCATCAGTGTTGCTTCACACAGTATACCTGCACGGTAAATATACTGTGTGTGTGTGTGTGTTTGTGCGTGTGTGTGTTTTAAGAGTGGCCTCTGTGTCTGCATGTCGGTTACACTCTGTTCGCTTCATCCTTGGAGTCTGTAATAGAAATGATCCTGAATGGATGAATAAACTGCTGCACTGAAGGGAAATGAACGTGTTCATGTCTGAAGGTCTGGTGCTCGGCGAGAGATTTAATGGTGTGTTGAGAGACTACAAGCCACAAAGAGTGCAAATGTGGCGTGTGGGTTGAAGTGTTGGTCTGCAGGTACAGTCTCCCAGGCACAAGGTTTTATAAAAAGGCTGCACTTTAAAAAGTCAGTTTGAACTACTGCAGTGACCTCTGGAGAGACCGGTGAGCCGGAAAGGTACCTCAGAAAGAACAGACAGTGATATAGTCCTTCTCCTGATTCTCCTGACATCTGATTTCTTCTCAAGCTGTCACAAGAAACTGAGGTCACGTTTGATGGACGACAGACAGACATCTAAAAAATGCAGTCAAAGAAATATATATATTTTTTTTTTCAGGTGAATTGTTTGGATTGGTAATCCAATTAAATCCTTAACACAGACACCATGCCGAGTCTGACGCATTTATTTTTCTATTAATTGCGAAGAGCCGAAAAAGTAAAAAAAAAAAAAAGACAAAATGGACTTACCATGTTTCCACTCACATGTACCTCCACAGGCAAATCAACTGTAAATCCATTAAATCTTATGGGAATCTCCTTGATATCTGATGTGGCTGAGAAAATCCCCCCTTCGTAATATTTTGGTCCAATGGACAAAAAAAAAACTGAACTTCAGGATTTCAGAGACAGATGCAAATTTCGTACGAAAAAAACCGTACACAATGTGCATGGTTTCTGCACATTAGAGTTTTTATCAGTTTGTGGTAAAATAAAAATGGATACAATAAAAACAGACTGTGAAATGACCTTAATATATTATCATGCTTGAATGGAAACCATGGAGGTTTTCTCCCAGCAGAGGTTACTCATGACACCGTTTCGTCTCCCTCCATCAAATTACATCTCTTGCTTGTAATTTTACTCCAAAGCTTCCTCCCTTATTGCCTCGCCGGCTGTGTCCCCGGGGGAATCAGGTCCCAATTTGAGCAGGTTTGTGCAATATAGGCTCCTGTGGATTGTTTGTTTATTGGCTGCAGGCTGTCTGTCAGGTTGGTCGTTTCTGTTCAGATGAGGTTTTGTGAGAAACTTTGTGTCCTAAAGGGGAAGAAGCTCAATGTGTGTCACTCTCAGGAGAAGATCTGCTGCCTGACAGATGAACTACAGCAAGAACGTTTATGCCGAGGAAAGTTTTTAAAGACATCTGCACATAATGAAATCCTCTTTTTGTTTTATTCTGCTGTTTACATGTTTGGCCTTGTAGTCAAAGATGCAGTCTCTACACCAGAGGTCGGGAACCTTTTTTGCTGAGGGAGCCAAAAAAGTCACATATTTTGAATTTTATTTCTGTGAGAGCCATCCTATATTTTGACCGTTTCATCAATGAAATGTTATCATTGCATATTAGACACACTGCGGTCCCTGCTCTCTGCACAAATGTGAATTCCTCTGTCCATTCATGCTGAAGTGTACGGTACTCCTCATCTCTTTTTCTTTTCCCCATCTTCTTCGGGTTTGCTCTGCATCAAGCAGCGAGCTGATTTACTGATTAAAACGGCAGGAAGTGTACGCTAATATAGCTATTTACCGCATATAAGTCCCATACGTAAAGTCGAAGGACAGCTGTGATTGGCTCCAGACCAGCGCAACTCTAAACAAGTGCGGTAAAAAACGATAATAATGTATGGTGGTTTGTTTTTTTTTAAAGATTATTTTAACACTATGATTTCTGTAACATTTTACTTGAATATCAGTGGATTTATTTACTACTTTTTGTGTAAAGAAATGCCAGTTGAAATTTATCTGAGAGCCAGATGCAGTCATCAAAAGAGCCACATCTGGCTCGCGAGCCAAAGGTTCCCGACCCACTTAAAGGTGCATTCAGTCAGCCGTGTAGTGAATGAAGTAGTAAAATGATCCTCTGTGATCAGACATGAAGGAAACATGTTATGTTGAGATAGCTCTCTGCAATGATTAGAATTTAGACTGTAGTACCCATTTCAAACACTAGGTGTCAGAGTTACATATTACTCCTTTAAATCTACACAAACAGAACAAGTCTGTAACTAAGAACACTTATAAATGTTATGCTAAAAGATCCTTAATTACACATTTTCAGTGAAACGTGTTTCCACACTTTAAATTCAACATGAATAGTAAAAACCATAAAAACCTGGATTTTTTAGTTATTTTTCTGACATTTTAATCTTTGGCGTGAGGCAGTAACAACGGGCCCAGAGCAGGCTGTCAGTGCTTGGGCTCCGGAGTTAGAAGGTACACACACACACACACACACACACACACACACACACACACACACACACACACACACACAAACGAGTGTGTTCAAACTGAAAAGTCCTTGATGAAAACAGAACACTGTGTCTGATCGACTTCATGTGTGTTTAAGTTTCTGCAGGTTAACCGTTAAAAGCTGAAGTTGGAGGTCTGGTTGATGGCGGCCGGTTTAGTGAGTAGATTTCTGAGGTGGAGGTCGACGGTGCAGCTTTCTTCCACTTCCTGCAGGTGTAGGCGACGGTGATGGTAAATTAATGGTTGAAGAGGAGTAGGTGATGAAGATTCATCAAGGCGAGCACACTGGAAATAAATGTGATCATATAAATGTTAAAGTTCTGCCAAGCTCGTGAGTTTCTAAAATGTTGAAGAAAGTTGGTTACTTTCTTGTTTTTATTAAGATATGTGACTTACTTTAGTTTTTGATTGTATTGACAAAGTTCGATGTTTCTGGCTGAAGATGCTCCTCATGGTGAACACGCTGTTTGTGACGCCGGCCTCAGAAGCCACAAAGCTGATCCTGTCCTCTCTGAACGTGACGTGTTGAGGATGTGGTCTGTAAAAAAACATCCAACATGACATTAAAGAGTGAGAAACTTTGCTGCAGGAGACATAAAGTGACAACAACAGGAAGTGATATCTAAAATAACAGCAGTCACATTTCAGTAATAATCAAGCTAATGCTAATCTCCCCTGAATATTAAAGTAGGAGATGAGGCTGCAGCTTACTTGACTTTCAGTAGAAGAAGAGTGCAGACAGGAGCTGAAGCTTCATCCTGTATTTCAGGAAGTCTGCAGGCAGAAGCTGGAGCTTTCACAGGTAGAGGTCAATGCTACAGGATGGGTGCAGAACCTTCAGCTGGATTTGGACAGCAGGTGGAGGCTTCTGACCCAGGAAGAGGCAGAGAGGGAAGTTTCTGCTTTCTTTTGTACCTGTCTACACCGGTGAAGGAAACAGAGCAGGTTATTTAAAGAAGCAAGAAGAATCTGAGGATGGAGGCAGCGGCTGTTGCTTTCTCCTTGATGTTTGGGATTCCCTCTCTTTCAGAACCTTGCTGACTGAAATCCTGACCGTAGTTGACTCCTCTAAATAGTGTGGCATAAGTGTATAATGTATGTAATAAGGCATAAATGTGTGACATAAGTTCTTTAAACATGTTGGAAACACAATGCAGGAACTGGCAGAGTTAAAAAGTTCAGCTTCAGGGTGCAGCTGTCTATTTTGCAGACAGGAAGCTGCAGGTTGGGTTTTACATTGTGTCTTAGTCTTTGATGTGGTTAGAGTATAAAGCTCCTCTCAGTCTGTCTGCAGACGGAGGAAGCTGCAGGTTGCTGACAAAAGCTTCAAGGTGGAAGTCTTAGCGGCATATTTCTGCCTGATGCAACCAGTAGAGACGACATTACAGGTTGCATGCAGGAGTTAGAGGACACAGCTGGTGTCAAAGTTGGCTTCAAGGGTCATGTGCAGTTATACACCTGTGCAGGTTGAGGTGATATTTGCTTGCAAAGGCCCTCAGTGGAGGTTTGATATGAGTCTGTCTGCCAGGATGCAGGTGGAGGAAGCTGCATGTTTCTGACAGAGGTTGAAGGTAAAGCTTGGTTGAGGAATCAGAGACTGGTGTTGTAGTTTGAGGCCTCAGATCCTCAGGTGGAGGCAGACTGGTTTCTAGATGTTGTCATGGTAGCTCTTAGCAAGCAGCATCTGCAGGTGGAGGAAACTGCAGGCTGCTCACAAAGGCTTCAAGATGGAGGATTAATATAGACGATTCTGTCAGATGCAACGAGCTAAGATGACTTTTCAGGTTGCAGACAAGAGTTAGAGGACATAGTTGGTGTAGAAGTTGGCTTTTAGAGTCATTTGTAAGAATCTACAGGTGGAGTTTGTAGTGATATTTTAATGCAGATTCCTTAGTTGGAGGTTTGATATCCACATATCTGTAAGAGCCTGCAGGTGGAGGAAGCTGCAGGATCCTTGCAGAGGTATCAAGTTGACCAATAAGGTGAATATTGTAGTTCTAGCTTCGAGCTTGGAGGTAGAGCTAAGCTAAAGCTAATGGTTGTAGGTAGAGAATTTGTATTTGGCTGTGTGCAGGTGGAGGTGTTAGCAGCAGAGGACTGATGGCAGTGTTTAGATTTTAAGAGTGATGGAAGATCCTCCTGCTGCTTGCTGTCAAATGTATTTATCCCAGGAGGTGCTTAAGGTGGAGTCTTGATTTAAGAGCTTTAATCTAAGTCACTAAAAGTCTATTAATCTATTCTAATATTTACAGCTGCATTTTGGTCTTTGTATGCAGCATCTTCTTTCGTTTTAGTTTGACTTCTTGGCTCTTTTACGGGGCGAGTGTTCAGGACTCGGCTCTCCAATCGTGTCGATATCAAACAGTGGAGGATAGACGCCGCGTCCGTATGACACGTCGACACTCACCTGTCCGTCTTCGTCCTCTGACTCTGTGAAAGAGGGACGGTCCAGTGATTCCCACAGCTTCTGTTTGAGCCGACGTCCCAGGTCTAAACTGTAGGGACGAACCCGGCCACTCTTGTATCTGTGAGGACAGGAGGGAACACAAATATAGTTAATATTAATAATTACATATAAATCAAAAATTCAGATTTTTAGCAATGAGTGATTCATTATTTTATGGAAACATACCGAAGGAGATCATCTGCCACTTCATGGTAGATGATCTGGAACTCGTCCACTGAGCGGTTGTGAACAGCCAGAGGACCCGTGTCAGGAGGGCTCGGCTGGTCCTCGGTGGAGGCCGGGAGGCTTCGGGGAAACTTTGATGCCACCGGCAGGTCAGCAGGTGGGATGGTGGCAGAAAGAGGCCTGGAGAGGAAGTCCGTCTCCACTGGAGGTTGAGCAGGAGGACGGGGCTCAGAGCTCCTCTTCCTCTTCTGACGGAGGTTTTCAGCAGAGGGCTGCGGCCTCGTGCTGCTGGCTTCAGGCTTCTCCGCACGCCGTGCAGAGATTCTTCGCCTCCAGTAGTTATGGTCTCTCAGGTGGACAGGACACTGCAACAACAACACAGACACCGTACATGAAACCTCTATGATGTAAATGTTAAAATGACACGAGGCAGAGAGTTTGGATCTCTGTCTTTTAGCTTTACATAAAAGAGCAGCAAAATTCAGTTTGTTCACCTTCAAAACAAAAAGTCCTGGATGTCATATTTGTGAGTGGGAACTGAAATCACAGTGTAATGGTGTTTTTTCTCGTGCTCTAAACTCCTCTGTTTGTTATTCTGCACACTCGAGTTGATACTGTGAATATGTCCAACGTGTTCGTACGTAGCATTGATATAAAGGCCAAACACCGTCATTATATAGAAGCTCTCAATAAAGAAACCTCAGGCCAGAGGAACTTCTCATATCTATAAACTCTGGGAGTAATGTGTGTGTCTGATCACACTCAGTCACATTTTACAACCTGTACTTGGACACAGAATAAAAATAACCACTTCAATATGAGCCCTGAATTCAGCTAATGAAGCTCCACTTACACTGATAAAAATATTCTGCGAGACCTACTTCAAAAGATTAAGGCAACTTTTTGCATAATTTCTTTATGTTGATCAAGCAAGATCGCTCTTTGTTTAAACTACTTTTTCTTTTTTTACATGAAAAAGAAAGTCCAAGTAAAGTGTACGTAATTTTGTCAAGTAGATTAAGCAAAACTAAACTTTGTATAAACTACACATTGTTGTTGTCAATGACATTTGCAAGTATAACCAACTTGATTATATCATGTAGATTAAACAAAACTAGTCTTTGTACATTACTTATAATCAGGGGCCTTTATAAAGGAAATAATCAACTTTATGCAAAAAAAATCCTCCTTAACGATTTAATTTTAGTCGACGTAAAGTCCCTGCAAATCTGCTGAGATAAGAATTATACTAATATATTTACGTATTCTTAAATGATTCATTTTGTTGATGTGTTTACTTTAAAACTTAATATTACATCTGGAGGACGTAGCTTAGCATCACTGACAGCGTGTGGAGTTAGATTATTTACTAACCTGCCCAGAAGGCCTAAAACACGCGTGTTGGTGCATCTTTAGCGTGTACACATGTAGTAAATATTCTCGCATTAATGACTGAGCGTCCACACACATTTAAAAGTAAAACAAATAAAAGTTCTAAAATGTTTATAATCTCACATTTTCCATGACGGTGGCTCGTTTATTTTCTGTCCTCTGGGAGTCTTTCGTTCTTCTCAGGATGAAGAAATTTTCAGTCGAATCGGAAACTTTTTGGGACAAATCGTCGAGATAAAAGTTGTGTGACCTTTCTCTTGGCTGTTTGGATGATGAGTGAGTCCAAATGTTGTTTTGATTCAAAGGATGCACCAGGAGACGCTGCCTAGCAACCGAGCATTCTCACCTGCACGTCTGTTCTAGAATGTCATGAAGTTTCATCCAATCAGAGCGCAGAATGACCCAGACTGTTTCCGTGTATGGAAATGAATTATTATTAATAATCAAGAATATAGATACAGGCAACATGGCAGTGAGATATCTACTGAATTAGTTCATAGCATGACCTCACTGCATCATCAGATATTAAAGGGGACAAATCCACCTCAGTGTTTTTGAACATTTATCTGGGTAAAGCCTGGTTCACACGGCAGGATAATTACGTCGATTTTGGCCCCAATTCTCCCCTTCCGATAATCTTAAGGACGCCCTGATCATCATAAAATAATCTTAGAAGATCACCCTGCTGTGTGCGGTGTGTTAAGACTGCTCTTGTCGGGACCGCTCCGATCTCAAATCGGGGATATTAGGATAGGATATAACTTTATTGATCCCCAATGGGGAAATTCAGGCGTTACAGCAGCAGCAGTGCAGAATCAAAACAAAGAGTCAAAAATAAAATAAAATAATAACATAAACATGAATACAGTCCAGGTAGAAAGGGGGGTATATACAGAGGACTATAGTGTGGTGGACTCAGCAGGACAATAAAAGAGATAGTATACTGTGCAGTAAATGGCATGTTAAAGTGACCAGTGATGAATTTAAAGTGGCATTTGTGATCAGAAGGTTATGTAAACAGTATTGACCGTTATAAGTAATAAGTTATAAGTATAATTTATATAGTGCAGTTTTGACTAGAGTATAGATATATAGTTATAAGAATATAAGAGTCTAATGTAATATATAATATAGATAGTATAGACATATAGGGAGTTGAAGACCTCGCTAACAGAGGGTTCAGCCAGACGTTCCCAGCAGACCCTCACTACACGTTTGGGCCTGCCGAGTCTGACCGGCTTCCTCCCCTGCCAGCGCATCCAACTCACCACCAGGTGGTGATCAGTTGACAGCTCAGCCCCTCTCTTCACCCGAGTGTCCGAGACACACGGCCGAAGGTCAGATGACACGACCACAAAGTCTATCATCGCCCTCCGGCCGAGAGTGTCCTGGTGCCACGTGCACTTACAGTATGGACATCCCTGTGCTCGAACATGGTGTTTGTTATCTGGTTCAGATCAGAGAGGCCGTTCATCTCAATCACCCCCAGATCTCACTGTTATTGCCCATGTTGTGAAATTATTAGTGTTATTATTAACACACATCGTAATAAAAACAGGGCACCACCTGGCTGACCAAGAACAACTATGTTAATAATTATGGGAATTAATAAGTTATTAATTATGAAATTTTGATGAAGTTATTAATTATGAATTCCATCAACCTCATATCTGAAATTATGAATTCCGGATCAATCAGCAACCGGAAATCACACGAACAAGCTTCTGAGTTTTATGTGCAGAATTTAATGAAAGAAAAAGTGAACAATATCAGAATAATGGCATGAATGAAATTGCGTTATGAACGTGGAACCAAAATACAGTGACTGATATATTTGATGTAGGTGAACACCAGAAATGATAAATGTTATTATGCCGACTTGAGTATGGTATTGTGGTCTAACGTTCATCTGATAAACGTGTTAATTTAGTTCGGGACAAAAAGGATGGATGAACGGTGAAAAAGTTTTCTTCTAGATTAAAGAAGAGTATAACCTGAACTCTGGGGAGTTGAAAAGGACACGATATGACAGACCTCTTGCATATATATGACACCAGCTGTTAAATGCGTCTTACTTTGTTGTAGACTCAACGAATCCACCCTGGGGGTACCGAAGATTAGAGGACGTGTTCTGAAGATCCGTCCTCAGCTTCCACGGTCCAGAACTGCTGTGACAATTCGAGTCGGGTCTACTGGTGCAGTTGGGTCGCGTCTTGAGCGTCCAACGGCTTCCCGGAGAGCTCAGAGATTTATCCAAAACAAATATTTCTCTTGATGAACGATAGTTAACTTCCTGTTAACTGAAATGGCCAATTCAGTTAGTTCAGATAACTAAAACGTTTAAGAGTCAATGGTGGAAAAAGGAATAATTCCAAAAAATTTCCAAAAATGATGAAAAACTATTTCATTGAAAATGCGCATGCCTGGACTGGGTTTTTTCATTCAGACATACAGCTTTAAGTTACTGGCTCTTTTTAACTATTTTTTATGCTTTTTTTTTTTTTTTTACATTTTTATCGAATTAATTTTGCACAGTGTGATTTTCTTCTGCTATCTTGCTTTTCTGCTGTACCTGTAAATTTCTCCTTTTGCGAGATGAATAAAGGATTATCTTATCTTATCTTTTAGAGATGTAAAAATACCACAAGGATAGAAAGAATATACTTAGACTTGTTTTAATATGACTTTATTTTATTCATCGACCAAACAAACTAAATAAATAAAACCATATAATCTCAAAATCTTGAATGAAAAAAGAAGAAATGAGAAAAATAATCCCACAACTAGCCCCTAAATTACATGTCATTTTATAGTAATCAAAGATCATGTATCCAGCATAGCACTGAAACAGCCCTCCTTATAGTCACACATGACCTCCTCCTCTCCTCTGACTACTCTCCATCCTCATAGATTGTATCTGATGTGGTGGTCTGACAGATGTGTAGATTGTGGTTGTTGTGGTGGTCTGACCGTCACACATTGGGCAAAGATCACATTAATGTCTTAATGATGATGACATCATTGACTGCAAAATCTGAAGCTCAGGTTTGACTGTCAATGAGTTTTGATAATTTCTTTAACTGAAGCTGTTGAACCATTGAATCCTTATCAGCAGAGCTTTATACAGTCTAATTGTCAAAATTTTCAAAAACAGTTACAATGGTCGTGTTAGTTTACTCTTTGAATCTTTGACTTTGTGGTCAGAATAAAATGAAGCTGTCGGATTGATAAAAACATCTTTAATTGAAGAATAAAAACAGAAAGTTGCAGATGAGATGAAGACAAGCTGAGCAAACGGATTCCTAAAAACTCATTATTACAGATTCAATAAATGTAGATTAGATTACATATAAAACATAGATCAATGAAAATAACATCAACATGAATCAGAACGTTTGTGTCGGCTAATTATTTGATTTCAAACACACATTTAGAAAGCCATTAATCAGCTTTTTTTGTGTGCATTTCGTACTTATTCATCACTCTGTGTTCAAAAACTTTTGTTTTCATGTTCTAAAGACGAATAAATGAACTGCAAAT
This sequence comes from Symphodus melops, assembly GCF_947650265.1. Lineage (NCBI taxonomy): Eukaryota > Metazoa > Chordata > Actinopteri > Labriformes > Labridae > Symphodus > Symphodus melops. The sequence continues at coordinate 2,535,421 of NC_136704.1, read as the reverse complement.
AGTTATCACTGAGCAGCAAGGTTTTGACTCACTGTCTCCATCTAGTGGCAAGATGAAACCATTACAGCTACACAACTTTTAACAGAGATGACTGGCTTGGGGCTGCACAGTTGTATTGCTGTTGCCTCACAGCGAGAAAGTTCCTGGTTGGGATCCCCAATGGGCCATTGTTCTCTCCGGGTACTCCAGCTTCCTCCCGCAGTTCAAACACATGCTCGTTAGTGTTAACTGGTGAGTCTAATGGTCAGCTCCCTGTCCCAAACTTACGTCTTGATGTGTGCTTATATTTCTGAGGAAGGAATCACAAATTAACTAACCCTAACCCTTACCCAAATTCTAAATTTGACATTATCCAAATGACATTAATATTATGATTTAATCTTTGTGAGGATTTAAAGTTTGTATCAACAAGAACGCCATATTTCAATCAGAGCTTCTTAAAATTATCTTGTTCATCTACTCAAACATTCATTTAACAACTCTGTCAGCAGCTACAGCCAGTGTACCGAACTTGTACCGCAGTGCTGCTGTGGATCCCTTCACTCGACTCTTCATCTCCTCCAGTTTCTTGACTTTCTCTGCGTCTCCGTTCTCCTTCATCTTTTCAAGGAAGTCCAAGTGGACAAGAGTGGACAGAGAATCAGCATTCAGAGCGATCTGCTCCAGTCTGAGAACATGCTCGTAGGACTCTTCCAACCATCGATCTTTGTCCTCTTTATGTTTGTCCATTGTCTTCTGAAGTGTTTCCAGAAGACTTGTTTTCTCTTCACGGTCTGCTTTTCTTTGGTCATACTTCTCTTTCACGTCTTGAAGAGTTATCTGACGTTTCCTTGTCTTCTGAACATATCTCCACTTTTCCTTCACATGATCAGACACAGGGCATTTCCCTGTACAGACAGTGCAGCGACCCTTACTCATCACCTCACAGTGTTCGGGATACCAGACCATCGAGCATCCAGGGTAGTGACAGTTCTCCTCACAGACTGTACAGCACACAGCTCCGCTATAGAACAACAGCCTCATTCCACCACTGATTGGTTCTTTGTCTTTGTAGACCTCATCAACTTCTACAGTGAAGTTCTTGTTGCTCTTCATCTCTTGTTCATGTGTCTTCAGGGCTTCCTGAGTCTGTTGGATTTCTCTCTGTTGTGATTCAATCAGCTCAACTCTCTCTTGCAGGTTTTGGATCGAGGCGTTCAGTCTGATGCGTTCGATCAGAACGGCCACAGTTGTCCTCAGCTGCTGTGGAGGCGTTTTTAACAGAAACTTTCCAAACTCTGACATTCCTTTCATTGATACATCATATGCATGTTTAAGTGCTCTTTTGTTCTTTGTGTTCGTCCTTTCTTTATTATGAATGTTATCAAACAGGAAGTGAACAGGCTGCTTCTCTGCATCTTTGGCACACTTGATGTTTGCTTCTTCGAGGGCTTTAAGAAAATTTTCAGGTGTATTTCCATTTGAGTGAGTGATGAGACAGACAATGTTGTTCTCCATGTTTTTTCCAAACAGAGACGTCACTGAATCAAGGACGTACCTGAAACGATCACTCAGGTGATTCTCACTCGTTTTCATCACCAGACCCACGACATTTATCTCATAAACTCCGTCCTCTGAGCGGAACAAGTCAGATAATCTATTTGTGATGTCGTCATCATATTCAATCCCTCTGGTGTTTCCGTATCCAGGAGTATCAATGATGGTCAGAGAGCAGGACAGAGTTTTATCTTCAAAACCAAAGAGATCGTACACGATCACATCTGATGTCTGACTTTCAGTCTGATCTCTCTCCTCCTCCTTCTCTACGATCTCAAACCAGATATTGTCGTCCCACGTCACTCCCATGGCGTAGTTGACCAGAGCGTTGATCAGAGTAGATTTTCCTGTTCCTGTTTCTCCCACAAGCAGGATGGTTTTGTGTTCTTTAGTTGGATCTCTTTCACCAAGAGTCATTCTTGTTATGGTCCCAATCTTCTCTTTCTTTGGTGTCAGCTGGTAGACATTAGGAGATCCTGGACGGACCAGGTGTTTGCAGGTGATGTTGTCATACCTGGTTGTTGTGTTTCTGTTGAGAGGTGAAGACATCCGATCAAAAACCAGAAAACATGGACAAAAAGATTCAAATGGGATCTTTTAATAAAAGCAGTTCATGCATTTTCACACCACATGGTAACCTTTCACAACAATACATCTGAATGTGACTCCATCTCAACATTGAATATAAGAAGAAGACCTAATCACCTTTCAGTTCCCCTTATGGAGGCTACAGATTGAACGGTAAAGTGATTTTCTGAGACTCAAAGACCCCGTTCATTGTATTGTTAATGCTGATTCCCGCTCTGTGCACAGTGGTGTTCAGCTTCTCCTGTCTGGACGGAGGTGTTAAGTCCCACAATGGAGAACAAAGCTGTAAGCAAAACAGCTTTTTTAATGCTGATCCGCTGAACTGAACAAGCTGTAGCCATATTTGCACACTTGTATTTATTTATGTCCAAAACTTATTTGTACCCTGCATGAAGAGATTCTTTATTTGTATTTTTCATTGATCTTATCAGTTCAGACTTCTCTCTCCTTTATTCCTACAATTCACTTCGCAGACGCTTTAATCCAAAGCTACGAACATCAGAGACAAAGTACAACACAAGCAAAGATCTAGAGAAGAGCAAACCATGTCAGTATGTGCAAACAACCAGCTTTAAGTCCGACTGGACACACAAGTACTGACAGGAAGTGACCAGAGGTAAAACACAACAGCTGTTTTTAAGAGTTCTAACCAGCATAGAAACCATCTTAAAAGTTGTTGTCAAACAAAACCATCGTTGTCATCACCATCATCTTCATCAGTATGATACCAAGGAACTGATCGGTGGAACTGTAACACTTCCCACACAGATCAGATAACAAAAACACAAAAACCTCATATCAAGATCTCATTGAACAGGTGAGTCTTGAATGATTGAAATGTAGTTGGGCCGGTCAGTGTTGAATGTGTGGAGAGTTCCTGAGGGAGGGAGGGAGCTGTGGAGAAGACTCTGACCCAGCAGGTTCAGTGTTCAGTTCTGTAACGCGGCTAAAAGATGTTGGCGTCTGAAGATAGGGGTCGGCTCCTTCCCCTAAGCGTCTGAGGCTCGGAGAAGGAGTGTGATGGTGAAGGATATCAGTGAGGTAAGAGGGGGTCAAGGACTTTGTTTAAAGAGAAGGATTTTGAACTTAATCAAATAATAATGTTGGAATGACAAACATGTACACAGAGCGATGAGCTACGTTGTGCATCACAGGCTGCAAGTCGGCACGAAGCGTCCATCACAACATCAGTGTGCATCAACCAGATCGAGGTCGAGGCAACACGACACAATCCACTGGTCAACTCACCGGTACACAAAGATAACACCAGAGATACAGACGGACAGATAATCCACAGCTGAAGTGAAAACAGGAACTTTAACCATGGTTATGTTTTCAGAGGAGCTGGAGGAGGCGGCAGCTGCTCTGAATATTAAAAAAACAAGCAAGTGACCATGGCGCCCTGTCAGCTGCCATCTTGATAATATCAGCTCTTAACGAATGAACAAAGTCGCTCAGCTCCTCCCCCTTCATGCAAACATTTATTTAACAAATTCACTGAATGTCGCTTCACATCAGTCTTACCGTCAGTTTGTCTTTGTTCCCGTGTATTTCAATCTGCTGTTATCTCTTCTCTTTGTTTGTAAGTCTGTGTTTTAAAGTGTTCTAACCTGTCGCTCAGCTCTCAGAGTCAGGCAGATGCCTGATGTCGAGGAGAGCGAGCACAATTTATATCAGCAGTGGGAGGGCGCCTGTGGTCACATGATTTTATAGAAACAGACTGCAGGAATGTTTGATTTTTGATAGAAAAAACAGATTACCTTTTAAGAGTCAACTCTCCACCCTCTCTCACTTTTTGGTTAGACAGATGACTAGAATGTGTCTGCTGTGGTGGTCTGACAGATGTGTAGATTGTGGTTGCTGTGGTGGTCTGACAGATGTGTAGATTGTGGTTGTTGTGGTGGTCTGACAGATGTGTAGATTGTGGTTACTGTGGGCTAAGATCACTTTAATGCAGTCTTAATGATGATGGAACAAGTCCTAAGTCTAGAAGAGAAATAGCTTAAAACCAACAACAGACCTTTTGACTGTAAGTCGAAGCTGGGCAAAATCTGAAGCTCAGGTTTGACTGTGAATGAGTTCGGATAATTTTTTAAAATGAAGCTGTTAAAACATTAAATTCTTATCAGCAGAGCTTTACACAGTCTATCTATTATGAAAAAAATTCAGGAACAGTTAAAATGATCGTGTTGGTTTACTCTTTGAGTCTTTGACTTTGTGGTCAGAATAAAATGAAGCCGTCTGATTGCTAAAAACATCTTTAATTGAAGAATAAAAGCAGAAAGTTGCAGATGAGATGAAGACATGATGAGCAAACTGATTCCTAAAAACTCATTATTACAGATTCAATAAATGTAGATTAGATTACATATAAAACATAGATCACTGAAAATATCATCAACATGAATCACAACGTTTGTGTCGGCTAAATATTTGATTTCAAACACACATTTAGAAACTTCTCCAAAAATCTAAACACAGAAAACTTGATTTTAAAAGTGAAAGTTTGATTCACCGTCAAAAGATATTTTACTTTCTAAAAGCTGCTAACCTTCAAACTGACGACAACGAGCTGCATCGCAAACGACTGCTGTGTTGTGTTCTGTCCGCCGCCGCCGCGGTCATTCAAACTGATCTCAGCCTACTGCAAACAAGCAATACCACTCCTTACCAGCAGGTGGCAGCAGTCTGATATTTTTCACATAAAGCAGAAAACTTGAAGCTGAGGAAACACAAATGGGACGTTTACACTCTTTCATCATTATGTTCTGAACGCATTCGTAACGACCATGACTTGATGGAAACCTGGTACAGGCGTAACATGAGAAGAGACTTCTGTAAACGCCCTCTTCATGCCTTGTTGACTGACTGTATGTCTCCAACTGGTCAACACCAGTTCAACATGTTAAATCTGACAACAAAACCTTCAACAAGCTCCGAGCACTACCGACCAGAACCACAGACTTTACCTGGAAGCCCTGTGTACCTGCCTTAAAAGTTCTGCTCTCTCTTAATTCAAAGCTCTTTATTGGCTTGAATATGTAAATATATTACCAAAGCATGAAAGAACAAATAATGCAATAATAATAACCATGAATAATAATAACAAATCAAAAGTAACAATAATAACTAATAATAACAATATTTTAACAGGAGTAATAATAATAATAATGTTTTGTTTTAAAGCATATGTATAAGATTAACACAAGTGTGTTTGCATGTGTGTGTGTGCGTGCGTGTGTGTGTGTGTGTGTGTGTGTGTGTGTGTGTGTGTGTGTGTGTGTTCAGCTCTTTGTAGTCTGTGATAACAGAGTTCAAGTTGATCAAATAAAAGTTCCTCCTTTCATCAGTTCATTTACAATGTAGGAGAACGTGCATCTCTGTCTCCACCTCACCTGACCACATGGTCTGTTTTCTTTTGGTTGTCATGGTTTCTTGTCTCTTCCTGTTTGCTAGTTTGTGGTCACTGAGCCTGTACCTGGTGAGGATCTGTCTTGTTCCAGTTATGTTTCTTTACATCGTGTTATAATTAGTTTTACTCTGATTGGTTTTTGGAGAGTAACACGCCCGGACACAACATGTTTAAAAGAGTCAACTGTTCTCTGGGAGCAGAATGAACAATACAGGTCAGGTACCAATCACATTCAATGTCTGATTCTCAGTGTGAGATATGCTCTCAGACATCATTTCAAATGAATATACTGATGATTTAGGTTTTTAGAAGCACCAGTAACATTTACCCAAACTGCATCCCAGTCTAATTCTTGTCCCATTCTGGATATATCCCTGTCCCAAGCTTTCATTCCTGATGTGGGCAAATATTTCTGGGGAAGGAATTTTAGATTTACAATGTGATTACATTTAATTTCATGTCTAACATTAATATTATGATTAAATCTTTCTGAGGATTTAAAGTTTCTATCAACAAGAAAACGATGTTCAAATCAGAGTTTCTCAAAATGATCTTCTTCACTTACTGAAACATTTTGCCAGCAGCTACAGCCAGTTTACCGAACTTGTACCGCAGCGCTGTTGTGGATCCCTTCACTCGACTCTTCATCTCCTCCAGTTTCTTGACCTTCTCTGTGTCTCCGTTCTCCTTCATCTTTTCAATCAGGAAGGCCAAGTGGACAAGAGTGGACAGAGAATCAACATTCAGAGCGATCTGCTCCAGTCTGAGAACATGCTCGTAGGACTCTTCCAACCATTGAGCTTTGTCCTCTTTAAGTTTGTCCATTGTCTTCTGAAGTGTTTCCAGAAGGCTTGTTTTCTCTTCACAGTCTGCTTTACTTTGATCATACTTCTCTTTCACGTCTTGAAGAGTTATCTGACGTTTACTTGTCTTCTGAACATATCTCCACTTTTCCTTCACATGATCAGACACAGGGCATTTCCCTGTACAGACAGTGCAGCGACCCTTACTCATCACCTCACAGTGTTCGGGATACCAGGCCATCGAGCATCCAGGGTAGTGACAGTTCTCCTTACAGACTGTACAGCACACAGCTCCGCTATAGAACAACAGCCTCATTCCACCCCTGCTGATATCTTCTTTAACTTTGTAAGGCTCATCAACTTCTGCAGTGAAGTTCTTGTTGCTCTTCATCTCTTGTTCATGTGTCTTCAGGGCTTCCTGAGTCTGTTGGACTTCTCTCTGTTTTAATTCAATCAGCTCAACTCGCTCTTGCAGGTTTTGGATCGAGGCTTTCAGTCTGATGCGTTCGTTCAGAACGGCCACAGTTGTCCCCAGCTGTTGTGGAGGCGTTTTTAACAGAAACTTTCCAAACTCTGACATTCCTTCCATTGATACATCATATGCATGTTTAAGGTGTTTTGTGTTCTTCGTGTTCGTCCTTTCTTTATTTTGAAGGTTATTAAACAGGAAGTGAACAGGCTGATTCTCTTCATCTTTGGCACACTTGATGTTTGTTTCCTCAAGAGCTTCAAGAACATTTTCAGGTGTTATTCCATGTGACTGTGTGATGAGACAGACAATGTTGTTCTCCATGTTTTTTCCAAACAGAGACGTCACTGAATCAAGGACGTACCTGAAACGATCACTCAGGCGATTCTCGCTCGTTTTCAGCACCAGACCCACGACATTCATCTCATAAACTCCGTCCCCTGAGCCGAACAAGTCAACTATTCTTTTTGTGATGTCGTCATCATATTCAATCCCTTTTGTGTCACCGTAACCAGGAGTATCAATGATGGTCAGAGAGTAGGACAGAGTTTTATCTTCAAAACCAAAGACATCGTACACGATCACATCTGATGTCTGACTGTCAAACTGACCTTTCTTCTTTTCCTTCTCTACGATCTCAAACCAGACATCGTCATCCCACGTCACTCCCATGGCGTAGTTGACCAGAACGTTGATCAGAGTAGATTTTCCTGATCCTGTTTCTCCCACAAGCAGGATGGTTTTGTGTACTTTAGTTGGATCTCTTTCACCAAGAGTCATTCTTGTTATGGTCCCAATGTTCTCTTTCTTTGGTGTCAGCTGGTAGACATCAGGAGATCCTGGACGGATCAGGTGTTTGCAGGTGATGTTGTCATACCTGGTTGTTGTGTTTCTGTTGAGAGGTGAAGACATCCGATCAAAAACCAGAAAACATGGACAAAAAGATTCAAATGGGATCTTTTAATAAAAGTAGTTCATGCACATTCACACCACATGGACTTTTAATGCTGATTCCCGCCCTGTGCACAGTGGCGTTTAGCTTCTCCTGTCTGGACGGAGGTGTTAAGTCCCACGCTGCAGATCAAAGCTGTAAATAAAACAGCTTTTTTTACTGCTACTACAATTGAACTGAGCGAGCTGAAACCATATTTGCACACTTGTATTTATTTATGTCCAAAACTTATTTGTACCCTGCATGAAGAGATTCTTTTTATATTTTTCAGTGACCTTATCAGTTCAGACTTCTCTCTCCTTTATTCCTACAATTCACTTAGCAGACGCTTTAATCCAAAGCTACATACATCAGAGACGAAGTACAACACGAGCAAGGATCGAAAAAAGAGCAAGCCATGTCAGTATGTGCAAACAATCAGCTTTAAATCCGAGTGGACACACAAGTACTGACAGGAAGTGACCACAGCAAAGCACAACAGCTGTTCTTAAGAGTTCTAACCAGTATAGAAACCATCTTAAAAGTTCTTGTGATTTTAACAAAATCCTCATCATTACTATCATCATCATCATCATCATCATCAACAATATCGAGACCTGATTGGTGGAACCTTGACACTTTAATTACTTTTTATGGGGGTTTTGTGTCTGGTTTGATAGCTCTTCTTCACTATGATGCGCTTTTGACACCATCCATCCCCTCCTAATGAGAGACAAGCTGACCGAGATGAGGGTGGACTTGCACCTGGTGAGGTGGATCACTGACTATCTCACAGAGAGACCACAGTACGTCAGACTGAAGGACTGCACATCTGGTCAGCAGCACCGGAGCACCACAGGGGACCGTGCTCTCCCCTGTCCTGTTCACCCTGTATACCTCTGACTTCCAGTATAACTCTGAGCTCTGCCACATGCAGAAATACTCGGACAACACAGCGATAGTTCGTTGTTCCAGGGATGGACAGGAGTACAGGAGCCTGATCGAGGACTTTGTGACGTGGTGCAGTGCCAACCATCTGCAGCTAAACAACTCCAAGACCAAAGAGATGGTGGTGGACTTCCGAAGGAACAAACCACATCTAGAACCTGTTTCCATCGGGGGGGTCGACGTGGAGGTGGTCAGGACCTACGGGTATCTGGGGCTGCAACTGGATGACAAGCTGGACTGGTCGCCTAACATGGACACTACCTGCAGGAAGGGACAGAGCCGTCTGTACTTCCTGAGAAGGCTGGGGTCCTTCAATATCTGCAAAAAGCTGCTGCAGATGTTCTACCAGTCTGTGGTGTCCAGCGTCCTCTTCTACGCCGTGGTGTGCTGGGGAGGAGGCTGCAAGAAGAGGGACGCAGCACACCTGGACAGACTAGTTAGGAGGGCCGGCTCTGTGGTGGGCACAGAGCTGGACTCACTGGTGACAGTGGTAGAGAGGAGGTCTCTGGACGAAATGCTCTCCATCATGGACAACACACACCACCCTCTGCACAGCACCTTCACCGGACAGAGGAGCATGTTCAGTGACAGACTGCTGTCACAGTCATGCTCCACGGACAGACTCAAGAACTCCTCTGTCCCCCTATAGGCCATAAGACTGTACAACACTTCATTGTCACAGCAGGGAAGAAGCACACAGTGAATCCTGGACTCCTCATCTGCACTGCTGACCTCAGAGTCAGCCCCCAGTTGGACACTTTAATGCATATTGATAGTCACCTTACTGAGCACTGCTCACTTTAATGATAATCACCCTAATCATGTCTGGTTTCATCCTACTGTTGTGTTATGCTACATCTGTAAGGGTTGACATGATCACCCTAATTAGGTCAAGTTTCACTCTATTGTCTTTGACACTTAATGCTAATCTGCTCCTCAATAGTTGGGTACTTTAATGACAATCACCCTAAGCACTCCTGGTTTCACCTTATTGTTTTGGACACTTAATGCTAATCACTGCTCCTTTATGTTGCTGAGCACTTTAATAGCCCAGTCTGCATCCCTGCATTGACTGTTTAATGACTGTACTCACACCTCTGGCACTACCTCAAACACCTCTGTACATGCACAAACAAAAAATGTTTCTAGAAGGTCAGCACTTTGTTTCTAAGGCTCTTTAACTGTTTACAGGTCTCTTTTAACAAGCACACATGTTTTTCTCTCCTTCACAGGTTATGCAATTTATGCTATATACGTTTAAGTCCAATGCTAATGCTAACTGCACAGGTTTAACTTGTAATTATGTTTACTCTTATAACTATCTATCTATATACCTATCTATCTGTCTGTCTGTCTGTCTGTCTGTCTGTCTGTCTGTCTGTCTGTCTGTCTGTCTGTCTGTCTGTCTGTCTGTCTGTCTGTCTGTCTGTCTGTCTGTCTGTCTGTCTGTCTCTCCATCCATCCATCCATCCATCCATCCATCCATCTGTGTGCCAACAGAAAGCGAGCTCTTGCAATAGTGGTGTTCATATGCACAGATAAAAAGAAGGATAGAAAAATGTGGTAAAACAGAATTAATTTCCAACTTTATTATTATCTCCAAATTAATCTGATCTGCAGCAGGCAACACAACACAATCCACTAATCGACTCGACGGTACACAAAGACAACACCACAGACACAGATAGATAATCCACAGCTGAAGTGAAAACAGGAACTTTAACCACACCGAGCCAGACGCGAGAACAAGTTCAGAAACCGTACAGAAAAGAGCCTTCAGATCAGTCATGACCAACACGCGGTCAAATGTGACAAAGCAGGATTTGTATTCCAACAATCCAATATAAAAACTGAAACAACTCATCTGTGTTAATGAAATATATTACTCACGTTGCCATGGTTACGTCTTCAGATGAGCTGGAAGAGGGGGCAGCTGATTGGTTCTCTGTAATGAAAAAAAAACAAGCAAGTGACCTCGGCATCCTGTCAGCTGCCATCTTGATATTATCAGCTCTCAACGAGTGAACAAACTCGCTCAGCTCCTCCCCCTTTATGCAAACATTTATTAAACAATTACACTGAATGTTGCTTCATATCAGTCTTACCGTCAGTTTGTCTTTGTTCCCGTGTATTTCAATCTGCTGTTATCGCTTCTCTTTGTTTGTAAATCTGTGTTTTAAAGTGTTCTAACCTGTTGTTCAGCTCTCAGAGTCAGCGGTCTGATGTCGAGGAGAGAGAGCAGAGTTTATATCAGCAGTGGGAGGGCACCTGAGGTCACATGATGTCACAGAAACAGACCACAGAAATGTTTATTTCATCAAAGCAAAAACATTACCTTTTAAAGTCAACTCTCCTCCCTCTCATTCTTTGTTTCACTGAACCTCGCCGTTTCTCTGAAATCACGTGACAACAAAAGATTGTTTTTACTTCATGGAGAGTAATACCTGCCCCTCTTCATAAACATGCTGAGAATCTTATCAGAGACCTGCTTACTTGCATTCAAAAAGTTGGAGCAAGGAACTCAAATGTCATTGATATTTCTGTTTGTTGAAAAAAAAGGTCTCAAGTTAATTATTCGTCTTTGTGTATTTTATTACAGAGAATAAATGTTCTTTTGCAAAAGGAGGGAGTGAAAGGCACAAGTGATAGAAATCACCAGGGCAGTGCAGAAAACCCATGCTGACATGTTCTATCATTCTGCTCTAAGAAGTCAACATTTCTCAAAATGGGGAAACTGAGAGCGCTTTTCAGAAAGGAGGAGCTGAATGCAGCCAATAGTACAGACATAAAAAATACAATATCTCCATATAAAATACATTAAAAAGGTCATACTTCAAAATCACAAGAATCAGAGAACGAGTCCATCAACCATCTGTGTGCTCACACCTGGTAGGTTTAGGAGAACACATCATAAAATAGTGTGCTACAAAAAACGCCACTCAGTGGGTTGGCCTGCTGGGTGCAGCATTTGGAGCATCATAAGTGTGGATTGTGGGTGGTGGTGACTGTCTTTGCTGCTGTTCTAAAGCAGCAGCTGCCTCCCGCAGCAGCTCCACAACGGTTTTCGCCATGTTAGTATCAAACCATAGTAACGTGTCTCAAACTGACCGGTCTTCTCGTTCTATGGATTTAGTGGCTAACAACTTGCAGTTGCACCAGCGTGAAAGATGCACACCACAGCGCCACCTATTGTACTGGATGCGCAGTCAGCCTGTGAGCTGACGTCTGATGTCACTTTCCTGCGCCGTCCACTTTGTCAATTCCTTTTCGAGTTGGTTTGAATTATGATCAGTTTTTAGCACAGCAAGTTTGAAAAGGAAAATCCAAAGACATTTTCGTCTTCATTTGGATTATTTCATACAATGTGCATGCATAGAGAGCAAAAGTATGATGCAAACTAGATATTCATTTTAAATATAGGTCAAATAATGCCCCTACATTCTAAAAGTTAAAACGTATTTCTGTTCATGCATTTTCATTATAAAATTTGCATTTTCATATAAATTATGATACAAATTTAGCAGGGCATTTATTGAAGATGAAAAGCATATGCCATTTTTTTCCTTAATTTTAATTTAGTCAAAGAATGTGCATTTTTGAAGTTGAAAAATAAAATTGAAATTAGATAAATTAATCATAATTTTATTTTAGAATCAAATAATACACTGATATTCTGAAAATTAAAATGCATTTCTGTGAATACATTTGAATTTTAAACTTATTGTTATCATTTGAATTGTGATCACTAATCACTTCCATACTGATTCCATACCAAGTTGAGCTGATTTGAGAGTGATCGGAACAGGTTTGTAATTTTTTTTATATCCAACATCATATTTCTCTATATATTACACATCTATACTTATTTCTACATTTCTACATATTGCTCTCCCTTGAACTGCTACCTTATCGTGGTGGGGGGGTTTAAGTACCCAAATGATTCCAGGAGCTATGTTGTCGGGGACTTTATGCCCCCAGAAGGGTCTCCAAAGGCAAACAGGTCCTCTGTGATGGGTCAGACTAAAAGCAGTTCAATATACCCCTATGAATAGAAAACCAGCAAGAAGTGAGACGTCGCCCAGTACGGCGCAGCAGGGACCCCACCCTGGAGCCAGGCTTGGGGTTGGGGCTCGTAAGAGAGTGTCTGGTGGCCGGGCCTTTGCCCGCGGGGCTTGATTGGGCTCAGCCTGAATGGACGATGCGGGCCTGTGATCTCTGTTAGCAGTGCTTTCGCTACTACTACAGCGGTTGCATGCTTGGCTGGAAAGTCTTCCACCCATTTTTAGAACATGTCCACCATGACTAGGAAGTATCTTTTACCCTCGCTGGGGTCAGTTTGATGAAATCCATCATAACATGTTGAAATGGTCTGTCCATTGCAGGGTGTGCAGCTTGATGTGTCAAAGGTTTGGGCCTGCCTGGATTTTTTTCAGCACAAATCAGTTTTTACAAAAATAAGCTGCAAAAGTTGAAAACCCCTTTGTAAACTGTTCATTAAACCAGAAGGTTTAATAAAGCAAGGAAATACAATGCCACCGATTCTGATTAGCAGATGCGAATTGAAACTCTTTGAAGGTGATGTAGGGACCTCCCACGGCGGCAACATTATGTTGGGTTTTATGATGTAAAATTTAGTTCAATCAGGAGAGACAAGTGATATTAAGAATGAATTTATTACAGTGAAAAAGTGATTGACAGAATGAGATTTGACAGAATGTTTTGGCGCTTGGACTCTATGGGATGGAAGATGCGATTTAGTGATGAAGTCCTGCTCGTCATTAGGATAGATCCCCCCATGGAGTCCAGACCCTGGTGGTGGAGGACTGATGATTTGATGAGACCGAGTTGGAGAAGAATTGATGGGAGTCGACTCTGCTTCTGAAGATGGCGGTGATGGGGAGGTGGAGGGGCGCACAAAGCCAGCTTGAAAGAACTAGGGAAGAAAAAGGATCATATTTAAAAGGAGAGCTGAACGATGATTGGCCGAAAATGAAGGAGGAACGCTGCGCCATTGGTTAGATGAGGTCCGGTGACAGAACAGCTGATTAACCCACGGACGGCCCAAACTGACAGCTCGAAAAGGACAGTGTGAAAAGGGTGACTGAGAAACCTGATTGTGGATCACTTAAAGTCTTCCTTACTGAACTTTTGCTAAGCTTCATTTGTCGAATTAAATGTAATAATTAAGTTTACTTAATTATTAATATAAATCAATAATTATTATTAAACTGAGTTTAATAAACCTCTGAGCACCACCCTGTAAACAGGGAACAACCAAAATATTACAAATATCAGTCTCAAATTACTTACTTAAATACCAATATCATCAATAATTAAAAATCTGTATTTAATTGAAGGTGTGAAATCCAAACACAAAGCCCTTTCAGCCAGCCTAAGTCACAATGAAAATACACAGTAATCACAAACAACTGCTCTTTAAATTATAACAGAATTTATTTAACAAAGAAAAATCAACTTAATCAATGAAACTCAATCAAACAAACAACTATTACAAACTAAACTACAGGTAACAAACAAAAACAAACAAGCATGGCACGTGTGTGCGTGTGTGTGTATGTGTATATGTGCGCGTGTTTCTGTGAGAGTCAGAGAGAGAGAGAGATCAAAATGGCAGCGTGACCACGCGATGGCGGACTCTGAACACAGGTCTCCTAACCTGGTCTATTGTCTAGAGACGGAGTCAAACTCTGTCTCTACCTGATCTATGTTTCTGTAGCGTCTGGAAAGCCACAGATCTCTATGTGTGTGCGTCTGCCAAAAGGTGCGTGTGTGAGTGCGTAAAAGGTGGGAAGAGAGAGAGAAAAGAGCACACCTTGAAAGCTCAATCTCAGCCTGGAACTCACGCACAACTCAGAGCATAGTTAACTTCACTACCAGAAGCCAGTGGCCGGATTTGTATCAGATGGCGCTCACACTAGTCTTTCTGATAATGAGTCTATTACCTGGTTATGACGCAAGAGTTCACAGAGAAACACACGGGACGCAGCGGTCCAAATAAAGAAAACAAAAGAGGTTTTACTCTCATAAAACCTAAGACACGGTGGTCAAACACCAAGCAAAGTTTCCCAATAATAACTCAGTTATTAAACACACTCTCTATATCTAACTGCCCAGACCTAGCTAAGCCTCACTGGTAACCATTTGTCCGCGGCTGATGAAGGAAGGAAAGGGGTCCTTGGAGCGGTCTTTATCCGTCTCCCTGCAGTTGTATGTTGATGGCGGCGCGTCCAAGGGGTTGAGCAGGGCCGTGGTGTCCTCCGTCGAGCGAGGTGATCTCAGTGGATGTCCTTTCTTTAAAGGACGGAACGAGACGTAATCCTTACGATCTCTCTCAATACCGTTTTAATACGGGAGACACAAGACGCTCTTCTTAGAGATGCGTTCAAATGGATGATCTAAGCTCGGAATTCAGGATGTCGGTGTGCTTCAAGGCCTTTGATTAGCTGCGCGCCAAAACTTTTAAACAAAGAAAATCGTGCTGTCAAACAGGAAGCAGAGTTGTATCCTCGGACGTCACCAGACGACGTATGAAAGAGACAGAACAATGGGGCACGACCGGTTTTATCCCTCCCAAACTTCACACCTATGTGTTAGATGTGGCAAAGCCTTCTGGGAGTACCTGCAAGGCATGCTGGGATAAAGAGTCTTTTGTCATGGTTCTCCAAAGGGACACAGCCTGAACTTTGTCATCCTGGCTGGACCCAACAGTGATTTTCTGTCTGCGAACCCCCCAAGGAGTTCAGTTTGGCGTCAGAGTCGTTTACTTTGGAATGTGTTGAAAGGGAGTGTGAATCCAGAGAAGGAGGGGGGGGGGGGGGGGGCAAGAGACCCTCTGAGGAATCAGTAGATAGACATATTCCACAACAGTGTCAACAGCTACTATATGTGTGTGGTGTGTAAAAGCACCCTACAAATCAATCTAATACGGAAAATCAAAAAAGTCTAACCTTAACTCAACCACCCAAAACAGCACTACAACTGGCAGAGTGAAAACTTCAAGGCACTAAGTAGGAAGGAGCCTGGTGACAATGAATTGACACTTGTACACCTGACACTAGCTTTTTGGAAGGAAAAGCCTCTGCCAACACCCTCCAACATTATTTCATCATAGATGCAGGAAATGGAGTAAGCTTAAACATAGCTGAAGTAATGCGACTATGGGTTGTGAGTGTTGGTGTTCACAGACACATTAGAGCTGATAATCTGTTTAAATGTCCGACGCTCCGTTTAGCATCTTTTTAATGTCCGTCTTTTCTCCAGTATTAAACTCTGCTCATGTTGAGAAGTTTCATTGAAGTCTGATCCCGTGCAGCGTCCAATCAATGAGTGATATACGAGAAGGGGGCGTTAAGTCAGCTCTCGTGTCTCCTCAGTCATCGCTCCTCAGATCTGCCTCCTCTCTCCTTCGTTCGCTATAAGAGCTTTGGAACGATCCTCAACATGGCGGCTCTGGAACTACTTCTAGTTTGGCCGAGGACCGAGGACTGAGGAGACTGCAAATAAGGGACTTGGGATCCAGCCCCTGTTGCTGGGATCATCTCCCTCTAAACCTGTGGAGGCAAGTGTGGGTCTGGCAGAGGAACAGAAAACACAATCCTTCCATCTAGTTAACTTTAACAGTGAATTCAGCCCATTTGAGCCACAAATTTTGGTCCCCATAACCTGTCCCCAGTGAGAGTGCGTCTTGTACAGTCGGGTGGTGGTCATGGTGGCAGTGTAGTCAAGTCCGTGAGTACTCACGTTAACCTTTCCGGTGGGACCTTACCGCTAAATAGAAACGCCCTATAGACTGGTGTAGTTATGAGTCCTAAAACCAGGAAGTGAGTTAGAATTTTAGCGCCATGGGTTCCTAACTCTAAAAGTCAATGGGGATTTTGAATGTGTTTGTGTTTAGACGCCTGAAATAAGGTCTGTGGTTAACACAAGCTGAAGAGATGTTGATGTTTTGTTAGACGAGATAAACTACGTTAGCTAAAACCCCACTTGTGAATTTTAAAGTTTTTATGCGAACTTTAAACGCTGGTTGCTAACGAGTAGCTAACTGAAACTACAGTGGTTGTCATGGAGACGTTACACGTCATCACGCCGGGAACTCTCTCTAATCCTCCTTACAGTCTCTAGTCATGTTTTTCAGTGTTCTTGCAAATATTAGGTTAATAAACAATTTATTAAGCTGGCGTTTCAATGCAAAAATCCCATAGGCAAATTTTCGAAGGAACCACTGGCGCCATTTTTTCGGGTTGGCCGACAAAAATACGTCATTACTACACCAGTCTATTGAGTCAGTTTTATTGGCTTATTGTTTAACAAAAAGGGAATTTATTTTTTGTAGAGTGTGCTCTCTGTGTACAATGCAAACATAATAACAACAATAACAATTAGCTAATTAAAGACTTATGTAAGAGACTGGATGAAGATAGACTGGATTATTCTCACTGAAGTGAATGAATGAAAAACAATCAACGTTATTGTTTGGACTTGTTACAAGGTTTTGTTTGTAAAGATAACAAAGTCAAAAATAAATTGCACAACATTTCACTTTTTTTGTTTATTGCTTCTATAGTAGTATTTTCCAAACACAATTTAACAAAGCCTATTTCTACAAATATTTACATTTTATTCTTCTGATTGCCAGTACCAACTATTCAAAATATATTATTTTGTATTTTACAGTGAGAGAACGTTGAGCAGAGTTCAAGTTATCGTTGGTGCGGCCCTCTGACAAAATGTGGGTTTCTCATGTGGCCCCTTGTAAAAAATATTCTCCCACCCCTGCTCTATAGGCTACATTTGTTTTTCCAAAAGATCCCTGTGTGTTAAATGCTGATTATTAAAGGTCGAGTGTTAGGTTACTCAACTTTAGATTAGTATGTCTGCAGTTAGCCTACCTTGTGTTGTGGATCGGGGGGGTCCCTCAGCAGAAGGATGTGTAGTTTCCTTCAGTGAATGCAGGGAGGCTTGTTTAAAAGAAAGGTTGCTCCATTGCCGTCTGTGTCAACTCCCGCTGAGTCTAATTCCTCCTGTGTGTCATCTTTGAAATCTGTTGACAGGAATACCCTATTTTTTAATGCAGTTAACGTTTAGAATCTGTTAAATTTGTCATGACAAATACTGATCATATTGGCTTAAGTTACGAACTATTCGAATGTAGCTGAACACCTTATCTATATTCTGTGTGTTCTTGTGACGGTTCACCATTCGTTGCACCAGAGAAGCCGACATCAACTCCACCATCTGCTGTAGTAGCCAGAGGACGGTGACCAAGCATCTCGTTCAATAAGTTGTGAAATTTAAATGTTGATGGATTAGAGCCACTTCTATTGTTCTGGTGTTTGGCAATATATAACTGTTTCTTCAAAATCTTCCATCGTGACCTAACCTGCTTAAATAGGTCAGCATTTCTATGCTTTCTCCCTTCAGAACATCCAATTATGTTCAAGTCATTCATTACGGGAAGACAAAACTTGGTTTCTTCGTTGCTCCAGAAGTAAGAAGTTGTCGTCATCGCCATCACGTTTGTTTTGGATTCGCTCGTCAGTTACAAACTATGCACAAAGCATGATGTGTTCTGTACACATCAGTGTGAAACGGACACTTTTGTGGTGCCACTTGTTCTTTAAACGTGGGCACAAAAGGTGTGAGGGCCAGGCATAGACAGACAGGCAGAAAATGCATATTTGTCGGTGCACTCAGTCTTAAATTCATGATATTCAGAATCCACGTATTTGTTAAGTTTGGAGCATGCCATGTTTGCAAATCTGACTGTGTTGTTGTAGCTAATGATCACCTGTGTGACCGCGGGGAAGTCAGTTTTATGTTGGAGGTTTGATGTTCAGTTTACCTGGAGCAAAGCCGAGCGAACGTCTGCCAAATATCCAACTTAAAACTAACTTCCTGCAGAGGAAAGGAGCACTCGGTGGAAGAAAAATTAAAAAGCACTCACGGCCACAATGAGTTGCCATAGTGACGTTAAATAACAGCTGATAGGACATTTGAAATGGGCACGGGATAGATACGTGATTGGACACAAAAGTCTCCTTGTCTCCGTCCTCCATCATCTTTTCAATCTGGGAGGCCAAGTGAACAAGAGTGGACAGAGAATCAACTTCTACAGTGAAGTTCTTGTTGCTCTTCATCTCTTGTTCATGTGTCTTCAGGGCTTCCTGAGTCTGTTTGATTTCTCTCTGTTTTAATTCAATCAGCTCAACTCGCTCTTGCAGGTTTTGGATCGAGGCTTTCAGTATGATGCGTTCGTTCACAACGGCCACAGTTGTTTTCAGCTGTTGTGGAGGCGATTTTAGCAAAAGCTTTCCAAACTCTGACATTCCTTTCATTGATACATCATATGCATGTTTAAGGATTTGTTTGTTCTCTTCTGTTCTTTCTTTATTTTGAATGTTATTAAACAGGAAGTGAACAGGCTGCTTCTCTGCATCTTTGGCACACTTGATGTTTGTTTCATCAAGGGCTTTAAGCAGATGTTCAGGTGTTATTCCATCTGAGTGTGTGATGAGACAGACAATGTTGTTCTCCATGTTTTTTCCAAACAGAGACGTCACTGAATCAAGGACGTACCTGAAACGATCAATCAGGCGTTTCTAGCTCGCTTTCAGCACCAGACCCACGACATTTATCTCAGAAACTCCGTCCTCTGAGCCGAACAAGTCAGATAAACTATTTGTGATGGCGTCATCATGTTCAATCCCTCTGGTGTCTCCGTATCCAGGAGTATCAATGATGGTCAGAGAGCAGGACAGAGTTTTATCTTCAAAACCAAAGAGATCGTACACGATCACATCTGATGTCTGACTGTCAAACTGATCTCTCTCCTCCTTCTCTACGATCTCAAACCAGACATTGTCGTACCATGTCACTCCCATGGCGTAGTTGACCAGAGCGTTGATCAGAGTAGATTTTCCTGTTCCTGTTTCTCCCACAAGCAGGATGGTTTTGTGTTCTTTAGTTGGATCTCTTTCACCAAGAGTCATTCTTGTTATGGTCCCAATCTTCTCTTTCTTTGGTGTCAGCTGGTAGACATTAGGAGATCCTGGACGGATCAGGTGTTTGCAGGTGATGTTGTCATACCTGGTTGTTGTGTTTCTGTTGAGAGGTGAAGACATCCGATCAAAAACCACAAAACCTGAACAAAGAGATCCAAATGGGATCTTTTAATAAAAGCAGTTCATGCACATTCACACCACATGGAAACCTTTCACAAAAATACGTCTGAATGTGACTCCATCTCAACATTGAATGTAAGAAGAAGCCCTCGTCACCCTTCAGTTCCCCTTATGGAGGCTACAGACTGAACGGTAAAGTTATTTTCAGGGACTCAAAGACCCCGTTCATTGGATTTTTAATGCTGATTCCCGCCCTGTGCACAGTGGTGTTCAGCTTCTCCTGTCTGGACGGAGGTGTTAAGTCCCACAACGCAGAACAAAGTGGTAAAAAACAGCTTTTTTCATGCTGAACCATTGAACTGAACAAGCTGTAACCATATTTGCACACTTGCATTTATTTATGTCCAAAACATATTCGTACCCTGCATGAAGAGATTCTTTATTTGTATTTTTCACTGATCTTATCAGTTCAGACTTCTCTCCTTTGTTCCTACAATTCACTTAACAGACGCTAAGTCTGCTCAGTGAATTCAGTGACGTCAGCGACGTACATCAGAGACGAAGTACAACACAAGCAAGGATCTAACAAAGAGCAAACCATGTCAGTATGTGCAAACAATCAGCTTTAAGTTCACTGGACACACACGCACTGACATGAAGTGACCGAGGTGACCGAAGTGCTGACAGGAAGTGACCAAAGCAAAGCACAACAGCTGTTCTTAAGATTTTTAACCAGTATAGAAACCATCTTAAAAGTTGTTATCAAACAAAACCCTCATCAATGACTTTTTTATGGGGGTTTTTGTCTGGTTTTAGTAGGTTTGATAGCTCTCCTTCACTATTTGTTGTTGGATGTTGTTCTTGCTAGCTAATCACTAATCACAATCTTGATTTTCCCTCGGAATCAATAAAGTATCATCCGTCCGTCCTTGCTTCCTTCATTCCTTCCTTACTTCGAGTAAAGTCACATGTACCAACTAAAAAACATCCCCCACAGGTCAGATAACAACGTGCATGGGGAGTTCCTGAGGGAGGGAGGGAGCTGTGGAGAAGTTCTGTACAGCAGATAAAAGATGTTGGCGTCTGAAGATAGGGGTCGGCTTTTTCCCCGAAGTGTCTGAGGCTAGGAGAAGGAGTATGATGGTGAAGGATATCAGTGAGGGAGGAGGGGGTAAGGGCTTTATGTTTGAAGAGAATGATTTTGAAGGTAATGAAAAATGATAAAAAATAATGTTGGAACAACAAACGTACACAGGGCGATGAGCTACGTAGTGCATCACAGGCTGCCAGTCAGCACGCAGCGTCATTCACAACATCAGTGTGCATCAACCAGATCGAGGTGAGGTGCCATGTGTGCCAACAGAAAGCGAGCTCTTGCAATAGTGGTGTTCATATGCACAGATAAAAAGAAGGATAGAAAAATGTGGTAAAACAGATTTAATTTCCAACTTTATTATTATCTCCAAATTAATCTGATCTGCAGCAGGCAACATGACACAATCCACTGATCGACTCGACGGTACACAAAGACAACACCACAGATACAGATAGATAATCCACAGCTGAAGTGAAAACAGGAACTTTAACCACACAGAGCCAGACGCGAGAACAAGTTCAGACACGGCACAGAAAAGTGTCTTCAGATCAGTCATGACCAACACACGGTCAAATGTGACAAATCAGGATTTGTATTCCAACAATCCAATATAAAAACTAAAACAACTCATCTGTGTTATGGAAATATATCACTCACGTTGCCATGGTTACGTCTTCAGATGAGCTTGTTCTCTGTAATCAAAAAAAAAAACAAGCAAGTGAACTCGACGTCCTCTCAGCTGCCATCTTGATATTATCAGCTCTTAACGAGTGAACGAACTCGCTCAGCTGATCTGTTGGGAGACACTGTGTGCAATATTACTAATCTGCTGTGTTCTGGAGCAAAGCCGAGCGTGTGTGTTTTGTATACTCATGTTGTCCTAACATGTTTTGTCCTATCTCTATTTTGTCATGTTTTGAGCTATGATACATGAGGATGTTCCTGACTCCTACCTCCCCCTTTTGAAATAGCACGTGCTGTGCTTTTTAGAAACATCCAAGTGAAAAGGTTTTGAGTAATCAGGGGAGTGGAGAGTGGACGCAGAATATAGAGATTTCTTGAGAGAAATAAAGGCCTGTTCAGCGTCAGTAGTCCAGTCAAGAGTAGCCTGTAAGTTAGTCTGTCCAGCAGCAGTCATGAGGGCCAGAGAGGTGCTACATCCTCTGTGTAGTCAGTGATAAAAGAGGAACTGTAACCAGTCAGACCAAGAAAAGACATCATATCACCAACTGTTTGAGGTTTGATATGATTCAAAATGCATGCCAGTCTTGAGAAGTCAGCATTTCTCAAAAAGGTGAAACTAAGAGTCAGCGCTTTTAAGAAAGGAGGAACTGAAATACAAAAAACATAGAAAAAAAATACAATATCTCCATATAAAATACGTTAAAAAGGTCATACTTCAAAATCACAAGAATCAGAGAAAGAGTCCATCAACCATCTGTGTGCTCACACCTGGTAGGTTTAAGAGAACACATCATAAAATAGACAGTGTGAAGCTGAAGTCTGTAACTGAAACATTTAAGAAGGAGATGAAAAGAGAGAGGTTTTGGGTTTGTAGAGATTTGAGGGAACATTCAGGGATAGCACTGTTCTTCTGACTGGCGACTGTGTGTGTTAAAGTCAAAGCGGTGGCGGCACAGAGGGTGTCAGCAGGAGACGGGGTAAGTTTGAAAGGGGGCCGAGGAGGACATTGAATGTGGCAGTAGTGCACATAACAACATTAACAGGAGTATGAGATGTTAAGGCGGCGTACTGCGAGCACCACGGCCCGGTACCAAGAGTTCGTGTGATAAGCTGCATAACTTCTCTTGGACAAATTCAAGAGTGTCCTGTCAGCTGCCATCTTGATATTATCAGCTCTTAACAAGTGAACAAACTCGCTCAGCTCCTCCCCCTTCATGCAAACATCTTCATTAAAGACGTTCACTGAATGTCGCTTTACATCAGTCTTACCATCACAGTTTGTCTCCGACATCCCGTGTATTTCAATCTGCTGTTATCTCTTCTCTTTGTTTGTAAGTCGGTGTTTTAAAGTGTTCTAACCTGTCGCTCAGCTCTCAGAGTCACTAAAATGTTTCATCTATCATAACAATAACATTACCTTTTAAAGTCAACTCTCCTCCCTCTCTTCCTTTCTGTTTCACTGAACCTCGCCGTTTCTCTGAAATCATGTGACAACAAAAGATTTTAGTCGACAGGGAACAAAGGCCGTGGAGAGCCTTGGTGACAGAACCATCAGGGGCTGCTGTTGGGGATGAATGTGTAACAGGAAGCTCCAAACATGCTGCAAACGGCCCCCTCTTTGGCCAACAGCATGTTGAGCGCCATTCTATTCTGTAAGGTCATAAGAGAAGTGGCTGCCAGTTGCTCTGAAAGACCAGCAACAGCATCACAGGTGAGATTAGTGTTGGGGTTTTCAGGAGCAAATACCAAATTAATTAATTACATACCAATATCATCAATAATTAATAACCTGTATTTAATTGAAGGTGTGAAATCTGAACACAAAGCCCTTTCACCCAGCCTAAGTCACAATGCAAATCCACAGTAATCACAAACAACTGCTCTTTAAATTATAACAGAATTTATTTAACAAAGACAAAATCAAGTTAATCAATGAAACTCAATGAAACAAACAACCGTTATAAACTAAACTACAGAGACAAACAAGCGTGATGTGTGTGTGTGTGTGTGTGTTTCAGTGAGAGAGAGAGAGATCAAAATGGCAGCGTGACACAGAACACAGGTCTCCTAACCAGGTCTATTGTCTAGAGACGGAGTCAAACTCTGTCTCTACCTGATCTATGTTTCTGCAGCATTTGAAAAGCCACAGATATCTATGTGTGTGGGTCTGCCGAAAGGTGCGTGTGTGCGTACAAGGTGGAGAGAGAGAGAGAGAACAGAGCGCACCTCGAAAGCTCAATCTCAGCCTGGAACTCACCACAACTCAGAGCATAGTTAACTTCACTACCAGAAGCCAGTGGCCGGATTTGTATCAGACGGCGTTCACACTCGTTTTTCAGATAATGAGTCTATTACCCGGTTATGACGCAAGAGTTCACAGAGAAACACACGGGACGCAGCGGCACAAATTAAGGATACAAAAGAGGTTTTACTCTCATAAAATCTAAGACACAGTGGTCAAACACCAAGCAAATATTATCACAGTTTCACAATAATAACTCAGTTATTAAACACTCTCTAAATCTAACTGCCCAGACCTAGCTCAGCCTCACTTGTAACCGTTTGTCCGCTGTTGATGAAGGAAGCAAAAGGGGTCTTCGGAACAGTCTTTAGCCGTCTCCCTGCAGCTGTATGGTGATGGCGGCGCTTCCAAGGGGTTGAGCAGGGCCATGGTGTCCTCCGTCGAGCGAGGTGATCTCCGTGGATGTCCTTTCTTTAAAGGACGGAACGAGACATAATCTTTACGATCTCTCTCAATACAGTGAGAGATTTAATACGGGAGAAATAAGACGCTCTTCTTGGCGATGCGTTCAAATGGATGATCTCAGCTTCGAATTCAGGATGTCGGTATGCTTCAAGGCCTTGGCTTAGCTGCGCGCCAAAACTTTTGAACAAAGAGAAGCGTGCTGTGAAACAAGATGCAGATGGGTATCCCCGGACGTCGCCAGACGACGTGTGAAAGAGAGTGAACAAGGGAAGACAACCGGTTTTATCCCTCCTAAACTTCACACCTATGTGTTAGGTGTGGCAAAGTATTCTGGGAGTACCTGCAAGGCATGCTGGGATTAAGAGTATTTTGTCATTGTTTTCCAAAGGGACACAGCCTGAACTTTGTCATCCTGGCTGGACCCAACATTAGTCAGTAGTTGCAAATTATAATGAACATAATTATTTCTGTCCACATTTTCATTAGATAGATAGATAGATAGATAGATAGATAGATAGATAGATAGATAGATAGATAGATAGATAGATAGATAGATAGATAGATAGATAGATAGATAGATAGATAGATAGATAGATAGATAGATAGATAGATAGATAGATAGATAGATAGATACTTTATTGATCCCGAGGGAAATTCAAGGCATCCAGTAGATTAGATGTTATCCAAACAGAAAGAAAAATTCAAAGCCACTGGCATTTTGATCAGAAAGTTTATACTTGTCAGGCACTCCACGAGGGACCCCAATAGCATCCATATATGTGGGGCCCTTGGACTGGTCAAAATAGTAGATGTAGTCCGTGGAGACGCCAACTGCTGATCTCCTCAACCGGAGGATTTGTGAGAGATAGAAACATTATAATGGGTTCTCATCATGGTCACAGGCAGGATCAGGGTCTCCAGGGAACAAACACCAGTCCAATCGGTAGGGAGGGTTTGCCAAAGGGAATAAAAATAACAATGCCCGAATAAAACTGCACAGGCTTCCAACAGTCCATTAAATTCATTGTTAACATTAATTGTATCTGAGCATAAATGGGATGGCTGAAAACATACATGAAGTGTTCCATAAACATGTTCCAGAAACATCCAAGTGAAAGTGTTTTGAGTAATCAGGAGAGAGGACGCAGAAGATAGAGATTTCTTGAGAGTTATAAAGGCCTGTTCAGTGTCAGTAGTCCAGTCAAGAGTAGCCTGTAAGTTAGTCTGTCCAGCAGCAGTCATGAGGGCCAGAGAGGTGTTACATCCTCTGTGTAGTCAGTGATAAAAGAGGAACTGTAACCAGTCAGACCAAGAAAAGACATCATATCACCAACTGTTTGAGGTTTGATATGATTCAAAATGCATGCCAGTCTTGAGAAGTCAGCATTTCTCAAAAAGAGTAAACTAAGAGTCAGCGCTTTTCAGAAAGGAGGAACTGAAACACAAAAAACATAGAAAAAAATACAATATCTCCATATAAAATATGTTAAAAAGGTCATACTTCAAAATCACAAGAATCAGAGAAAGAGTCCATCAACCATCTGTGTGCTCACACCTGGTAGGTTAAAGAGAACACATCATAAAATAGACAGTGTGAAGCTGAAGTCTGTAACTGAAACATTTAAGAAGGAGATGAAACGAGAGAGGTTTTGGGTGTGTAGAGATTTGAGGGAACGTTCAGGGATAGCACTGTTCTTCTGACTGGCGACTGTGTGTGTTACAGTCAAAGCGGTGGCGGCACAGAGGGTGTCAGCAGGAGACGGGGTAAGTTTGAAAGGGGGCCGAGGAGGACATTGAATGTGGCAGTAGTGCACATAACAAGATTAACAGGAGTATGAGATGTTAAGGCGGCGTACTGCGAGCACCACGGCCCGGTACCAAGAGTTCGTGTGATAAGCTGCATAACTTCTCTTGGACAAATTCAAGAGTGTCCTGTCAGCTGCCATCTTGATATTATCAGCTCTTAACAAGTGAACAAACTCGCTCAGCTCCTCCCCCTTCATGCAAACATCTTCATTAAAGACGTTCACTGAATGTCGCTTTACATCAGTCTTACCATCACAGTTGGTCTCCGACATCCCGTGTATTTCAATCCGCTGTTATCTCTTCTCTTTGTTTGTAAGTCGGTGTTTTAAAGTGTTCTAACCTGTCGCTCAGCTCTCAGAGTCACAAAAATGTTTCAATTATCATAACAATAACATTACCTTTTAAAGTCAACTCTCCTCCCTCTCTTCCTTTCTGTTTCACTGAACCTCACCGTTTCTCTGAAATCATGTGACAACAAAAGATTTTTATTTCATAATGAAGAATAATACCTGATCCGTCTTCACAAACATGACAACAATCTTCTACCAGCTAACTTACATTCAAGAAGTTGGAGCAAGGTGCGGCACAAACCAGTGAGCACAGGGGTCCTTCCAGCCCACAAAGCCCACCCTTGAGTTGGTCCAATCTCAGTGTAAATCTGACTCTTGTGGGAGGTGCTCCTGCAGAACTGAGGACTTAACCTGTACTGACATGTGTCAGCGCAGCAGCTGTGCTAGAATGATGACAAATTCCAAGACGTGATGCATGAGAGCGATGAGTTTTTAAGTCGTTTGTGTCGGACCCACCACAGCCAATCATTAAAGGGATTATCAACACCTGAATGTTCTGCAAGTGTAGTCGACAGGGAACGAAGGCCGTGGAGAGCCTTGGTGACAGAACCATCAGGGGCTGCTGTTGGGGATGAATGTGTAACAGGAAGCTCCAAACATGCTGCAAACGGCCCCCTCTTTGGCCAACAGCATGTTGAGCGCCATTCTATTCTGTGAGGTCATAAGAGAAGTTGCTGCCAGTTGCTCTGAAAGACCAGCAACAGCATCACAGGTGAGATTAGTGTTGGGGTTTTCAGGAGCAAATACCAAATTAATTAATTACATACCAATATCATTAATAATTAATAATCTGTATTTAATTGAAGGTGTGAAATCCGAACACAAAGCCCTTTCACCCAGCCTAAGTCACAATGCAAATCCACAGTAATCACAAACAACGACTTTTTAAATTATAATAGAATTTATTTAACAAAGAAACATCAAGTTAATCAATGAAACTCAATGAAACAAACAACTATTATAAACTAAACTACAGAGACAAACAAGCGTGATGTGTGTGTGTGTGTGTGTGTGTGTGTGTGTGTGTGTGTGTGTGTGTGTGTGTGTGTGCCCGTGTGTGTTTCAGTGAGAGAGAGAGAGAGAGAGAAAAGAGTGCACCTCGAAAGCTCAATCTCAGCCTGGAACTCACGCACAACTAAGAGAAAAAACTAAGAGTCAGCGCTTTTCAGAAAGGAGGAACTGAAACACACAAAACATAGAAAAAAATACAATATCTCCATATAAAATACATTAAAAAGGTCATACTTCAAAATCACAAGAATCAGAGAAAGAGTCCATCAACCCTCTGTGTCCTCACACCTGGTAGGTTTAAGAGAACACATCATAAAATAGACAGTGTGAAGCTGAAGTCTGTAACTGAAACATTTAAGAAGGAGATGAAACGAGACAGGTTTTGGGTTTGTAGAGATATGAGGGAACGTTCAGGGATAATACTGTTCTTCTGACTGGCGACTGTGTGTGTTACAGTGGGGGGGAAGGAGCCTGAGCTTGTGTGGGAGGTCGAGAGTTACTGGCTTAGATATAGTCAGGTCACGTGCATGCACAGCTTGGGCTCTGGAACCCAGCTCCTTGAGAGAGGCTGGACTCTTCATGTCTCTGGAGTTTCCTGCGGTGAGAGGTGGCGGGCTGGTGTGGGCTTGCTCATAGCCCCACAGCTCAGCCGCCAGGTGTTGAAGTTCACCCCGGTAAACGAGAGGGTCGCGTCCCTACGCCTTCGGGTTGGGGACAGGTATCTGACTGTTGTCTCAGCCTACAACTGAACAGCAGTGCGGAGTACCCGGCCTTCTTGTAGTCCCTAAGAAGGGGTGCTCAATGGCGCTCCGACTGGGGACTCCATTATTCTTGAAGGATAAAAGTTGCTATTTCATCCTTTTCCTAAATGTTGTTAATATAAATCTGACTCCTCTAAATAATTACCTCAAATCTCTGCGCATTCTTGTGATGGGATGAGAGGAATGACTGGAGGCGTCTCTTTCAGGTTAACAGAGTTTATTAACCCGATGAATCAAGAATAGAAGTTACAGAGTCTCTGGGTTCAACACTACGCGTCCCTGACAACAGACAGATGCTGGATCAGTTCACGAAGTCTGAGCCCCGACTATCTTTCCCTGAACCCTTTTATACATTAGACAGAGAATATCTAACCAAATTATGCATTCAAGAATGTGCGGTGTCCTTCCTCCGATTGGGGCAACTTCCAAATTATGCGTCTTCGGATGAGTGGTTCCCCTTCTCTCATTGGTGCATCTACTCCCGAATCCTTTCACCTTCTGTAGGGGAAGACACTTCCTACCTGTTTCTTATCACAACCTGACATCTAGTCTAGTAACTAATTCTTTTTAAGCAACAAACCATTTGAGTGATTAGCTATCAAGGCTAAAGTGGGTGAGTGATTAACTGTTCAGGGCCTTAAACTAAACCCATGTTTGAGTTGGTGAGTGATTCAGTTTAAAGGGCCACATCAAACACATGTTGGAATGTGCACTCACTCCGACAAGCCCTCTTCACACAAACACCTTACTGAAAAGTATGACAATTTTATTAACACACACAAACCTGGAATAAAACATGATAAAATAACTGGTATAATATAAACGTAAGCGAACATCATTCAAACTGTAAATATCAAACCTTTCCTTTGGACCGGGTGATGAAACTTTATTGCAGTAAACACATTGATTATAAGCAGAAAGAGGCCTAATATTCTATCAACTCCCCCTTTTGACCTCATTAAACATGAGGTCAATATAAAAGACTCTTCTTCATAAGCATCAATGTTAAGTTCCTGAATAACAAGGCCTGAGCATTAACATGCAATCAAGGGCAATAAGCCCTGAACTGAATAAGGTAAGATAAGATAATCCTTTATTCATCTGCAAACTGAGAATTTTACAATGGTGGGCTTCATTTTATTACCACTCACATCCTGGGGTTGTGTAGTCCAGTCATCTGGTCTGGTAGTGGTGAAATCTACCTGCATTAAAGGAATTAATCATTTACGTCTGTTAAACACATGTTGCCATTGAAGTCTAGGAATTTCAATGGTGTTGGGGAGGTGAAGATATTGAGAACTTGCGAGATCACTGCGCTTGCCTCTGAATCCTAAGAGAAAGATAGCACAAGAGAAAAGGAGAACAAAAAGAGAAAAAATACAACGCAAAACTGTCCTGATCCATTCTTGAACATGTCAATAATAATCATTAAACAAAAAATGTGTATTAATTTATTATTTTTATCATTATTTTACACATATAGAAAGAGAAGCTACTAGTACAATTAGAGCCCCATAATAAAATCCATATTCAAGTCTGGTGAGATCCAGGGGCGTCCCCCTTAGACCCACTGTCACTGAATATGAATATATTACAGAAATGATGAATGAAAATACTCACCAAAAAAAATGTGAAGTTTCATGTGGCTTAAAGTTAAAAACACAAAAAACATCTTGAGAGAAGTAATCAGAGCAGCAGATCTTAGTGTGCTACCATAAGTCTTTCACACCATCTCCACAGGCCATTTAAATGTCAAATGACCCTCAGTCAGAGGTATAAAGAGAACTAAAATATTCTTACAAGTAAAGGTACTATTATTTACTAATATTTTACTAAAATACTCAAAGTCAGTCTAAACATGCACTCAAAAGAAAATAAAAACTAGCTCATTGAAAATCTACTGTAAGTAAAAGTTACTTATTACTGTCTCTTTTTTTGTTATTCATTGAAAGAAAATATTTACAAAGATGTATCCTGCAAACATATTGTTTTGTACCCCTTTAACAAAAACAAAATATAAGTAGACATTAAATCTCCTCTCAATCTCTCTGTCTCAAACTCTCTCACCTTCATCTGTCTCATCACTTCCTGAACTCTTTCTAATCACTTACTTAATTCCTTCTTTCTGCACTTTCTCTTCCTCACATCCACCAACAGGTTCATCTGAACCACTTTTACTTTCTTTCACCTTCTTTCACTCACTACTACCTTTAAATTCTTCCTTCAGGATCATTAAAGTGTCTATGTCACCTTTTGCTGCCTTCAATGCTATATCTTGTACTTTCACTTTTTGTGATGAAGGGAATCTTCTACTTTTCCAGTTTACTCAGTGATAAGTGGAACAGTTTCTCTGGATGTCTAAAACAACAGACATCTGTAAAAAACGTTCTCACCTCTAAATGAGCAATATACACATTTGACAAATTAGCCCTTAGTTTGACATATTTCTGGACTTGTTCTTCACAGATGTGAGAAGTAAAGGTTCATTTAGTCAGCTATGTTTATGCCTTCTGCAGTGTAAATAATGTGTGAATGGAACAAAAGTATTTACAACTTTGTTTGTTTGAGATTTGTCACGGTAAATGCTTTAGATAAGGATGAAGGAAGTCACACTATGTGTTGTCTTTACAAGAGCTTTTACAACAGCCACTGCATATATTATGCATCAGTGCCCGTCTATATCCCCCTTTTTTTCTGAAAAAGGGCCGCATTAACAACACCCCCTTTTTCAGAAACATCGAAGAAGAATGGAGTAAAATAATCTGAGAATTAAAACCATTCCATCTATTAGAGATCAAATGAACAGCAGCTACAACACGCTCTGGGCCCATAAGAATACAGAGAGAGGTAATACACCAGTGAGAGTTAACAACATGCTTCAAAAGCATCATGATACACAAAGTTGGGAGTACAAATGTAATTTAAAGTGACATGGTACAGGTCTTTTGGAGGGACTAAAGGCTGGATGGACTGCAACCAAGGTTTCCAAAAGTTGTAAAAAGCAAGAATGTCCCCTTTTTCAAGTGTCTCTGGGAATGGTCGTTGGCGTACCCACGAACTCCACTACTGGAACACATTGCGATGAAGATTGAAGGTTGTGAAACATCACCAGTGAGAGTGGAGTAACATAGTCTTGTGTCAACCATAGAGCTGCATGAATTCAACAGTCATTGTGAGGAGGGGCTCTGCCAAACCCTCTCCCTTGATGCACTCTGGATGACCCTTGACATTTAACCAGGCTGCTGTCACACCTGGTTGGCTCCTTGTCCATTAGGAGGCCGGTACTGGTAAGAACCATGCTGCTTGCTGCTTCAGAGGGCCCTGTGAGGGAGGGCCAGAGTAGCCCACTGTCCTGGGCGGTGTCTGGCCCAGTGGTCGAGTGTCCCACAATAAAAACATCCTTGATTCTGTGGACCTGGAGCAAACCCACATCAGCCAAGTCCACCATATCCCCTGTAACCACGCCTGTACGGATTGAAATTGTGCCCTGTACTCCTCCCATAAGAGTGATATGGCTGCTGTACATATGGTTGCTCTAGATGAAACACCGGAGCGTATTTGGTTGCATCATAAAGTAGCCTCTGTCTCTTTAAGCTGCATCTTTAGGAGGTGCAGCTCTAAGTCTTATTAACTCTATCATCTGCTGTTTGCTGTTGTTTATGTGAGCGTAAGTGAGGTAAGACGTGTATCTCCCATCTGGGGAGCGATACGCTATTAAAACCAGGCATTTCAACTAGTTCTGCTTTTACTCATTCTGCTAGGCCTGCTACTAGGACTGCTTGTTTGAACTAAAGCTATTCCCCCCTAGTACAACCTTATATTTAGAACATGCCAACAAGTGTAGCACCATCTAAGTTGACTTTATTTTTGTGTACAGTTTGTCATTGATGTCAGTAAAATTTACAGTCTAATTCTTTAAACATCACTCGTAAACAGTCTAGAAATAGTTGAAAAGTCAGCAAGGTGAACATATTACAAAGTTTAAATTATTTTCTCAGCTATGGGGCCAAAATAAAGTAATTTTTGGTTTTCTATTTTAAGAATGTAAAAACAAAGTCAGAATGGGTTGTTTGCATAATCAATGCATGCAAATAAGTACTAGTGATCTACGACAGCTACCTCATTTCCTACGCTCCTTTAATTAATCAATGCTCAAATTTAGCTATATAATATGTCTATATAACAACAAGAAAAACACTGTAAAACATGAACACATTTGACTACATAAAAACAAAGTAACAACAGTGAGGACTGTGGGGTGATACTGAATGAGCTAAGAAAGGGTGGGGCCGTCTTCTCTCCTGTAAAACACCCTATCTAATCTCTCCTTTAAAGATACTGATCAACCCAGTGCACAGAGTCAACAAGCACACAGACCAGAGCCCCACTCTTCCAATCAACAGCCAAAACCCAAAATAAATATTCTAACTGTTAGAAAGGAACTCCTCCTCTTAACTATGCAAATGTATGTTCATCTATTTTAAACCTTTAGAAGAATTTTAAAATATTTTCTCCTCTCCTTCAGTAAATGTTCCACTCTTAATGCCTATTTAATAACACAAAAATTCTATTATCAATCACACTCAAACAAAATAATTACACAGGCCTTCACACACATGATTTACCACGCAGCACACAAACACACACATCAACAGACATCAACAGCACACACACACACATGTACTCAGCACAGCACTCACACATCCAAAGACTCCACCAGCACATTCACATCTACTCACAGGTTTACTAGGTAGAGCTAAAGGTGTTGCTCAAAATACCGGTAACAGGGTAGAAGAAAAAACCCCTACCTTTCCCCTTTCCACTCTCTGAACCAGTAAGAGAAAAGGGGGTGCGATGAACGAAAAAAATATATATTTCTAAATATTTGTACCCAAGGAGCAGAACTTAAGTTCAAATTAACACACAACAGAAAACACTATATACACGTGAACAGCAGAAAATGTATAGACGCAATGCCCTATTTGGAGTCCTAACTGGCAAGCTTCTACAGCAGTCCTAATGACAACTGCGGCCAGTCACCGGGGGTTCTATCCCAGACTCACAAACAGTTTTAATACACTTCTGCTGGTTCACCGCCTCCCCAATGATCCCACACACAGTTCTCTGTCAATTGAAATGACCAGCGCTCAACCTGTTGCCTTCTTTACATTGTCATTCAGCGTCAAAAGAAAAGACCCAGCCCAACATTTATCCCAGCCAGTCTCTCGCCCCTGGCTTTCTAACCAGTCTCTCGCCCCTGGTTTCATAGCCAGTCTCTCGCTCCTGACTTCTCTTCATACGGCCTTCTGTTCGATCGCTTACTTGTATTCTTGATTCAATTTTCTAAATTTAGACATTAGCACCGTCTATTCCCAAACCAGACAACGATAATTTAGATTTTCCAATGTGCACAATTTTATGGAAAAGGTTTGTGTCCACCTTTGTTTTTAGTGAGGCCTCTCGATGTCTGGATAAGTCTGGACGTTGTACCATAGACTTCAATGCAGTCATTCTACTACCTTAAGAAATTAATACATTTGAATGAAACATATTTAAAAAAAAAATCATAAATTAATCAATACTTACGTCCTCCGTCAAACCTCATCCCCCATCGTCGGGGTCACCAAGTGAAGGATAAAGGTTGGTATTTGAAGGATAAAAGTTGCTATTTCATCCTATTCCTAAATGTTGTAAATAGAAATCTGACTCCTCTAAATAATTACCTCAAATCTCTCTGCGCATTCTTTTGATGGGATGAGAGGAATGACTGGAGGCGTCTCTTTCAGGTTAACAGAGTTTATTAACCCGATGAATCAAGAATAGAAGTTACAGAGTCTCTGGGTTCAACACTACGTGTCCCTGACAACAGACAAATACCTGATCAGTTCGCAAAGTCTGAGCCCCGACTATCTTTCCCTGAACCCTTTTATACATTAGACAGAGATTATCTAACCAAATTATGCATTCAAGAATGTGCGGTTTCCTTCCTCCGATTGGGGCAACTTCTAAATTATGCGTCTTCGGATGAGTGGTTCCCCTTCTCTCATTGGTGCATCTACTCCCGAATCCTTTCACCATCTGTAGGGGAAGACACTTCCTACCTGTTTCTTATCACAACCTGACATCTTGTCTAGTAACTAATTCTTTTTAAGCAACAAACCATTTGAGTGATTAGCTATCAAGGCTAAAGTGGGTGAGTGATTAACTGTTCAGGGCCTTAAACTAAACCCATGTTTGAGTTGATGAGTGATTCAGTTTAAAGGGCCACATCAAACACATGTTGGAATGTGCATTCACTTCTGCACACCCTCTTCACACAAACACCTTACTGAAAAGTATGACAATTTTATTAACACACAAACCTGGAATAAAACATGATAAAATAACTGGTATAATATAAATGTAAGCGAACATCATTCAAACTGTAAATATCAAACCTTTCCTTTGGACCGGGTGATGAAACTTTATTGCAGTAAACACATTGATTATAAGCAGAAAGAGGCCTAATATTCTATCATTCTACTGGGGGACTTCAACGCTCACGTGGGCAACGACAGTGAGACCTGGAGGGGGATGATTGGGATGAACGGCCTCCCTGATCTGAACCAGATTGGTGTTCTGTTATTGGACTTCTGTGCCAGTCACAGTTTGTCCATAACAAACACCATGTTCGAGCACAGGGATGTCCATAAGTGCACGTGGCACCAGGACGCACCAGGTCGTAGACTTTGTGGTCGTGTCATCTGACCTCCGGCTGTGTGTCTCGGACACTCGGGTGAAGAGAGGGGCGGAGCTGTCAACTGATCACCACCTGGTGGTAATCACATGGCTTCACTCCATGGTGCTGCTGACGAGACGAGGAGCTCTGCTTGAGATTGCAGAGACAAAGCTGCCAGCTGGAAACCCCAGGAGCGCCTCTTTATACTTGATATGATCTGCACTTACTTCACATGAAAGCTCAGCTGAGTTATGTCACCTAAGTTTGTGTTTTAAGTTTTTATCATGCAGCAGTAACACAATGCACACAGGATCAACAATGGATCAAATAATTATAGCGACTGTAATTAGCATTAAAGTCAGGGTCGGTCATTTCCTCCAGATCCACTTTTTAAGATTCTCGTTGAAACTGTCTTTAGGTCCTGAGAGAAATTAATAATTCAGGTTCTCTGAAAAAGGAACAAAGTAAATCCATCATCTGTATCGGTTTGTAAGTCTGTAAAAACTTCAACCAATGTCTGCCACGAGGTACCAATCTGATGAACCAATCACAGCCTCCCTGTCTCCCTGCTCTCTGATGAACCAATCACAGCCTCCCTGTCTCCCTGCTCTCTGATGAACCAATCACAGCCTCCCTGTCTCCCTGCTCGTTCTCTACCTCTT
The DNA here is from genome assembly GCF_947650265.1 of Symphodus melops. Lineage (NCBI taxonomy): Eukaryota > Metazoa > Chordata > Actinopteri > Labriformes > Labridae > Symphodus > Symphodus melops. Next base: position 2,499,798 of record NC_136704.1, on the reverse strand, counting down.
GCGTGCTCTAGCTCACATTCAAAGCTCGTCCCTGATGACGGAGTTTATACTGAAAGTTTACTGACCGCTGAATGAGACATGAGACGACGTCGTTTCTACACGATGAAGAGATGAGCTGAGGTCACCTTCTGGAGCAACGGCACTAGGCCATGTAAGTGAGGGGGCGTGGCTTCAGAGGGGAGCACAGAGGGGAGGGTGTAGACAGAGCACTGAGGGAATGCGACCTTTTACATTTCAGTTATTTAAATTCACCAAACCTGCCTTTAAGTGAAACATGGACATTTTAAGTTTTCAATTCAACCATCAGCTCTTACAGCGTGAGAAACGGCGATATTATCGGTCACATCAAGATTCAAACGGCCCAGAAATCTGAACTGACGAGCAGGTTGCCGTCAGTGTTGCTTCACACAGTATACCTGCACAGTAAATATACTGTGTGTGTGTGTGTGTGTGTGTGTTTGTGCGTGTGTGTGTGTGTGTGTGTTTTAAGAGCGGCCTCTGTGTCTGCATGTCGGTTACACTCTGTTAGCTTCATCCTTGGAGTCTGTAATAGAAATGATCCTGAATGGATGAATAAACTGCTGCACTGAAGGGAAATGAACGTGTTCATGTCTGAAGGTCTGGTGCTCGGCGAGAGATTTAATGGTGTGTTGAGAGACTACAAGCCACAAAGAGTGCAAATGTGGCGTGTGGGTTGAAGTGTTGGCCTGCAGGTACAGTCTCCCAGGCACGAGGTTTTATAAAAAGGCTGCACTTTAAAAAGTCAGTTTGAACTACTGCAGTGACCTCTGGAGAGACCGGTGAGCCGGAAAGGTACCTCAGAAAGAACAGACAGTGAAATAGTCCTTCTCCTGATTCTCCTGACATCTGATTTCTTCTCAAGCTGTCACAAGAAACTGAGGTCACGTTTGATGGACGACAGACAGACATCTAAAAAATGCAGTCAAAGAAAAAACAGAAAAAAGACTTTTTGAAAACCGGCTTCTTTTTTTTTCCAGGTGAATTTTTTGGATTGGTTATCCAAATAAATCCTAAACACAGAAACCATGCCGAGTCTGACACATTTATTTTTCTATTAATTGCGAAGAGCCGAAAAAGTAAAAAAAAAGACAAAAAAAAGACAAAATAGACTTACCATGTTTCCACTCACATGTACCTCCACAGGCAAATAAACTGTAAATCCATTAAATCTTATGGGAATCTCCTTGATATCTGATGTGGCTGAGAAAATCCCCCTTCGTAATATTTTGGTCCAATGGACAAAAAAAAAACTGAACTTCAGGATTTCAGAGACAGATGAAAATTTCGTACGAAAAAAACCGTACACAATGTGCATGGTTTCTGCACATTAGAGTTTTTATCGGTTTGTGGTAAAATAAAAATGGATACAATAAAAACAGACTGAAATGACCTTAATATATTATCATGCTTGAATGGAAACCATGGAGGTTTTCTCCCAGCAGAGGTCACTCATGACACCGTTTCGTCTCCCTCCATCAAATTACATCTCCTGCTTGTAATTTTACTCCAAAGCTTCCTCCCTTATTGCCTCGCCGGCTGTGTCCCGGGGGAATCAGGTCCCAATTTGAGCAGGTTTGTGCAATATAGGCTCCTGTGGATTGTTTGTTTATTGGCTGCAGGCTGTCTGTCAGGTTGGTCGTTTCTGTTCAGATGAGGTTTTGTGAGAAACTTTGTGTCCTAAAGGGGAAGAAGCTCAATCTGTGTCACTCTCAGGAGAAGATCTGCTGCCTGACAGATGAACTACAGCAAGAAAGTTTATGCCGAGGAAAGTTTTTAAAGACGCATCTGCACATAATGAAATCCTCTTTTTGTTTTATTCTTCTGTTTACATGTTTGGCCTTGCAGTCAAAGATGCAGTCTCTACACCAGAGGTCAGGAACCTTTTTTGCTGAGAGAGCCAAAAAAGTCACATATTTTAAATTTTATTTCTGTGAGAGCCATACTGTGTTTTGACCGTTTCGTCAATGAAATTATATCATTGCATATTAGACACACCGCGGTCCCTGCTCTCTGCACAAATGTGAATTCCTCTGTCCATTCATGCTGAAGTGTACGGTACTCCTCATCTCTTTTTCTTTTCCCCATCTTCTTCGGGTTTGCTCTGCATCAAGTAGCTGATTTACTGATTAAAACGGCAGGAAGTGTAGGCTAGTATAGCTATTTACCGCATATAATCCAATAAAAATAGAATCGTCTGACCCTCCCGTACGTGAAGTCGAAGGACAGCTGTGATTGGCTACAGACCAGCGCAACTCTGAACAAGTGCGGTAAAAAACGATATTGATGTGTGGTGGGGGGGTTTTTTGTGTTTTTTTAAGATTATTTGAACACTATGATTTCTGTAACGTTTTACTTGAATATCAGTGGAATTATTTACTACTTTTTGTGTAAAGAAATTCCAGCTAAGATTTATCTGAGAGCCAGATGCAGTCATCAAAAGAGCCACATCTGGCTCGTGAGCCAAAGGTTCCCGACCCCTGCCCGACACACTTAAAGGTGCATTCAGTCAGCCGTGTAGTGAATGAAGTAGTAAAATGATCCTCTGTGATCAGACATGAAGGAAACATGCTATGTTGAGATAGCTCTCTGCAATGATTAGAATTTAGACTGTAGCACCCATTTTAAACACTAGGTGTCAGAGTTACATATTACTCCTTTAAATCAACACAAACAGAACAAGTCTGTAACTGAGAACACTTATAAATGTTATACTAAAAGATCCTTGATTACACATTTTCAGTGAAACGTGTTTCCACACTTAAAATTCAACATGAATAGTAAAAAAATAAAAACCTGGATTTTTTAGTTATTTTTCTGACATTTTAATCTTTGGCGTGAGGCAGTAACAACGGGCCCAGAGCAGGCTGTCAGTGCTTGGGCTCCGGAGTTAGAAGGTACACACACACAGACACAGACACACACACACACACACACACACACACACACAGACACAAACGAGTGTGTTCAAACTGAAAAATCCTTGATGAAAACAGAACACTGTGTCTGATCGACTTCATGTGTGTTTAAGTTTCTGCAGGTTAACCGTTAAAAGCTGAAGTTGGAGGTCTGGTTGATGGCGGCCGGTTTAGCGAGTAGATTTCTGAGGTGGAGGTCGACGGTGCAGCTTTCTTCCACTTCCTGCAGGTGTAGGCGACGGTGATGGTAAATGAATGGTTGAAGAGGAGGAGGTGATGAAGATTCATCAAGGCGAGCACACTGGAAATAAATGTGATCATATAAATGTTAAAGTTCTGCCAAGCTCGTGAGTTTCTAAAATGTTGAAGAAAGCTGGTTACTTTGAGGCTGCAGCTTACTTCACTTTCAGTAGAAGAAGAGTGCAGACAGGAGCTGAAGCTTCATCCTGTATTTCAGGAAGTCTGAAGGCAGAAGCTGGAGCTTTCACAGGTAGAGGTCAATGCTGCAGGATGAGTGCAGAACCTTCAGCTGGATTTGGACAGCAGGTGGAGGCTTCTGACCCAGGAAGAGGCAGAGAGGGAAGTTTCTGCTTTCTTTTGTACCTGTCTACACCGGTGGAGGAAACAGAGCAGGTTATTTAAAGAAGCAAGAAGAATCTGAGGATGGAGGCAGCGGCTGTTGCTTTCTCCTTGAGGTTTGGGATTCCCTCTCTTGCAGAACCTTGCTGACTGAAATCCTAACAGTTGATTCCTCCAAATAGCCATGATACAAGTGGGGGATACAAGTTTTTTTTTTTTTTGCCAGGAAAAATTCCCCACGCGATCTCCTCTCAGTCTGTCTACATGTGGAGGAAGCTGCAGGTTGAGTTTTACATTGTGTCTTAGTCTTTGATGTGGTTAGAGTATGAAGCTCCTCTCAGTCTGTCTACATGTGGAGGAAGCTGCAGGTTGCTTACAAAAGCTTCCAGGTGGAAGTCTTAGTGGCATATTTCTGCCTGATGCAACCAGTAGAAATGACATTACAAGTTGCTTGCAGGAGTTAGAGGACACAGCTGGTGTAGAAGTTGGCTTCAAGGGTCATGTGCAGTAATACACCTGTGCAGGTTGAGGTGATATGTGCTTGCAAAGGCCCTCAGTGGAGGTTTGATATGAGTCTGTCTGCCAGGATGCAGGTGGAGGAAGCTGCATTCTGGCAGAGGTTGAAGGCAAAGCTTGGTTGAGGAATCAGAGACTGGTGTTGTAGTTTGAGGAATCAGATCCTCAGGTGGAGGCAGACTGGTTTCTAGATGTTGTCATGGTAGCTCTTAGCGAGCAGTATCTGCAGGTGGAGGAAACTGCAGGCTGCTCGCAAAGGCTTCAAGATGGAGGATTAATACAGACGTTTCTTTCAGATGCAACGAGCTAAGATGACTTTGCAGGTTGCAGACAAGAGTTAGAGGACATAGTTGGTGTAGAAGTTGGCTTTTAGAGTCATTTGTTTGAATCTACAGGTGGACTTTGTAGTGATATTTTAATGCAGATTCCTTAGCTGGATGTTTGATATCCACTTATCTGTAAGAGCCTGCAGGTGGAGGAAGCTGCAGGATTCTTGCAGAGATATCAAGTTGACCAATAAGGTGAATATTGTAGCTTTGAGCTTCGAGCTTGGAGGTGGAGCTAAGCTAAAGCTAATGGTTGTAGGTAGAGAATTTGTATTTGGCTGTGTGCAGGTGGAGGTGTTAGCAGCAGAGGACTGATGGCAGTGTTTAGATTTTAAGAGTGATGGAAGATCCTCCTGCTGCTTGCTGTCAAATGTATATATCCCAGGAGGTGCTTAAGGTGGAGTCTTGATTTAAGAGCTTTAATCTAAGTCACTAAAAGTCTATTAATCTATTCTCATATTTACAGCTGCATTTTGGTCTTTGTATGCAGCATCTTCTTTCGTTTTAGTTTGACTTCTTGGCTCTTTTACGGGGCGAGTGTTCAGGACTCGGCTCTCCAATCGTGTCGATATCAAACAGTGGAGGATAGACGCCGCGTCCGTATGACACGTCGACACTCACCTGTCCGTCTTCGTCCTCTGACTCTGTGAAAGAGGGACGGTCCAGTGATTCCCACAGCTTCTGTTTGAGCCGACGTCCCAGGTCTAAACTGTAGGGACGAACCCGGCCACTCTTGTATCTGTGAGCACAGGAGGGAACACAAATATAGTTAATATTAAAAATTAAATATGAATCAAAAATTCAGATTTTTAGCAATGAGTGATTCATTATTTTAGGGAAACATACCGAAGGAGATCATCTGCCACTTCATGGTAGATGATCTGGAACTCGTCCACTGAGCGGTTGTGAATAGTCAGAGGACCCGTGTCAGGAGGGCTCGGCTGGTCCTCGGTGGAGGCCGGGAGGCTTCGGGGAAACTTTGATGCCAGCGGCAGGTCAGCAGGTGGGATGGTGGCAGAAAGAGGCCTGGAGAGGAAGTCCGTCTCCACTGGAGGTTGAGTAGGAGGACGGGGCTCAGAGCTCCTCTTCCTCTTCTGACGGAGGTTTTCAGCAGAGGGCTGCGGCCTCGTGCTGCTGGCTTCAGGCTTCTCCGCACGCCGTGCAGAGATTCTTCGCCTCCAGTAGTTATGGTCTCTCAGGTGGACAGGACACTGCAACAACAACACAGACACCTTACATTAATCCTCTATGATGTAAATGTTAAAATGACACGAGGCAGAGAGTTTGGATCTCTGTCTTTTAGCTTTACATAAAAGAGCAGCAAAATTCAGTTTGTTCACCTTCAAAACAAAAAGTCCTGGATGTCATATTTGTGAGTGGGAACTGAAATCACAGTGTAATGGTGTTTTTTCTCGTGCTCTAAACTCCTCTGTTTGTTATTCTGCACACTCGAGTTGATACTGTGAATATGTCCAACGTGTTCGTACGTAGCATTGATATAAAGGCCAAACACTGTCATTATATAGAAGCTCTCAATAAAGAAACCTCGGGCCAGAGGAACTTCTCATATCTATAAACTCTGGGAGTAATGTGTGTGTCTGATCACACTCAGTCACATTTTACAACCTGTACTTGGACACAGAATAAAAATAACCACTTCAATATGAGCCCTGAATTCAGCTAATGAAGCTCCACTTACACTGATAAAAATATTCTGCGAGACCTACTTCAAAAGATTAAGGCAACTTTTTGCATAATTTCTTTATGTTGATCAAGCAAGATCGCTCTTTGTTTAAACTACTTTTTCTTTTTTTACATGAAAAAGAAAGTCCAAGTAAAGTGTACGTAATTTTGTCAAGTAGATTAAGCAAAACTAAACTTTGTATAAACTACACATTGTTTTTCAATGTTGTCAATGACATTTGCAAGTATAACCAACTTGATTATATCATGTAGATCAAACAAAACTAGTCTTTGTATACATTACTTATAATCAGGGGCCTTTATGAAGGAAATAATCGACTTCATGCAAAAAAAATCGTCCTTAGCGATTTAATTTTAGTCGACGTAAAGTCCCTGCAAATCTGCTGAGATAAGAATTATAATAATATATTTACGTATTCTTAAATGATTCATTTTGTTGATGTGTTTACTTTAAAACTTAATATTACATCTGGAGGACGTAGCTTAGCATCACTGACAGCGTGTGGAGTTAGATAATTTACTAACCTGCCCAGAAGGCCTAAAACACGCGTGTTGGTGCATCTTTAGCGTGTACACGTGTAGTAAATATTCTCGCATTAATGACTGAGCGTCCACACACATTTAAAAGTAAAACAAATAAAAGTTCTAAAATGTTTATAATCTCACATTTTCCATGACGGTGGCTCGTTTATTTTCTGTCCTCTGGGAGTCTTTCGTTCTTCTCGGGATGAAGAAATTTTCAGTCAAATCGGAAACTTTTTGGGACAAATCGTCGAGATAAAAGTTGTGTGACCTTTCTCTTGGCTGTTTGGATGATGAGTGAGTCCAAATGTTGTTTTGATTCAAAGGATGCACCAGGAGACGCTGCCTAGCAACCGAGCATTCTCACCTGCACGTCTGTTCTAGAATGTCATGAAGTTTCATCCAATCAGAGCGCAGAATGACCCAGACTGTTTCCGTGTATGGAAATGAATTATTATTAATAATCAAGAATATAGATACAGGCAACATGGCAGTGAGATATCTACTGAATTAGTTCATAGCATGACCTCACTGTATCATCAGATATTAAAGGGGACAAATCCACCTCAACAGTGTTTTTGAACATTTATCTGGGTAAAGCCTGGTTCACACGGCAGGATAATTACGCCGATTTTGGCCCCAATTCTCCCCTTCCGATAATCTTAAGGACGCCCTGATCATCATAAAATAATCTTAGAAGATCATCCTGCTGTGTGCGGTGTGTTAAGACTGCTCTCGTCGGGACCGCTCCGATCTCAAATCGGGGATATTAGGATAGGATATAACTTTATTGATCCCCAATGGGGAAATTCAGGCGTTACAGCAGCAGCAGTGCAGAATCAAAACAAAGAGTCAAAAATAAAATAAAATAATAACATAAACATGAATACAGTCCAGGTAGAAAGGGGGGTATATACAGAGGACTATAGTGTGGTGGACTCAGCAGGACAATAAAAGAGATATTAATTATACTGTGCAGTAAATGGCATGTTAAAGTGACCAGTGATGAATTTAAAGTGGCATTTGTGATCAGAAGGTTATGTAAACAGTATTGACCGTTATAAGTAATAAGTTACAAGTATAATTTATATAGTGCAGTTTTGACTAGAGTATAGATATATAGTTATAAGAATATAAGAGTCTAATGTAATATATAATATAGATAGTATAGACATATAGGGAGTTGAAGACCTCGCTAACAGAGGGTTCAGCCAGACGTTCCCAGCAGACCCTCACTACACGTTTGGGCCTGCCGAGTCTGACCGGCTTCCTCCCCTGCCAGCGCATCCAACTCACCACCAGGTGATGATCAGTTGACAGCTCAGCCCCTCTCTTCACCCGAGTGTCCGAGACACACGGCCGGAGGTCAGATGACACGACCACAAAGTCTATCATCGCCCTCCGGCCGAGAGTGTCCTGGTGCCACGTGCACTTACAGTATGGACATCCCTGTGCTCGAACATGGTGTTTGTTATCTGGTTCAGATCAGAGAGGCCGTTCATCTCAATCACCTCCAGGTCTCACTGTTATTGCCCATGTTGTGAAATTATTAGTGTTATTATTAACACACATCGTAATAAAAACAGGGCACCACCTGGCTGACCAAGAACAACTATGTTAATAATTATGGGAATTAATAAGTTATTAATTATGAAATTTTGATGAAGTTATTAATTATGAATTCCATCAACCTCATATCTGAAATTATGAATTCCGGATCAATCAGCAACCGGAAATCACACGAACAAGCTTCTGAGTTTTATGTGCAGAATTTAATGAAAGAAAAAGTGAACAATATCAGAATAATGGCATGAATGAAATTGCGTTATGAACGTGAAACCAAAATACAGTGACTGATATATTTGATGTAGGTGAACACCAGAAATGATAAATGTTATTATGCCGACTTGAGTATGGTATTGTGGTCTAACGTTCATCTGATAAACGTGTTAATTTAGTTCGGGACAAAAAGGATGGATGAACGGTGAAAAAGTTTTCTTCTAGATTAAAGAAGAGTATAACCTGAACTCTGGGGAGTTGAAAAGGACACGATATGACAGACCTCTTGCATATATATGACACCAGCTGTTAAATGCGTCTTACTTTGTTGTAGACTCAACGAATCCACCCTGGGGGTACCGAAGATTAGAGGACGTGTTCTGAAGATTCGTCCTCAGCTTCCACGGTCCAGAACTGCTGTGACAATTCGAGTCGGGTCTACTGGTGCAGTTGGGTCGCGTCTTGAGCGTCCAATGGCTTCCCGGAGAGCTCAGAGATTTATCCAAAACAAATATTTCTCTTGATGAACGATAGTTAACTTCCTGTTAACTGAAATGGCCAATTCAGTTAGTTCAGATAACTAAAACGTTTAAGAGTCAATGGTGGAAAAAGGAATAATTCCAAAAAATGTCCAAAAATGATGAAAAACTATTTCATTGAAAATGCGCATGCCTGGACTGGGTTTTTTCATTCAGACATACAGCTTTAAGTTACTGGCTCTTTTTAACTATTTTTTATGCTTTTTTTTTTTACATTTTTATCGAATTAATTTTGCACAGTGTGATTTTCTTCTGCTATCTTGCTTTTCTGCTGTACCTGTAAATTTCTCCTTTTGCGAGATGAATAAAGGATTATCTTATCTTATCTTTTAGAGATGTAAAAATACCACAAGAATAGAAAGAATATACTTAGACTTGTTTTAATATGACTTTATTTTATTCATCGACCAAACAAACTAAATAAATAAAACCATATAATCTCAAAATCTTGAATGAAAAAAGAAGAAATGAGAAAAATAATCCCACAACTAGCCCCTAAATTACATGTCATTTTATAGTAATCAAAGATCATGTATCCAGCATAGCACTGAAACAGCCCTCCTTATAGTCACACATGACCTCCTCCTCTCCTCTGATTACTCTCCATCCTCATAGATTGTATCTGATGTGGTGGTCTGACAGATATGTAGATTGTGGTTGTTGTGGTGGTCTGACCGTCACACATTGGGCAAAGATCACATTAATGTCTTAATGATGATGACATCATTGACTGTCAGTCAAAGCTGGCAAAATCTGAAGCTCAGGTTTGACTGTTAATGAGTTTTGATAATTTCTTTAAATGAAGCTGTTGAACCATCTAATTCTTATCAGCAGAGCTTTAAACAGTCTATTAGTTATCATGTATTTTTTCAAAAACAGTTAAAATGGTTGTGTTGGTTTACTCTTTGAATCTTTCACTTTGTGGTCAGAACAGAATGAAGCCGTCTGATTGATAAAAACATCTTTAATTGAAGAATAAAAACAGAAAGTTGCAGATGAGATGAAGACAAGCTGAGCAAACGGATTCCTAAAAACTCATTATTACAGATTCATTAAATGTAGATTAGATTACATATAAAACATAGATCACTGAAAATAACATCAAGATGAATCAGAACGTTTGTGTCAGCTAATTATTTGATTTCAAACACACATTTAGAAAGCCATTAATCAGCTTTTTTTGTGTGCATTTCGTACTTATTCATCACTCTGTGTTCAAAAACCTTTGTTTTCATGTTCTAAAGACGAATAAATGAACTGCAAATAGCTATCACTGAGCAGCAAGGTTTTGACTCACTGTCTCCATCTAGTGGCAAGATGAAACCATTACAGCTACACAACTTTTAACAGAGATGACTGGCTTGGGGCTGCACAGTTGTATTGCTGTTGCCTCACAGCGAGAAAGTTCCTGGTTGGGATCCCCAATGGGCCATTGTTCTCTCCGGGTACTCAAGCTTCCTCCCGCAGTTCAAACACATGCTCGTTAGTGTTAACTGGTGAGTCTAATGGTCAGCTCCCTGTCCCAAACTTACGTTCTGATGTGTGCTTATATTTCTGAGGAAGGAATCACAAATTAACTAACCCTAACCCTTACCCAAATTCTAAATTTGACATTATCCAAATGACATTAATATTATGATTTAATCTTTGTGAGGATTTAAAGTTTGTATCAACAAGAACGCCATATTTCAATCAGAGCTTCTTAAAATTATCTTGTTCATCTACTCAAACATTCATTTAACAACTCTGCCAGCAGCTACAGCCAGTTTACGGAACTTGTACCACAGCGCTGTTGTGGATCCCTTCACTCGACTCTTCATCTCCTCCAGTTTCTGGACCTTCTCTGTGTCTCCGTTCTCCTTCATCTTTTTAATCAGGAAGTCCAAGTGGACAAGAGTGGACAGAGAGTCAACATTCAGAGCGATCTGCTCCAGTCTGAGAACATGCTCGTAGGACTCTTCCAACCATCGATCTTTGTCCTCTTTAAGTTTGTCCATTGTCTTCTGAAGTGTTTCCAGGAGGCTTGTTTTCTCTTCACGGTCTGCTTTACCTTGGTCATTCTTCTCTTTCACGTCTTGAAGAGTTATCTGAGGTTTCCTTGTCTTCTGAACATATCTCCACTTTTCCTTCACATGATCAGACACAGGGCATTTCCCTGTACATACAGTGCAGCGACCCTTACTCATCACCTCACAGTGTTCGGGATACCAGACCATCGAGCATCCAGGGTAGTGACAGTTCTCCTCACAGACTGTACAGCACACAGCTCCGCTAAAGAACAACAGCCTCATTCCACCACTGATAGGTTCTTTGTCTTTGTAGACCTCATCAACTTCTGCAGTGAAGTTCTTGTTGCTCTTCATCTCATGTTCATGTGTCTTCAGGGCTTCCTGAGTCTGTTGGATTTCTCTCTGTTTAAATTCAATCAGCTCAACTCGCTCTTGCAGGTTTTGGATCGAGGCGTTCAGTCTGATGCGTTCGTTCAGAACGGCCACAGTTGTCCCCAGCTGCTGTGGAGGCGTTTTTAACAGAAACTTTCCAAACTCTGACATTCCTTTCATTGATACATCATATGCATGTTTAAGTGCTCTTTTGTTCTTTGTGTTCGTCCTTTCTTTATTTTGAATGTTATCAAACAGGAAGTGAACAGGCTGCTTCTCTTCATCTTTGGCACACTTGATGTTTGCTACTTCAAGGGCTTTAAGAACATTTTCAGGTGTATTTCCATCTGAGTGTGTGATGAGACAGACAATGTTGTTCTCCATGTTTTTTCCAAACAGAGACGTCACTGAATCAAGGACGTACCTGAAACGATCACTCAGGTGATTCTCACTCGTTTTCATCACCAGACCCACGACATTTATCTCATAAACTCCGTCCTCTGAGTCGAACAAGTCAACTATTCTTTTTGTGATGTCGTCATCATATTCAATCCCTCTGGTGTTTCCGTAACCAGGAGTATCAATGATGGTCAGAGAGCAGGACAGAGTTTTATCTTCAAAACCAAAGAGATCGTACACAATCACATCTGATGTCTGACTGTTTAACTGACCTTTCTCCTCCTTCTCTACGATCTCAAACCAGACATCGTCGTCCCACGTCACTCCCATGGCGTAGTTGACCAGAACGTTGATCAGAGTAGATTTTCCTGTTCCTGTTTCTCCCACAAGCAGGATGGTTTTGTGTACTTTAGTTGGATCTCTTTCACCAAGAGTCATTCTTGTTATGGTCCCAATCTTCTCTTTCTTTGGTGTCAGCTGGTAGACATTAGGAGATCCTGGACGGATCAGGTGTTTGCAGGTGATGTTGTCATAACTGTTTGTTGTGTTTCTGTTGAGAGGTGAAGACATCCAATCAAAAACCAGAAAACATGGACAAAAAGATCCAAATGGGATCTTTTAATAAAAGCAGTTCATGCATTTTCACACCACATGGTAACCTTTCACAACAATAAGTCTGAATGTGACTCCATCTCAACATTGAATATAAGAAGAAGACCTAGTCACCTTTCAGTTCCCCTTATGGAGGCTACAGACTGAACAGTAAAGTGATTTTCTGAGACTCAAAGACCCCGTTCATTGGATTTTTAATGCTGATTCCCGCCCTGTGCACATTAGTGTTCAGCTTCTCCTGTCTGGACGGAGGTGTTAAGTTCCACAATGCAGAACAAAGCTGTAAGCAAAACAGCTTTTTTAATGCTGATCCGCTGAACTGAACAAGCTGTAGCCATATTTGCACACTTGTATTTATTTATGTCCAAAACTTATTTGTACCCTGCATGAAGAGATTCTTTATTTGTTTTTTTCATTGATCTTATCAGTTCAGACTTTTCTCTCCTTTATTCCTACAATTCACTTCGCAGACGCTTTAATCCAAAGCTACGAACATCAGAGACAAAGTACAACACAAGCAAAGATCTAGAGAAGAGCAAACCATGTCAGCAAGTGCAAACAATCAGCTTTAAGTCCGACTGGACACACAAGTACTGACAGGAAGTGACCAGAGGTAAAACACAACAGCTGTTTTTAAGAGTTCTAACCAGCATAGAAACCATCTTAAAAGTTGTTATCAAACAAAACCATCGTTGTCATCACCATCATCTTCATCAGTATGATACCGAGGAACTGATTGGTGGAACTGTAACACTTCCCACACAGATCAGATAACAAAAACACAAAAACCTCATATCAAGATCTCATTGAACAGGTGAGTCTTGAATGATTGAAATGTAGTTGGGCCGGTCAGTGTTGAATGTGTGGAGAGTTCCTGAGGGTGGGAGGGAGCTGTGGAGAAGACTCTGACCCAGCAGGTTCAGTGTTCAGTTATGTGTGGTGGATAAAAGATTTTGGCGTCTGAAGATAGGGGTCGGCTCCTTCCCCTAAGCGTCTGAGGCTCGGAGAAGGAGTGTGATGGTGAAGGATATCAGTGAGGTAAGAGGGGGTCAAGGACTTTGTTTAAAGAGAAGGATTTTGAACTTAATCAAATAATAATGTTGGAATGACAAACATGTACACAGAGCGATGAGCTACGTTGTGCATCACAGGCTGCAAGTCGGCACGAAGCGTCCTTCACAACATCAGTGTGCATCAACCAGATCGAGGTCGAGGCAACACGACACAATCCACTGGTCGACTCACCGGTACACAAAGATAACACCAGAGATACAGACGGACAGATAATCCACAGCTGAAGTGAAAACAGGAACTTTAACCATGGTTATGTTTTCAGAGGAGCTGGAGGAGGCGGCAGCTGCTCTGAATATTAAAAAAACAAGCAAGTGACCTCGGCGCCCTGTCAGCTGCCATCTTGATAATATCAGCTCTTAACGAATGAACAAACTCGCTCAGCTCCTCCCCCTTCATGCAAACATTTATTTAACAAATTCACTGAATGTGGCTTCACATCAGTCTTACCGTCAGTCTGTCTTTGTTCCCGTTTATTTCAGTCTGCTGTTATCTCTTCTCTTTGTTTGTAAGTCTGTGTTTAAAAGTGTTCTAACCTGTCGCTCAGCTCTCAGAGTCAGCGGTCTGATGTCGAGGAGAGCGAGCACAATTTATATCAGCAGTGGGAGGGCGCCTGTGGTCACATGATTTTATAGAAACAGACTGCAGGAATGTTTGATTTTTGATAGAAAAAACAGATTACCTTTTAAGAGTCAACTCTCCACCCTCTCTCACTTTTTGGTCTGACAGATGACTAGAATGTGTCTGCTGTGGTGGTCTGACAGATGTGTAGATTGTGGTTGCTGTGGTGGTCTGACAGATGTGTAGATTGTGGTTACTGTGGGCTAAGATCACTTTAATGCAGTCTTAATGATGATGGAACAAGTCCTAAGTCTAGAAGAGAAATAGCTTAAAACCAACAACAGACCTTTTGACTGTAAGTCGAAGCTGGGCAAAATCTGAAGCTCAGGTTTGACTGTGAATGAGTTCGGATAATTTTTTAAAATGAAGCTGTTAAACCATTAAATTCTTATCAGCAGAGCTTTACACAGTCTATCTATTATGAAAAAAATTCAGGAACAGTTAAAATGATCGTGTTGGTTTACTCTTTGAATCTTTGACTTTGTGGTCAGAATAAAATGAAGCCGTCTGATTGATAAAAAACATCTTTAATTGAAGAATAAAAGCAGAAAGTTGCAGATGAGATGGAGACATGCTGAGCAAACTGATTCCTAAAAACTCATTATTACAGATTCAATAAATGTAGATTAGATTACATATAAAACATAAATCACTGAAAATAACATCAACATGAATCAGAACGTTTGTGTCAGCTAAATATTTGATTTCAAACACACATTTAGAAACTTCTCCAAAAATCAAAACAAAGAAAACTTGATTTTAAAAGTGAAAGTTTGATTCACCGTCAAAAGATATTTTACTGTCTAAAAGCTGCTAACCTTCAAACTGACGACAACGAGCTGCATCGCAAACCACTGCTGTGTTGTGTTCTGTCCGCTGCCGTCATCACGCTGTTCAAACTGATCTCAGCCTACTGCAAACAAGCAATACCACTCCTTACCAGCAGGTGGCAGCAGTCTGATATTGTTCTCACAAAGCAGAAAACTTAAAGCTGAGGAAACACAAATGGGACGTTTACACTCTTTCATCATTATGTTCTGAACGCATTCGTAATGACCACGACTTGATGGAAACATGGTACAGGCGTAACATGAGAAGAGACTTCTGTAAACGCCCTCTTCATGCCTTGTTGACTGACTGTCTGTCTCCAACTGGTCACCACCAGTTCAACATGTTAAATCTGACAACAAAACCTTCAACAAGCTCCGAGCAGTACCGACCAGAACCACAGACTTTACCTGGAAGCCCTGTGTACCTGCCTTAAAAGTTCTGCTCTCTCTTAATTCAAAGCTCTTTATTGGCTTGAATATGTAAATATATTACCAAAGCATAAAAGAACAAATAATGCAATAATAATAATGATGAAAAATAATAACAAATCAAAAGTAACAATAATAACTAATAATAACAGTATTTTAACAGGAGTACTAATAATAATGTTTTGTTTTAAAGCATGTCTGTATAAGATTAACACAAGTGTGTTTGCATGTGTGTGTGTGCGTGCGTGTGTGTGTGTGTGTGTGTGTGTGTGTGTGTGTGTGTGTTCAGCTCTTTGTAGTCTGTGATAACAGAGTTCAAGTTGATCAAATAAAAGTTCCTCCTTTCATCAGTTCGTTTACAATGTAGGAGAACGTGCATCTCTGTCTCCACCTCACCTGACCACATGGTCTGTTTTCTTTTGGTTGTCATGGTTTCTTGTGTCTTCCTATTTGCTAGTTTGTGGTCACTGAGCCTGTACCTGGTGAGGATCTGTCTTGTTCCAGGTATGTTTCTTCACATCGTGTTATAATTAGTTTTACTCTGATTGGTTTTTGGAGAGTAACACGCCCGGACACAACATGTATAAAAGAGTCAACTGTTCTCTGGGAGCAGAATGAACAATACAGGTCAGGTACCAATCCCATTCAATGTCTGATTCTCAGTGTGAGATATGCTCTCAGACATCATTTCAAATGAATATACTGATGATTTAGGTTTTTAGAAGCACCAGTAACATTTACCCAAACTGCATCCCAGTCTAATTCTTGTCCCATCCTGGATATATCCCTGTCCCAAGCTTTCATTCCTGATGTGGGCAAATTTTTCTGGGGAAGGAATTTTAGATTTACAATGTGATTACATTTAATTTCATGTCTAACATTAATATTATGATTAAATCTTTCTGAGGATTTAAAGTTTCTATCAACAAGAAAACGATGTTCAAATCAGAGTTTCTCAAAATGATCTTCTTCACTTACTGAAACATTTTGCCAGCAGCTACAGCCAGTGTACCGAACTTGTACCGCAGCGCTGTTGTGGATCCCTTCACTCGACTCTTCATCTCCTCCAGTTTCTTGACCTTCTCTGCGTCTCCGTTCTCCTTCATCTTTTCAATCAGGAAGGCCAAGTGGACAAGAGTGGACAGAGAATCAACATTCAGAGCGATCTGCTCCAGTCTGAGAACATGCTCGTAGGACTCTTCCAACCATCGAGCTTTGTCCTCTTTAAGTTTGTCCATTGTCTTCTGAAGTGTTTCCAGAAGGCTTGTTTTCTCTTCACAGTCTGCTTTACTTTGATCATACTTCTCTTTCACGTCTTGAAGAGTTATCTGACGTTTACTTGTCTTCTGAACATATCTCCACTTTTCCTTCACATGATCAGACACAGGGCATTTCCCTGTACAGACAGTGCAGCGACCCTCACTCATCACCTCACAGTGTTCGGGATACCAGGCCATCGAGCATCCAGGGTAGTGACAGTTCTCCTTACAGACTGTACAGCACATAGCTCCGCTATAGAACAACAGCCTCATTCCACCCCTGCTGATATCTTCTTTAACTTTGTAAGGCTCATCAACTTCTGCAGTGAAGTTCTTGTTGCTCTTCATCTCTTGTTCATGTGTCTTCAGGGCTTCCTGAGTCTGTTGGACTTCTCTCTGTTTAAATTCAATCAGCTCAACTCTCTCTTGCAGGTTTTGGATCGAGGCTTTCAGTCTGATGCGTTCGTTCAGAACGGCCACAGTTGTCCCCAGCTGCTGTGGAGGCGTTTTTAACAGAAACTTTCCAAACTCTGACATTCCTTCCATTGATACATCATATGCATGTTTAAGGTGTTTTGTGTTCTTCGTGTTCGTCCTTTCTTTATTTTGAAGGTTATTAAACAGGAAGTGAACAGGCTGCTTCTCTTCATCTTTGGCACACTTGATGTTTGTTTCCTCAAGAGCTTCAAGAACATTTTCAGGTGTTATTCCATGTGACTGTGTGATGAGACAGACAATGTTGTTCTCCATGTTTTTTCCAAACAGAGACGTCACTGAATCAAGGACGTACCTGAAACGATCACTCAGGCGATTCTCGCTCGTTTTCAGCACCAGACCCACGACATTCATCTCATAAACTCCGTCCCCTGAGCCGAACAAGTCAACTATTCTTTTTGTGATGTCGTCATCACGTTCAATCCCTTTTGTGTCACCGTAACCAGGAGTATCAATGATGGTCAGAGAGTAGGACAGAGTTTTATCTTCAAAACCAAAGAGATCGTACACGATCACATCTGATGTCTGACTGTCAAACTGACCTTTCTTCTTTTCCTTCTCTACGATCTCAAACCAGATATTGTCGTCCCACGTCACTCCCATGGCGTAGTTGACCAGAACGTTGATCAGAGTAGATTTTCCTGATCCTGTTTCTCCCACAAGCAGGATGGTTTTGTGTACTTTAGTTGGATCTCTTTCACCAAGAGTCATTCTTGTTATGGTCCCAATGTTCTCTTTCTTTGGTGTCAGCTGGTAGACATTAGGAGATCCTGGACGGACCAGGTGTTTGCAGGTGATGTTGTCATACCTGGTTGTTGTGTTTCTGTTGAGAGGTGAAGACATCCGATCAAAAACCAGAAAACATGGACAAAAAGATTCAAATGGGATCTTTTAATAAAAGTAGTTCATGCACATTCACACCACATGGACTTTTAATGCTGATTCCCGCCCTGTGCACAGTGGCGTTTAGCTTCTCCTGTCTGGACGGAGGTGTTAAGTCCCACGCTGCAGATCAAAGCTGTAAATAAAACAGCTTTTTTTACTGCTACTACAATTGAACTGAGCGAGCTGAAACCATATTTGCACACTTGTATTTATTTATGTCCAAAACTTATTTGTACCCTGCATGAAGAGATTCTTTTTATATTTTTCAGTGACCTTATCAGTTCAGACTTCTCTCTCCTTTATTCCTACAATTCACTTAGCAGACGCTTTAATCCAAAGCTACATACATCAGAGACGAAGTACAACACGAGCAAGGATCGAAAAAAGAGCAAGCCATGTCAGTATGTGCAAACAATCAGCTTTAAATCCGAGTGGACACACAAGTACTGACAGGAAGTGACCACAGCAAAGCACAACAGCTGTTCTTAAGAGTTCTAACCAGTATAGAAACCATCTTAAAAGTTCTTGTGATTTTAACAAAATCCTCATCATTACTATCATCATCATCATCATCATCATCAACAATATCGAGACCTGATTGGTGGAACCTTGACACTTTAATTACTTTTTATGGGGGTTTTGTGTCTGGTTTGATAGCTCTTCTTCACTATGATGCGCTTTTGACACCATCCATCCCCTCCTAATGAGAGACAAGCTGACCGAGATGAGGGTGGACTTGCACCTGGTGAGGTGGATCACTGACTATCTCACAGAGAGACCACAGTACGTCAGACTGAAGGACTGCACATCTGGTCAGCAGCACCGGAGCACCACAGGGGACCGTGCTCTCCCCTGTCCTGTTCACCCTGTATACCTCTGACTTCCAGTATAACTCTGAGCTCTGCCACATGCAGAAATACTCGGACAACACAGCGATAGTTCGTTGTTCCAGGGATGGACAGGAGTACAGGAGCCTGATCGAGGACTTTGTGACGTGGTGCAGTGCCAACCATCTGCAGCTAAACAACTCCAAGACCAAAGAGATGGTGGTGGACTTCCGAAGGAACAAACCACATCTAGAACCTGTTTCCATCGGGGGGGTCGACGTGGAGGTGGTCAGGACCTACGGGTATCTGGGGCTGCAACTGGATGACAAGCTGGACTGGTCGCCTAACATGGACACTACCTGCAGGAAGGGACAGAGCCGTCTGTACTTCCTGAGAAGGCTGGGGTCCTTCAATATCTGCAAAAAGCTGCTGCAGATGTTCTACCAGTCTGTGGTGTCCAGTGTCCTCTTCTACGCCGTGGTGTGCTGGGGAGGAAGCTGCAAGAAGAGGGACGCAGCACGCCTGGACAGACTGGTGAGGAGGGCCGGCTCTGTGGTGGGCACAGAGCTGGACTCACTGGTGACAGTGGTAGAGAGGAGGTCTCTGGACAAAATGCTCTCCATCATGGACAACACACAACACCCTCTGCACAGCACCTTCACTGGGCAGAGGAGCATGTTCAGTGATAGACTGCTGTCACAGTCATGCTCCACGGACAGACTCAAGAACTCCTCTGTCACCCTATAGGCCATAAGATTGTACAACACTTCATTGTCACAGCAGGGAAGAAGCACACAGTGAATCCTGGACTCCTCATCTGCACTGCTGACCTCAGAGTCAGCCCCCAGTTGGACACTTTAATGCATATTGATAGTTACCTTACTGAGCACTGCTAACTTTAATGATAATCACCCTAATCATGTCTGGTTTCATCCTACTGTTGTGTTATGCTACATCTGTAAGGGTTGACATGATCACCCTAATTAGGTCAAGTTTCACTCTATTGTCTTTGACACTTAATGCTAATCTGCTCCTCAATAGTTGGGTACTTTAATGACAATCACCCTAAGCACTCCTGGTTTCACCTTATTGTTTTGGACACTTAATGCTAATCACTGCTCCTTTATGTTGCTGAGCACTTTAATAGCCCAGTCTGCATCCCTGCATTGACTGTTTAATGACTGTACTCACACCTCTGGCACTACCTCAAACACCTCTGTACATGCACAAACAAAAAATGTTTCTAGAAGGTCAGCACTTTGTTTCTAAGGCTCTTTAACTGTTTACAGGTCTCTTTTAACAACCACACATGTTTTTCTCTCCTTCACAGGTTATGCAATTTATGCTATATACGTTTAAGTCTAATGCTAATGCTAACTGCACAGGTTTAACTTGTAATTATGTTTACTCTTATAACTATCTATCTATATACCTATCTATCTATCTGTCTATCTGTCTATCTGTCTGTCTGTCTGTCTGTCAGTCTGTCTGTCTGTCTGTCTGTCTCTCCATCCATCCATCCATCCATCCATCCATCTGTGTGCCAACAGAAAGCGAGCTCTTGCAATAGTGGTGTTCATATGCACAGATAAAAAGAAGGATAGAAAAATGTGGTAAAACAGAATTAATTTCCAGCTTTATTATTATCTCCAAATGAATCTGATCTGCAGCAGGCAACACGACACAATCCACTGATCGACTCAACGGTACACAAAGACAACACCACAGATACAGATAGATAATCCACAGCTGAAGTGAAAACAGGAACTTTAACCACACCGAGCCAGACGCAGGAAAAGTTCAGACACGGCACAGAAAAGTGTCTTCAGATCAGTCATGACCAACACACGGTCAAATGTGACGAAGCAGGATTTGTATTCCAACAATCCAATATAAAAACTGAAACAACTCATCTGTGTTAAGGAAATATATTACTCACGTTGCCATGGTTACGTCTTCAGATGAGCTGGAAGAGGGGGCAGCTGATTGGTTCTCTGTAATGAAAAAAAAACAAGCAAGTGACCTCGGCATCCTGTCAGCTGCCATCTTGATATTATCAGCTCTTAACGAGTGAACAAACTCGCTCAGCTCCTCCCCCTTCATGCAAACATTTATTAAACAATTACACTGAATGTCGCTTCACATCGATCTTACCGTCAGTTTGTCTTTGTTTCCGTGTATTTGAATCTGCTGTTATCTCTTCTCTTTGTTTGTAAGTCTGTGTTTTAAAGTGTTCTAACCTGTCGCTCAGAGTCAGCGGTCTGATGTCGAGGAGAGAGAGCAGAGTTTATATCAGCAGTGGGAGGGCACCTGAGGTCACATGATGTCACAGAAACAGACCACAGAAATGTTTATTTCATCAAAGCAAGAACATTACCTTTTAAAGTCAACTCTCCTCCCTCTCATCCTTTCTGTTTCACTGAACCTCGCCGTTTCTCTGAAATCACGTGACATGCTGAGAATCTTATCAGAGACCTGCTTACTTACATTCAAAAAGTTGGAGCAAAGAACTCAAATGTCATTGATATTTCTGTTTGTTGAAAAAACAGGTCTCAAGTTAAACCATTTGTCTTTCTGTATTTTATTACAGAGAATAAATGGTCTTTTGCAAAAGGAGGAAGTGAAATGCACAAGTGATAGAAATCACCAGGGCAGTGCAGAAAACCCACGCTGACATGTTCTATCATTCTGCTCTAAGAAGTCAACATTTCTCAAAATGGGGAAACTGAGAGCCCTTTTCAGAAAGGAGGAGCTGAATGCAGCCAATAGTACAGACATAAAGACATAAAAAATACAATATCTCCATATAAAATACATTAAAAAGGTCATACTTCAAAATCACAAGAATCAGAGAATGAGTCCATCAACCCTCTGTGTGCTCACACCTGGTAGGTTTAAGAGAACACATCATAAAATAGACAGTGTGAAGCTGAAGTCTGTAACTGAAACATTTAAGAAGGAGATGAAACGAGACAAGTTTTGGGTTTGTAGAGATTTGAGGGAACGTTCAGGGATAGTACTGTTCTTCTGACTGGCGACGATGCGATGACGGCACAGGTAGGGAGGCTATATTTGTCAAATATGCTTCATGTTAAACATACAGCACAGATGAAATTTCAATCCCCTCAACCCACAGTGCAAACCTGCAGTGCATTAAAAAACAAAAAAAAGCACTGGGCTTAATAAACATGACAATTAAATAAAAAATGGCAATAAAAAAATAGCAGTACTTTAAAAAAAAAAAAAAATTCTTAGCAGCAAAACTTAACTGAAGACATTCGAGACAAAAAAGGAACGACAGACAATCAGTAGCCAATCAACAGACAAGGGCACCTGTGAATATTCAGCGGGATAATCTTTACAGATGAACATCATTTATATGAAGTTTGAAGAATGCAGCCCAGAGAAGTAAAAAGCTAACGTTATGCGCTAGCGAACTACACCGCGGTCGGTTTATAATGACGTCACGACCGTTATGCTTCATCGATCTAATCAGCGGATTTGACAAGCTAGCTAAACGTTAGCTTAATAAGTTGTTTATTAACCTAATATTTACAAGAACACTGAAAAACGTGACTAGAGGCTGTAAGGAGGATTGGGGAGAGAGTTCCCGGCGTGATGACGTTTAATGTCTGCAACAACCACTGTAGTTTCAGTTAGCTACTCGTTAGCTACCGCCGTTTAAAGTTCACGTAAAAACTTTAAAATGCACAAGTGGGGTCTTAGCTAACATAGTTAGCAAAACATCAACATCTCGTCAGCTTGTGTTCACAGACCTTATTTCAAGCGTCTAAACACAAACATTCAAAATCCACATTGACTTTTAGAGGTTAAAACCACGGCGCTAAAATGCTAACTCACTTCCTGGTTTTAGGACTCAAAACTACACCAGTTTGTGAAGGAGTGATGTCTGCTGGGAAAACTCAGGGGGCGGGGTCATCTCATTTAAAGAGACACACGCACCAAAACGGATCTGCACATAACAGCAAAATGTTTTATTACCCTGAAATGAAATCTCTCCACACTGAAAGGTGCATTCAGTCAGCTGTGTAGTGAATGAAGTAGTAAAATGATCCTCTGTTATCAGACATGAAGGAAACACGCTATGTTGAGATAGCTCTCTGTAATGTTTAGAATTTAGACTGTAGTATCCGTTTTAAACACTAGGGGCCTGATTTACAAAGATCTCAATTAAAGAGTACTAAATTGCGTGTTCATTGCAAAAGTTTGCACGTTTGGCTTGTGGACGTTTTGCAGGTGATTTACTAAGAACATTTGCATGAATGACGTCAGGTGCAAACCTTGTGGAGGCGGTAGTATTTCTGTCAGGTTTTTGTGTGTTCTACTGGTTTACGTCACAGAGAGTTTGGACGGAAAGCTGGACGACTGCAAGCGCAAAATAGGTATTAGTTAGAGGCAAATGAACGTCCAGTATTTTCAAGTAATAGCAGATAAATATGAATTTAACAAAAGGAAAAAGTGGCTAATAAGAAAACCTGGGTATTAAACACGGCCTCTCTTTTCTTCCCTCCTTCTTTTGAATGAATTGTAATACATTGCGCAGGAGGTGCGAGTCCTCTGTGGCACTGGTGCTCAGTGTGTGTGTGCCACTCGTGCACCAGAAGCTGGTCAGCGCTGTGTCTGATCGGACATGAATGCCATGGCAACAGGTACTGAAGTTGGGGGGAACAAGCATGATGAGCCCCCCGTTCAAGCGTCCCACAGCGCAGCAGCAGGGGGGGGGGGCTGTAGAGTGAAGAGACGAGCGCGCTCTGGAGCGAACCAGAGACACGCAACCTGAGAAAATGAAATGTCCAGTTTAAAATGTAATGTTGGCGAGAAGAGGGAAACAGGACGACATAATGTCAATGTTGAAATTCTTTAGAATGCAGACGCTGTGAATGTTCAGTTTAATCACGGCGTTTCTTTTAAACTATTATTGAAGCAAGATACAAAATGAATGCAAACCATTTATGTTTCTGTCATTGAAACATGTTAACACGTCTTTTATTGAGCCTATGTCTCCTCCTAACTGCAGCCTGCAGTGCGTCACACTGGGGCTCTTAGATTAGCACGTTCTTTTCAAAGGTGGTAAATTTAGACACCGTCACCATCACTGCAGTCTTTACCTGTGTTGGTAAATCACATTGTGTGTACTAACTTAACTTCTTTACATTTTCTCCTCCCAGTATTTTGCACGCTGAGGCAGAAACGCCTTGTTTTGCATATTCATTACTAAATGAACAGCACGTGTTGTTTTGCTCATATGAAAGACGCAATCCTCACTGCACGCTGTTAGTAAATCAGATAGCACATTTTTTCTGGTGGTATCAAGTTTGCACACGTTTAGTAAATCAGGCCCTAGGTGTCAGAGTTACATATTACTCCTTTAAATCAACACAAACAGAACAAGTCTGTAACTGAGAACACTTATCAATGTTATGCTAAAAGATCCTTGATTACACATTTTCAGTGAAACGTGTTTCCACACTTAAAATTCAACATGAATAGTAAAAATAAAAACCTGGATTCTTTCATTTTTAGTTCTTTTTCTGACATTTTAATCTTTGGCGTGAGGCAGTAACAACGGGCCCAGAGCAGGCTGTCAGTGCTTGGGCTCCGGAGTTAGAAGGTACACACACACACACACACACACACACACACAAACGAGTGTGTTGAAACTGAAAAGTCCTGATGAAAACAGAACACTGTGTCTGATCGACTTCATGTGTGTTTAAGTTTCTGCAGGTTAACCGTTAAAAGCTGAAGTTGGAGGTCTGGTTGATGGCGGCCGGTTTAGCGAGCAGATTTCTGAGGTGGAGGTCGACGGTGCAGCTTTCTTCCACTTCCTGCAGGTGTAGGCGACGGTGATGGTAAATGAATGTTTGAAGAGGAGGAGGTGATGAAGATTCATCAAGGCGAGCACACTGGAAATAAATGTGATCATATAAATGTTAAAGTTCTGCCAAGCTCGTGAGTTTCTAAAATGTTGAAGAAAGTTGGTTACTTTCTTGTTTTTATTAAGATATGTGACTTACTTTAGTTCTTTGATTGTATTGACAAAGTTGGATGTTTCTGGCTGAAGATGCTCCTCATGGTGAACACGCTGTTTGTGACGCCGGCCTCAGAAACCACAAAGCTGATCCTGTCCTCTCTGAACGTGACGTGTTGAGGATGTGGTCTGTAAAAAAACATCCAACATGACATTAAAGAGTGAGAAACTTTGCTGCAGGAGACATAAAGTGACAACAACAGGAAGTGATATCTAAAATAACAGCAGTCACATTTCAGTAATAATCAAGCTAATGCTAATCTTCCCTGAATATTAAAGTAGGAGATGAGGCTGCAGCTTACTTGACTTTCAGTAGAAGAAGAGTGCAGACAGGAGCTGAAGCTTCATCCTGTATTTCAGGAAGTCTGCAGGCAGAAGCTGGAGCTTTCACAGGTAGAGGTCAATGCTGCAGGATGGGTGCAGAACCTTCAGCTGGATTTGGACAGCAGGTGGAGGCTTCTGACCCAGGAAGAGGCAGAGAGGGAAGTTTCTGCTTTCTTTTGTACCTGTCTACACCGGTGGAGGAAACAGAGCAGGTTATTTAAAGAAGCAAGAAGAATCTGAGGATGGAGGCAGCGGCTGTTGCTTTCTCCTTGAGGTTTGGGATTCCCTCTCTTGCAGAACCTTGCTGACTGAAATCCTGACCGTGGTTGACTCCTCTAAATAGCCATGATACAAGTGAGGGCGAAAAAACCTGTTTTTTTGAGCCAGGAAAAATTGAGAGTGGAATTGTGAGTGGAAACTGAAATCACAGTGTAATGGTGTTTTTTATTATTCTGCACACTCGAGTTGATACTGTGAATATGTCCAACGTGGTCGTACGTAGCATTGATATAAAGGCCAAACACCGTCATTATATGGAAGCTCTCAATAAAGAAACCTCGGGCCAGAGGAACTTCTCATATCTATAAACTCTGGGAGGAACGTGTGTGTCTGATCACACTCAGTCACATTTTACAACCTGTACTTGTACACAAACTAAAAATAACCGCTTCAATATGAGCCCTGAATTCAGCTAATGAAGCTCCACTGACACTGATAAAAATATTCTGCTCGATCTACTTAAAAAAAATAATTTATTTATGTTGATCAAGCAAGATCACTCTTTGTTTAAACTACTTATTTATTTTTACATGAAAAAGAAAGTCCAAGTAAAGTGTACGTAATTTTGTCAAGTAGAAAACTAAACTTTGTATAAACTACACAGTTTTTTCAATGTTGTCAATGACGTTTGCAAGTATAACCAACTTGATTATATTATGTAGATCAAACAAAACTAGTCTTTGTATACATTACTTATAATCAGGGGCCTTTATAAAGGAAATAATCGACTTCATTCTAAAAAAAAATCCTCCTTAACGATTTAATTCTAGTCGACGTAAAGTCCCTGCAAATCTGCTGAGATAAGAATTATAATAATATATTTAAGTATTGTTAAATGATTAATTTTGTTTGTTTACTTTAAAACACAATATTACATCTGGAGGACGTAGCTTAGCATCACTGATAGCGTGTGGAGTTAGATAATTTACTAACCTGCCCAGAAGGCCTAAAACACGCGTGTTGGTGCATCTTTAGCGTGTACACGTGTAGTAAATATTCTCGCATTAATGACTGAGCGTCCACAGACATTTAAAAGTAAAACAAATAAAAGTTCTAAAATGTTCATAATCTCACATTTTCCATGACGGTGGCTCGTTTATTTTCTGTCCTCTGGGAGTCTTTCGTTCTTCTCGGGATGAAGAAATTTTCAGTCGAATCGGAAACTTTTTGGGACAAATCGTCGAGATAAAAGTTGTGTGACCTTTCTCTTGGCTGTTTGGATGATGAGTGAGTCCAAATGTTGTTTTGATTTAAAGGATGCACCAGGAGACGCTGCCTAGCAACCGAGCATTCTCACCTGCACGTCTGTTCTAGAATGTCATGAAGTTTCATCCAATCAGAGCGCAGAATGATCCAGACTGTTTCCTTGTATGGATATTAATTATTATTAATAATCAAGAATATAGATACAGGCAACATGGCAGTGAGATATCTACTGAATTAGTTCATAGCATGACCTCACTGTATCATCAGATATTAAAGGGGACAAATCCACCTCAACAGTGTTTTTGAACATTTATCTGGGTAAAGCCTGGTTCACACGGCAGGATAATTACGCCGATTTTGGCCCCGATTCCCCCCTTCCGATAATCTTAAGGACGCCCTGATCATCATAAAATAATCTTAGAAGATCATCCTGCTGTGTGCGGTGTGTTAAGACTGCTCTCGTCGGGACCGCTCCAATCTCATATTAGATATTAGATATTAGGATAGGATAAAACTTTATTGATCCCCAATGGGGAAATTCAGGCGTTACAGCAGCAGCAGTGCATAATCAAAACAAAGAGTCTAAAATCGAATAAAATAATAACATAAACATGAATACAGTCCAGGTAGAAAGGGGGGGATGTATAAAGAGGACTTTAGTGTAGTGGACTCAGCAGGACAATGAAAAAGATAGTAATTATACTGTGCAGTAAATGGCATGTTAAAGTGACCAGTGATGAATTTAAAGTGACATTTGTGATCAGAAGGTTTTGTAAACAGTATTGACCGATATAAGTAATAAGTTATAAGTATAATAAATATAGTGCAGTTTTGACTCGAGTATAGATATATAGTTATAAGAATATTGTTAGATTTACGTTTGGCGGACCATAAAATGCAGAGACAGACAAAAAACCGAAACAGTTTTCACAAAAATATATTTAATGTTTCAACGGGGAAAAAACAAAAAGAGCAGGCAGTGAGGGCCGGCTGGTACTGGCGGCCTACCAGGCTTGTCAGGATAACGAGTATAAAAGTCATTAATAAGCAAAATCAGGGACCAAAATCAGGGAGCGAGAAATCCATGAACGCTCCTCTGGCCCATAACCTTCCTAATCCACCAAATACTGGAAGCCCCGGCCTCGCCTCAACACATCCAAAAGTTGCTGGACTGAAAAGGCAGGGGGATTGTCAATGATCCGGGGGGTGGAGGGGGTTCGGCCGGAGGACAGAGAGTGCTGGAGTTTACAGGTTTAAGGAGTGAAACATGGAAAGAAGGGTGAACCTTCAACGAGGGGGGAAGTCTGACGTGGACCACTGGGGGTAGTACCCGGAGGACAGGCTGACTGACGCCCCCCAACGCCTGACAAAAGGCCTTCCAAACCTGCGCTGAGAATTGTGGACCTCTGTACGAAACAATGTCCTCAGGAATACCATGGAGTCTAAAAACATGCAGGGTGAGCAGAGATCTATCTATCAAAAAAAAACCAACCTGAATTTCCCTCGGGATCAATAAAGTATCTGTCTGTCTGTCTGTCTGTCTGTCTGTCTGTCTGTCTGTCTGTCTGTCTGTCTGTCTGTCTGTCTGTCTGTCTGTCTGTCTGTCTGTCTGTCTGTCTGTCTGTCTGTCTGTCTAATCTTTCTATCTAATCTTTCTAATCTTTCTAATCTTTCTATCTAATCTATCTATCTATCTCGAGAGGCCGTCTCCAGGGCAGAAGGCATCTTAGGCAGGGGAACAAAGTGCGACATCTTCGAGAATCTGTCAGCAATAGTCAGAATGGTGGTATTACCTTCAGACGGAGGTAGGCCTGTGACGAAATCTACGGCAATGTGGGACCAAGGTCTGTGAGGAGTAGGGAGGGGACGAAGCAGACCAGCTGGAGCACGGTGTGACTCCTGCAGGTCCAAACTGAGCAGGCTGAAACATATTCCTTAGTGTCCGCTGACATGGAATGTCGTTGTCGTAGGAGACTCAGGGTCCGATGAAAACCCGGATGGCAGGCGATCTTGGACCCATGTCCCCACTGAAGAACCTCCAACCTAGCAGCCGGAGGAACGAACAGCTGACCAGGCGGACAATCCACAGAAGTCCGGTGATTCCCTTGGGCCTCCTGGACCAACCTTTCAACCTCCCAACGAGCTGCCCCCACCACACAAGAGGACTGCAGGATGGTTTCCTCCGAGACATCCTCAACAGGTGGAGAAAACTGCCGCGACAGATCGTCAGGCTTAACGTTCCTAGATCCTGGGCGGTAAGTGAGGGTAAAGTTGAAGCGTCCCAGGAACAGAGCCCAGCGAGCCTGGCGTGGATTGAGCCTGCGGGCAGAATGAAGGTAAGAGAGTTTTCTTGTGGTCTGCCCATACCACAAAGGGATGAGTTGAACCCTCCAACCAGTGCCGCCACTCCTGCAAAGCCAGCACGACAGCCGGCAGCTCACAGTTCCCCACATCATAATTCTTCTCAGCGGAAGTGAGACGTCGGGAGGAGAAGGCACAGGGATGCAATTTTACTGATCAGCGGCAGAGCGTTGGGAGAGAACAGCCCCAACACCAGAGTCCGAGGCATCAACGTCAACAACAAACTGACCAGAGGGGTCAGGGTGAGACAAAACAGGAGCTGAAGAAAATAAACTCTTTTATTTAACAAAAGCCCCTTCTGCTGTAGAAGACCAAATGAAGGGAACCTTCACCAAGGTTAGCTTGGTCAGTGGTGTAGCAACTCTACTATAATCACGGATAAACCTTCGATAGAAATTGGCAAATAATGGAATCTTTGAAGTTGCTTTCTTGTTGTAGGAGTGGGCCATTCGGCCACTACCCGAACCTTGGTAGGGTCGGTCTTGATTTGCCCCTTCTCCACAATAAAACCAAGAAAACTGACTGAGGACACATGAAACTCGCACTTTTCAGCCTTTACATAGAGTCTGTTCTCTAATAGTCTTTGCAGCACAAGTTTAACGTGCTTGACATCCTCCTGAAGTGACTATGAAAAAATCTAAATGTCATCTAAGTACACAAATACAAACCTGTTGAGCATGTCGCGGAGAACATCATTAATGAGTGCCTGGAAGATGGCAGGGGCTAGGTGTGGTAGTGGCAGTGGTGGGTATCGCAGAGTGTAAGCAGTGGGAATGACAGAGCAGACTCCAATTAGTAATGGTTAGCGTAGACCAGTCTATGGGTGGGCAGTGGAGCTGAAGCCAGGGGAAGCCTAACACGAGTGGTGATGTGGGTGACGAAATTATATGTAACGAAATGGTCTCATGATGGTTACCTGACATAACCAAGGTAATAGGGCCAGTGTGGTGAGTGATACGGGCGAGGAGTCTACTGTCGAGAGCAAACACGTCCTTAGGTCTGGGAAGAGGCTCAGATGGTAAGTGGTGCCGGGGAAACAAAACAAGAGTCAATAAAATTGTCATCTGCTCCAGAATCCACCAGAACTTGGAGCGAAACAGAGGTCTGAAACCAGGAGACAGTACCTTTGAGGGTTCAGCCAGACGTTCCCAGCAGACCCTCACTGCACGTTTGGGCCTGCCGAGTCTTACTTGCTTTCTCCGCTGCCAGCGCATCCAACTCACCACCAGGTGGTGATCAGTTGACAGCTCAGCCCCTCTCTTCACCCGAGTGTCCGAGGCACACGGCCGGAGGTCAGAAAACACGACCACAAAGTCTATCATCGACCTCCGGCTTAGAGTGTCCTGGTGCCACGTGCACATGGACATCCCTGTGCTTGAACATGGTGTTTGTTATGGACAAACTGTGCCTGGCACAGAAGTCCAATAACAGAACACTGCTCTGGTTCAGATCAGAGAGGCCGTTCATCCCAATCACCCCCCTCCAGGTCTCACTGTCGTTGCCCACATGAGCGTTGAAGTCCCCCAGTAGAACAATGGAGTCCCCAGTTGGAGCACCGTCCAGCACCCCTCCCAGAGACTACAAGAAGGCCAACAACAGTCAGAGACCCTTTTCTTTGACATGTAATTGATTTTAATGTTTCATAAATGGATTCTTTTAACATGAATCTTTTGGCTCCTTTTTTGAAAAGTGAAAGTTGAAGTTTGGGTCATTGAAAGTGATGAGCTGTCGGCCTGGTTTTGAAACCATCCTGTAGTTCCTTTTCAGCAGGTCATTCTTCTCTCTCTCTCTCTCTCTCTCTCTCTCTTTCTTTCTCTCTCTCTCTCTCTCTCTCTCTCTCTCTCTCAAAAGCAACAAAATATTTTGTTGCTGATCTTGTTAAATTTTCAAAAAGCTTGTGTAACTGTTTATCTATGAAAAGCCTTTAATCAGCTTTTTTGTGTGCATTTCTTACTTATTCATCACTCCGTGTCTAAAAACGTTTGTTTAATGTTGTTCTAAAGACGAATAAATGTACAGCAAATAATTCTTTGAAATGATGGTCTGATCACCAAGCAGCAAGGTTTTGACTCACTGTCTCCATCTAGTGGCATGATGAACACGTCACAGTAACAAAACTTCCTTTAACACAGATGACTGTCTTGGGGCTGCATGGTTGAGCAGTGCTGTTACCTCACAGCGAGAAGCTTCCTGGTTGGGTTAGGGTCAGCGTATGTTCTCTTCTCGTACTCCAGCTTCCTCCCACAGTTCAAACACTCATTATTTTAATTCCTGACTCTAAATTCGCCCTCGGTGTGAATGTAAGTGTGACTGGTTTTCTGTCTCCATATGTCCCATGCCTCCTCCCTCCCCTCCACTCCTCTTATCACCTCTCCTCTCTCAAAATGTTCTCCCATCTCCCAAGCTGATCTGTCCAAAATCATCTCAACCAGGAAATCCTCCACCTGCATTTTAGACACCATCCCATCCTCCCTCGTTAAACTGTTATCACCAGAATTATAAACTCCTCTCTCAGCTCCTCCACTGTCCCTCTGTCTCTCAATCTGGCTGCCATCACCCCCCCTAAAGAAACCTGGACTCCTCTCTGAGATCCTTGGACATGCTGTAGCCACCCAAATCAAGTTCATTTCACATTTCACTAACAACACCCTCAACAACCAATTTCAATCTGGATTGTGTATCCAGCATAGCACTGAAACAGCCCTCCTTAAAGTCACACATGACCTCCTCCTCTCCTCTGACTACTCTCCATCCTCATAGATGTATCTGATGTGGTGGTCTGACAGATGTGTAGATTGTGGTTGTTGTGGTGGTCTGACCGTCACACATTGGGCTAAGATCACATTAATGTCTTAATGATGATGACATCATTGACTGCAAAATCTGAAGCTCAGGTTTGACTGTTAATGAGTTTTGATCATTTCTTTAAATGAAGCTGTTGAACCATCGAATCCTTATCAGCAGAGCTTTACACAGTCTATTAGTTATCATATATTTTTTCAAAAACAGTTAAAATGGTCGTGTTGGTTTACTCTTTGAATCTTTGACTTTGTGGTCAGAATAAAATGAAGCCGTCTGATTGCTAAAAACATCTTTTATTGAAGAATAAAAACAGAAAGTTGCAGATGAGATGAAGACATGCTGAGCAAACTAATTCCCAAAAACACATTATTACAGATTCAATAAATGTAGATTAGATCACATATAAAACATAAATCACTCAAAATAAAATCAACATGAATCACAATGTTTGTGTCGGCTAAATATTTGATTTCAAACACACATTTAGAAACTTCTGCAAAAATCAAAACACAGAAAACTTGATTTCAAAAGTGAAAGTTTGATTCACCGTCAAAAGATATTTCACTGTCTAAAAGCTGCTAACCTTCAAACTGACGACAACGAGCTGCATCGCAAACGACTGCTGTGTTCAAACTGATCTCAGCCTACTGCAAACAAGCAATACCACTCCTTGACCAATGACCACGACTTGATGGAAACATGGTACAGGCGTAACATGAGAAGAGACTTCTGTAAACGCCCTCTTCATGCCTTGTTGACTGACTGTATTTCTCCAACTGGTCACCACCAGTTCAACATGTTAAATCTGACAACAAAACCTTCAACAAACTCTGAGCAGTACCGACCAGAACCACAGACTTTACCTGGAAGCCCTGTGTACCTGCCTTAAAAGTTCTGCTCTCTCTTAATTCAAAGCTCTTTATTGGCTTGAACATGTAAATATATTACCAAAGCATAAAAGAACAAATAATGCAATAATAATAACCATGAATAATAATGAACAAATCAAAAGCAACAATAATAACAGTATTTTAACAGGAGTAATGATAATAACAAAATTATGTTTTGTTTTTATAACATGTGTGTATAAGATTAACACAAGTGTGGGTAAATGGGTTTTAATAATAATAATAATACATTTTATTTGAGGGCGCCTTTCAAAAAACCCAAGGACACCTTACATGAAAGGTTTTAAAAAGACAATAAAACAGAAACATAAAAAGGTAAAAAAGGACAGATTTACATAACAACAATAAAAACTGGAGTGGAATGGGTGAAAATCAGAGTGAGTAGGCTTGTTTGAACAGATGGGTTTTGAGACGTGATTTAAAGATTGTCAGAGAGTCAATGTTACAGATGTCAGGTGGGAGGGAGTTCCAGAGGTGGGGGGCTGAGCGACTGAAGGATCTGGACCCCATGGTGGTCATGCAGGCAGGAGGGATGAGGAGGCTGAGGGAGGAAGATGATCTGAGGGTCCGGCTGGGTGTGTTTATGTGGAGGAGTTCAGCGAGGTAAGAAGGGGCGAGGTTATGGAGGGCCTTGAAG
Source organism: Symphodus melops (assembly GCF_947650265.1). Classification (NCBI taxonomy): domain Eukaryota; kingdom Metazoa; phylum Chordata; class Actinopteri; order Labriformes; family Labridae; genus Symphodus; species Symphodus melops. Next base: position 2,466,519 of record NC_136704.1, on the reverse strand, counting down.
GTTATGGAGGGCCTTGAAGGTTAGGAGGAGAGATTTGTATATAATGCGGTCTGTGATAGGGAGCCAGTGGAACAGAACAGGGGGGATGTGGTTTGTGAAAGGTGTTCTGGTGATGATCCGGGCTGCAGCGTTCTGTACCAGTTGGAGTTTATGAAGGGACTTTTGGGGAAGACCAGAGAGAAGGGAGTTACAGTAATCCAGACGGGAGGTGACCAGAGAGTGGACCAGGATGGCGGTGCTGGGAGGGGTGAGGGAGGGACAGAGGCGGTTGATGTTTCGAAGATGGAAGTATGCAGACCGAGTGATGTTATTGATGTGGGTTTGGAATGACAGAGTGCCATCGAGGACGACACCCAATCTCTTGACCTGAAGGGAGGGGGAGACAGAAGAGATGTCGATGGTGATGGTGAAGCATCACAGTGGAAGTGGATGTTGTGTTTCCAGACTATTTGGCGAGGGGAAGAAGGTACAGAGGATTGGACCAAGGACAGAGCCTTGGGGAACACCAGAGGAGAGTGGGGAAAGCTGGGAAGTGAATGTTTTTAACTTAATGGATTAAGTGCGGCCGGAGAGATATGAAGAAAACCAGTCCTGGGGTGTGCCTGATAAACCAATGGATGCCAGTCTATGGAGGAGGATGGAATGGGAGATGGTATCAAAAGCCGCAGTCAGGTGGAGGAGGATGAGGATGGATAGGAGTCCGGAGTCTGGTGACATCAGGAGGTTGTTGGTTATTTTGAGTAGGGCAGTTTCAGTGCTGTGGTGGGGGCGGAAACCGGACTGGAACTTCTCATAAACGTTGTTATTGGAGAGGTGGGAGTGGACTTGTGATGCAACTGTTTTTTCTCAGATTTTTGAGATAAGTTTGAAATGGGACGAAGGTTATTGAAGTTTCTGGGGTCTGAACCAGGCCTTTTGAGAAGTTATTTCAGCAGATTTCAGAAGTGAGGGGACAAAAAGATATGAAGGAGGAGTGGATGATAGAGGTAAGCAGAGGTGCCAGGCAGTGGAGACAGGCTTTGACCAGGGGTGTCGGGAAGGGGTCTAGTTGGCAGGTGGATGGTTTAGGTTTCCTGATGAGATCAGATATGTCAGCAGGGGAGGGAAGGTGGAAACATGAGAGTGGTTGACATAAGGGAGCTGGGGGAACAGGAGGGAGTGGACTGCAGGAGGTGTGACAGGTCAGTTTCTGATGGATGTGAGTGAATTACAGTGGGCAGTGGAGTGGAAGTGTGAGGGAAGAGAGTCAGGTGGGCGGAGGGAGTTGCTAATTAAAGAGAACAGAGTCCGGGTGTTCCCATCACCAGCACTGATGAGAGTTGTGTAGTAGTGGTCCTTGGCTGTGTTTATTGAGTCCTTACAGAGAAGAGTGTGGTGGTGGTGCATTTCCATGTGAACAGTTAAGGTGGGTTTTATTGTACAGTCGCTGTATCCTTTATCTTTGAGGAGGCGGAGTAGGGGTGTGAACCAGGGAGCAGAGTGGGTGAATGATACGGTCCGGGTTTTCAGAGGAACCAGTGAGTTCAGCAGAGCCTGGAGACTGTTGTTGTAGAGGGAAACCAGTTCATCTGTGGTAGTGGGGGCTTGATGGTGGGGAGGGCTTCAATGCTCGTGGTGAGAGTTGTCATATTGTTGTAACACCCAAATTTCCCCTATTGGGGGATCAATAAAGTTTACCCTTATTCTTATTGATGTTCTTGATATTACGAAAGGAGATGGTGCGTGTAGGTTTAATTTTGGAAATAGTGAGATTTAAATTAATAGATACAAACAAATGGTCAGAAATGGGGAGCTCAGTTGAGGAGCTGTTAAAAGGGGAGACACCGGAGCAGCAGACCAGGTCAAGGATATGACGCTTTGAGTAGGTGGGGAAATTAATGTATTGTTGGAAGCCAAAACTGTTAAGGCAGGATGTGAGGCGATACACAGTGGTTACTATGATTGGTGCTGGTCCTGTTATTTGCAGAGAAACTGATTCAAATGATGTGAATGAAGGGGTTGAGAGAGGCAAGACCTTCCATGTTTCCCGGTAGATTATCACAAGACCTCCCCCTCGGCCGATGAGGCGGGGCAGAGGTAAACAAACCCAGGTGGTGTAGCCTTGTTCACCTGGGAAAAGTCATTCTGTTGCTGCCAGGTTTCTGTCAAGCATAGGAAATCCAGTTTATGGTCGAGGAGCAGGTCCCGGGGGAGAAGTCCTTTGATCGTGAGAGAGCAGATGTTGAAAAGTCCGATGTGGACAGATGTGGTCAGGGGCAGTGCTAAGGTTAGCTGACCTGGCTTGGTTGGCTAACACACCACAGTCCGCTGTATGCGTGTTTGTGTGTTGCTCATTCCCTGTCCCTCAGATTGTGTCCTGTGCTGGTTTCTTGTGTCTTCCTGTTTGCTAGTTTGTGGTCACTGAGCCTGTACCTGGTGAGGATCTGTCTTGTTTCAGGTATGTTTCTTCACATTGTCTTATAATTAGTTTTACTCTGATTGGTTTTTTGGAGAGTAACACGCCCGGACACAACATGTATAAAAGAGTCAACTGTTCTCTGGGAGCAGAATGAACAATACGGGTCAGGTACCAACCCCATTCAATGTCTGATTCTCAGTGTGAGATATGCTCTCAGACATCATTTCAAATGAATATACTGATGATTTAAGTTTTTAGAAGCACCCAGAACATTTACCCAAACTGCATCCCAGTCCAATTCTTGTCCCATTTCGGGACAGGAATTGGAACGTCTCTGTCCCAAGCTTTTATTTCTGATGTGGGCAAATATTTCTGGGGAAGAAATCACAAATTAACTAACCCTAACCAAAATTTTAAATTCATAATGTGATTCCATTCAATTTCATGTCTAACATTAATATTATGATTTAATCTTTGTGAGGATTTAAAGTTTGTATCAACAAGAACGCCATTTTTCAATCAGAGCTTCTCAAAATGATCTTCTTCACTTACTGAAACATTTTGCCAGCAGCTACAAACAGATTACCGAACTTGTACCGCAGCGCTGTTGTGGATCCCTTCACTCGACTCTTCATCTCCTCCAGTTTCTTGACCTTCTCTGTGTCTCCGTTCTCCTTCATCTTTTCAATCAGGAAGTCCAAGTGGACAAGAGTGGACAGAGAATCAACATTCAGAGCGATCTGCTCCAGTCTGAGAACATGCTCGTAGGACTCTTCCAACAATCGATCTTTGTCCTCTTTAAGTTTGTCCATTGTCTTCTGAAGTGTTTCCAGAAGGCTTGTTTTCTCTTTGCGGTCTGCTTTACTTTGGTCATACTTCTCTTTCACGTCTTGAAGAGTTTTCTGACGTTTCCTTGTCTTCTGAACATATCTCCACTTGTCCTTCACATGATCAGACGCAGGGCATTTCCCTGTACAGACAGTGCAGCGACCCTTACTCATCACCTCACAGTGTTCGGGATACCAGGCCATCGAGCATCCAGGGTAGTGACAGTTCTCCTCACAGAATGTACAGCACACAGCTCCTTTATAAAACAAACACCTCATTCCACCACTGATTGGTTCTTTGTCTTTGTAGACCTCATCAACTTCTACAGTGAAGTTCTTGTTGTTCTTCATCTCTTGTTCATGTGTCTTCAGGGCTTCCTGAGTCTGTTGGATTTCTCTCTGTTTGAATTCAATCAGCTGAACTCGCTCTTTCAGGTTTTGGATCGAGGCGTTCAGTCTGATGCGTTCGTTCAGAATGTCCACAGTTGTTTTCAGCTGTTGTGGAGGCGTTTTTAACAGAAACTTTCCAAACTCTGTCATTTCTTCCATTGATACATCATATGCATGTTTTAGGTGTTTTGTGTCCTTCGTGTTCGTCCTTTCTTTATTTTGAAGGTTATTAAACAGGAAGTGAACAGGCTGCTTCTCTTCATCTTTGGCACACTTGATGTTTGTTTCCTCAAGGGCTTTAAGCAGATGTTCAGGTGTTATTCCATTTGAGTGTGTGATGAGACAGACAATGTTGTTCTCCATGTTTTTTCCAAACAGAGACGTCACTGAATCAAGGACGTACCTGAAACGATCACTCAGGCGTTTCTCGCTCGCTTTCAGCACCAGACCCACGACATTTATCTCAGAAACTCCGTCCTCTGAGCGGAAAAAGTCAGACAATCTTTTTGTGATGTCGTCATCACGTTCAATCCCTCTGGTGTCCCCGTATCCGGGATTGTTAACGATGGTCAGAGAGTAGGACAGAGTTTTATCTTCAAAACCAAAGAGATCGTACACGATCACATCTGATGTCTGACTTTCAGTTTGACCTTTCTCCTCCTCCTCTACGATCTCAAACCAGACATTGTCGTTCCACGTCACTCCCATGGCGTAGTTGACCAGAGCGTTGATCAGAGTAGATTTTCCTGTTCCTGTTTCTCCCACAAGCAGGATGGTTTTGTGTACTTTAGTTGGATCTCTTTCACCAAGAGTCATTCTTGTTATGGTCCCAATCTTCTCTTTCTTTGGTGTCAGCTGGTAGACATTAGGAGATCCTGGTCGGATCAGGTGTTTGCAGGTGATGTTGTCATACCTGGTTGTTGTGTTTCTGTTGAGAGGTGAAGACATCCAATCAAAAACCAGAAAACATGGACAAAGAGATCCAAATGGGATCTTTTAATAAAAGCAGTTCCTGCATTTTCTCACCACATGGCAACCTTTTACAACAATACATCTGAATGTGACTCCATCTCAACATTGAATATAAGAAGAAGACCTAGTGAAGAAGAAAGTGATTTTCTGAGACTCAAAGACCCCGTTCATTGGATTTTTAATGCTGATTCCCGCCCTGTGCACAGTGGTGTTCAGCTTCTCCTGTCTGGACGGACTTCTTGTTCTTCCGGACTTCTTGCTGCGACCACTGAACTGAACAAGCTGTGGCCATATATGCACACTTCTATTTGTTTATGTCCAAAACTTATTCGTACCCTTCCTGAAGAGATTCTTTATTTGTATTTTTCATTGGTCTCATCAGTTCAGTTCAGACTTCTTCAAAGTACTTCAAAGTACAACACAAGCAAAGATCTAGAGAAGAGCAAATCATGTCTTGAATTTCCCTCGGGATCAAGTATGTATGTATGTATGTGCAAACGATCAGCTTTAAGTCCGAGTGGACACACAAGTGCTGACAGGAAGTGACCAGAAGTAAAGCACAACAGCTGTTCTTAAGAGTAAAGTCACCTGAACCGACTAACAAATATCCCACACAGATCAGATAAAAACATGATAACCACACATTAAGCACTCATTGAACAGCTGAATCTTAAATGATTATTATATAGTTGGGCTAGTCAGTGTTGAATGTGCGTGGAGAGTTCCTGAGGGAGGGAGCTGTGTAGAAGCCCCAGCAGGTTCAGTGTTCAGTTCTGTACGGCAGATAGAAGAGGTTGGCGTCTGAAGATAGGGGTCGGCTCCTCCCTCTAAGCGTCTGAGGCTCAGAGAAGGAGTGTGATGGTGAAGGATATCAGTGAGGTAGGAGGGGGTCAAGGGTTGTATGTGTGAGGAGCAGGATTTTGAAGGTAATCAAATAATAATGTTGGAATCTTTGACTTTGTGGTCAGAATAGAATGAAGCCGTCTGATTGACCAAAAAATCTTTAATTGAAGAATAAAAACAGAAAGTTGCAGATGAGATGAAGACACGCTGAGCAAACTAATTCCTAAAAACACATTATTACAGATTCAATAAATGTAGATTAGATTACATATAAAACATCGATCATAGTTTATAATATCAACATGAATCAGAACGTTTGTGTTGTTGTGTTGTTTGTAAATGTTTGAGTTCAAACACATGTTTAGAAACTTCTCCAAAAATCAAAACACAGAAAACTTGATTTCAAAAGTGAAAGTTTGATTCACCGTCAAAAGATATTTTACTTTCTAAAAGCTGCTAACCTTCAAACTGATGACAACAAGCTGCATCAACAATGACTGCTGTGTTGTGTTCTGTCCGCCGCCGCCGTCATCACACTCATCAAACTAATCTCAGCCTACTGCAAACAAGTAATACCACTCCTTACCAGCAGGTGGCAGCAGTCTGATATTTTTCACACAAAGCAGAAAACATGAAGCTGAGGAAACACAAATGGGATGTTTACTCTCTTTCACCATTATGTTCTGAACGCATTCGTAATGACCACGACTTGATGGAAACATGGTACAGGCGTAACATGAGAAGAGACTTCTGTAAACGCCCTCTTCATGCCTTGTTGACTGACTGTTTGTCTCCAACTGGTCACCACCAGTTCAACATGTTAAATCTGACAACAAAACCTTCAACAAGCTCCGAGCAGTACCGACCAGAACCACAGACTTTACCTGGAAGCCCTGTGTACCTGCCTTAAAAGTTCTGCTCTCTCTTAATTCAAAGCTCTTTATTGGCTTGAACATGTAAATATATTACCAAAGCATCAAAAAACAAATAATGCAATAATGATAATGATGAAAAATAATAATGAACAAATCAAAAGAAACAATAATAACTAATAATAACAGTATTTTAACAGGAGTACTCGTAATAATAATAATGATAATGTTTTGTTTTATAGCATGTGTGTATAACATTAACACAAGTGTGTGTAAATGGGTTTTTATAATAATAAAAATAATAATAATAATAATAATAATACATTTTATTTGAGGGCGCCTTTCAAAAAACCCAAGGACACCTTACATGCAAGATTTTAAAAAGACAATAAAACATAAACATAAAAAGGTAAAAAAAAAAAGAGATTTACATAACAACAATAAAAACAGGAGTACAATTGATGGAAATTAGAGGGAGTAGGCTTTTTTGAACAGATGGGTTTTGAGACGTGATTTAAAGCTTGTCAGAGTCAATGTTATGGATGTCAGTTGGGAGGGAGTTCCAGAGGTGGGGGGCTGAGCAACTGAAGGATCTGGACCCCATGGTGGTCATGCAGGCAGGAGGGATGAAAAGGCTGAGGGAGGAAGATGATCTGAGGGTCCGGCTGGGTGTGTTTATGTGGAGGAGTTCAGCGAGGTAAGAAGGGGCGAGGTCATGGAGGGCCTTGGAGGTTTTGGAGGGCCTTGAAGGTTAGGAGGAGAGATTTGTATATAATGCGGTCTGTGATAGGGAGCCAGTGGAGCTGTTGGAGAACAGGGGTGATGTGGTGGGTGAAATGTGTTCTGGTGATGATCCGGGCTGCAGCGTTATGTACCAGTTGGATTTAATTAAGGGACTTTTGGGGGAGACCAGAGAGAAGGGGGTTACAGTAATCCAGACTGGAAGTGACCAGAGAGTGGACCAGGATGGCAGTGCTGGGAGGGGTGAGGGAGGGACGGAGGCGGTTGATGTTTCAAATATAGAAGTATGCAGACCGAGTGATGTTATTGATGTGGGTTTGGAATGACAGAGTGCCATCGAGGACGACACCCAGACTCTTGACCTGAAGGGAGGGGGAGACAGAAGAGTTGTCGATGGTGATGGTGAAGCCGTTTGTTTTTGTGAGAGTGGATTTGAACTCATGAGGAGAATCTCAATTTTGTCACTGTTAAATTTGAGAGAGAGAAGAGAACCAGGATTTGTTTTCCTGTAAACAATCACAGAGGGAGGGTGGAGTTGGGTTTGGTGGAGAGGTAGAGCTGGGTGTCGTCCGCATAACAGTGGAACTGGATGCTGTGTTTCTGGAATATATGGCAGAGGGGAAGAAGGTACAGAGGATTGGACCAAGGACAGAGCCTTGGGGAACACCAGAGAAGAGTGGGGAAAGCTGGGATGTGAATGTTTTTAACTGAATGGACTGAGGGCGGCCTGAGAGATATGAAGAAAACCAGTCCAGGGGTGTGCCTGATAAACCAATGGATGCCAGTCTATGGAGGAGGATGGAATGGGAGACGGTATCAAAGGCTGCAGTCCGGTCGAGGAGGATAAGGATGGATAGGAGTCCGGAGTCTGCTGACATCAGGAGGTCGTTGGTTATTTTGAGTAGGGCAGTTTCAGTGCTGTGGTGGGGGCGGACACCGGACTGGAACTTCTCATAGAGGTTGTTATTGGAGAGGTGGGAGTGGATTTGTGGCAACTGTTTTTCCCTGGATTTTTGAAATGAATGGTAAGTTTGAAATGGGACGAAGGTTATTGAAGTTGCTGGGGTCTGAACTAGGCTTTTTGAGAAGTTATTGCAGCAGATTTCAGAAGTGAGGGGACAGAACTAGATATGAGGGAGGAGTGGATGATTGTGGTAACCAGAGGTGCCAGGGAGTGGAGACAGGCCAGGGGTGTCGGGAGGGGGTCTAGTTGGCAGGTGGATGGTTTAGGTTTCCTGATGAGATCAGATATGTCAGCAGGGAAGGGAAGGTGGAAACATGAGAGTGGTTGACACAAGTGAGCTGGGGGAACAGGAGGGAGTGGACTGCAGGAGGTGTGACAGGTCAGTTTCTGATGGATGTTTTCCATTTTTGTGCTAGAAATGTTCATGAGTGAATTACAGTGGGCAATGGAGTGGAAGTGTGAGGGAAGAGAGTCAGGTGGGTGGAGGGAGTTGCTAATTAAAGAGAACAGAGTCTGGGTGTTCCCATCACCAGCACTGATGGGAGTTGTGTAGTAGTGGTCCTTGGCTGTGTTTATTGAGTCCTTACAGAGAAGAGTGTGGTGGTGGTACATTTCCTTGTGAACAGTTAAGGTGGGTTTTATTGTCCAGTCGCTGTAGTTGTCGCCCTTTAGCTTTGAGGAGGCAGAGTTGGGGTGTGAACCAGGGAGCAGAGTGGGTGAATGATACGGTCCGGGTTTTCAGGGGAGCCAGTGAGTTCAGCAGAGTATGGAGACTGTTGTTGTAGAGGGAAACCAGTTCATCTGTGGTAGTGGGGGCTTGATGGTTGGGAGGGCTCCAATGCTCGTGGTGAGAGTTGTCATATTGTTGTAACACCCAAGTTTCCCCCATTGGGGGATCAATAAAGTTTATCCTCATTCTTATTGATGTTCTTGATGTTATGAAAGGAGATGGTGCATGTAGGTTTAATTTTGGAAATAGTGAGATTTAAATTAAAAGATACAAACATGGGAAGAAATGGGGAGATCAGTTGAGGAGCTGTTAAAAGGGGAGACACCGGAACAGCAGACCAGGTCAAGGATATGACGCTCTAAGTGGGTGGGGAAATTAATGTATTGTTGGAAGCAAAAACTGTTAAGGCAGGATGTGAGGCGATACACAATGGTTACTATGATTGGTGCTGGTCCTGTTATTTGCAGAGAAACTGATTCAAATGGTGTGAATGAAGGGGTTGAGAGAGGCAAGACCTTCCATGTTTCCCGGTAGATTATCACGAGACCTCCCGCTCGGCCGATGAGGCGGGGCAGAGGTAAACAAACCCAGGTGGTGTAGCCTCGTTCACCTGGGAAAAGTCATTCTGTTGCTGCCAGGTTTCTGTCAAGCATAGGAAAACCCGTTTACGGTCGAGGAGGAGGTCCTGGGGGAGAAGTCCTTTGATCGTGAGAGAGCGGATGTTGAATAGTCCAATGTTGACATGGCTGCGGTCAGGGGCGGTGCTAAGGTTAGCCGACCTGGCTAGGTTGGCTAACACACCACAGTCCGCTGTGTGTGTGTTTGTGTGTTGCTCATTCCCTGTCCCTCAGATTGTGTCCTGTGCTGGTTTCTTGTGTCTTCCTGGTTGCTAGTTTGTGGTCACTGAGCCTGTACCTGGTGAGGATCTGTCTTGTTCCAGGTATGTTTCTTCACATTGTGTTATAGTTAGTTTTACTCTGATTGGTTTTTTGGAGAGTAACACGCCCGGACACAACATGTATAAAAGAGTCAACTGTTCTCTGGGAGCAGAATGATCAATACAGGTCAGGTACCAATCACATTCGATGTCTGATTCTCAGTGTGAGATATGCTCTCAGACATCATTTCAAATGAATATACTGATGATTTAAGTTTTTAGAAGCACCAGGAACATTTACCCAAACTGCATCCCAGTCCAATTCTTGTCCCATTTCGGATGTGTCTCTGTCCCAAGCTTTCATTCCTGATGTGGGCAAATATTTTTGGGGAAGGAATCACAAATTAAGTAACCCTTACCCCAATTTTTAATTTACCCTGTGATTGCATTTAATTTTTATGAGTAACATTTATATTATGATTTAATCTTCTGGAGGATTTAAAGTTTGTATCAACAAGAACGGCATGTTTCAATCGGAGCTTCTGAAAATTATCTTGTTCATCTACTCAAACGTTCATTTAACATCTCTGCCAGCAGCTACAGCCAGTGTACCGAACTTGTACCGCAGCGCTGTTGTGGATCCCTTCACTCGACTCTTCATTTCCTCCAGTTTCTGGACCTTCTCTGTGTCTCTGTTCTCCTTCATCTTTTCAATCAGGAAGTCCAAGTGGAAAAGAGTGGACAGAGAATCAACATTCAGAGCGATCTGCTCCAGTCTGAGAATATGCTCGTAGGACTCTTTCAACCATCGATCTTTGTCCTCTTTAAGTTTGTCTATTGTCTTCTGAAGTGTTTCCAGAAGACTTGTTTTCTCTTCACGGTCTGCTTTACTTTGATCATACTTCACTTTCACGTCTTGAAGAGTTATCTGACGTTTCCTTGTCTTCTGATCATATCTCCACTTTTCCTTCACATGATCAGACACAGGGCATTTCCCTGTACAGACAGTGCAGCGACCCTTACTCATCACCTCACAGTGTTTGGGATACCAGGCCATCGAGCATCCAGGGTAGTGACAGTTCTCCTCACAGAATGTACAGCACACAGCTCCTTTATTAAACAAACAGCACATTCCACCACTGATTGGTTCTTTGTCTTTGTAGACCTCATCAACTTCTACAGTGAAGTTCTTGTTGCTCTTCATCTCTTGTTCATGTGTCTTCAGGGCTTCCTGAGTCTGTTGGATTTCTCTCTGTTTGAATTCAATCAGCTCAACTCGCTCTTTCAGGTTTTGGATCGAGGCGTTCAGTCTGATGCGTTCATTCAGAACGTCCACAGTTATCCCCAGCTGTTGTGGAGGCGTTTTTAACAGAAACTTTCCAAACTCTGTCATTTCTTCCATTGATACATCATATGCATGTTTTAGGTGTTTTGTGTCCTTCGTGTTCGTCCTTTCTTTATGTTGAAGGTTATTAAACAGGAAGTGAACAGGCTGCTTCTCTTCATCTTTGGCACACTTGATGTTTGTTTCCTCAAGGGCTTTAAGCAGATGTTCAGGTGTTATTCCATTTGAGTGTGTGATGAGACAAACAATGTTGTTCTCCATGTTTTTTCCAAACAGAGATGTCACTGAATCAAGGACGTACCTGAAACGATCACTCAGGCGTTTCTCGCTCGCTTTCAGCACCAGACCTACGACATTTATCTCAGAAACTCCGTCCCCTGAGCGGAACAAGTCAGACAATCTATTTGTGATGTCGTCGTCATGTTCAATCCCTCTGGTGTCCCCGTATCCGGGATTGTTAACGATGGTCAGAGAGTAGGACAGAGTTTTATCTTCAAAACCAAAGAGATCGTACATGATCACATCTAATGTCTTACTGTCAGACTGATCTCTCTCCTCCTTCTCTACGATCTCAAACCAGACATCGTCGTTCCACGTCACTCCCATGGCGTAGTTGACCAGAACGTTGATCAGAGTAGATTTTCCTGTTCCTGTTTCTCCCACAAGCAGGATAGTTTTGTGTACTTTAGTTGGATCTCTTTCACCAAGAGTCATTCTTGTTATGGTCCCAATCTTCTCTTTCTTTGGTGTCAGCTGGTAGACATTAGGAGATCCTGGATGAATCAGGTGTTTGCAGGTGATGTTGTCATACCTGGTTGTTGTGTTTCTGTTGAGAGGTGAAGACATCCGATCAAAAACCAGAAAACATGGACAAAGAGATCCAAATGGGATCTTTTAATAAAAGCAGTTCCTGCATTTTCTCACCACATGGTAACCTTTCACAACAATAAGTCTGAATGTGACTCCATCTCAACATTGAATATAAGAAGAAGACCTAGTGAAGAAGAAAGTGATTTTCTGAGACTCAAAGACCCCGTTCATTGGATTTTTAATGCTGATTCCCGCCCTGTGCACAGTGGTGTTCAGCTTCTCCTGTCTGGACGGACTTCTTGTTCTTCCGGACTTCTTGCCGCGACCACTGAACTGAACAAGCTGTGGCCATATATGCACACTTCTATTTGTTTATGTCCAAAACTTATTCGTACCCTGCCTGAAGAGATTCTTTATTTGTATTTTTCATTGGTCTCATCAGTTCAGTTCAGACTTCTTCAAAGTACTTCAAAGTACAACACAAGCAAAGATCTAGAGAAGAGCAAATCATGTCTTGAATTTCCCTCGGGATCAAGTATGTATGTATGTATGTGCAAACGATCAGCTTTAAGTCTGAGTGGACACACAAGTGCTGACAGGAAGTGACCAGAAGTAAAGCACAACAGCTGTTCTTAAGAGTAAAGTCACCTGAACCGACTAACAAATATCCCACACAGATCAGATAAAAACATGATAACCACACATTAAGCACTCATTGAACAGCTGAATCTTAAATGATTATTATATAGTTGGGCTAGTCAGTGTTGAATGTGCGTGGAGAGTTCCTGAGGGAGGGAGCTGTGTAGAAGCCCCAGCAGGTTCAGTGTTCAGTTCTGTACGGCAGATAGAAGAGGTTGGCGTCTGAAGATAGGGGTCAGCTCCTCCCTCTAAGCGTCTGAGGCTCAGAGAAGGAGTGTGATGCTGAAGGATATCAGTGAGGTAGGAGGGGGTCAAGGGTTGTATGTGTGAGGAGCAGGATTTTGAAGGTAATCAAATAATAATGTTGGAATCTTTGACTTTGTGGTCAGAATAAAATGAAGCCGTCTGATTGACCAAAAAATCTTTAATTGAAGAATAAAAACAGAAAGTTGCAGATGAGATGAAGACACGCTGAGCAAACTAATTCCTAAAAACACATTATTACAGATTCAATAAATGTAGCTTAGATTACATATAAAACATCCATCATAGTTTATAATATCAACATGAATCAGAACGTTTGTGTTGTTGTGTTGTTTGTAAATGTTTGAGTTCAAACACATGTTTAGAAACTTCTCCAAAAATCAAAACACAGAAAACTTGATTTCAAAAGTGAAAGTTTGATTCATTGTCAAAAGATATTTTACTTTCTAAAAGCTGCTAACCTTCAAACTGATGACAACAAGCTGCATCAACAATGACTGCTCTGTCCGCTGCCGCCGTCATCACGCTCTTCAAACTGATCTCAGCCTACTGCAAACCAGTAATACCACTCCTTACCAGCAGGTGGCAGCAGTATTATATTTTTCACACAAAGCAGAAAACTTGAAGCTGAGGAAACACAAATGGGACGTTTACTCTCTTTCACCATTATGTTCTGAACGCATTCGTAATGACCACGACTTGATGAAAACATGGTACAGGCGTAACATGAGAAGAGACTTCTGTAAACGCCCTCTTCATGCCTTGTTGACTGACTGTTTGTCTCCAACTGGTCACCACCAGTTCAACATGTTAAATCTGACAACAAAACCTTCAACAAGCTCCGAGCAGTACCGACCAGAACCACAGACTTTACCTGGAAGCCCTGTGTACCTGCCTTAAAAGTTCTGCTCTCTCTCTTAATTCAAAGCTCTTTATTGGCTTGAACATGTAAATATATTACCAAAGCATCAAAGAACAAATAATGCAATAATAATAACCATGAATAATAATGATGAACAAATCAAAAGTAACAGTAATAACTAATAATAACAATATTTTAACAGGAGTGCTTCTACTAATAATAATAATAAAATAATGTTTTGTTTTTTAGCACGTGTGTATAAGATTAATACAAGTGTGTGTAAATGGGTTTTAATAATAATAATAATACATTTTATTTGAGGGCGCCTTTCAAAAAACCCAAGGACACCTTACATGCAAGGTTTTAAAAAGTCAATAAAACAGAAACATAAAAAGGTAAAAAAGGACAGATTTACATAACAACAATAAAAACAGGAGTAGAATGGATGGAAATCAGAGTGAGTAGGCTTGTTTGAACAGACAGGTTTTGAGACGTGATTTAAAGATTGTCAGAGAGTCAATGTTATGGATGTCAGTTGGGAGGGAGTTCCAGAGGTGGGGAGCTGAGCGACTGAAGTATCTGGACCTCATGGTGGTCATGCAGGCAGGAGGGATAAGGAGGCTGAGGGAGGAAGATGATCTGAGGGTCCGGCTGGGTGTGTTTATGTGGAGGAGTTCAGCGAGGTAAGAAGGGGCGAGGTCATGGAGGGCCTTGAAGGTTATGGAGGGCCTTGAAGGTTAGGAGGAGAGATTTGTATATAATGCGGTCTGTGATGGGGAGCCAGTGGAGCTGTTGGAGAACAGGGGTGATGTGGTGGGTGAAAGGTGTTCTGGTGATGATCCAGGCTGTAGCGTTCTGTACCAGTTGGAGTTTATGAAGGGACTTTTGGGGGAGACCAGAGAGAAGGGCGTTACAGTAATCCAGACGGGAGGTGACCAGAGGATGGACCAGGATGGAGGTGCTGGGAGGGGTGAGGGAGGGACGGAGGCGGTTGATGTTTAGAAGATGGAAGTATGCAGACCGAGTGATGTTACTGATGTGAGTTTGGAATGACAGAGTGCCATTGAGGAAGACACCCAATTTCTTGACCTGAAGGGAGGGGACAGACGAATTGTCGATGGTGATGGTGAAGCCGTTTGTTTTTGTGAGAGTGGACTTGAACTCATGAGGAAAATCTCAATTTTGTCACTGTTAAGTTTCATAAAGTTGAAAGAGAACCAGGATTTGATTTCCTGTAAACAATCACAGAGGGAGGGTGGAGTTGGGTTTGGTGGAGAGGTAGAGCTGGGTGTTGTCCGCAAAACAGTGGAAGTGGATGTTGTGTTTCTGGAATATATGGCAAGGGGAAGAAGGTACAGAGGATTGGACCAAGGACAGAGCCTTGGGGAACACCAGAGAAGAGTGGGGAAAGCTGGGATGTGAATGTTTTTAACTGAATGGACTGAGGGCGGCCGGAGAGATATGAAGAAAACCAGTCCAGGGGTGTGCCTGATAAACCAATGGATGCCAGTCTATGGAGGAGGATGGAATGGGAGACGGTATCAAAGGCTGCAGTCCGGTCGAGGAGGATAAGGATGGATAGGAGTCCGGAGTCTGCTGACATCAGGAGGTCGTTGGTTATTTTGAGTAGGGCAGTTTCAGTGCTGTGGTGGGGGCGGACACCGGACTGGAACTTCTCATAGAGGTTGTTATTGGAGAGGTGGGAGTGGATTTGTGGCAACTGTTTTTCCCAGGATTTTTTAAATGAATGGTAAGTTTGAAATGGGACAAAGGTTATTGAAGTTTCTGGGGTCTGAACCAGGCTTTTTGAGAAGTTATTGCAGCAGATTTCAGAAGTGAGGGGACAGAACCAGATTTGAGGGAGGAGTGGATGATAGAGGTGACCAGAGGTGACAGGGAGTGGAGACAGACTTTGACCAGGGGTGTTGGGAAGGGGTCTAGTTGGCAGGTGGATGGTTTAGATTTTCTAATAAGATCAGGTATGTCAGCAGGGGAGGGAGGGTGGAAACATGAGAGTGGTTGACACACAGGAGCTGGGGGAACAGGAGGGAGTGGACTGCAGGAGGTGTGACAGGTCAGTTTCTGATGGATGTTTTCAATTTTTGTGCTGAAAATGTTCATGAGTGAATTACAGTGGGCAGTGGAGTGGAAGTGTGAGGGAAGAGAGTCAGGTGGGCAGAGGGAGTTAATTAAAGAGAACAGAGTCTGGGTGTTCCCATCACCAGCACTGATGAGAGTTGTGTAGTAGTGGTCCTTGGCTGTGTTTATTGAGTCCTTATAGAGAAGAGGGTGGTGGTGGTACATTTCCTTGTGAACAGTTAAGGTGGGTTTTATTGTACAGTCGCTGTAGTTGTCGTCCTTTAGCTTTGAGGAGGCAGAGTTGGGGTGTGAACCAGGGAGCAGAGTGGGTGAATGATACAGTCCGGGTTTTCAGGGGAACCAGTGAGTTCAGCAGAGTATGTAGACTGTTGTTGTAGATGGAAACCAGTTCATCTGTGGTAGTGGGTGCATGATGGTTGGGAGGGCTTCAATGCTCGTGGTGAGAGTTGTCATATTGTTGTAACACCCAAATTTCCCCCATTCGGGTATCAATAAAGTTTATCCTTATCCTTATTGATGTTCTTGATGTTACGAAAAGAGATGTCGCATGTAGGTTTAATTTTGGAAATAGTGAGATTTAAATTAAAAGATACAAACATGTGGTCAGAAATGGGGAGATCAGTTGAGGAGCAGTAAAAAGGGGAGACACCGGAGCAGCAGACCAGGTCAAGAATATGACGCTTTGAGTAGGTGTCGAAATTAATATACTGATGAAAATCAAAACTGTCAAGGCAGGATGTGATGTCCATAGTGAGGTTCAGATTGTCCATGTAGATATCATAATCACCAAGCACAATGACATTGGGAGAGAGGGTGCAGAGGTGGGTGAGAAGTGAGGAGAATTTGTTGATAATATCCTTATTATTTTTGGGTGGGCGATGCACAGTGGTTACTATGATTGGTGCTGGTCCGGTTATTTGCAGAGAAACTGATTCAAATGATGTGAATGAAGGGGTTGAGAGAGGCATGTTTCCTGGTAGATTATCACAAGACCTCCCCGTCGGCCGATGAGGTGGGGCTGACAGAGGTAAACAAACCCAGGTGGTGTAGCCTCGTTCACCTGGGAAAAGTCATTCTGTTGCTGCCAGGTTTCTGTCAAGCATAGGAAATCCAGTTTGCGGTCGAGGAGGAGGTCCTAGGGGAGAAGTCCTTTGATCATGAGAGAGCAGATGTTGAATAGTCCAATGTGGACACGGCTGGGTTGGCTAACACACCACAGTCCGCTGTATGCGTGTTTGTGTGTTGCTCGTTCCTTGTCCCTCAGATTGTGTCCTGTGCTGGTTTCTTGTGTCTTCCTATTTGCTAGTTTGTGGTCACTGAGCCTGTACCTGGTGAGGATCTGTCTTGTTCCAGGTATGTTTCTTCACATCGTGTTATAATTAGTTTTACTCTGATTGGTTTTTTGGAGAGTAACACGCCCGGACACAACATGTATAAAAGAGTCAACTGTTCTCTGGGAGCAGAATGAACAATACGGGTCAAGTACCAATCCCATTCAATGTCTGAGTCTCAGTGTGAGATATGCTCTCAGACATCATTTCAAATGAATATACTGATGATTTAGGTTTTTAGAAGCACCAGGAACATTTACCCAAACTGCATCCCAGTCTAATTCTTGTCCCATTCTGGATATATCCCTGTCCCAAGCTTTCATTCCTGATGTGGGCAAATATTTCTGGGGAAGGAATCACAACTTAAGTAACCCTTACCCCAATTTTTAATTTACCCTGTGATTGCATTTAATTTTTATGAGTAACATTTATATTATGATTTAATCTTCTGGAGGATTTAAAGTTTGTATCAACAAGAACGGCATGTTTCAATCAGAGCTTCTGAAAATTATCTTGTTCATCTACTCAAATGTTCGTTTAACATCTCTGCCAGCAGCTACAGCCAGTGTACCGAACTTGTACCGCAGCGCTGTTGTGGATCCCTTCACTCGACTCTTCATCTCCTCCAGTTTCTGGACCTTCTCTGTGTCTCTGTTCTCCTTCATCTTTTCAATCAGGAAGTCCAAGTGGAAAAGAGTGGACAGAGAATCAACATTCAGAGCGATCTGTTCCAGTCTGAGAACATGCTTGTAGGACTCTTCCAACCGTCGATCTTTGTCCTCTTTAAGTTTGTCCATTTTCTTCTGAAGTGTTTCCAGAAGGCTTGTTTTCTCTTTGCGGTCTGCTTTACCTTGGTCATACTTCACTTTTACGTCTTGAAGAGTTTTCTGACGTTTCCTTGTCTTCAGATCATATCTCCACTTTTCCTTCACATGATCAGACACAGGGCATTTCCCTGTACAGACAGTGCAGCGACCCTTACTGATCACCTCACAGTGTTTGGGATACCAGGCCATCAAGCATCCAGGGTAGTGACAGTTCTCCTCACAGACTGTACAACATACAGCTCCGCTATAGAACCACAGCCTCATTCCACCACTGATTGGTTCTTTCTCTTTGTAGACCTCATCAACTTCTACAGTGAAGTTCTTGTTGCTCGTCATCTCTTGTTCATGTGTCTTCAGGGCTTCCTGAGTCTGTTGGATTTCTCTCTGTTGTGATTCAATCAGCTGAACTCGCTCTTGCAGGTTTTGGATCGAGGCTTTCAATGTGATGCGTTCGTTCAGAACGGCCACAGTTGTTTTCAGCTGCTGTGGAGGCGTTTTTAGCAAAAACTTTCCAAACTCTGACATTCCTTCCATTGATACATCATATGCATGTTTAAGGGCTCTTTTGTTCTTCGTGTTCGTCCTTTCTTTATTATGAATGTTATCAAACAGGAAGTGAACAGGCTGATTCTCTTCATCTTTGGCACACTTGATGTTTGCTACTTCAAGGGCTTTAAGAACATTTTCAGGTGTACTTCCATTTGAGTGTGTGATGAGACAGACAATGTTGTTCTCCATGTTTTTTCCAAACAGAGACGCCACTGAATCAAGGATGTACCTGAAACGATCACTCAGGAGATTGTCGGTCTCTTTTATCACCAGACCCACGACATTTATCTCATAAACTCCGTCCTCTGAGCCGAACAAGTCAACTATTCTTTTCGTGATGTCGTCATCATGTTCAATCCCTCTGGTGTCTCCGTATCCAGGAGTATCAATGATGGTCAGAGAGCAGGACAGAGTTTTATCTTCAAAACCAAAGAGATCGTACACGATCACATCTAATGTCTTACTGTCAGACTGATCTCTCTCCTCCTTCTCTACGATCTCAAACCAGACATTGTCGTTCCATGTCACTCCCATGGCGTAGTTGACCAGAGTGTTGATCAGAGTAGATTTTCCTGATCCTGTTTCTCCCACAAGCAGGATGGTTTTGTGTACTTTAGTTGGATCTTTTTCACCAAGAGTCATTCTTGTTATGGTCCCAATCTTCTCTTTCTTTGGTGTCAGCTGGTAGACATTAGGAGATCCTGGACGGATCAGGTGTTTGCAGGTGATGTTGTCATACCTGTTTGTTGTGCTTCTGTTGAGAGGTGAAGACATCCGATCAAAAACCAGAAAATATGAATAAAAAGATCCAAATGGGATCTGTTAATTAAATTAGTTCATGCACATTCACACCACATGGATTTTTATTGCTAATTCCCGCCCTGTGCACAGTGGCGTTTAGCTTCTCCTGTCTGGACGGCGGTGTTAAGTCCCACGCTGCAGATCAAAGCTGTAAATAAAACAGCTTTTTTACTGCTGCTACAACTGAACTGAGCGAGCTGAAACCATATTTGCACACTTGTATTTACTTATGTCCAAAAACTTATTTGTACCCTGTCTGAAGAGATTCTTTATTTGTATTTTTCATTGATCTTATCGGTTCAGACTTCTCTCCTTTATTCCTACATTTCACTTAGCAGACGCTTTAATCCAAAGCTACGTACATCAGGGACGAAGTACAACAAAAACAAGGATCGAAAAAAGAGCAAACCATGTCAGTATGTGCAAACAATCAGCTTTAAATCCGAGTGGACACACAAGTACTGACAGGAAGTGACCAAAGCAAAGCACAACAGCTGTTCTTAAGAGTTCTAACCAGTATAGAAACCATCTTAAAAGTTGTTGTTATTAAACAAAATCCTCATCATTACTATCATCATCATCATCATCAACAATATCGAGACCTGATTGGTGGAACTTTGACACTTTAATTACTTTCTATGGGGGTTTTGTTTCTGGTTTTAGTAGGTTTAATAGCTCTTCTTCACTATGATGCGCTTTCGACACCATGCATCCCCTCTTACTGAGAGACAAGCTGACTGAGATGAGGGTGGACTCGCACTTGGTGAGGTGGATCACGGACTACCTCACAGAGAGACCGCAGTACATCAGACTGAAGGACTGCACATCTGACACTGTGGTCAGCAGCACCGGTGCACCACAGGGGACTGTGCCCTCCCCTGTCCTGTTCACCCTGTACACCTCTGACTTCCAGTATAACTCTGAGCTCTGCCACATGCAGAAATACTCGGACAACACTGCGATAGTTGGTTGTGCCAGGGATGGACAGGAGGAGGAGTACAGGAGCCTGATCGAGGACTTTGTGACGTGCCAACCATCTGCAGCTAAACACCTCCAAGACCAAGGAGATGGTGGTGGACTTCCGAAGGAACAAACCACATCTAGAACCTGTTTCCATCGGGGGGTCGACATGGAGGTGGTCAGGTCCTATGGGTACCTGGGGCTATAACTGGATGACAAGCTGGACTGGTCGCCTAACATGGACACTACCTGCAGGAAGGGACAGAGTCGTCTGTACTTCCTGAGAAGGCTGGGGTCCTTCAACATCTGCAAAAAGCTGCTGCAGATGTTCTACCAGTCTGTGGTGTCCAGCGTCCTCTTCTACGCAGTGGTGTGCTGGGGAGGAAGCTGCAAGAAGAGGGATGCAGCACGCCTGAACAGACTGATGAGGAGGGCTGGCTCTGTGGTGGGTACAGAGCTGGACTCACTGGTGACAGTGGTAGAGAGGAGGACTCTGGACAAAATACTCTCCATCATGAACAGCACACACCACTCTCTGCACAGCACCTTCACTGGGTAGAGGAGCATGTTCAGTGACAGACTGCTGTCACAGTCGTGCTCCACGGACAGACTCAAGAACTCGTTTGTCCCCCTATAGGCCATAAGACTGTACAACACTTCATTGTCACGGCAGGGAAGAAGCACACGGTGAACCCTGGACTCATTTTTCACTTTTTTCTCACTCCTCATCTGCACTGCTGACCTCAGAGTCAGCCCCCAGTTGGACACTTTAATGCATATTGATAGTCACCTTACTGAGCACTGGTCACTTTTATGTTAATCACCCTAATCGTGTCTGGTTTCATCCTACTGTTGTGTTATGCTACATCTGTAATGGTTGACATGATCACCCTAACTAGGTCAAGTTTCACTCTATTGTCTTTGACACTTCATGCTAATCTGCTCCTCAATAGTTGGGTACTTTAATGATAATCACCCTAATCACTCCTGGTTTCACCTTATTGTTTTGAACACTTAATGCTAATCACTGCTCCTTTATGTTGCTGATCATTTTAATGGCCCAGTCTGCATCGCTGCATTGACTGTTTAATGACTGTACTCACACCTCTGGCACTACCTCAAACACCTCTGTACATGCACAAACAACATTAGTTTCTAGAAGGTCAGCACTTTGTTTCTAAGGCTCTTTAACTGTTTACAGGTCTCTTTTAATCAGCACATGTTTTTCTCTCCTCACAGGTTATGTACATTATGCTATATAAGTTTAAGTCCAATGCTAATGCTAACTGCACAGGTTTAACCTGTAATTATATTTACTCTTAGTCACATAGGGGCTGCTAAATATTGTTTGGGGGATTATTGTATACAGAGGGGAGGGGGGACAGCGGGTGTGTATTGTAACTAAATTGTCCTGCCTGTCTGTATACTGCTACTGGATGCCTTGAATTTCCCTTGGGATCAATAAAGTGTCTGTCTGTCTGTCTGTCTGTCTGTCTGTCTGTCTGTCTTTCTTTCTTTTTGTCTTTCTTTCTTTCTTTCATTTGGCACAGAGTCAAAACAAACTAATAACATATCAAGACGAGTACGACAGGGACGGAGCTACTGAACGTGCAGCCAATCGTGTCAGCGCACAGGTGAGAAGAGAGGAGGAGTATGATGGTGAAGGATATCAGTGAGGGAGGAGGGGGTCAAGGGCTTTATGTTTGAAGAGAAGGATTTTGAAGGTAATCAAATACTAATGTTGGAACAACAAACGTGCACACAGAGCGATGAGCTACGCAGTGCATCACAGGCTGCCAGTCAGCACACAGCGTCATTCACAACATCAGTGTGCATCAACCAGATCGAGGTGAGGTGCCATGTGTGCCAACAGAAAGCGAGCTCTTGCAATAGTGGTGTTCATATGCACAGATAAAAAGAAGGATAGAAAAATGTGGTAAAACAGATTTAATTTCCAACTTTATTATTATCTCCAAATTAATCTGATCTGCAGCAGGCAACACGACACAATCCACTGATCGACTCGACGGTACACAAAGACAACACCACAGATACAGATAGATAATCCACAGCTGAAGTGAAAACAGGAACTTTAACCACACCGAGCCAGACGCGAGAAAAAGTTCAGACACGGCACAGAAAAGTGTCTTCAGATCAGTCATGACCAACACGCGGTCAAATGTGACAAACCAGGATTTGTATTCCAACAATCCAATATAAAAACTAAAACAACTCATCTGTGTTAAGGAAATATAGTACTCACGTTGCCATGGTTACGTCTTCAGATGAGCTGGAAGAGGGGGCAGCTGATTGGTTCTCTGTAATGAAAAAAAACAAGCAAGTGACCTCGGCGTCCTGTCAGCTGCCATCTTGATATTATCAGCTCTTAACGAGTGAACAAACTCGCTCAGCTCCTCCCCCTTCATGCAAACATTTATTAAACAATTACACTGAATGTTGCTTCATATCGATCTTACCGTCAGTTTGTTTCCGTGTATTTCAATCTACTGTTATCTCTTCTCTTTGTTTGTAAGTCTGTGTTTTAAAGTGTTTTAACCTGTCGCTCAGAGTCAGCAGTCTGATGTCAAGGAGAGAGAGCAGAGTTTATATCAGCAGTGGGTGTGATCACAGTGTGAACTATATCAGCAGTTTCTGTGACATCATGTGACCTGAGGTCACATGATGTCACAGAAACAGACCACAGAAATGTTTATTTCATCAAAGCAAGAACATTACCTTTTAAAGTCAACTCTCCTCCCTCTCATCCTTTCTGTTTCACTGAACCTCACCGTTTCTCTGAAATCACGTGACATGCTGAGAATCTTATCAGAGACCTGCTTACTTGCATTCAAAAAGTTGGAGCAAAGAATTCAAATGTCATTGATATTTCTGTTTGTTGAAAAAAAAGGTCTCAAGTTAAACCATTTGTCTTTCTGTATTTTATTACAGAGAATTAATGGTCTTTTGCAAAAGGAGGAAGTGAAATGCACAAGTGATAGAAATCACCAGGGTAGTGCAGAAAACCCACGCTGACATGTTCTATCATTCTGCTCTAAGAAGTCAACATATCTCAAAATGGGGAAACTGAGAGCCCTTTTCAGAAAGGAGGAGCTGAATGCAGCCAATAGTACAGACATAAAAAATACAATATCTGCATATAAAATACATTAAAAAGGTCATACTTCAAAATCACAAGAATCAGAGAATGAGTCCATCAACCATCTGTGTCCTCACACATGGTAGGTTTAAGAGAACGCATCATAAAATAGACAGTGTGAAGCTGAAGTCTGTAACTGAAACATTTAAGAAGGAGATGAAACAAGAGAGGTTTTGGGTTTGTAGAGATTTGAGGGAACGTTCAGGGATAGCACTGTTCTTCTGACTGGCGACGATGCGATGACAGCACAGGTAGGGAGGCTTTATTTGTCAAATATGCTTCATGTTAAACATACAGCACAGATGAAATTTCAATCCCCTCAACCCACAGTGCAAACCTGCAGTGCATTAAAAAACAAAAAAAAAGCACTGGGCTTAATAAATTATAATAATTTACACTTTATTAATCCCACGAGGGGAAATTCGGTTTACACTCTGTCTAACACACACATAGGCCGAGATACACACTCATGCACAAACAGGGTTCTAGTGACATGCATTAATGGAGAGGTCTCAGAGTGAGGGGGCTGCCCACAGCGAGCGCTCCAGAGCAGTTTTGGGGTTCGGTGCCTTGCTCAGGGGCACCTCGGCAGTGCTCAGGAAATGGACTGGCACCTCTCCAGCTACCAGACCAGTTTCCGGACTTGGTCCGTGCCGGGACTTGAACCAAAACATGACAATTAAATAAAAAAATAGCAGTACTTTCAAAAAAAACAAATTCTTAGCAGCAAAACTTAACTGAAGACATTCGAGACAAACAAAAAAGGAACGACAGACAATCAGTAGCCAATCAACAGACAAGGGCACTTGTGAATATTCAGCAGGATAATCTGTACAGATGAACATCATTTATATGAAGTTTGAAGAGTTAATGCAGCCCAGAGAAGTAAAAAGCTAACATTATGCGCTAGCGAACTACACCGCGGTCAGTTTACAATGACGTCACGACCGTTATGCTTCATCGATCTCATCAGCGGATTCGACAAGAAGCTAAACGTTAGCTTAATAAGTTGTTTATTAACCTAATATTTGCAAGAGCACTGAAAAACATGACTAGAGACTGTAAGGAGGATTAGGGAGAGATTTCCCGGCGTGATGACGTTTAATGTCTACAACAACCACTGTAATTTCAGTTAGCTACTCGTTAGCTACCGCCGTTTAAAGTTCGCGTAAAAACTTTAAAATACACAAGTGGGGTCTTAGCTAACATAGTTAGCAAAACATCAACATCTCGTCAGCTTGTGTTCACAGACCTTATTTCAAGCGTCTAAACACAAACTTTCAAAATCCCCATTGACTTTTAGAGGTTAAAACCACGGCGCTAAAATGCTAACTCACTTCCTGGTTTTAGGACTCAAAACTACACCAGTCTATGAAGGAGTGATGTCTGCTGGGAAAACTCAGGGGGCGGGGTCATCTCATTTAAAGAGACACACACACCAAAATGGATCTGCACATAACAGCAAAATGTTTTATTACCCTGAAATGAAATCCTCTTTTTGTTTTATTTTTCTGTTTACATGTTTGACCTTGTAGTCAAAGATGCAGTCTTTACACACTTAAAGGTGCATTCAGTCAGCTGTGTAGTGAATGAAGTAGTAAAATGATCCTCTGTGATCAGACATGAAGGAAACATGCTATGTTGAGATAGCTCTCTGTAATGTTTAGAATTTAGACTGTAGTACCCATTTTAAACACGAGGGGCCTGATTTACTAAGATCTCAATTAAAGAGTAATAAATTGCGTGTTCATTGCAAAAGTTTGCACGTTTGGCTTGTGGACGTTTTGCGGGTGATTTTCTAAGAACATTTGCATGAATGACGTCAGGTGCAAACCTTGTGGAGGCGGTAGTATTTCTGTCAGGCTTTTGCGCGTTCTACTGGTTTACGTCACAGAGAGTTTGGACGGAAAGCTGGACGACTGCAACCGCAAAATAGGTATTAGTTAGAGGCAAATGAACGTCCAGTGTTTTCAAGTAATAGCAGATAAATATGAATTTAACACAATGAAAAAGTGGCTAATAAGAAAACCTGGGTATTAAACACGGCCTCTCTTTTCTTCCCTCCTTCTTTTGAATGAATTGTAATACATTGCGCAGGAAGTGCGAGTCCTCTGTGGCACTGGTGCTCAGTGTGTGTGTGCCACTTGTGCACCAGAAGCTGGTCAGCGCTGTGTCTGATCGGACATAAATGCCATGGCAACAGGTACTGAAGTTAGGGGGAACAAGCATGGTGAGCCCCCCGTTCAAGCGTCCCACAGCGCAGCAGCAGGGGGGGGGGCTGTAGAGTGAGGAGACGAGCGCGCTCTGGAGAAGCGCTCTGGAGCGCACCAGAGACACGCAACCCGAGAAAATGAAATGTCCAGTTTAAAATGTAATGTTGGCGAGAAGAGGGAAACAGGACGACATAACGTCAATGTTGAAATTCTTTAGAATGCAGACGCTGTGAATGTTCACAGTTTAATCATGGCGTTTCTTTTAAACTATTATTGAAGCAAGATACAAAATAAATGCAAACCATTTATGTTTCTGTCATTTAAACATACGACAAACAACCTTGAATGTTAACACGTCTTTTATTGAGCCTATGTCTCCTCCTAACTGCAGCCTGCAGTGTGTAACACTGGGGCTCTTGGATTAGCACGTTCTTTTCAAAGGTGTTAAATTCAGACACCGTCACAACCACCGCAATTTTTGGCTGTCTTGGTAAATCACATTGCGTGTACTAACTTTTGCACGCTGAGGCAGAAACTCCTCGTTTTGCATATTCATTAAGGCAAACGTACTAAATGAACAGTACGTGTTGTTTTGCTCATATGAAAGACGCAATCCTCACTGCACGCTGTTAGAAAATCAGATAGCACATTTTTTGCTGGTGGTATCAAGTTTGCACACGTTTAGTAAATCAGGCCCTAGGTGTCAGAGTTATATATTACTCCTTTAAATCAACACAAACAGAACAAGTCTGTAAGTGAGAACACTTATAAATGTTATGCTAAAAGATCCTTCATTACACATTTTCAGTGAAACGTGTTTCCACACTTAAAATTCAACATGAATAGTAAAAATAAAAACCTGGATTCTTTCATTTTTAGTTATTTTTCTGACATTTTAATCTTTGGCGTGAGGCAGTAACAACGGGCCCAGAGCAGGGTGTCAGTGCTTGGGCTCCGGAGTTAGAAGGTACACACACACACACACACACACACACACAAACGAGTGTGTTCAAACTGAAAAGTCCTTGATGAAAACAGAACACTGTGTCTGATCGACTTCATGTGTGTTTAAGTTTCTGCAGGTTGACCGTTAAAAGCTGAAGTTGGAGGTCTGGTTGATGGCGGCCGGTTTAGTGAGTAGATTTCTGAGGTGGAGGTCGACGGTGCAGCTTTCTTCCACTTCCTGCAGGTGTAGGCGACGGTGATGGTAAATTAATGGTTGAAGAGGAGGAGGGGATGAAGATTCATCAAGGCGAGCACACTGGAAATAAATGTGATCATATAAATGTTAAAGTTCTGCCAAGCTCGTGAGTTTCTAAAATGTTGAAGAAAGTTGGTTACTTTCTTGTTTTTATGAAGATTTGTGACTTACTTTAGTTTTTGATTGTATTGACAAAGTTCGATGTTTCTGGCTGAAGATGCTCCTCATGGTGAACACGCTGTTTGTGACGCCGGCCTCAGAAACCACAAAGCTGATCCTGTCCTCTCTGAACGTGACATGTTGAGGTGTGGTCTGTAAAAAATCATCCAACATGACATTAAAGAGTGAGAAACTTTGCTGCAGGAGGCATAAAGTGACAACAACAGGAAGTGATATCTAAAATAACAGCAGTCACATTTCAGTAATAATCAAGCTAATGCTAATCTTCCCTGAATATTAAAGTAGGAGTTGAGGCTGCAGCTTACTTGACTTTCAGTAGAAGAAGAGTGCAGACAGGAGCTGAAGCTTCATCCTGTATTTCAGGAAGTCTGCAGGCAGAAGCTGGAGCTTTCACAGGTAGAGGTCAATGCTACAGGATGGGTGCAGAACCTTCAGCTGGATTTGGACAGCAGGTGGAGGCTTCTGACCCAGGAAGAGGCAGAGAGGGAAGTTTCTGCTTTCTTTTGTACCTGTCTACACCGGTGGAGGAAACAGAGCAGGTTATTTAAAGAAGCAAGAAGAATCTGAGGATGGAGGCAGCGGCTGTTGCTTTCTCCTTGATGTTTGGGATTCCCTCTCTTGCAGAACCTTGCTGTCTGAAATCCTGACCGTAGTTGACTCCTCTAAATAGTGTGGCATAAGTGTATAATGTATGTAATAAGGCATAAATGTGTGCCATAAGTTCTTTAAACATGTTGGAAACACAATGCAGGAACTGGCAGAGTTAAAAAGTTCAGCTTCAGGGTGCAGCTTTCTATTTTGCAGACAGGAAGCTGCAGGTTGGGTTTTACATTGTGTCTTAGTCTTTGATGTGGTTGGAGTATAAAGCTCCTCTCAGTCTGTCTGCAGACGGAGGAAGCTGCAGGTTGCTGACAAAAGCTTCAAGGTGGAAGTCTTAGTGGCATATTTCTGCCTGATGCAACCAGTAGAGACGACATTACAGGTTGCATGCAGGAGTTAGAGGACACAGCTGGTGTCAAAGTTGGCTTCAAGGGTCATGTGCACTAATACACCTGTGCAGGTTGAGGTGATATTTGCTTGCAAAGGCCCTCAGTGGAGGTTTGATATGAGTCTGTCTGCCAGGATGCAGGTGGAGGAAGCTGCATGTTTCTGACAGAGGTTGAAGGTAAAGCTTGGTTGAGGAATCAGAGACTGGTGTTGTAGTTTGAGGCCTCAGATCCTCAGGTGGAGGCAGACTGGTTTCTATATGTTGTTATGGTAGCTCTTAGCGAGCAGTATCTGCAGGTGGAGGAAACTGCAGGCTGCTCACAAAGGCTTCAAGATGGAGGATTAATATAGACGATTCTGTCAGATGCAACGAGCTAAGATGACTTTGCAGGTTGCAGACAAGAGTTAGAGGACATAGTTGGTGTAGAAGTTGGCTTTTAGAGTCATTTGTTTGAATCTACAGGTGGAGTTTGTCGTGATATTTTAATGCAGATTCCTTAGCTGGAGGTTTGATATCCACTTATCTGTAAGAGCCTGCAGGTGGAGGAAGCTGCAGGATTCTTGCAGAGGTATCAAGTTGACCAATAAGGTGAATATTGTAGTTCTAGCTTCGAGCTTGGAGGTGGAGCTAAGCTAAAGCTAATGGTTGTAGGTAGAGAATTTGTATTTGGCTGTGTGCAGGTGGAGGTGTTAGCAGCAGAGGACTGATGGCAGTGTTTAGATTTTAAGAGTGATGGAAGATCCTCCTGCTGCTTGCTGTCAAATGTATTTATCCCAGGAGGTGCTTAAGGTGGAGTCTTGATTTAAGAGCTTTAATCTAAGTCACTAAAAGTCTATTAATCTATTCTAATATTTACAGCTGCATTTTGGTCTTTGTATGCAGCATCTTCTTTCCTTTTAGTTTGACTTCTTGGCTCTTTTACGGGGCGAGTGTTCAGGACTCGGCTCTCCAATCGTGTCGATATCAAACAGTGGAGGATAGACGCCGCGTCCGTATGACACGTCGACACTCACCTGTCCGTCTTCGTCCTCTGACTCTGTGAAAGAGGGACGGTCCAGTGATTCCCACAGCTTCTGTTTGAGCCGACGTCCCAGGTCTAAACTGTAGGGACGAACCCGGCCACTCTTGTATCTGTGAGCACAGGAGGGAACACAAATATAGTTAATATTAATAATTAAATATAAATCAAAAATTCTGATTTTTAGCAATGAGTGATTCATTATTTTATGGAAACATACCGAAGGAGATCATCTGCCACTTCATGGTAGATGATCTGGAACTCGTCCACTGAGCGGTTGTGAACAGTCAGAGGACCCGTGTCAGGAGGGCTCGGCTGGTCCTCGGTAGAGGCCGGGAGGCTTCGGGGAAACTTTGATGCCACCGGCAGGTCAGCAGGTGGGATGGTGGCAGAAAGAGGCCTGGAGAGGAAGTCTGTCTCCACTGGAGGTTGAGCAGGAGGACGGGGCTCAGAGCTCCTCTTCCTCTTCTGACCGAGGTTTTCAGCAGAGGGCTGCGGCCTCGTGCTGCTGGCTTCAGGCTTCTCCGCACGCCGTGCAGAGATTCTTCGCCTCCAGTAGTTATGGTCTCTCAGGTGGACAGGACACTGCAACAACAACACAGACACCGTACATGAAACCTCTATGATGTAAATGTTAAAATGACACGAGGCAGAGAGTTTGGATCTCTGTCTTTTAGCTTTACATAAAAGAGCAGCAAAATTCAGTTTGTTCACCTTCAATACAAAAAGTCCTGGATGTCATATTTGTGAGTGGAAACTGAAATCACAGTGTAATGGTGTTTTTTCTCGTGCTCTAAACTCCTCTGTTTGTTATTCTGCACACTCGAGTTGATACTGTGAATATGTCCAACGTGTTCGTACGTAGCATTGATATAAAGGCCAAACACTGTCATTATATAGAAGCTCTCAATAAAGAAACCTCGGGCCAGAGGAACTTCTCATATCTATAAACTCTGGGAGTAATGTGTGTGTCTGATCACACTCAGTCACATTTTACAACCTGTACTTGTACACAGAATAAAAACAACCACTTCAATATGAGCCCTGAATTCAGGTAATGAAGCTCCACTTACACTGATAAAAATATTCTGCTAGATCTACTTAAAAAATCACTCTTTGTTTAAACTACTTATTTTTTTTACATGAAACAGAAAGTCCAAGTAAAGTGTACGTAATTTTGTCAAGTAGATTAAGCAAAACTAAACTTTGTATAAACTACACAATTTTGTCAATGTTGTCAATAACATTTGCAAGTATAACCAACTTGATTATATCATGTAGATCAAACAAAACTAGTCTTTGTATATATTACTTATAATCAGGGGCCTTTATAAAGGAAATAATCGACTTTATGCAAAATGAAATCCTCCTTAACGATTTAATTTTAGTCGACGTAAAGTCCCTGCAAATCTGCTGAGATAAGAATTATAATAATATATTTAAGTATTGTTAAATTTTGTAGTTGTGTTTACTTTAAAACACAATATTACATCTGGAGGACGTAGCTTAGCATCACTGACAGCGTGTGGAGTTAGATAATTTACTAACCTGCCCAGAAGGCCTAAAACACGCGTGTTGGTGCATCTTTAGCGTGTACACATGTAGTTAATATTCTAGCATTAATGACTGAGCGTCCACAGACATTTAAAAGTAAAACAAATAAAAGTTCTAAAATGTTTATAATCTCACATTTTCCATGACGGTGGCTCGTTTATTTTCTGTCCTCTGGGAGTCTTTCGTTCTTCTCGGGATGAAGAAATTTTCAGTCGAATCGGAAACTTTTTGGGACAAATCGTCGAGATAAAAGTTGTGTGACCTTTCTCTTGGCTGTTTGGATGATGAGTGAGTCCAAATGTTGTTTTGATCCAAAGGATGC
This sequence comes from Symphodus melops, assembly GCF_947650265.1. Lineage (NCBI taxonomy): Eukaryota > Metazoa > Chordata > Actinopteri > Labriformes > Labridae > Symphodus > Symphodus melops. Next base: position 2,435,784 of record NC_136704.1, on the reverse strand, counting down.
ACCAGGAGACGCTGCCTAGCAACCGAGCATTCTCACCTGCACGTCTGTTCTAGAATGTCATGAAGTTTCATCCAATCAGAGCGCAGAATGACCCAGACTGTTTCCTTGTATGGATATTAATTATTATTAATAATCAAGAATATAGATACAGGCAACATGGCAGTGAGATATCTACTGAATTAATTCATAGCATGACCTCACTGTATCATCGGATATTAAAGGGGACAAATCCACCTCAACAGTGTTTTTGAACATTTATCTGGGTAACCTGAGAGTCTATCGACCCGCAATATGTGAAATAAATCCATCCAGTCTGACAACACAGAGAAAAATGCTCAGTTTCAAATGGGCTCCCCTTGTGATGTCACAGTGGGAGTCTGGTCGATAAAATCTCCTCCCTTCCCCTGGTATGTCCTCCCATAGACTCCCTCTCTAGGCTGGAGCTAAACTTTTGTGTAGGTCTGCCATCTTTATTCTCGTTTGTGAAGGAGTGCTGGGAAAACTCAGGGGGCGGGGCTTATTGCATTTAAAGAGACAGACACACCAAAACAGATTGTTCAGAGAGAGCTGGTTTCTACAGGGTCACAAACCTCCTCTGCTGCTTGATTCATGTTGTATTTGGACCAAAACTCAGAAACACAGATGTTTCATTCAGACCGCAGGGGGCGCTGTATGAAAAGGTGGAAGAGGGGATAACAAGTATCCCTGTGTCTGTTCTGAAGCTCCACCCCTCTCTCCGTCTGCTAACCCCTCTGGAAGTAATGCGTCTCGATCACATTATCATCCATAACCATGACTGAATCACTCTTAAGAAAGTACTTTGTTACTGAATGCAGTTATATGAACAGATGATCCAGTATAAAGGATGTTTCCCTGAAGGCAAACTTTGTTGCTAACATTAGCGTCTTTGCTTGGCGTAGTTTTTCATAAGGACAAATGTGTTCCTGAACTCTGTGTTACTTTTCTTATTGCTGTCAGTGTGTCACGGACTCCGACACTAAATATGTCCTGGAACTGCAGGCAAGGAGAGGAAAGGACGCAGGTTCGAATCCGACCTGCTGTGGATCTTTTCCTGCTCTTTCCCTGATTTCTGATAATTCACTGACTCTATGCACGGCCCCTTCTCTCTCTAAACAGGAGAGCATCCTGCAGGTGTTGTGGACAAACATTTTGAGTTCTACGGCAGAAAAAGTTTCTCAGTGGAACAAAAATTGCTGTTTTGATTTTGCATTAAAAAACATTTTAACCTTTCAGACACTTGACAGCAGACTCGATTTTAAAACCATTCTTAACATGCATTTTATACAGGTTTAATATTAGGAATAACAATCATTTATTTAATGTCTTTATGTGTGTTTAACAGGCAGTTTAAATTGTCAGCATTGTCCCCATTGAGGACAAAAAAAAACACACCTTGTCTGCGGGTTAATAGAGGCCACGTTTGGTGTCGACGACGTTTATTTTCAGCAGTGTAAAAGAATAAGATGAGAAAAGTCGGAAACAGAACACAAAGCGTGGCTTTATGATGTCAGCTAATAGTGAAGAAAGGTGCTGAACTGATTTCTTTTCCTCTCTGATTGCCACACGGGAACAAATGAGCGAGCTGCCAATCTGCTGAGCTGATTCTGTCGGGGCCTCAGGTTGCTGATTAATGAAATGTGGGAGGACAAAAAGACGGCTGTGAGCGCTGCCACAGCCTACCCACAATCCCTCACTGCTTTTTCTGATTGGGTTAATCACCCTATTGTCCCTCAGCACTTTGAGTCTGCGATTTAAAAAAAGAGCGACGAAAGGAATCACAAAAAAAACCCAGCTTTTCCTCGTTTTATCCCCTCCACCATCTCGCCGTTTTCTCCTCTCCCACATCAACCCGTGCACCATTACCTCCAGTTTCTCCATAACGCCTCATGTGTCATCCATCTCGCTCTCTTTAATGGCAGCCTCATAATTATTTAGATGATTATGTGTTGCAAGCCATTTAGCATGCTCAATGACACATGTTTAATTTATTTGCTGCTGCAGCTTCTCGTGGAGGGAAGAATCGAAGGCGGCGGCGGCGGCGTTGTCTGCTGCTGGTGAAGCAAATCACTGCGAGAAATTGTTTGATAAATTGCAGCTGTTGATATATAATATGCTATGCCACATCAAGGAGCTAATGTGAAACAAATAAGGTGTGTTTTGTGTAGCATTGCAAGGCAGCGTTTGCTCGGCCTAATGGCGTGTGTCTCGGTTGACCAGTGAACCCGCAGAACACGACGCACCATTGAGCAAGCTATTAGGACGTGATAATGGGAGAAGCTGCGGGATGCTGGATGGAGCCTCGTCTCCTTCAAGGTTTCTCAACGTCTCTCGCTGAAGGGAAAACAGGACACCATGCAGAATACTTCTTGTCTTTTTTTTAAGTATATCTGTCTAAATATTTTTTTCCTGATGCAAAAAAAAAAACATGTTGGGAAAGTTAAACGTGATTGCAAAACAATATATTTTGTGTCTGCAAAACATTCGGTGGACAATAAAATATTTTGACTTCAGCTGGTGGAAATTTAAACTCATGCATGCAGTTACATCCAGCAACCACTAGAGAGCAGTATAACATCATTGAACTGTAACAGATTTAGTCCTCCTCGCCCCAGAAGCACTTCAAGGCCTTTAAAAACACAAATGTTGTTTTTATCTTCATAACTCCAAACTGATTTATTCTCTTTCACGTCGTACAGTTTTGATCATTGAGAAGGACTGAAAAAGAATTTGAATCTTGTTTGTTTTTGTCTTTATTTACTCGTTTATTCCTGGTTGTGATTTCCTGTTTTTTTTTTGTTAATTGTATCCTTTTGTATCTCTGTTTCCTCTTCTGAATCCTGACTTTAGTTTTCAGTATTTCTTGTTTTATGTTGAGATTTATTTTAGAGAAAAGAAAAAAAACAATTTTATCTTTAATTGAAGAAATAACCAGATTGTGCATTCAATCAAACTAAAGTACGAAAGACAAAAAAAAGAAAAACTTCCTGCAGGAAAACAAATGACAGGGAGGCAGAGCAAGCCTCAAAGCAGAAAGCGATATGATGCAATTACTACGATTACTGGAGGGGTTTTTTGTTTGCGTGTGCATAAAGGGTTAAACTGAAAACTAAAAGAGCGTTCAACTCTGTTTTTCAAATTGTTGTCTCACTGTGCAGACTGATGCTTTCTGTCTTTGCATGAACCAGGAATTAGTGAAGTTAGAATCTGAAGGTAAATCTTGTTGCTGAGTGAAACTTACCGACGTCTTCAGAGAAGAAGAGGACGTTTGGTTGACGTGTACAATATTTGTAAATCTACTTTTTTTTTTCATAATTTCCGGTGAGATGACGCTGAGTGAACCAAACCGATCAGACAGACTTACAACATGTTTTCAGCTTGTCTCACGTGAGTCTTAATGTTTAAATACATCCTGTGTGACGTCACTGCGCGGCGGTCAGCACAGATTTGCTCCGTCATGTTTCAGGTTAGCACAGCTTGCAGACGCAGCATGGAGCGTGGCGAGCTGCAGCAGCAGCGTCCTGACGGGCGCTGAAGTCTGTCACTGCGCTCCCTCTCTGCTCTGTCATCTCCAGCATCTGCTCCGACTTCTGGTCGGAGAAGCTTCTGGAACAATCACACACCTCTGCGGCTGTCAGCACCTGGTGTTCCTGTCTGCCTCGCAGCAACATGACACACACGCTAACACACACACACACACGCTCATCAGAACGCACGTTTAACCATCTCTACTCCAAACACAAACAAGCAGCCGTGCTGCTGTCAATCATTTCCAGAATGTTGTATTTTCCTGCACACGTCTGTCCCTGCTGCAGCAAAAGAAAACGTTGTTTACACCGTTTTTCACAGCTGGTCACCCACATTATTCAAAAAGAGGCCCGTGTTATGAAGCGTTTCTTTTATTTGGATGAAAAACACCCAATTTATCCCCAAACTGCTCCTCTTAGTATAAAAGTATATTTGTTTTTCAGGCTGTTCTTTGGATTCACGCTGACCCAGAAAACATCCATCTACAGACAGCAGTGTGTTTAACCTCCTCCGGCTGATTGTGAAAAGAAACTAAGCTGCTTTTATTTTGATTACATGAAGAAGAAGACAAAGTCTTAAATGTCCAGAAGCAATTTAGATTCTACCAGTTTAATACGAAGAGAGAAATTCAACACCGAAATCATTTAAAAAAATTTAAATCTGATTTTAATCTCATGTATTCAAGATGAAAAAACTTTTAAAGTAACGAGTCACAAGATTCATGTGGGCTCAGCCTCCTGTATGTTCCCTTTTATGTTCCCTCAGCTCTATGTTCCTTAGCTCTATGTTCCCTCAGCTCTATGTTCCCTCAGGTCTATGTTCCCTCAGCTCTATGTTCCCTCAGCTCTGTGTTTCCTCAGCTCTATGTTCCTCAGCTCTATGTTCCTCAGCTCTATGTTCCCTCAGCTCTATGTTCCTCAGCTCTGTGTTTCCTCAGCTCTATGTTCCTCAGCTCTATGTTCCTCAGCTCTATGTTCCCTCAGCTCTATGTTCCTCAGCTCTATGTTCCCTCAGCTCTATGTTCCTCAGCTCTATGTTCCCTCAGCTCTATGTTCCTCAGCTCTATGTTCCTCAGTTCTATGTTCCCTCAGGCTGCACTATTCCTGGCCCATTCGTCTAGCGTTGCCGATCTCAGACTGACGATAATCATTCAGATTCTAAATGTTTGATTATTGTGTTTCTGGAGGGAGCTGATTGCATCTGCTTGCCTCACCTCCAAGAACCACAGCCTTCCCTTCAACCTTCCCACAGCTGGACTGAAACATTGATTGGGAGAGAAAAGACGATAAATAAGAAAATAAAAGCTGGACGATGTGCAGATTCCCAGTCCGGCTTCTTCAAAGTGGATTTATAATCCTCAACAAACATGTTTTCCTTCCTCTCTCTCCGTCGTCTTTGCTGAGGAGACGATTCCAAACATCGAAACCACAAAGCAAAAAAGAAAAGTTTGAAAAGCTTCAGCTTCTCTGAAACACAGATTCAAGACTGCCGAGGTATTTTTAACCCCTTCTGGTAACGCAGCACTTTGTGAAGCGAGCGTCACGTCAGATTAAATGATGATTGAAAGTCCCCTCACCTGGCTGCTTATGGAGATGCATTTCTGAAGTCTCTGTAATCAACACCTGATTAAATCAATGCAAACATCCAGTGATCCCTCTGACCCCTCCCCCGTCCTAAAACCATCCCTCCATTTGTTTCAATTAACCAGTTAATGGAGTTATAGTCACTTAATGAGCTGTCTATGCTCGCCGCTTTTTGTGTGCTTTTACTTTTTCCTGCCTCGCTCCATCAACAAACACTTCATCTTCAGTGAGAGGTTGATCCTCTTTGACTTCATGTTTTTTTCTCTGGGATTGATTAGTCGGTCTGAAAATGGAGACGCTGCAAAGCGTCTGAGCTGAGACGGCGTCGCGTTTATTTCCTCACAAAGATCTTCGTCACTTTGATCAGCGGCAACTTGCACAACACCGAGGTGTTTTTTTCAACTCGTGAATCACAAGAGTGTTTGATGCAGATTCAGATGAGCATGTTCAGGTTTGTGTTTAAAGAAAGAAGCAAAGAGAGGAGACGTCTGTTAGACTCAGTCAGAAGTTAAGAGCCAGAAGTCTGATTGAAAAGTCTTCAAAGAAGACGGAGAAGTGTCGGCGCAAAAACCCACAGACGAGTGCGAGGCTGCTTTCTGTTTGTCTCTGAACATTTTGACACTTTTCTGTGTGTTCACATTTATTACAATCTATGAATACTCTATCATGAAGATGTGAGAAAGAGTGAAAATCAAAGCTCAAGTTAATCTGACTAAAAACAGACGGTTTGATGAGAAGATCAGATCCACATCTTTATTAAACGGTTTTTCTGGTATTATTATTTTTTAAATCCTGGACTTGATCATATTTGGGGATTAAAAGACCAGAAAGTCAAACATGTTTTGGATCCACACAGTTGTTGCTTCAACCTGCAGCCATAAATCAGGCTGTAATGGCTGCAGCGTAATCCTCGGCGTCTTTGGAGCTCGGAGTCGATGCATTGAAAGGAAACAGTTCAGGAGGTCGTGACCTTTGGACGCCTCCTTGTCGCCTTCCTCTGGAGGCACGTCTGACGAGGAGGAGGTCCAGCAGGCTGGGAAAAACCTCGTGGCACCCCAAGGGGGAGCTGGAAATGATGACTGGAGAGAGTCATGATTCACCTCCACCCGGCCGGATAAGAGGAAGAGAAAAAGAAACACTCTGAAAGCCTCAGATATGATTTAGACGATTAAACAATTTTTATCCTTGACGAATATAGAAGTGACTGATTTAGTAGTTTTCACAATTTTATGATCTATTCTTATATAAACATTAGTTTGTCTTTTTAAACTCAAAGCTTTTATTTTTTTCATAAACAGGCATGTAAACAAACACACACTCCTGTGACCAACAAAAAGAACATGATGAGTTAATGATGAATGTGAATGTTTCCACGCATCGAGCAGAAGCGTCTTGCAAAGATTGAAGTTCAAGTATTTTATTTTGTTAAGAGAGTTCTTATAAAATCGGCTTCATGAGGTTTTTTTTCTCCGTTTTTTTTTTTTTTATTATTAGTTTTTTATGGTTCGCACTAAATGGCTGGCTTTCCCAAAATCCCCCAGGCTCAGGAGGCAGGAACAGGTCATTGTAATTTTCCTCTTGCAAAGGATTTTAGTGAAATACTGATTACCTGACAAGAGGGAAATGAGAGCACGGCCAGTGTTAGCAGGTTTTTTCTAAATCTGAATTGACAGGGCGGAGGTGGGTGGTTAAGTTCAATCCACTATTGCTGATGAGCGCGCTGATTTCTATTAACCTGCAGCCTGCAGATCAAACAGACTGTTCCATGCTGCTGCAGCCAGGAGAGAGAGAGAGAGAGAGAGAGAGGGAGGGAGAGAGAGAGAGGGCGAGGGAGGGGGGGAGAGCTGTGCCACCAAACTTTTATGACACAGAGTCTGCTTAATGGGCTGGAAGATTCTCCCCATTTCGCCCTGCGCGGAAATAAAAAGAAGCCGGTCGGTGCTCAGGAAAAATGGCCACTTCCAGTTAAGTCCCTCAGTGGATTGGAAATTAGGAAATTAAATGCGGAGTGATCAATCATGGAGGAGTCTGTGCTCGGGTGTGAAACGCCCCAGTGTTCCTGGAGCGACGACTAACTTCATGTGAGCATCACTTCCTCGTTAGCTCAGCGACGGCTGGGCGAGCACGAGCCAAAGTCAGCCTCAATTATCTCGTGTTCGTTCACAGATTTAGCTCAGATAAGCTGCAGCCCTTCGTATTTTTAGGCGCTGGCAGACGCAGGTTTGTGTCTCTCTGTAAACTGACACAGAATATGTCATAACCCGAAGTGATCGCTGGGATTTGTGTTGATTTCTATTCACACCACATCCCTTTTGTGTCCAGCCAGACATGAAGGCTCTTGGCGGAGAACTTCCAAACAAGCTCGGTGTTTTTCTCCCAGCATGCCCCGCTCTGACAGCTGCAGCCCCGGCACACGAGCGCAGAGAGCCGGCAGCAGCAGCAGGGCCAGGCAGGACGGGAGCAGAACCGCGGCCGACGGGGGGAACATGTCAGCGTCTGAGAGGGAAGATTATTGATGCAAAGCAATCATGACAAACAAGATGCAAATTGTCATCGTAAACAATCAGACATCTCTCGCAGCCGACAGTCGCAGATGTCTGATTGATGCTGAAAGTGAGGCAGAAGTTCGGCAGCGGGATTATCTGAGTTTACAGCTGGAACTTTTTTTGATTGACGCAGATGAGAGACACAAACAACAACAACACAGGGAGAGAAATCAACAAAGACATGAAACCAAGCAGAGGGCGGACTGTTTGTGTTGCTCGTGTGATCTTCACAAGTCTGAAGAAAAGCATGAATTAAGTGTCAGGAAACAGCTGATAGCAGGAGAACCTCTCCGACACATCTCACATGGAGGCACGTCATGAAGAGAGCAGCGTTCCATCTGTCTATGGAAAGCTGCATGTTAGCATCACTTCCTCCAATCCAGCACCGAGGTCCAGGTACACCAGAGACCCTGTTGTCTTAGATTCCCTCAAAATCTGGATTCAGTCCCGGCGTCATTTTAACTTTAGTAATGCTTCGATATAAACGACTTATCCCCCCGCCCTCCTCAACAAATTTCCACGGTCTTCTCTCTTTCATTATTTTTTAAATAGTGCATCATGTATTCACTCAGTTTATATTGTGTCCTTCACCTCCGTCCTTGTTGCCATCAGAAGTTATGCTTAAAGGAAGAAGGTGTTGATCCTGTAGCATGAAGCAAACTGCTGTTTGGCCACGCCTCCATCCCCTCTCCTCACATTTACACCAAGGAGTTTGTCCTGCATTGTTGTGCTAGCATGCTAATGTTAGCGCTCTTTAGTTAGCTCGTAGCCGGGTCCCATAACAAACTTTCTGTTTGTAACATCCAGATAATCAGTGAGTATGTTCTTCTTCTTCTTCTTGACTCAAACTGCTTTTATACACAAGGGGAGGAGCCGGCCGTCCCGTCCATGTAAACACAGCTCTGACAACAACACAGCCAGCAGGACTCCAGCTTCTCCCTCACTGTACACAGTCAGGACTCACACACACATTCACACAGGACACACTGGATCTCACACTTGGGTGACATGTTGCACATAAATCCCAACCAGGATCATTAATGCCTCACACACATCTGTCCTCAAACTTTCAGACGAGTAGAGGGGGGGGGTGAGTAAGTTCCACTCCATCATGTGCACGTCTTGGTCTCACTATTCTCAGTCATCATGTCAGCTGTAAACAAAAGGTAGATCTCTCTGCATCCTGCAGAAACCCGGGCCTGTTGTTCCAACACGGCTGTTCTGATGGAACATTTAAAACCAGCTTTCAAACCCTTTAAAATCAGAAGAACGCAGCGAACAGCTCAAATCACTGCTTCAACACGCCAGAGGAATTTGAGTGCAGGGACAGATCTGCATATTCTTCTATCTAAAGTAAGGCGATGATATAAACGTCCAATCTGATTTGCTTTTGGAGATCTTCGATTCACAAAAGGAAACTTCTGTGAACACGTCTGTGGTTTATTTTTTAGCACAAACGTCACAATATGGCGACAGATCTGTCTTTAAATCTGTAAATGAGAAGCGATCAGAGGTTTATTGGGACAGCGGTCGGAGGGTGGAAGTGTTGCACTGATGTGGGATCATCTGCGCTCTGCTTCTCCTCTGCTCATGCAAACCGCTTCGTTAATGACTCAAAGAGCCGGCACTCCAGTGCCGACACGTTTCCTCTCAGGTGGATCATTCCCGCCCCGTGGACTCTTCCGTTTCCTACTCCTTCATTCTGCATCTCGTCGGTAAGAAACCAGCCGCGAACCTTCTCTTTATTCTCCTCCTGATGATCCTCTGTCCAGACGTGATAAATTACAGGCCAGAAATAGTTCATGAATTAATGTTTTGATGGTTTTTGGTAACAGTGAGAGTGAAATAGGCTCCGTGATGAAAATAGAGTCTGTGATGAAAGGTGTGGGCAGGAAAATCTTTTATATAAATGGTCTGTGAGGTGGAGATGAGAGGTGAGGAAGACACAGGGGGAGTAATGGCCAGAGAGTGTGTGTGTGTGTGTGTGTGTGTGTGTGTGCATGTGTGTGTGTGCAGCGTGCTGATCATTCATGATGGCACCTCGGAGGCCGTCCTGTAAGGAAGAAAAATGAAAACTATTAAAGGCTCGCTGGGCTGTGTTGGCTTTGGTGTGTCAGCGATTATTAGGCGGCGACAGCAGTCTTTACAGGAGAGAGAGAGAGAGAGAGAGGAAGAGGAGGGAAGGACACCATCATCATCCTCCTCCTCACACTCTGATCGGAGCTGCACAACTTTCTGTACCGTGGGTTTTCTTTTATCGATGGTTCTTTGAGTTTTAAAGCACCAGAGGAGTGGTAATAAATCCATAAAAATCTGTTTGTCTGTGCGCCTCGCTCTCTTCTCGCTCTCTGAGTTTTGGAGTAAATCAGTCAGACACTCTGCACCGCCTTCAGCTGTCAGTCAAACCACCGCGACCTCCTTTTCTGGGATTTTTTTGAAGATCACATCGGAGTGTCTATAAATTGGCACTTTCTTCTTTGTCTGTTTTGTCAGCCGTGTTTGTATAACTCGTACTAAAAGCACATCTTCACCAATTTGCTGCAAAGTGTTTCTAAAAGTGTTTCCATCTCGGCACCTTCATCAACTTTATGGAAACTTTGCCTCAGTGGGAAACCTAACGATGACAGCCCCGCTTTGAAACTTAAAGTGCAGGTGTTTCTTACTTTTCTCTGCGCACACTTTCTGGAAGATGATTGCAGGGCTCAGCGATGTGCACGACATTCATTTTCTCATCAGTTTAGAAGTATTGAAATAGGATCTCTAATACTCTGGGATACCTGGCACGGCCTCAGAGCGATGCAGAACTCACAGAGGATGAAGTCAAATCAAGTGTTTGTTCAGTCCAGCTCAGCGCACAACGATCCAAAGAGAGCTAAACAACTCCAGAGGAGCAGCTGAAGACAGATCTGACACGTGAAGACGCGACTCTCTGACAACATCACGGGAGACCGGAACATGCTGCAGACTTCAAACAGAAGCGTCACGACAGCGCCACCTGCAGGCAGCACGTTCAAATGCAGTTAGAAAAAGTTGATTTATTGTAAACTAACTTTTTCAACACGAATAAAAACACAGAATATGATTCAAAGTGTCCAAATAAGGTTTCTAAACTAACGGTAAAAGGTCAAAGGTCACCATGTTTGAACGTCAGCAACACAACAAGAAAATGCTGCAGGTGAGAACTTTGATATTAGATGTGAAAACCCCCCCCCCCCCCCCCCCCGACACAATGAAGGTCAGCATGTCCATTAAAGCTCAGCCTGCTGCTCATATTCACACGTTACATCATCACACCTGCAGGTGAGCGTGGCGTCCTTGCGTTTGCAGCCCCTGCTGGAAGACGGATCCCCGACGGGCCGACCCTCATTACTCACTACAGTGTTTGAGGACTCGGGGGGACCACCTGCGACACTTATAAATGACTTGCTTGTACAGCTTGCCTCAGGCTGAGCTGTTACCGGGCCGCACCAGATGGCCTGTGAGCCACTCTCATGTGGCGCAACACACATGCGGCGTGTCCGACGCCCAGGGGCTCGTTTACACGTGTATTATACGGTGACAGAAACGCAGCATAACACGCAAAAACATGCTGCCGAGAGAGCTTATTTAGGATGAGCATGTGATTTATCTCGTCCTTACCAAATCCCATTAATAAAAAGACACATTTTAGGAAGGCAAAAAAAAGCTTGAAACTTTTATTAGATTTTTAGGAAAAGACGGATAAACTTGTTTCTGTCCTTAAAATAATCCCAGCTTCATCTTTCTCCAGCAAAGCTGCGTCTCAAATCTTTGTTTGTTCTGTTTGGAAAACAAAGTAAGACAAAGAAAGAGGAGCGTCCATGTTTGTGACAGTAATCCATGCCCGAGTGGAGAGGTGGTGACGAGGTCAGTGAATGTAAACGCTGCTGTTATTCGGGTGGTGTTAATCCCTCAGGCACGACGACGGAGCATGCATCAATCACAGCCGTGTGTGTCCAGAGGTGAGCCAACAGGCATTAACCTTGAACCAGAAGTCAAAGTCTGCCTGCTCCCCCCTCGGCCACAAGACTGACCACCGTCATGAGCTGAAATACAAACTGGAGCTCAGCCAGAGTTAAAGTGAAGCACAGATGTGATGTAACATGTTCACTCCACGAGTCAGTTTAGACATCGTGTCGGAGGAAAATCACAGACGAGCTGCTGGAGAAGTCGCTTCATGTTTGCTGTTCCATCAACGTTCTGGAGTTATTTTTCTGGGTTCTTTTTGTCTTTATTGCAAAAGACAACTAAAGAGAGATGTGAAACGTTAGGAGGAGAGAGTGCGCTGGAGTCCCTGTGTGCTCCTGCAGGGGGCGCTGGAGTCCCTGTGTGTTCCTGCAGGGGGCGCTGGAGTCCCTGTGTGTTCCTGCAGGGGGCGCTGGAGTCCCTGTGTGTTCCTGCAGGGGGCGCTGGAGTCCCCCGTGTGTCCCTGCAGGGGGCGCTGGAGTCCCCCGTGTGTCCCTGCAGGGGGGCACTGGAGTCCCCCGTGTGTCCCTGCAGGGGGCGCTGGAGTCCCCCGTGTGTACCTGCAGGGGGCACTGGAGTCCCCCGTGTGTCCCTGCAGGGGGGCACTGGAGTCCCCCGTGTGTCCCTGCAGGGGGCGCTGGAGTCCCCCGTGTGTTCCTGCAGGGGGCGCTGTAGTCCCTGTGTGTCTCTGCAGGGGGTGCTGGAGTCCCCGTGTGTCCCTGCAGGGGGCGCTGGAGTCCCATGGATGGGGGTCTCCGTGCTGGAAATGCTGTCTCAGGCTAACTTTGAGTCAAGCTAACGACAGGCTGAGAGCTGGAGCTGAGGCCACGCCCACCTGTCAATCAGCTCAGCTACACGCCTTATTGTGAATAACTCTGATCCTTCATCCAATCAAAACTGCTGAGTCATCAAAACATTCCCCCCGTACAGTGTGTGTGGATGGAGACATGAGCTAATCACACCTATTTGGTTTTTTGAAGCAGGCTGTAAACATGTTCATGTCTGCTGTAAAAACAGGCTGTTTGAATGGGTGTGTATGTGACTTCCTGTGCTGCTGCAGCCAGCCTCTAGTGGACACTCCAGGAACTGCAGGGTTTTACATTCAGCATCAGCTTCATTTTTAATCCCCTGAGGTTTCCTCTTGATTAGGAGCCGTTGCAGTTACCGGGTTGGTGTCAGACGAGGCAAATCAATTCAAGCACAGAATTAATGACAATACTATTTTGACTTTTCCTTCCTCCATCCACAGATGATAAAAAACAGACTCTTTAACTTTGAAGACCTTTAACATGTTTGTTTCTGATCTCTGAGACTTTATAACAACAATCTATTGTTGATCCCGACTTTCTTCCATGGTTTCTAATCATCACGAACTTAGCAAGTGTTGCTGGTTTCATGAAGAAATGACTAAATGTCCCTATCTGATGTTTTAATTTCACCTTTAAAAAACATGCTATGAACCTTTCGGCTATTCAGGATGCTAACAGTTAGCTAGTGTGTTGGTGAGAAAGTCTTTTTATCAGAGCGTTAAGAGGCTTCCTCCTTCTAACATGGTGCATGTATGACATTCAGATTGAATGAACTGGCCTTCAGTCGGCCTCGTGTGCATGTATGAATGAACGTGCACTTACTGACCCTTTTATTCAGCTTTTAATTAAAACGCTAAAAACGCATTTTTAAGCACAGCAGGGTAACGAAGGGTAGCAAATATATTTGAGAAGAAGAGGATTATTTCTCCTTCCAGCTCAAACCCAGCAGCTCTGACTCGTCTGTGATTTCTGCTTCTGATGCGTTGAACACAATCATTTGTTCCTCTTTTAAATATCCCTCGTGTTTCAGAGACCCCGCAGCGGCGAGCGACGTATAGACGACTGTTTGACCGTTTTGTCCTATAGATTATATTTTCCTACGCAGAGAACTTTCTGCCTCGTGGCTATTTCAGAGAAAGACTAAAGCGACTTCACAGCTCCGATGTAATCGTGCTTCCCTCAGCAGGCAGCATCAGATAGGCTCCCCCACCTTATCAGTGCAGGCAGACGCAGGAATCAGCCCGGCATCTACGGCCAGGAGGAAGGAAAAGGAGTAATTCACGGCTGTAATAACAGCGGTTCAACAATTAGAGAAAAAGTGTACGACACGAAGAAACAAAAGTACGCCCTGGAGGCTTCTGTGATTGGAAAAAAGAGGAAATGAAGAAAAGAACACTTTTATAAAAAAAAAAGGAGAAGAAGAAGATAAGCTCGTGTTTGATTCCTCGGCTTTTTGTTTCCTGCTAACTTCCCTAAATGCTGCTTTAAAAGAGAACATCAACCTTGATTCATCTCAGTGAGATGAAGAGAGGAGAATCATTTCATCAGGAAATAAAAACATCGCTCAAAGTGTTTGCACTGAATGACATTAATTAGCTCCAGATTGAACCTCTCTGCCTCCGACGGACCGTTTCATCTGCAGCGATATTAATTTAGAAGAATTCTAACATTTTAATGAAAATGTAATTCTGTTACTTGTGTTAAAAATAGATTTAAACATTGACTTATGGACATTTAAAAGGACCAATCAGTGAGCTGCGTGCCCACCTGTCAGTCAACTCACCCGCTCTCCCAATTTTCTCTCCATTAAAAAACCACCCGGGTCGAAAGAAGCAAAGCAGATTCACAGCACATCCTCCTGCATTGTCCTCTTCTTATACACAGTTTATTGTGATAACACAAAAAGCTTTGTGCTTTTTTTTTTCTCTGAAAGAATAAAAAGGTTGATTAAAAAATGTCAAAGATGGACGTCAAGAGGAGACGTCAGAGGAACATTTATTCAATCATAAGAATAGTCCCATCCATGCAGCTGCAACGTGTTGAAAAGACTCCGATCAACAGATTCAATTATTACCTGAAGGTGGATTTTAAAAGAGTTTCATGTCCAGTTTATTTCCCCTTTACGTCCGTGTGCATGAAACTGTTCTTTCACACTTTTCTGAAATACTCGGCTGAGGCTGCAGAGAATATTACGTGAGGAATCGGAGGTGTCTAATAAGGTGCTGAGAACGATTATCCACTTTGAAATGCTAAACGGGACGGAGGTACAAATTAGCCTGGAAATGCCTGCTGCATGTAATTAAAGGCCCCAATGAATTCCAATAATCAAACGGGCCATCTTCTGAGAAAACTATTACAGGGGGGATTATCAGTGTAGCAGGTCTCACTAATCACTCACTGACAGACAGGCCGGCATGTCTGGGGTGTTGCTGTCACACACACACACACACACACACACACCCCTGAACATGCATGCATGCTTGTAGACAGACTGGTACACACACGAGCAGAGACAGTCAGTCAGTCCTATTGATGTCAACCTTTTGCTCTCAGTTATCATCTGCACACAGGCAGGCTTCATATTGAATCAGAGCGACAGGGTTAAATAAAACTGGAAGGCTTTCACTTTCAATCTCATCCAGCCTCAACCCAGAGATTCAGGAGATAGAGGGCCGCTGGATGTCGACACGCAGAGACAACACACGCAGCCGTCTGTGTCTGCAAAGCTCCGAAGGTTGCAACATGTTCCCAATCCTCGCTGACTGTAAAACCTAAATAATACAAGAGTGCAATATGTTCCACGTAGTTCTTTGCTGATTTCGTCAGAGGTTCGTTTGAAACAGGTTCCTAAAAACAAAACGAGCAGGTGCTACGAAGCAGGAATGTCTCCTTTAACAGATAAGACTCAGGATGTTCCTTCTTAAAGACGTAATCACGGCACCGCAGAACAAATGCTTCGGGTACCTCATGACATCCCCCGAAGGGTTCTTTAACATCGTCTAAAGTGAGGCTCTGATTAACGCCACTGTTGGCTGAACACGGATGAAAGCGTTGCACATTTGACGGATTCCGCGGCGTTCTTCCGCGCGCTGAACGGCGAGCTCGTGCTGCTTACTCTGCACACATTTTGATTTGAAATTATAACTGTATTTACGACGTGATAGAAAAACAGATAATGTGCGGCCTGATCTGATCCTCCTTCTTTACAGCAGAGAAGTATTTACTACACCAGTAACAACCACACACACACACACACACACACACAGACGCCTGCACACAATTTGTTAGCTGTCAGCCCCTCTGCAGCACTGAAGGACCCTGGGAAAATTAATCAGTGACATTAAAACACAGAGCAGGATGCGTCACGCTTTGATGCAACCCAATGTGTTTATTGATTAATAAACGGTCAGAGGATTCCATTTCCCAGATATATACCGTCTCTGCTCCTTTTTTTTTGCTGCCGAAGACGCTTTTTCCCGCAGGACAAATGTGTTTCAGCTGAGCTCTCCCAATCCCCTCGCCATTGTTTTTATGTACTCGTGTTTAGCGCTCCCCGGGCGCCACTGACTACCTGTCTGTTTAGAAACCTATAAACATAAATCAGACTGGTTAGAGACGCTTTCATAAATTCCTCGGCTGCTTCAACAGATGGATGAAACTCTGTCGGGTCTTTTATTTCACTCCTCTCCTTTCTGAAATGAATTTCAGAACATTATTGCTGTCTTTACAGTCCAGATGAAAACCGGCGGTGGAAGCGCCACGCTTGTGTTTTATGTCCACAGCACGTTCACGAGAGTGAAATCATCGGATCAGATCACCATTACCTTTTACAGCAGTTTATATGGACAGATAAAACAAAGAGCAGAAGGCCAACTCCCAAGATACTGCTTTCCTATCAAAAGAGAAAGATCGGAGGGGCGTGGCCAAACCAAGGCGTGCTGCAACCGATAATCTGTCCTGATAATCCTCATGTTTAGTGTCAATATCATCATTTAACTTCTCCAGATTGAGCAAATGTTGCGTCCTTTAACAGCTCATTAACATGTCAGCGGACATGAACACAGCTGAGAAGAAGAAGAAGAAGAAGAAGAAGAAGAAGACAGCCGACGACACCCATCGTCCTCCATGTTTGTTTTTCTCCCGTAGTCGCGTCTGATCAAGCGAGTTTCTTCCTCCTCGCATTGACGACTTTTTCTTTATCACAAACGAGATGCCAAATGCAGAGAGCGCCCTCTGCTGGGGGATGAAATACATTTTTGTTTCATCGATTTGAATTGTCCAAAGCAGCGTCCACACCGCCACACGAGGCGTTTCCTTATCTCGCTCAGTTCTGCTTCAGAACAGTCTTCTTGAAGAGAAGACTCATTTTCACACTCGCACAGTAAACACAATCCAACGTGTCGAGGCCATTCAGACGGATAAAAAGCCTCCAAATACTCTGACCTCAATCTTTTCTCTTCGCCAAAAGCATTCATCAATATTTCCATCTGGCAGGCAGCTTTGATTTCAGTAAGTCATAATCAGTCTCTTTCTTTTCCTCTCCCCTCTCTGCTCCTGCAGCCCTGAGGTTTGACCTCTGTAGTCCACCAGTAGAGAATCTATGTCGCCTCCTGCGCTCCCATTTGTCCCCTCGCCGCACTTCAGTGGGAAAGATAATTAGGCTTCAAATGAAGCTCCGCTCATCGTGTCGGCTAATGTTTCACACCTCCCTCTCTTTGTGTGTCTCTCTCTCTCTAAGGACAATGTGGAGGGTCGATGGATCCAACGCTCACCTCTTATTTACAAGATTCATGTTTATCTAATGCACAATCAATAGTTCAGCACCAGGGAGAAGTTAGGGCTCGACTAACAATCGCTGAGAGCTTCTTAACGGCACGTCTGCCTCGGCTTTAGAGGGCCGTAAAGGAGAGGGAGCGGCGCGGAGCGGCCCTCAAACACTGAAGGATGGGACGCTTTTATCCCCGTGTCCACCTGCATGTCTGACAACAGGAAGACTCCCTGTGACTGCTTTTCTGGCCTCTAGGGGGCATCAGACAGGTTTGGACCCTTTTAGACACCAAGCGTGTTTTATGGGATTTTTTTTTTTCTTCATTTGAAGCTTCTGGGGGGGGGACTCTTGGTTTGTGTCGATTTTGGCGACCCCTTGTGGACAGAGCAGAACCTCGTCTCTCTTTGCTGCGTTTGTCCTCGAGTTAAGGCCGGCTCGGACTTTAGGAGTTTTAAAATCAGCTAGCATCAAACACACGAGAATCTTAACAGTACAGGATCTTATGTTTTAATGAAGACTTCAAAAAAGTGGTAAAAAAGTTAGCAAGTCGCTAATTCTTTTGCTCATCAGTATAATATAAGACCAGCTACCTAGCGCAGCGGCTAACACACGACTTCGACACGATCATCCTCCATCATCACTCTGTAAACTTTAATATAAATCTACTGCAGCTGCAGATTATATTAATGTTTAGCAGTGTATTTTCTCTTCCATGGAGAGGCACACGCCTCAGTGATCCCACGTTTGTCTGACGTCACTGTCCTGCGTCTACAGTCTCGCCCTGCGCTGCTCTTAAAGTGACAGCGCCACCTCAACACACAGATGCAGCTGTGACGGTCTGAGTGTAGAGTCGAACCCTAACCCGACTATATCAGCTGTCTGTGGTTCATGGCTACATCAATCATCAGGATGATCGTGCTCGTTCATGTTCGGGTGATGAGTAGATAACAAGGATGGTCTGATGTTCAGCGACGGCTGTTTTGTCTGTTTTATGAAGTGACTGAAGATTTTAAATCCTGAATATTAAACACGTTTTATATGAATCCGATTTTCTCTGAGCTGATCAGGGATAGAAAATAATCTGGGAAGATCGTCGTGTTCGAGCAGCCTCGGGTCGCGAACACCCCGACGACTGTCAGGAAAGATGAACCGGACCTCAGGTCATGTGATCGTCCTGCAGTCTGATCCCGGGTTCAGCTTTTAGTTTAACGTTTTCTTTTTAAAATAATACAAATATTTTTAAATTTTTCAGCGTTCATGTCGGTCTAAAAGAAGAACACGAAGCTCCTGATAAGTTCTGTGTGTAAAACTTTAAAAGACCGATGAGACTTAATTTGCGTCTCTTCATCATGCAAACCCTCGGCTCTGACACGCCGCTGTAATATCCTCTGGACCTGTAGAGACACCTCCACCTTATTTCCTGCTTCCTTGCACTTTGAATAGATCAGCACTTAGAAATCTGCCTCAGCGGCTCTGCTCGGGGGCGTGCATCATTTGGCCCCAAAATTCACTTTTCCCCACCACTAAGCACTTATCTGCCTGCACCCCGCTGAACCCCGACAAAGACCTCGCCATCTGTCAGTGTCGCTCGCCGCAAAGTGGCTGCGATTAATTGAAAAACAATGGCGGGGCCAAGTGGAAGGGTCAAAGCAATATACATGGTGGCCTCGCCGGGTCACCTGGTTGAAACGCCTCCTCCTGACAGTAGCAGCTGAGATGTCTGAACGCATCGAGCCTGTCCTCCGCCCCCCCTGGTTTCATCAGGCGGGCAGATTCAGGAGACTCAATCTGTCTCTGTCGGTGTCAGAAACACGGAGCTAATCAATGCTGAGGGGCAGAATGTGGAGCTGATCCCGGAGGACGCCAGGCCGCTCCTGTGACAAAACAGAAAAAGTGATGGACAGAGACGAAGAGCGAAACACAGGAGACTAACGGAGACAGCGAGAGCTGGACACGATTCCCCTCTGCTGCTTAAAATGTTATTTCTAATCCTGAATAAGTTTCCAGCTTCTCCATCTCACACTCCCACACGGTGTGGGGGGGGGGCAGTGAATCCTTCCAGCATGTGATGGCTTTTCCTCTTGGCTGCAGCCTCAGCAGATCGAATCGTGCCGCACACATGCTTTCAGGGTCGACTGAGCAGCTCCTCGGCCTCGGTAAGCAGCTGGACTGACCCTGTCTATATGCAGACTTACAGCGCGTCTGTTCTGCTGACACCGGGCCGCACAGACGACGGATCAAAGCGACGCGGCGTCTCCATCACTGCCGAGCTGGAGCTGGTCATCTTCACTCTGCCACCAGCAGACCTCAGCATCTATCTTCCACTGATGGATCACAGGTGCCGCTGAATCAAGGCGAAGGAACACGCTGACTTCAATCTTACACGCGCCTCGCATTCTTTCTGTTTTATTACAGACTCCCCTTTGAAGAGGCAAAAAATCAGCCAAAAGCAAAACAGCACCAGAGAAGGAACATTTTCTAGTGTTGTCTACGGAGATCGTAGAATCAAATAATAAGTAACCACTCGACCCCGATGCAGAATCAAAACATAAACAAAAAAAGGCAACGCAAGTCCTGAAAAAATCCATGAGGCCATGAGGAGGTTAAAGTCAGGACAACAAAAGACTGCAGAGAGGAAAAAGACGGGGGACAATGAGGGCAGACTGTGAAGATTAACTGAGTGACGTCAGCCGTCTGCTCCTGCAGGGGGCGCCAGAGGCTCAGCAGCAGCAGCCTCCATGCTGGAAATGCTGTCTGAGTCTAACTTTGAGTCAAGCTAACAATCAGAGAGGCAAGAACTTCAAAACATGACAGAAGAAAAATACAGGAGAAAAGGACCAATTAAGACAACACAACATGGAATAAAATAAGAGTAAAGCGTGACGCGTCTTCACCCCAGGAAGAGTAAACAAACCGATGCACAGATTTAAACTTTTCTTTGACTTCATGTTAAGAATCCAGCAGCTTTAAATTCAGCGGAGCAGCACGGAGACGAACAAATCATTGATTTATATTCTGCAGATAAAGAGTGAATCACATTCATGGAGAGAATCAAAGAGTCTGCGTGTTATTGTTGCTATTAGAGCAGATTATCTTCCTGCACTTAAGGAAACAAAAGCTTTCTCCCTCTCTCTGTTCATGACCTCTTCGCTCCGTGCAGACGGCGAGGCCTGCAGGGCGGCGTCTCAGACTTTAAGAAGCTGTGAAGAAAGTTCAGTTTAACCTCATCCTGCAACCTTTACAAACACAACTCTTCACGTCCTCGCCTTTTAAAAATATCCTGCTTCAAACCACATCTTTAACTTCCTTCTTCGCCCGTCATGAAAGGATCTCGTAATGTATTTCTGCTGCTATGTAATTAACATTAAATTTATTCATCTGATACCCGTCAGCGTGCAGACAACCCGTGGTTATGTCAGGCACTGTGCTAAAAAAGATGGCAGAGGGGCTCAATTACCTCCGACAGAACAAAACCACTGTCTGCAGAGCTCGGCGCGCGGCCTTACACCGCATGATTTGATTATTCTGCACAAGCAAACACATGCAAATTACATTTCAGTTTGAAGTTGTTAAGTTCCAAGTGTGTTGATTAAATGTGAGAGTGTGTCAGAGATATCCTGCCAGGTACTGATGTGGATTTAAAAACATGAAAAGAAAAGCTCGACATCATGTGTGTCCACCCAGATCTGCTCTTTTCTCATTCGCTGCCTTTAAATGAAAACCCACAGCAGGCCGGCCGGGGTGAACCTCGGAGGCCGTTTTTACCAAGTGAAGGGAGATAAAACATGAGCCGACCTGGTTGTTCGCTCTGCCGTCCCAGCCTTTGTTTTTCTCGCCGTGTGGACGGCCATCTGTCAGCCCTACCTGGAGAGAGCCAATGATTTCTGCTCGCCTGACTGAACACCCAGCAAAGCATATTTCAGACGTTAGCGCTGGAAAAAAAAAGACCCATCTCGGGGGGGATTTTGCTTACTGGAGTGATGTAGCAGTGAACATCAAGAGTGATGGTGTGGTGAGATGAAGCACGAGCTGCAGAAGGTCTGGTTAACCAGCAACACCAAACGAAGGGCCGGAGGACGTCGACTTTCTGCTTCCTGACAAAGCGACCAGCGAGACTTCATCCTTAATACATTTATTAAATACATTTAACCGTGTTTACACAGCGTGTTTATATTGTGTTTGATCCCCAGTGATGGACAACGTTAAGAGGCAGGCAACTGCCTTTGGCCCCAGACCAGCCGGGGGCCCCTGAGGCCTCACAAAATGTGC